>NC_134593.1:7579897-8205522 GCF_037038515.1 Microtus pennsylvanicus
GATGGCTCAGAGGTTAAGAGCACTGGCTGCTCTTCCAGAGATCTTGAGTTCAAATTCCAGCAACCACATGGTGGCTCACTACCATCTGTAATGAGATCTGGTGCCCTCTTCTGGCCTGCAGGCATACATGGAGGCTGAACACTGTGTATATAATAAACAAATCTTTTAAAAAAAGTGTCCCTATTACTATGGGTGTAATACCAATCTGAGGTGCATCCAGACTGTTATATAAGTTCGTTCGCCCTCTTGAATCATAAGTGATAGCCACTACTCTTTGGTGTGTATGTGGAGAATATGCAGTGCTGTGACTATTTCCTCTGGGCGGAGGCAGAGTATCTATGATGATGCAGTCAGTACTGACAGGAACCTTTCAAGGCCTCCTCTCCCCAAGACACCAATCCTACCACACAACAGGTAAACAACTAACTTGGGGGACTGTGGCTGGTGTGTCTTCTGGTGAGTCACCCGTGCTCCCTTAAGTAACCCCAACAAACACACTGGTTTGTCAAGCTCAACTTGAATAGATTCCTTTGGTCTGTTACTGTCTTTTAAATCTAGGGTTATTACACATTTATAACAAGAATTCTAATTGGTTGAGTCAGCTATCAGGGTAAAAACCGAAGGATCAGAGAAGCAAAGCAGTCAACACTAGAGAATTCTTCTACCAATGTTTGGACCAAAGGGGTGATCCAGTCTATAAGAATCCTCAGACTGCTGCTGTCTCTACAAAACCTCAGACTGCATCCATTTCTATGATCCTCAGACTGCATGCTCAGACTGAACCCTTAGACTGCATCTAAGCTCTTGTCTCCTTCCACCTTACATCCCTGCCTCCACCTCTCTAGTGCTGGGATTAAAGATGTGAGCTGCCACCAGCTGGCTCTGCTTCTCTTTTAAACTGGACCAATTTCATATAACCCAGGGTGGCCTTGAACTCACAGAGATCTGACTGCCTCTGTCTCCCGAGTGCTGGGATTAAAGGTGTGTGCCACCACTGCCTGGCCGCTACTAGTGGCTTGCTCTGTACTGCGATTTTCAGGCAAGCTTTATGTGGTAGATTACAAAATATTACTACATACATTTCTTTATATCTTCCCAAGACAGGCTAAGGAACATATGTTAATTCATATCTATTGGCCTTAACACCAGCTTCAAATGGTCGGAAATCTGAAAATGCAGAACTTTACAAAACTAGCAATTTATTCAATAATACAGAATTAAAGCAACACATAGATGAATCAATCATGTGACACTCCCCCCCACTTGTTAACTTCATAGAGATGTAGTGAAACTCACCTAAATGTGTCTGAATGTGTCATCTAAAGTACGTAATATGCACAACTGGGAAAGCATTCCGAAAACTAACTTGACTTTCATTTCCCAATTCTGTGTATATATATGTGGTACGGGAGAATTGTCTGTATTCTGTCAATCATGTTTTAAATAAATGCTGATTAGCCAGGCAGGAAGTATAGGCGGGTCAACCAGACAGGAAGTAGAGGCAGGGCGATGAGAACAGGAGTATTCTGGGAAGAAGGAAGCTCTTCCCCCATTCCTGCCCAGACCACTGAAGAAGCAGGATGTGACCTGCCCCGCTGAAAAAGATACTGAGCCATGTGGCCAACACAGATAAGAATAATGGGTTAATATAAGCTACAAGAGTTAATAAGAAGCCTGAGCTAATGTGCCAATCATTTATAATTAATGCAGACTCTGTGTGATTTTCTTTGGGGGCTTACCGGCTGTGGAAACTGGGGAGGACGGAAACCCCAACCAGCAAGCCTGGCCCTTATGTTACATATGTGGAGTGGTGGGAGTGGGTATGTGCATTTGAATGCAGATGGCTTTGGCGTCCAGAAGATGCTGGATCCATTTGGGGCTAGAGTTAGTGGTGGCTGGTGAGCTGCCCCAGGTGGGTTCTGGGAAATAAACTCTGGTCCTCTGAAAGAGCAAGTAAATGTTCTTAATTACCAAGCATCTCTTCAGCTCTGCATGAATTCTTCAAATGGGCTCACTTTTTCAATTAACTAAGGTCTCACTTCAATTACAATGCATAAAATCAGAACATTGGCACAAAAAAGACAAAGTAATAGAACAGAGATAGATCAGTGTTTATATAAAGGCATATAACAAACATCAATAGTGAGCCAAGATATATAGGCTTACATGACAATGTCAGGAAAACTGTCAAATAACATGAAGAAAAGGTGAATTTCCCATTTACCACCATATGCAAAGCTGAGCTTCAAATAGACGAAAGGCTTAAATGTAACAGACAAAATTATACAGAATGGATAAATTGGTATCTTTGGAAAATAAAGGTAATTCACAGAAAAGGAAACCTAAGAGATGAGCAAATATTGTTAGAGAAAGATATACAAATAGAAATTAGATTACCTTTGTTGGCAAAAAGTTAGAGGAAGAGTCATAAAAGTACAGAAATCCACTAATTTCTAATGAACGTGTTAGCATTTGGGAAGCTGCTTGTCAGTATTTTGTCAAAATCATTATAAACATGTTGTAAGGCCCTTTGAGGATGTCTCCTCAAATGTAGCTCCATTCTGAATGGGAGAGGCAACTTGCATCTGTCACTAAGGAATTTGAATGAAGGAAATCATAACTTCCTACAGATCAAGTAACTAGAGCTGCCGTGTCCAATATGGTAGGCGCTAGGTACATGTGCTACTTAAACTTAAGCAAAAGTAACAGCTGAGGTGGGGCATGCTGGTTGCATGAATTTAATCTCAGCACCCGGGAAGCAGAGGCAGGAGGATATCTATGAGTTTGTGGCTAGTCTGGTCTACATAGTGAGTTTCAGGTCAGCCAGTGCTACGCAGTGCCGGTCTCAAGACAACAAAGACCTAATAATGAGTTCCTCAGCCACACCACCCACAAGTGCTTACTGTTACTGATTTGTAACATTAGCATAGACTTAGAACCCATTCCCTTTCTGTCATGCAGGAAGGTCAAGTGGAGGTGCTGCTTTCCAAGAACGCAAAGCTACTCGATAGTCAGAGGCTTCTCAGACATACTGCCAAGAATAGGAAACAACCTCAAGAGTGACATGAAATTAAAATGTTTCTGCAAAACAAATAAAACTACAAGCAAAGTGGAGAGACAGACAGCCTACAGATTGGGAAAAAAAACTTGGCCAGCTATACTTTATAAAGCAGTTAATATATTGTATAAAGAACTGCAGAAACCACACACACACACACACACACACACACACACACACACACAGAGCCCCAAATTTCCAATCAATAAGTGGAGAAATGAACTCAATAATAAATTCTGAAAAGAAACAAAAATAACTAAAAAAAATTTTTTAGAAGAGTACACGTCCACCTTCTGTATTTTAAGCTACTGTATAGTCCTCGCCATAGAATTATTTTGGTAAGAAATGGCAAAATCTTAAAATGGGATCAGGTCATTTATGTCACCTAGGAAAAAATGATGGTAATTTAGGTTTTCACTGTTCCTTTTATGTTGTTCAGCCACTAAAAACTGCAAACAATAATGACTTCTAGCAATCACGTACACTGATAAGATGAAAACTTATTGCTCCACAAGGAGTTTTTGGAAGAATGAATTAAAATACTCTAAAGTAAATTTTGCCACTGAAAGTTGGAAAACCTGAAACAGGTTTAGTGCTCAGTAAGTTTTTTTCTTTCACTATATCTGTACCAATCTTAAACAGATGGAATTCATTTTAAGATACAATAATACAGAGACAGACAAATGTCTGTCGAGGTCAGTCTGGTCTACATAGCGAGTTCCAGAATAGCTGGGGTATTTTTGCTTCACAACAACAACAAAGATAGCAACGTGTCAAGCCACTCATTTCTCACAACAATGTCAGAAGGCACAGGATACAAAGATTCACCTGCCCAGCGGCGCTCAGCGAGCTGTTCCGGGCAGATCTGGAATTCAGTGCACACAAGAAAACTGCTACACGATCCGTTCTGGGCCCCATCACGCCTGACGAAGCAGACTCGCAATTACCTGGAGAACCTGACGGTGCCACCGAGCGGAGTTCCTGGCTCGTGACGGACGAGCCACACTGCCCGCAGGGCCATGGTAAGCCGCCGCAGTATCAGACCATCACAGAAACTAAAGCCGCCATTCTGCCAGAGCAGACCCGCCTTGGGATGGACTCCGCTGGGGAACGTCGGCGTTCCCCGCGCGCCGCAAACGTTCACGTGAGACGCTCGCTCTTTCCAGTGCGGTGACTCAAGTCCGCCCGTCCCTCCAGGAAGTCAACACACACCTCGGAAAGTCCTGGAACCCGCACCGGAATCTCGACGGACTTCCCACTTCCGGGACGGCGGCCCGCGAGGCTCAAAGCGCGTCGCCCGCTCGCAGACCAGCGCCTCGGCGGCCCGCCCGCCCCGCCAAGTCTGCCGGGCGCGCGCAGCGCCACTTCCGGCGTGCGAGGCGGTGACAATGGGAGCGGCGCGGGCGGCGCCGGGAGGCAGCTGACAGGCGTCTGCGGCTCTGCTTCATGGCCGCTCTCCCGCGCAGCCTGCGCTGTGTGAGGACCCGGGCGGCCCGCGGCCGTCCGCAGCCGGGGCCGGAGGCGGGAGGCCGAGCTGGGACGTGCGAGCCGCGCCGCTGAGGCGTAGCATGTGAAGCGGAGACGGCCTCGAGCGCGGGGCGAGCCTCTCAGCCGGCCGGCATGGCCACGACGGCCGAGCTCTTCGAGGTGGGTCCCGGGGTTCGGCGGGCGGCGGCGGGGGAGGGGCTGGGACGGACGCCGGGCCTCGCTCGGGTCGCCGGGGCCGAGGTGCTGGAGGCGGGAGCCCAGGCTGGGCGAGCCGGGTCCTCCGCGCGGATCCTTGTGCCGAGCGGGGCACCGGGGGCCAACGCAGCCGGGGCTCTCGGAGACCTGTCCCCGTGGACGGCCCGGCAGGCTGGAAGTGGCACCGGGAGCCTGCCGGCTTTACCGTACAGGCTGAAAGCCTGGAGGATGTTTTAGGACAATAAAGGCCTGCTTAGCCTCAGCGGTGGGCTTAGGGCAAGCGACACAGCTCACGGCGTTTAATAGCCGTGGAACCACCCCGCTGTACTTAGAGAATCCTTAAGGTGCGAGGTGCTGTGGGCGGTCAGATGTATTTCTTTAGTGTCTGGGATACTTCAACTTGAAATTTGGATTTGGTGGTGTTCGTCGTAAGAAGCTCTGGTGTTTGAGATAATGGAATGGGTGAAAACAATGCAACAATGTTTCCTTATGTGAAAAAAAAATAGAAGTAGAGATAAGAGGAAAAATGAAGGCTCTGCCGGGCTTCCTTCCTATCAACAGAAGTGTAGTTGTAAAGCACACTGCGGTTCCAGTAAGAATGTCACCACGGGTGAAAATCGGGTCCTCTCGGTTTGAGCTTCAGCGTGGATTGTGGCTTGAAGTTTAAATGCCGTGGATTCCATAACAAACTCAACTTTTTTTACTGTTACTTTTTTGTTACTGCACCTTGGCTTGCAGTTCTGCCTAGCACAGACATCGCATTTGTTCAGTGAAATAGCATGCTTAAATTGTAAGTTATAACGAAAGTGATTTGAGTGGAGGGTTATAATTAAACTTAAGAAGAATTACTGCTTTTTCTCAGGTGTAGTATCTGGAGATGCACAATATTAGCGTCTCTAATCATAAAATTCTGCCATCTGTTTATTTACACTGGGCCAAGGAAACCGTCTTAGTCCTCTGAACTTTTACTGTGTATCCTTGATCAAAATACTAGGTAATTCTGTAGTTCCTTGTTTCAATTTTTACATCTTTACAGGCTTTGAGATATTTAAATAATGGGTTTCACTAGTCACTAATTAACAGAAAACCATCCCATTACCCTACTGCTACAGTGAGTTCTCTTTGATGCTAACAGTTTTGTCTTGGATCATGCTCTATTTCCTTTAAATGTATGACCAGATGAGTCCAGTAACTTACTTGAAAAGGTGTTCTCTTTCCCAGGGATGAAGAAAAGGGGGTGAAGAAATGTGTGTTTGTTCTCTAGATCTTGCCATTTAGTAGAGAGTTGTTAAAGTTGTTTAACTAGACCAGTTCTGTAGTAGCTGATTGATTAGGTAGTCACCAGAAGGTTCTTAGGACAAACTTAAGCATATCGATAGGTCTTATAACTGAAGTGACCCCCCCCATCATATGTATCTTATTTCATCAAAATTAAAACCATAGTAATAGCTACAATTATACAGTTATGTATAATTAAGAAGTCTATTTGTCTTTTCCTGAATTGCTGTGAGTCTAACCCTGTAAGGACTCTGCTCATGAGTAAGTCTTCATTCCCCAAGTGAAAAGTTGACTTCTTTGCTCTAGAAAGGGGAGAAAGAAAACGGCCCTCAGTCTTTGCTGCCATTTCTGCAGCTTCTGCCGTCACTATAGGTTGCAGATCTCCTGTCTAAGCCACAGCTGGAGAACTGGGGGAAACAAGGCAGGATGTAGTCAAGGATATTTTATTTTTATGCATCCTGATTTTCATGTACTACTAAATAAAATTGTACTTTCATTTTCCACATTAGAAAAATTTAATGGAAACAAAGTAGAGCTTTGAACCCATGAAATCTCATTGTTAACTCGGCTTCTTGTAAAATCTTATTATTGGTTTGGTGACTCATCTTTTTTAACAGACAACTTCTGACAATAAAATCAAACTGTAGGATCTTTCCTCAGTTGACAGAATGATTTATTAATAGATGACTCAGTGGTTGCAATAATGTGCTGGAAGTTTCCCAGAATACCCTTCTTAGTTTGATTTCTTGTTGAGAGATCTTTCTGAAAGAATCCATATGTGGTGTTTCTGAGTAATAAACTCAGGATGGCCTATCCGAACTGAGATTCCTCAGTGATGTGGGTTAATGATATATTCAGCATATCAAAAAATAGCTTGAATGGTAAATTCCTTTTCTGTTGCTTCAGACATTGCTCTTTTACTTCTTCTACTGAAAATACTTTCTTATTCCTTTGGTGAACGTCTCCCCTGTCATTCTAACATATTCTTCCCATTTCTCTGGGCAGCTTACATTTTATAGGAGAGTTCATTATTAAAATCTAGAGTCAGTTATTCATTCAGGAAATATTTTTGAGTACCCATCAACTTCAAGATAAAGTGCTAAACTTAAGAACACTGCATGTCTCCTCGGACGTGCCACAGAAAATGCATTCGTGCATTGATGCAGCTGACATCCTAGACATTGGGTTTAAAAGATCACAAAGTAAAATTTTAGATGGGATAACTGATAAACCCGGTGCAGAGTAAGGGCAGACGCCTCTTTCCTGGATAATTAAAAAAGGTTTCATGTAATATCGCAAGTTAGGTATTGATAGAAGAGTAGAAACTTCAAGCAGGAGGAAGGAATTCTAAGGCAGTGACAGAAGGTAACTCAATATAAGGGAGACACATGTGCATGCTTGTTTGTGTGTGTGTGTGTGTGTGTGTGTGTGTAGGGAGTGGTGGCTTATGGGAAGTCTTGGATGATAGGAGTTTGCGGAAGTTTTGAGACAGCTTCTGTAGATCGTGCTTGAAGTAACTGAGGACTTTTCCCTAGTAGGTTTAAGT
The DNA here is from genome assembly GCF_037038515.1 of Microtus pennsylvanicus. Lineage (NCBI taxonomy): Eukaryota > Metazoa > Chordata > Mammalia > Rodentia > Cricetidae > Microtus > Microtus pennsylvanicus. The sequence goes on from NC_134593.1 coordinate 7,587,463, forward strand.
GAGTCATAAGACTACAGTTAGTGTGAAGAATGGTTTTCAGTGGGGATTACAGACTGTCATTGTCATCGACATCTCTTCCTGCCATTTGTTAATTCTTCCAGAATTGTCTGTTGCTGATTCATTAGCCTAGATGTAAAAATCTTAAACTAGTTTAATGGGAACAGAAAAATCATAGAATTTGGGGAGATATTTTGAAAAACAACAAAAAGAATTTGGTTACTAAGAAGTTAATTCATGTGTGTGTGAAGTTGTGAAGGTAGGTGATTAAATATGTTAACCTCTGCAAAGAAAACTGGTAGAACCCTTTCAGGGAGAAAAAGATATATTAACTTTAAGTATATATTAAGGAGAGAAAAATGCATTTTTAAGTATGTTAGGCTGGATCTAGTAGTACTGGTCTATAACCCCAGCTACTCTAGAGACCACTGCAAGAGGATTGCTAGTTCAAGATGAGCTTGGGGCAACTTAGATTCTTATCTGAAAATAAATAGAAAGATGGCTAAGGACATGCTGAATGCCTGACTAGCATACAGTACTGTGTGTTGTTTTCAACCTCCAGTGTTGCAAAAAGGGGGAAAAAGTATAAATTAAAGCAGGATTTTGTAGTCCATACCTGTAATCCCAACAGTCAGGAGGTGGGCAGGAGAATCAGTTCAAGTAACTTGGCTACAGAGCGAGACCCTGTTTCAAAAAGCCAGAAATAAAACCAAAACAACAAAAAGGGCTTTTTCAAAGTATCCTATGAAGATATCAGAAGGCAATCACTATTAACTGTAAATATATATGAGTAAGTAACTTAGAAGGAAGTCACAAGAAGTTTTAGCACTTTAGAAATGATTATATGGATAATAATATAATTGGACCTGGATGGATGACATCTATCAACTGTACATCTCATTAGTTGGAGGATTTGAGCAGGTTACCTATGTTCTTTGTACTGCAGTTTTCTCATTGTTGAAGCTCATTTTGGAAATTACCTTAAATTTGATAAACTTCTTAGAGAATGACAGCCTCTTTGAATTTAAGTAGATTAGTGGGGCAGGAGGGACCTGGCATGGTAGTGTATATACTTGTGATTATGATGTTGGTTTGCAGAGCAGGCAGAATGTTGAGTTTGAAGTCAGCTTGGGCTATATGGCAAGTTGCCCCCTCCCCCTGAAAAAAAAAACAAGATTGAGCCTCCATCAGGGAGAAAAGCCTTTCAGATAGTCACACTAGAGAGAGTCATAGCCGACTACAGGGAGAGAGTACAAAAGTGACTGGAAAGTTGTGTTACCCATGGTGTCTGTACCAAGGTCTGTCACCCTAAAGTGTGACTCATGCTCATTTTTTTGGGTCTGTGCTTTGTCATGCATCTGGAATTTTGAAGAAAGGGATTTACCAGGGGTGAGGAAACACACACATGGCAGCAGATACCCAGACTAAGGGACTCAGAAAGCCAAAAATTTCCTCTAAGATTAAAATGTTTTAAACTCAGTAATTTCAGCTTTATCCAACTGAAAAATTAAAACTAACCTTTGAGCTTTCTTTTTTGTTATCCTCATTCTTGGAACTGAAATAAAATAAGTAAATGAGATGAGATGAAAGAGTTGAGAGGGTGATATTTAAAGACCATTCCTATTTTAAAAATTTTAAATCTAATTTTGTGATTCTGTTAAGTCATAAAAGATACCATTAAATTCTGTTACTTTTCCTTTGGAACCTAAAACATGAGCTATTTTTCAGAAATAAAGCATATTCTTTAATGGAAGAGAGATTTTACTTAATATAACCTAAAAAATGATACAGTTTTAACTACCATTGTTTGAGTTTTTTTACGCAGTGGCACCTCCTTCAAGATTGTATTGTTAGTTTCTAGAAAACTTTTAAAGTTTGTCTTGATTTAGTATCTTAATGTGCTTTATTTTTCTACCTTTCCAGATTAATTGGAGATCTATCATGGTAGCCTTGGAAGAAGGATTTTATAGTGCTTTTCAGATAACCAATAATCAATAAATAGAGTTTATTAATTTATAGTAAATATATAAGATCATTAACAAATCCAATGGATCAAAAAGGAGGGCAAAATCATTTTCTTTCAGTGTTATTGTATTAGGCTCATATTTCTAATATACCTTTTATTGGTAGCGCCACGTAATGCCAGTTTCTTCTGGTTCATGAACTAATAGTTTGGGTTTGCATGTATGAGGTGTGAGTTTCAAGAGCCTTTAAAGAGGGTTTGCACATATCCCTAGCTAGCCAGCATTTTGGCTTGTTCAGCATTGTTCCATTGACACAGATGGACAGGAAAAACAGCATGTGACAGAGCTTGCCTTTGCTCTCAGTTAAAATAAGGAGAAGAGAGTAAGTTAGAAAAAATTGTTATGAAACAGTAAGTAAGACTGTGCTGGTGTCAAGACTATGATCCAGCTACTTGAGTCTGAGGCAGGAAGATTCAGAATTCAGTGTCTGGCTGGACAATAGTGAGTCCAGGTCCAGCTTGGACAATGTAATAAGGTGTTGCTGGAGGACTGATAGTACGCTCTGTGGAGAGTGCTTATCTAACATGTTTGGATCCCTGTATTAATGTTTGTAAATGAACAAAAGCTGAAAAGGAACAAATGACAACAAATTGCTTTGCATTGACATTTGAACTTTTATGGTTTGTAGGGGTTTAAGACGGAAAAGTGGAGGCGCTTATGTGGGGAAGAAATGGAAACCTTCAGAGATTTGAGCTAGGCTTTAGTGTCTTGCTCCTTTTTGTTTGCTTGGTTTTATTTGTTTGTTTTTTGGTTCATTGTTGTTGCTACTGCTTTAGCAAACTGAGTAATTTTGAAAAGAAACTCACTTTTCTCAGTGCTTGGAATTGAAACATCAAGGTGTTGGCATTTGGTAAGGGCAGGAGTCAGGAGAGACTGGAGTAAGCACATAATGTTTGGTTAATGAACTCATATTCTCAAGCTTCTTTATAACTGGAATGAGTCTGTTGATGAAGGTAGAGTCTTCATTATCTAAACACTTTCTGATGTACCCTGTCCTGCAACACTGCTTCATCAGGGATTAAGTTTTGGGAAGCATATCCAAGCCATAGGAAGTTGTGTTAATAGGGGAGGAAAGGCATTCTGTAGAATAAGTTACATAACCCCAGATTAGATAGCTGGAGTAGCATGGGTGTGGAGTAGGCTGACGGGCTGATGGGAGTGTTGCTGTTGGTTTTGGGAAACAGAAATCGGGATAAGGTGGCTCAAGGTGAGCTTTAAAACAGACACACGGATGTGACCTCAATTGAGATTGCTTATGGAAGTTCTGAATAAAAGGTTTTTGCGACAGATATAAACATCATAAATAGAAAAATACACTGTAGGCAACAGTTGAACTTGTGGTTTTGTTGGCCTAAGGCAATACAGAAGTACTTGACTCTGAAATTCTGTTCTTTAACCTAGCTTGTGGGGGAATTACTCCAGTTTCTTTGAGTTTGTGGGTAGTTCTGACACATTATGTTGATCTATTTTGAGTGTAGTAGTGTATTGATAGTGGGAAATTGAAGTTGATTGGTTTTGTTTCAATGGAGATTTTTATTCTTGATTAAAAGGAATAGTTTCCAAGTGATTTCTCCATGCTTTGTCTTTAATTGCTAGTGTTTAGAAAATGTGAAACTAATTTATACAGTGGCTATGATGTAGAGTTAAATATGACATGATAGCATTTTAGTAATAGTTTTTTGACTTTTGTGCAGATTTGAGGTTTGAAAAAATTGCTCTAAGATGGGTGTGATGACTAACTTTCACATCTTGATTAACCCATTTCTATTTAATCTGTGTATCATCATGTGACTGTGGCTTACCAGCAAGATTCTAACCTACAAATGTCTCAGGCCGGAGATTCATGGCGTCTACCTGTCTCTGCTTTCTTCCTCCCAGAATTCTGTTCTGTCTTCCCTGTCTACCTGAGTTCCGCCCTACCAACTAGGCCAAGGCAGTTTCTTTAATAACCAATGAAAGCAACACAAATACAGAAGAACCTCCTACACCAGGAAAGAAGATTGAATAATTTACTAAAGTCATAAAGGGCTCAAAAGAAACCTTCATGGATTTCTTATAAAGATTCACATCAGCAGTAAACAGGATACATTGAGTTTACTTTTCTTGTGTCAAAAATAAGCCATGGGGCAAGAAAATGTCCTTGCCTCGATTACTGACCATATGCTGTCCTAATTGTACAAGCAGGACACAAAAGAGAGTGTCTGCCAAATATTGTCAAGACAAGGTAGGACAGTTCTTCAGGATATCCTTCACAGAAAAGTCTGCCAAATGTGCTAAGCCTGTAGGCCAAAGGTTGATGCCCACAGTCGCTAGGTCCCAATTGCAGAGGAATGACTGTTCAAGCAGCCAGCTGTTTCTGTCATTTCTCACATTTTTTGGAAGTAATTTGCTTACACTTCCTGCTTACTCAATATTATTTCAGTTTTGGGTCTCTGAGGGAGTTGAAGACTAGATAGTTATAGTTAATCAGATGCAGAAAGCAAGTTATGATAGAAAGTAAAGTAGGTAAAAGGCTTTGGACTCACCAAGATAGGATAGATATGGAGTATTTTCTCTGAATTTGTCAAATGCAAATTGACATTGTTGATATACTTATTGCTTGTATATATTATATATAATTATTATACTCATTGTATGAAGTTTTTCTTATATTAGTTATAGCCTTTTTAAATTTTAGACCAAAAGGGTGAAGTGCAGTTATATATCATTTGTATTTTAATAAATAAAGCTTGCCTACAGATCAGAAATCAGAATGCCAAACAGACACATTAGTTAGCCATACAGGTCAGGCAGTGGTGGCACATCCCTTTAATCCCAGAAGCAGCACTAGTTAGCCATAGAGCCAGGCTGAGGTGGTGCACGCCAGCACTAAAGAGAACTATAAAGTGGGATGAGACAGGAACTCGCTCTCTTTCAGTCTGAAGATTTCAAAGAGGTAAGGGCTCTCTAGTGGTTTGGCTGCTTTGCTTCCCTGATCTTCAGGTTGAACCCCAATATTTGCCTCTGAGTTTTTATTATTCGTGCTACACTTATAAAATTACTAAAAGTTTGTTTCATTGACATTTGTTTTTAAAGTAAGAAGCCTTTTGGGAGGACATAGCTACTTAAAAGCCAGGGCACTGGTTAATTTATTTTTTTCTTAAGGTAAATGCCATTACAGGAAGGTTATGTATTAGAAAATGGGATTGAGATTTGTTTGGTTTATAAACAGAAATTTTTATTTAAAAAAAACCCAAAAACTTGTACCCATAGTTATTAATAAATGCTTTTTTAAAAAAACATTAGCAATAATTTGTTTCACAAGATAAAACTTGTTTTGTTTTTACAATATTGATTGTTCTCTCAATTTTTCTCCTTCATTGGTGTCTCATTTTGTCTGTTCTATAGGATCTTTTTCCTGCTCTTTTACCCCAAAATTGTCATGCCTTCCTCCTTTCTAATGATCTCATGCATTACTGAGGTTTTAAATATTTGTTTACTTCGAAATTATATATTCTGTTGTCCCTATAATGCCAACTTTGTTTTTTAACTACATGCTTTATATTTTCACTTTGACAGCTAGTTTATAGTATGATATATACTCTCATTTCCTCATTCCTTTTCCATTACCTTCCCTGGCATCCATCTCTGTAAAAATTACCACCATAGTTGTTCAGATCATAAACCTCTTTAAGAAATTTCTGTTTCTGACTGGCATTATAAATAAACAAAGTCAATGAAACTATTCCTAATGATGTTCTGCTATACTTGTGGATCAGAGCCAAGCATAACTGTCATCAGAGCAGTTTCATTCAGCAACTGATAGGGCACGTACAGAGCAGTTTCATTCAGCAACTGATAGGGCACGTACAGAGACCCACTGAAAATCTTGTGGGAAAGGGAGAGGAAGGATTGTAGAAGTCAGAGGGGTCACGGACACTACAGGATGGCCCACAGAATTAATTAATCAGGGAGTTTTTATGGGCCTGACCGAGGTCCTCTACATATATGTAATGGACAATAGGGAGTTGTATGCATCTGACCAAAGCACAACTAATAAAGACTCAGAGATAGAAATTGGGGTTCAACCTGAAGGTCAGAAAAGCAGAACAGTATGCCACTGGCTCTTAGATCTACTTCAGTCCAAAAATGGCACTTTTGCCTCCAGGAATCTCAGAATGAAGCTGAGTCTGTGAGCTGTCTCCTCCCATCCTATATTTCTCTCTAGGGCTGGGATTAAAGACTTGCGCTGCCCGGTTTCTGTGGCAGACTAGTGTGGCTACTGGATTAAAGGTGTTACTACTGCCTGGTCTATAATGCTGACCATTGCGGCTATTTTACTCTCTAGTTTTCAGGCAAACTTTATTTATTAAAATACAAATGAAATGTCACAACATCTAACCTAGATCCTCTATATAAACATTATGATGTGTGGCTTGGTGTTCTTGTGGGACTACTAATAGTGGAAGTGGGGCTGTCTCTCAGTCTGTTGCCTTCTCTTGGGACCCTTTTCATCCTACTGGGTTGCCTCGTCTAGCCTTGATATGAGGCTATGTGGGAAGAGAGGAAGAGGGGAAACTGCAATCAGGATGTAATGTATAAAAAATAATAATTAATTAATTAAAAAATTACCTGTTAACTTTCCTTTCTCTTCACTTCCAACTCTTCAGCAGTATTTAAATATATCCCTTAAAATTATATGAACATATTTCCCAATGCTCTGACCTTTGCCACTTTCATCTCTACCACTGTTGTCTTGACAGTGTTGTTGCTTGGGTCCTCTTAAAAGCAGATACTGAGAGAGTTTATTATGCATCATATTTATTAGAAGGTACCCCTGGGGTAAAGAGGTAGGTGAGAAAGTAAGATAGGGCGTATGAGAAGCAGAACATATATGGCGGTGTGCTGTGTTGGTGGTATCTGTGTGGGAGTTATGAAACTAACTAAAAGTTATGAAACTTGTCACTTGGTCTGGTTTTGACCATACACATCAGGCCTTCATGCTCCTGTCTCATCACTGAAGCTGTGTTACACTGAGAAAGGTATGATCAATTAAATATGACACTCAGTAGCTGGGGATTACCAGGTAAAAGCATCAAGCAAGTCTTTTTTTGCCGGGAGAGCTGGAGGTACATCACTGTCCACAATAGGCCACCCTGTGTCACTAGAGTCTACACCATATTCATTTGATAGCAGAGCCTCCAGGATTCCAGTTCAGTCTCATGGAGGAAATTAAAGATCATTAAAAGTAGAGGAAATCTCTGGTCTGGTAGCTAGATGGTTCAAGTTGCAGCTGACCCTTTATCTCCTTTGTGATCATGCTAATTCCATCTTACTTATAGTTAGTACTTTTGTTATTCTTACTATCTAAACTGGTTGACATAGTCTTCTTAGGCTGTTGTTGTGACACTTATCTGTGTTCTTTCAAAACTGAGGGGATTGATCTTCCCAAGAGAATTATTTTTGTGACACAGAAGATACCAGTCTCTGCTTTGGTATATAACAGCACCTCTCCCTTCTTGAAGATCACAGTTGATTGCCCCCGCCAAAGGTGAATAGTTTTATTCCCCTTTATTCTCTGAATACAAGCAGCCAGTGTTATCAAGCAGCACTGAAAGCCAGAGTTTAATGCAGCCCTACTTTTTCTTTTGGAATTTTTTGTTTGAAGTATATGTGCCTGTGAAGGTATATGCTACATGTGTGCATGTGTCTGTGGAGGCCAGAAGAGGGCATCAGATTCCTTGGGACTGGGGTTACAGGCAGTTGTGAGATCCCTAACACAGCTGGAAATTGAACTCAGGTCCTCTTAAGTGGGAGTCATCTCCCCAACCTCTTTAGTGCACTTCTTACTTCCCTTGTGCTTAGGCAAAAGCATTCCCCCTTCAATATCAAGATCTCTTTCACTGCAGACATGAGACATGAACAGACTAGGAGATAGGGTAGGCAGGGCATTTGTACTTCTTGTTCCTAATTCTTGTAGTAGTAGCAAAGGTTTATTTATTTGGGGATAAACTCACAGTAAGGGTAGCCATTTGCAGTCTCTGCATGCACTGGGAACTGGAACTGAATCCAGCAGAAAAAAGGACCCTGCAATCATTTCATCTGCACTTATGAGACCAAATGGCTTTGGCTGAAGGAGTTCCCTTAACAGCTTTCCCTTTTGTCTAATAAGAGTTTTAGGCCTAATACAAACTATATACAATAAGAACAAATATTATATACTGTCCAGGGAAAAGAGGAGGCAAAAACATACATAAAAATTAGAATTACAGCCAGCATTAACAGCATTAAACAAGAAACATGTTAAATGTTTTAATAGTCGGAGTCTTATATTAAAAATGGCTTGGCTAAGTCAAGAGATGGAAGTAACTATGACTATCTAGTCTTTAGCCCCATTAAAGACCTGAGAAGGGAAATAATATTACTTGAGAAAACAGAAAGTGCAATTGAGCAACTTTCAAAAGGTGCAAAAAATGACAAAGACAGCTGGCTATTTGGGCAGTTACCCAAAGTCTCATTTATTGTTGAATCACAAAATTACCTTTATATATTATATGCCTCAAACATAAGCTTATAACTTGTAAAGTATATTAATTTCTTAAATTACATATGAAACAAAATATCAAGTTGTAGCTGGTTTTATTATTTAAGACTTAACTACCTTTCTGTTTACTTATCTTTTGCGGCTCTGCTTGTCTGCATTGGTCCACAAGGGTGGAGGGAGCAGAAGCGGGGAACAAGGTTCTGACAGCTGTGGGTATGACTTAGATAGCAGCCAGGAGACAGACTTTAGTGAATCATCTCAGCTTTATTCCAGAATATAAGGAATGTTTAGGATTGGGGAGCCTGGGACAAACCCTAGTTTTATTCAGTGGCACGCTCCTAGCATTAGGCTCCGTATGTGACAGTAGGGTCTTATAGCAGAGCTCCTAGCACAAATCTTCTAGCAGGAATCTGTGCCAAGGGTCAGGCTAAAGCTAAATCAGGCATCTGGCTTAGACACAGCCTTCAGATAAGGTCAGTCCTCTGGTTCAAGGGACATTCTCCAGCTAAGGGCAGGTAGAGAGCAGGAAATTTTGCTGGGGAGGAAGAGTCTTCATGTCTCTGAAATTTTGGGAAAAGCTGTTGGCCAGCCAACAAGGCCTTCCAGCAGTCTATTAGGATTTTTATTTTATATGTTTTTAGGTTATTGTATAGTGGTCATTTATTTTACCTCATATCCTAGGCAAGTAACAGACTTTCAGTTGTTATTTCCTTATTTATTTTAATTTCAGAACATCTCAGTTTCTCCCTTGCTTTTGAATGCTGGTATTGCTGGGTATAGGATTTCTTAACAGATTTTTGTTTAACACTTTGAACTTACTAGGCATCTGACCTCCAGTGTAAAAACAAACCCTGCTAGAAATCTTAGGTGTTCATGTTGCTTTTACAAGTCTTTGCTCTTCAAAAGTTTTAAAGTGCAAAGATTGCAAACCTGCATCATTTTGCCCAACATGCATATTTACTATTTTTGATTGGACTTTGTACTTTAATAACTTAAATAACAGTAGTCTAATAATGCTGTATCTGAGAAAATTTAATGTGCTTGTTTTCACATAGTGTATACATGTTAACTCATTTCATTGAATGTTTTATGTGATTTTAATAGTACATAGCTTTGAATATAAGTTTATCCACTTTTTAAAAAAAAAGATTTATTTATTTATTATGTGTACAGTATTCTGCCTACATATATCCTATAAGCCAGTAGAGGGCACCAGATCTCATTATAGATGGTTGTGAGCCACCATGTGGTTGCTGGGAATTGAATTTAGGACCTCTGGAAGAGCAGTCAGTGCTCTTAAACTCTGAGCTACCTCTCCAGCCCAAGTTTACCCACTTTTAAGTGAAGTTTTATTGAATATGTATATAGTTTCCAGCATTATACACAATGTACAGTTACTCCAGAATTTATTGTTCATATATGCATTTCCTTATAATTTTATTTTTAATCTCTGTTTTTGAGACAGGGACTTGCTTTGCAACCAAGAATTTATTATGATCTTGCCTCATTCTCCAAGCCGCGGGAAAATAAAATGATGGGGTTGGAGCTGAGCATTGGTAACACTGCTGATGTTGCTAGGAGGTTGCCAGCTGTCTTCCTGAAGGGCTCTGCCTGGTTGGCAGCTGTGCCATGCAACTGTCAGCGTCCTGTCCTCTTACCACACTGTACTCTCTAATTAAAATACAGTTCTCTTCTTCTGGGGTTAAAAAAATAATAACTTAATGGATGTCATGTGGCTCATGCTTTGGTTAGGGTTAGGGTTCCCAGCAGCACTGGCAAGGCAGAGACAGGAAGATCTCTTGAGTTTAAGGCCAACCTGTGTTGTTTGAGGTTTCTGTCCTGCCTGGTTTCTGTTCTCCCACCAGGTCCCACAGCCATTTAGCCCCAAAGAAATTACACAGAGGTCTATATTAATTATAAACTGGTTAGCCCATTAGCTCAGGCTTCTTATTAATTCTTGTAACGTATATTAACCCATATTCTTACCTATGTTAGCCACATGGCTCAGTGCCTTTTTCAGTGGGGCAGGTGACATCCTGCTTCTTTGGTGTCTGGACAGGACTGCAGAGGAATGGGCTTCCTCCTTCCCAGAATTCTCCTGTTCTTATTACCCCGCCTCGTCTTCCATCTGGTTGTCCTGCCTATACTTCCTGCCTGGCTACTGGCCAATCAGTGTTTATTTAAAACATAATTGACAGAATACAAAATTGTCCCACACCAAACCTGGTCTTCATAGCAAGTTTCAGACAAGCCAGAGCTACATAGAGAGACCCTATTTTTCCCTCATGCCCCCCCCCAAAAGATTACTTAAGTTGTTTGATTGCTAGTAAAGCTATACCTTTTGTTTTGTTTTGGGTTTAAGTTTTTTGTTTGTTTGAATAAATTACCTTCTTATACCCTTTCCTCATTTTCTATTTGGTTGCTCCAACTGGTCAGTAATGCTGTTCTAATATTTTAGTGTCCTACTTTTCTTTAATTAATTAATTAGCCTTATTTATTAAAGAATTTTAAACAACAAAAACCTTTTCAATAATAAAATAGACATCAGTTTTCAAGATCTTAAGTAGTAAAGCCTGTTTTAGAATGTAACTTGTTCTGTAAAGTCTTGTTAAAACATGTTTATTCTGTGAACCAGGAGCCTTTTGTGGCCGATGAATACATCGAGCGTCTGGTGTGGAGAACCCCAGGAGGTGGTTCTAGAGGTGGATCTGAAGCTTTTGATCCCAAAAGGTAAACTAAAAAACAAAATTTTGATAGTCCCAATGTAGTACTACAAATTCCGTTTCTATTAGAGACAACTGTATTGGGGTTTCTTTCAGTGTTCATATAAAACAATTTTAATTAACAGTTTGTCCCCATCTCAAAAAGTTTCTTACACCATTAGAAGTCTGAAATTGTATTTTTCCTTAAGCACTTGAGCTGATTGGATGAGGATTTTATTGACATTAAGAGTTTAATTTCTCCACTTAGCATTAAATTAGAAAGGTCTGGTTATGCTTCTGAAATTAAAACTTGGTTGCGTGTGGTAGTGCACACCTGTAATCTCAGCACTCAGGGGCTAAGGCAGAGCTGTGAGTTAGAGGTTAGTCTAGAATACACAGCTGTGAGTTGGAGGTTAGTCTAGAATACACAGCTGCGAGTTAGAGGTTAGTCTAGAATACAGAGCTGTGAGTTGGAGGGTAGTCTAGAATACAGAGCTGTGAGTTGGAGGGTAGTCTAGAATACAGAGCTGTGAGTTGGAGGGTAGTCTAGAATACACAGCTGTGAGTTGGAGGGTAGTCTAGAATACACAGCTGTGAGTTGGAGGGTAGTCTAGAATACACAGCTGTGAGTTGGAGGGTAGTCTAGAATACAGAGCTGTGAGTTGGAGGGTAGTCTAGAATACACAGCTGTGAGTTGGAGGGTAGTCTAGAATACACAGCTGTGAGTTGGAGGGTAGTCTAGAATACAGAGCTGTGAGTTGGAGGGTAGTCTAGAATACAGAGCTGTGAGTTGGAGGGTAGTCTAGAATACACAGCTGTGAGTTGGAGGGTAGTCTAGAATACACAGCTGTGAGTTGGAGGGTAGTCTAGAATACACAGCTGTGAGTTGGAGGGTAGTCTAGAATACATAGCTGTGAGTTGGAGGGTAGTCTAGAATACAGAGCTGTGAGTTGGAGGGTAGTCTAGAATACACAGCTGTGAGTTGGAGGGTAGTCTAGAATACACAGCTGTGAGTTGGAGGGTAGTCTAGAATACACAGCTGTGAGTTGGAGGGTAGTCTAGAATACAGAGCTGTGAGTTGGAGGGTAGTCTAGAATACACAGCTGTGAGTTGGGGGTTAGTCTAGAATACAGAGCTGTGAGTTGGAGGGTAGTCTAGAATACAGAGCTGTGAGTTGGAGGGTAGTCTAGAATACACAGCTGTGAGTTGGAGGGTAGTCTAGAATACACAGCTGTGAGTTGGAGGGTAGTCTAGAATACACAGCTGTGAGTTGGAGGGTAGTCTAGAATACACAGCTGTGAGTTGGAGGGTAGTCTAGAATACACAGCTGTGAGTTGGAGGGTAGTCTAGAATACACAGCTGTGAGTTGGAGGGTAGTCTAGAATACACAGCTGTGAGTTGGAGGGTAGTCTAGAATACACAGCTGTGAGTTGGAGGGTAGTCTAGAATACACAGCTGTGAGTTGGGGGTTAGTCTAGAATACAGAGCTGTGAGTTGGAGGGTAGTCTAGAATACAGAGCTGTGAGTTGGAGGGTAGTCTAGAATACACAGCTGTGAGTTGGAGGTTAGTCTAGAATACACAGCTGTGAGTTGGAGGGTAGTCTAGAATACACAGCTGTGAGTTGGAGGGTAGTCTAGAATACACAGCTGTGAGTTGGAGGGTAGTCTAGAATACTGAGCTGTGAGTTGGAGGTTAGTCTAGAATACAGAGCTGTGAGTTGGAGGTTAGTCTAGAATACACAGCTGTGAGTTGGAGGGTAGTCTAGAATACACAGCTGTGAGTTGGAGGGTAGTCTAGAATACAGAGCTGTGAGTTGGAGGGTAGTCTAGAATACACAGCTGTGAGTTGGAGGGTAGTCTAGAATACAGAGCTGTGAGTTGGAGGGTAGTCTAGAATACAGAGCTGTGAGTTGGAGGTTAGAATACATAGCAAAACCCCCAACTCTGAACAGGCAAATAAATAATAATGAAAATTTGGCTATGTTCTTTTAAATTTAATAGCTGTAAATCAGGGAAACAAAGTCACTGAAGTCTGTGGTGCATTTTTTATTGTACATTTATCTTCCTGATTTTTAAATTCTAAAGCTTGCTTGGATATTGAATGGGGATTCTTTGAGGTTTTCCTTTACCTTAGAGATAATCCATTGCAAAGTTAATAAGAACTGGCTATATTTTCAAATGCTTTGTAATTTTAAAACCACGCCAAAAGTTTTTTTCCCCATTGTAGAAATTGCAAGGTACTGTAAAGAAAATGAACATGCTTATTCCTATCTCAACAAACCCTGTTAAGACCTTCCTAAAGCAATCTGGTGATTTCCTTTTGATTAATACTAGGCAAATTGATTGTACTACTACTTTCCTCTGTTAGGTTGTTAGAAGAATTTGTGAATCATATTCAAGAACTTCAGATAATGGATGAAAGAATTCAAAGGAAGGTGGAGAAGTTAGAACAGCAGTGTCAGAAGGAAGCTAAGGAATTTGCTAAGAAGGTACAAGAGCTCCAGAAAAGCAATCAGGTATACATTTAGCTAAGGAATGAAGGGTTTATATAAATTATAACATATTTTCTTTCCTTTTGTTTTTTTGGTTATATCTTTATTTCTTTTCAGCTTTAGGCATTTGAAGAGTCAAGTCAAATTGTAGTAACTTGTAACTCTCTAGACCTGTGGAATAAGATATAATGTATTGTTATTTCCTACTATTGGTATTGGTGTGCTGCTTGGGTGGGTGTGGAATCACAGGATTCCCCTTTTCAGGTTAGGGTGGTAGATGCCAGATTGTGACCCTTGCTTGACCTCTAATTGAGTAAGCTTTCACAAGACTGACTAGTCCATAGATCTGTTCTTTGAGAAATTTTTAATTAAAATGGATATTTATGGAGTCATTTTAATTTTATTTAATCATAAATAAAGCCAGATCTGGATCAAATTATCCCCTACCTCAGTGGTTCTCAAACTTCATAATGTTGTGATCCTTTGACACAGTTCCCCATGCTGTGGTGAACCCCCAACCATAAAATCTTGTTGCTACTTCATAACTATAATTTTGCTACTATTATGAAGCATAATTTAAGTATCTGATATGGGAGGGGTTATGACTCACAGGCTGAGAACTGCTGCCCTAAAGAAACTTGATTTGAGTGGTTTCACAAAAGCCCCTAGGATGCGCTCAGTGAGAGCTCTACTGTGGCTGTGGGAAAACTGCTACAGAACTCTCTTCCTCAGTCTACTTTACAGTGAAACCAAACCGCTAGCCTGACCCCAGGCTAGCTTACCAGACTTCTTATCTCCTATTAGGTCTGAATGTCTGAATCCCATTCCCTGGCTTGGTTTAATTTGGAGTTTGCCTTTTCTAAGTGTAGTTTGAAGAACATTTGTTGAGTTTTCTCACTCCTGGGGAGCAAGCTTATTTCTATATGGCTGAGGTAAAGTATTTGATTTAAAAAGTAAATAATTTCAATATGTTTTTGAATAATCATGGTGACAGTTTCTATAATCTTCTAATACAATTATTCCGTGATTAATAAAAATAATATTAATAGTTGACGTAACAAACTGGAGTCCGTCTGCCTGAGTTTGAATTGTAACCTGACCACTAAGCTAATTGTATAATCTCAAGCAATTTAACATCTCTGAACTTCATGTTTTTATGTGTAAAATGGGTTATAATTACTAAATAAGTAAGCATATTGATAGTAATATATAATAAGTGATATGTTTAGAATAGTATCTAATGGAAAGTCTTCAAATGTTTCAGCTTTTCCCCCTTTAACATTAGAGCAAAAGTATCTTACTGAATTATCAGCGGTAATGTAAGGGATTGATTGCATTCAGTTTTCATGGATTGTAGGGCAAGGGAAACTTGGCTTTAGCAGGATAATTGCTATAGTCCATCCTGTTTTCAAAACTTGAAAAGAACAAATTTGTCATAAATATTAGTGTCACTTGCATTTTGGTGGAAGTATTAAGGCAGAGTCTTGATCCGTAGTGCTGATTGGCCTCACTTGCAATTTCTTCCTATCTCCTTGTCCCATGTGCTGAAATTACAGGCCACCACCACACCCAACTTAGCACTGATTTTTAGGTATTTTTAATGTTAATGTTTTCTTTTTAGTCAGTACCCTTCAACCTCTAATACATTTTCTAATATTTTTAGTTTAGTAGCAAAAGTGTTCTTCAGAAACCCAGTCCCAGAGCTGGGGAGGTGGCTGTGGGTGAAGGGCTTGCTGTGCGAGCACAAGGACCTGAGCCCTAAAAAGCTGGGTCTGGTGGCGTTCACTGCAGCCTTAGCACAGGGATAGGGAGCAGAGAGCAAAAATAGAGGCAGCTCTGAGTTCAGTGAGACCGTATCTCAAGAAGTAAGATGAAAGGCACCTGGTGTTGCCCTCTGACCTCTAAACTGCATTGCATAGGCAAGCGTACCTGCCCACAGGTATAGAGGTATATTCCCCCTTCCCACAGGTGTATTCTCCCTCTTTCCCACAGGTGTTTCTCCCTCCTCCCATCAGGTGTATTCTCCCTCCTCCCCACAGGTGTATTCTCCCTCCTCCCAACAGGTGTGTTCTGCCTCCCCACAGGTGTATTCTCCCTTTTTCCCACAGGTGTTTCTCCCTCCTCCCATCAGGTGTATTCTCCCTCCTCCTCACAGGTGTATTCTCCCTCCTCCCATCAGGTGTATTCCCCCTCCTCCCATCAGGTGTATTCTCCCTCTCCACAGGTGTATTATCCCTCCTCCCATCAAGTGTATTCTCCCTCCTCCCCACAGGTGTATTCTCCTTCCTCCCCACAGGTGTATTCTCCCTCCTCCCCACAGGTGTATTCCCCCTCCTCCCATCAGGTGTATTCTCCCTTCTCCCATCAGGTGTATTCTCCCTCCTCCCCACAGGTGTATTCTCCCTCCTCCCATCAGGTGTATTCCCCCTCCTCCCGTCAGGTGTATTCTCCCTCTCCACAGGTGTATTATCCCTCCTCCCATCAAGTGTATTCTCCCTCCTCCCCACAGGTGTATTCTCCTTCCTCCCCACAGGTGTATTCTCCCTCCTCCCATCAGGTGTATTCTCCCTCCTCCCCACAGGTGTATTCTCCCTCTCCACAGGTGTATTATCCCTCCTCCCATCAAGTGTATTCTCCCTCCTCCCCACAGGTGTATTCTCCTTCCTCCCACAGGTGTATTTTCCCTCCTCTCCACAGGTATATTCTCCTTCCTCCCCACAGGTGTATTCTCCCTCCCCAGGTCTAGCCTTTCTGGCACCTCATTGTTTTCACAGTCATCATTTAGGACTTCTAGTTGCCTGTGTGTAAAAGTTGGAAACTTGGTTAAGAGTTGTCAGATCATGTCATGCTAACGAGTATAAATTATTCTGTGGATCTCGTATGTAAGGTCTGTGTTATTCTTAGAGAGTAGTAGTGAGGTTGGTATGTATATATGTTTTGTGCTATGTTAGTGGTCAAACCTAGGGTAGGCTGCTCTACCATTAATGCCCTGAACTGATAGTTTAGTTTTGATAGGTATTAATTTATAGACTTAATTCTCTGATTGTATTTTCTGTGCGCTTTTTTCCCAGGTTGCCTTTCAACATTTTCAAGAATTAGATGAGCACATTAGCTATGTAGCCACAAAAGTGTGTCACCTTGGAGACCAGTTGGAAGGGGTAAACACACCTAGACAACGTGCAGTGGAGGCTCAGAAATTGATGAAATATTTTAATGAGTTTCTAGATGGAGAATTGAAATCTGATGTTTTTACAAATTCTGAAAAGGTAAGCATTGCCAAAATAAAAGCAATAATCAAATTTTAATTGGTTTGCCTTATATTTTAAAAAAGATTTGTTTGCATGTGTGGGGACTTCACCTATGAACAGTCACCTTACGTTTTTATTTATGAAATTACAGTTCGTTTTAGATGCTGAGATAACTATTTTTAAATATTTCCCTATCCTTTGACTTTTAATATTAATTAAATTTACATAGTCTTTAATAGTTGTATACTATAGGGTAGTAGATCTAACCTAAATTGTTGAGGAGCTGAAATGTCTTTCTGTAAAGGAATCCACAAGTCCTAGTTTTATTTACTTGAATCAAGATCCCTTATAAAGAAATAAAGCAAAATTAGACCATGATCATTGAAAACTCTTGTGTTGGTTATGTTATTCTTTTCATAACATAGTCACTTAATATTCGTTTAAAGGTATGTGGTATTGGTTGTCAATTCTGAGAGAAGGCATCTTAGCTTGGTTTCCTCCCTATAGAGGGAAAAAAATCACAATGAAAATGAAGAAAAGATAGTCTCATGAATCATAGGCTTGCTGTACTGTTAACCCACTCATATGTTGAATACAGTTTTGCTGATTTATTCCAAATTTACTATGCAGAACATCAGATTTCAAGATGTTAAAATCTAAATATTAATGAGGTTTGTTTTGAAGTAAGCAACATATTCTTATTAGTAGAACTGTGTAAAGCTAAAGGATTTATAATATTTACATATGAAAATGGTTACTTGTCTGTAGGTACTCCCTCTAAAGAAAAGTCAGCTTTTAAAGATTGAGTTTCAAGGATTATAGTATTAAATAGTCCTGATAAATAACAAGAAAAGTGATATTAAGAATTTTTTTTTTTTTTTTTAGTTTTTCTAGCCAGGGTTTCTCTGTGGCTTTGGAGCCTGTAGACCAGGCTGAATAGCACTTATACCAGGAGTGGGGTTAGAACCCACGCAGACATATGTCCATTGAATCTTAAGTCCAACGTCTTAACCACTCGGCTATCCTGGTGCCGGCAAGAATTTGTTATATACTGGTAGTTTCATTTTATATTTATATGGTTTAGATACAAGAATGTGTATGAGACTTTGAATAGCAATTTGCATTTCAGGATAGTTATAGAATTTTTAAGCTTTTTTTCTAAATATTAATAAATATAGTACGGAAGTACCTACTTAAAACATGAAAATTCTGTTTTATATAAAATAAGTTGGACATGGTAAGACTGATTCGTTGGGTTACTTTTGATTGTATGCTCTAAGCAAAATACAACTGTCTTAACCAACATATTAGCCTGTTTTTATTTTATGTTGTTTTGAAAATATATTATTTTTAATACAGTATATTATGATTATGGTTTCTCCTCCCCCAACTCCTCCCAAATCCACCTACCAAATTCTACTTCTTTCTTTCTCACTCATTATGATACAGGCAATTATCTAAAATAGTAATTATTATTATTATGTAGTAATTATTAATAAACAATTCTCTGATTGTATTTTCTGTGTGCACTATTTCTAAGTTGCCTTCCAACATTTCCAATAACTAGATGAGTGCATTAGCTCTATAGCCACCAAAGTGTGTCACCTTGGAGACCAGTTGGAAGGGATAAACACACCTAGACAACATGTAGTTGTCTAGAAATTATTATTATCAGCATCAAAAACTTTATTATTATTATATAAAATGAAAGCAAACTAGTATAAGACAAAATAATTAGAAAAAAACAAGCCAAAGAAAAATCTCAAGAAACACACAGATTCAGATATATTTATATTCACACATACAGAATTCCCATAAAATCACAAAACTGGGAACCATAATATATATAAAAAGGACCTATAAATTTAAAAAAACAAAAAACTTTACAAAGCCTAATGAGACAAGGTTAAAAAAAAAACAAAACCAAGCCAAAAAAAAAAACCAAAACCAAAAAAACCCTTACAAAGTGTTATAAGACAGAGCACCTCCAAAATGCCACTGTTTTCATTTTGTGTCAACCATCTACTGATGGACATGGGGCCTGACTGGAGCTGAAGGCTTTTCTCTGTCATGTCCCGTCCTGCTGAGGCAGTTTCTCTCCCGCCCACCTTCTCGGCAGCCACTTATGAAATAATGATTTGGAGGCTTAATATTAATTATAATTGTTTGGTCAGTGGTTCAGGCTTTTTACTTGTTAGCCAGTAAGAAGTAAATTAACCCATTTCTAATAATCTGTATATCACCATGTGCCCCATGGCTTACCCATAATTTCTCTGGCATCTTACTTCGGGGGCTGCTGGCATCTCTCCAACTCTGCCTGCTTTTTCCCTGTTTGTCTGCTTGGACTTCCTGCCTAGTTATATTCTGAAGGAGCTTCTTTATTAACTAATGGTAATAAAACATATTCACAGAATACAGAGGGACATCCTGCATCACTTGTTCTTTTTTTTTAATATTTATTTGTTTATTTATTTATTATGCATACAATATTCTGTCTGTGTGCATGCCTGAAGAGGGCACCAGACCTCATTACAGATGGTTGTGAGCCACCATGTGGTTGCTGGGAATTGAACTCAGGACCTTTGGAAGTCGAGACAATGCTCTTAACCACTGAGCCATCTCTCCAGCCCCATCACTTGTTCTTAAGAGTGGTTTGTATATCCAGTGAGACTCAGGTAGAGAAAATTAATTTTTCATTTGTAAGCGAGTATCAATGGAGAGAGCTGGGTTAGGATGCAGGCTTGTGTCTACTTGCCCTTGCTGCTCCAAGACGTGTATGAGCTCTGTGCTTGCTGTCGTAGTTTCTGTGAGTTCTTGTGTCTGTCAGAGCTGCTGTGTTTAGAAGGTCTTGTTTTCTTGGGCTTTTCTCTGACTCTTAGAATCATTCCACCTTTTCTGCAGGGTTCCCTGAGCCCTGAGGAGAGAGAAAAACTAGAAACATCCCATTTAGGACTGAGTGCTCCAAGGTTTCACTCTCTGCAGTGTCCAGTTGTGGGTCTGTCTGTCCATTAGTTCCCATCCAGTGCAGGAGGAGCCATCTCTGATGATGGCTGAGTGAGACACTGATCTATGGATATAACAGGATATCGTTAGGAGTCATTTTTTGCTGCTTTCCTTTTGAAACTCAGGAAAGAAGTTGGAAGAAGTATCTATATTTAGATTGATTTAAAAAAATTTGATTTATATTTATTTGAATGCTTACTCTTTAAACTTTAAAATTTTGAAATTACCCTTAACTAATCACATAGTTCTTGATGTCTGACTCTTAATCCCTTTAGGTTTTAATAGAAAGGAAATAAATCTTTACATTGTTAGTATCTTTCTTGGTTACTACGTCATCGTGATTGGAGACTCACAGTATTTATTTTCTCTCCTTTGCTTCACTTTTATTTGGATCCCTGTTGTCTTTTATCTCCTCTGTTCTGTATACTTTATTCTGCTTTTCCCGCTTGCCTTGTTTTGTTTTTGTCGCTTGGTTACTGTGTAATAATTAAGACCTGCTCCTATAACAGCCATATGTTAAGAATGCCAGTGTGGGGACTTGAGGGTTGTCTTAGTGATTGAGAGCATGTTGTTTTCTCTTGCAGAAGGCACAGGTTCTGTTCCCAGCATCCACAGGGGTGACTGACAACCTTTTCTGGTTGCAGGGGATCCAACACACTCTTCTGACCTTTGTGGGCACCAAGCATACATGTGGTACACATACATACAGGCAAAAGTCATACACATGGATTTAAATAAATAATAGATAAAATTCATATGTGACAATAGATTGACAATTATTCAATAAACCTCTGGCTATCTCAGTTTCTAGATATTTGCCATTTACTTTCCAAATGGAATGAAAAGGAAAAATCATTCACAGAGCTCTAAGGAGATGTGACTGTAGGAGGAATTAGAATTAGATAAAATGCCAAACATATTACTTTTTCTTCTTTCTCTTTCTAGCGTGTGTGTGTGTGTGTGTGTGTGTGAGAGAGAGAGAGAGAGAGAGAGAGAGAGAGAGAGAGAGAGAGAGAGAGAGAGAATGAATCTGTCTCCTGGGTACAGTTATATATCACCACACTGGTTTTTATAGGACGCTTGGGGATGGAACTCAGGGCTTGTGTATGCTAGGCAAGCACTCTACAAACTGAGCCATACCGTTTTCTTAGAATAGCAGCTTAGTGCTTTTTTTGTATAAGACCTGATGAGTGTTTAAAACTGTTTTAAACAGTTCAAATGCAAACAATTTATTAGGTGTTACTTGGTACCTTTATTTATTGATGCCTATTTTAAGTGATATTGTAAACAGTTCTTACCAGTTAGCCCTGAGGAGTCAGAAACAAAACTGTGGTACTTCTACCACAAACAGCAAAGTTTACAAACACCATGCTTCCTAAAAAGATTAAGAACAAAGTCCTGATGGACCAGAGCTGGCTGGCTGTTAGCTGTGTTCAGAAGAGGCTATTGATCAATAAACAACGATGGGCTTTGCTCCTAAGACTGAATGCGTGGCTGCTAGTGGAAGCTGCAGTGACTGGTACACTTCCATGTATCAGGGTGAAGAAAGCACATGGCGACTGAAAAATGAGTGACCTGCTGAGTCAGACAGGGCGAAGTCTGAAGCAGGACTGCACTGTTGATTGCACATGAGTACACAAGAACAAACCCCGCTACCATCCCTTGCCAGGGATCACAGGAGCGTCTAGAAAAATCTATACTAATGTTCTTAGTCATTCCTTCATGGTTATATGACTCTTAATGTATAACAGTATGAATCATCACAAAGTAAGTTATTAAAATTGTGTCAAAATAAAAGTACTAAATTGGAATTTAAAGTAAGAAGTGGCCTCTCTATGACTTTCCTACACTGTTTCATAGATGAACATAAATGTCTCTATTAAAGAATTTTAGAAACCTTGCCTAAGTTTTTTATTCAACTTGAAAATGAATACTTGACAGTATATACATATTTCTGTACTATATTTCATTCAAGATACTACATCAAACTGTATCTTTAATTTTTGTACACATTATAAATTTATATAGTTAAGTTATAAACATTTTGTTATTTTATTCATATGCAGCAGTATATTCTAAACCTTGTCTATTCTGTTGACGTCATTAATGTAGAAGAAATTTCCACTTTGCTTTTGACAAACAAGGATTTTTAATTTGCTCAGAGATTAAAATTTAATTGCTGGTTTTGTTGAGGGGAAGAATTGTGATATCAAAAAAAAATTACAATATTTTAAGCACCAGAAAGATACGTGGTTGGGTTTTGAGTTGTTATCGTGTTGCCCATAAGGTTTTAAAGAAAATTGTTTGTGCAGGTATTATGGCTGGGTATAGGACAGACAGCATTGCTCTTTTCAGCTATACTGTTAATTTTTGGAATCTAAAAGAGTACTTTTAATTGTTTTTACTAATTTCTCATAGATAAAGGAAGCAGCAGATGTCATTCAGAAGCTGCATCTGATTGCCCAAGAGTTACCTTTCGACAGGCAAGTTTATACCCCAAGAGCTTACTTGTCAATATAGCTTATGGAATAAAATTGCATTTTCCTTGCTCATTAAGGCAGCAAGAATTTATTGAGCACCTCATTTGTACAAGATACTGTGTAATGTAATAATATACTTGAAGGGACTCATTGTTTTTTTTGAAAAACAAAATTAATGGAGATCTTTTAAATTGACAAAGTACGATTTTGAATTTACTTATTTGGAAATTTGAGAACCAAAGTTAACTTGGCTATTTAACTCTTTTTGTATTCCTAGATCAGGGTTAAATTTGGGGGGGGGGGTGTCTGTTACCTTTGAAAAGCCAGTGAAAGATACATAGTTTCTTCAGAAAATTAAGATGTATACAGATTGTTGTATATAATTATGTGGAATTTTATACCACCCATAAAACCTATCCTAGAGAATTTAAGTTAACACCTTTGTAATGTAGGGTCCTGGACCATCACTAACTAGATTCTACCCTAAAATAACCTGTCCACTGAGAAAGAAATGCTCTTTCTGCTCTGTCATAAAAAAAAAAAAAAAACAAAAAAAACCAGTTCCTTCATGTAACAACTTTCTGTATAATACAGAGCATGATTTTTATCTGTTGATACTTGAAGATCTTCAGGTACAGATAGAATGTGGATATTTATTTTGTTGTACTTAAAGCCTCGACCATAAAGCCTCGACCATTATTTTCCTAGCATACTGTTAACCACTCCCCATATATTTACTTTACTCTCAACTCTGTACCATCATAAAGGATGAACAGTAATAGTTGTTTTATTAGTCACCCAAGAGTTGGAACACTACTTACATGGATAAAATGTCTAAATCAAGATTAGGTGGATGTTAGCTGGCTTCATTCTGTGTCCTACCTTCCAGTCTGATTTTTCTGCACCAGACTGTTACCATTCGTGCCTATAGTTATCTCTTCTATTCCTTGTGGATGGGGCTGGGGGCAGAGGTGAGGGTTCAGAATGTTGGGGAGTGAACCCAGGCTCTCATACATTTGACATGCCTCTAAGCCAAGCCTTGGAGTTGAGTATTTATCCTAATCAGATCCAGTGTGTTCACATAGACCAATATAGCCATTCTGTCGTCTACCGTGACTTTGCTATAAGATTTTTATATAGCCCTTTAAATGTGTTTCCTTCCTTGTCTGCTTTTAGCATCTTTTTTCTTCAAATGACCATTTGTATAGGATCTCTCAAAATCAGTTTCCCTTGATGATTAATATTTGAAAAGTTCTTGGTATATTTTATCATTTTTATTTTGTAAAAGTTGATTATTCTCCTATACTCATTTCCGAATTCTTTTATGGTCCCTTTCATTTTCCTAGTTTTAGAATAATTCATTTGAGGTTTTTATCATTTGTTTTTGCTGTATCTTATATGATCATTAAAAAAAAATTAAAACTTTACATTGCCATTATTCTTCACAATGGCCATTGAACTAGAAAGGACAGTAACCTGACTTTGAGATTGGCTGGATTGTTATTGCCTCAGGTGGAACTCTTTCTTTAACAAGTGAATTGATTATTTACATGTAAATTTTCTAAATGAGAATAGCAATTTCATTTGAATTACCCAAATTTATTGTCACCTGGCTTGTTTTCTTTCAGTATTCTCTTCCACAGCATTGTCTCTTTTCTTTTCTACAGTGATGGTGACGTTTTATTTTTATGGTAGTTTTCTATTTAAGAACACTTAGGAAGGTAATACAAAAGATGCCACAAATAACTGCAGCACTCCCCCCTTTGTATTGTTTTTATTGTCATATTTGTCACAGCTCATGAACCTCATCATTGGCTTTCTGTTTCTCAGGTTTTCAGAAGTAAAATCCAAAATTGCAAGTAAGTGCAATCTATTTACTTAGCACATTCTTTTTTTTTTTAACTTCAAATATTTCTCTTTATTGAAAACATTACAATTCACTGTGATTACCATTGTTTTTGATGCTTAAATTATCCCCCTCAGATTTGCTCTTGTATTCTTTTTTTTTTAATTTATTTATTTATTAAGGATTTCTGCCTCCTCCCCGCAACCGCCTCCCATTTCCCTCCCCCTCCCCCGATCACGTCACCCTCCCTCATCTGGCATAGAGGACAATGAGGAATACTGAGAACTCAAGAACAATCGCAGTGGGTTTTTGATCCTACTGCACGTACTGGCTTTGGGGGAGCCTAGGCAGTTTGGATGCACACCTTAGGAGACCTGGATAGAGGTGGGCGGTCCTTGGGCTTCCCACAGGTCAGGGAACCCTTATTACTTAGCACATTCTTAAAAAAGGAAAAACTCACATTAAAAAAAAAAAAGCAACAGGTGAGAAAGTGAGAATGATACCATTGATCCATCCGATCCTAGAATTTGAGGCCTCTTCCCTCAGAATAACAATGACCAATTTCCGGGCTATCTACTAGTACCTTGTTTGCATATTGATGTATCTTTCTATATTTTTAAATAATTGGAAACATGTAACTTTAGACTTACTATATTTAGCCTAACTATACATTTTTAGAGATTGTGTTCGTTTAATGTAAGGATTTTTCTTTTGAATTGGGAAAACATAAACATTTCAATTTCTGTTTAGCTATTTTGTTCCTTATATGGTTATAGTTTTATTTGAGTGGGGGGTATTTTGTTTTGTTTTGTTGAGACAGGGTTTCATTATATATCCCAGGCTATCCTGGAATTCACTATATAGACCAGGTTGGCCTTGAACTCAGAGATCTGCCTCTGCCTCCTGAATGCTGGTGGGATTAAAGGTGTGTACCACTACACCTGGTTTAAGTCAGTCTTTGGGTTATTTTTTAAGCCAAATCCATGCTTCTAGAAAAACCCTGTGTTTTTAGTACACTTTACCAGTGTTCACTGTTAAGTAAGTCATTTCTCAGAAAGCCAACTACCTGGTTTTTTCTTATCTTACAATAAGGACATGTATAGATATTTGGATTCCCTAGGAATATTTTTGATCACTTTAAATTAGTTCATGGTTCAAATAATAGGTAAGAATATGGCATTAAATCAAGGGCCACATACTATCTTAGGATAAAATATGATATTTGATTATTATTCTCTGTAGAAGTATCTGAGCATTAGTAAAGGCTTTGTAGTCCTTATATTTTCCCTGACATTAGAGTAAAGATTAAGGATGTTTTTTCTGTATTTTCCCATCAAAATTGTTATCTGAAAGGGTTTTTTTTTCTCTTTCTCTTTTTTCTTTCATGTAAATATCTCATTATCTTTTGGTTTAAGTAATATTTTTAAATGGCTGTTATACCTCGAAGAGCTCATCTGTTTTACCAGTGTGTAAAGCTTTTGTGTCCCGAAATACAGATTTTTGTACATCAGGATGTTGTATGAGCTAGATTCACTGTTTATAATCTCATGTTTTTGTAATTCTCCCAAGAAGACAGACCCATAACCACTATAAATTTTGTAATATTTCTAGACTTAGATGACTGCATGTAAGTTGTATACTAGATTGTCATGATTCAGTTGGATGATTTCCTGGCTTTAGGTAAATACCATGATTTGGAATGCCAGCTGATTCAGGAGTTTACTAATGCCCAAAGAAGAGGAGAAATCTCCAGGATGAGGGAAGTAGCCGCAGTTTTACTTCATTTCAAGGTAATGTTGAGATTTTAACTCACGATCCGTCTCCAAGTTCCTGAAGATTTTATATCCCTTGATTTCCCCTAATTATTATGTAACTATATGACAGAATAACTTTGTTTGATGTTTGTTAAATATTACTTAATATTTTTTAAGGATTTTCTGGTAATATTAATGCTATATCAAGCAATGCACCCGGCTTTAACCCCAGCGCTCGGGAGGCAGAGGCAGAGGCAGGCGGATCTCTGTGAGTTTGAGGCCAGCCTGGTCTACAAGAGCTAGTTCCAGGACAGGAACCAAAAGCTACGGAGAAACCCTGTCTTGAAAATCCAAAATAAATAAATAAATAAATAAATAAATAAATAAATAAATAAATAAATAAATAGTTGGTGAAAGAAAATCATGTCATTAGCCTTCATGCTTCAAGTATATCATTTTCAATCAAAAATATTTATAAATAAGTAAAAAATTAAAAAAACCTGAATATAAATATCTAGTGGAAGATATGAACCAAAGAGTAGATGCACTGTGACTAGAAATAGGGACCTGGAAGATCTTGGGTGCTGAAGACATACATGTGGATTATGGAGCTGTCTTCCTGGAGCGTGAGCTGGAGAGAAAATCCTCATTGAAAAATTCTATTAGCTTAATTATAGAAGATAGGACAAGATACCCGTGTTAAATTACTGGATGGTTCACTACCATTATTTCATTTTACATCTGATGACTGCTGATCATTCACTGGGGTACAAGATGTAGTTTTATTATATATAACACTTCTGCTGAGACTGCTATTATAATTAGAACGAGACAATAACATTGTTTCTCTTTACAGGGTTATTCCCATTGTATTGATGTTTATATAAAGCAGTGCCAGGAGGTAATTTTACAGTATATTTTTGAATTCTTTTTATACTAATTTTTATTTTGAAGCTATTTATAAATAATGTATTAACAATGTAAATTACCTCTGTCATTTAGGGTGCTTACTTGAGAAATGATATATTTGAAGATGCAGCAATACTCTGTCAGAGAGTGAACAAGCAAGTTGGAGATGTCTTTAGTAATCCAGAAGCAGTCCTGGCTAAACTTATTCAGAATGTGTTTGAAGTCAAACTACAGGTAACTTTAAACAGTAATAGACTAAATAGTTCTTAAGGCAATGTGTTGGTTTTTTTTCAAGATTTTTAAAATTTATTTTCATTATTTTTAATTATGTGTATGCGTGTGAATGTGTGTGTTTATGCATATGAGTTCAGGTACCCACAGAAACCAGAGGTGTTAGATTCCCCCGGAACTGGAGTTAAAGGTGATTGTGAGCCATTGGATGTGGGTGCTGTGAATTGAAGTCAGTGCTTTTGGAAGATTTTTTTAATTCATTTTTTAAGTTAGCATATCAAGAAATGGGTTTCATTATAGCAACTTGATGTGTTCTCCTTTGTTCTTGTGCTGCTTCCCTGCCCTGTGCCCTCCTCCTCCAAGCGGTCCCTCTGTTCCTCATAGAAGCCCCTCTGCTTTTACCCTCTATGTTTTCACCTCCCTTAAACTCTCTTCCTACTGGCTTACCCCTTTCTAATTTTATGACTTACCCACAGCATTCTCATATCATTTTAAATCTAGGCTTCATAGATAAGAAAGAATGTGATATTTGTAAGTTTGGTTTATTTATTTAACATAATGATCTTGAGAAGTTATATAATTTAGTATTTCCTCATTCCTAAGAATGTTACTTTCCCTTTTAGAGTTTTGTGAGAGATCAGCTAGAAGAATGTAGGAAATCAGACGCTGAGCAGTATCTCAAAAGTCTCTATGATCTGTATACCAGGTATGTGTAGACAGGGCCTCACTATCTCTAGCTAGCCTGGAACTTCCTGTGTAGACCAGGCTGACCTCAAATTTACTGAGGTCTGTCTGCCTCTTCCTTGTGAATACTAGATTATCACAACATGTGTGACTATGCCTTGCTGAGGTATATTGTTAATTATTAAACAATAGCCATACATTTTATATTTTCTTTCTCTTTTAATAGAAAATAGAAAAGTATTCAGATATTTGTCAGATAGCACTGTCCCTTTTTGCAGTAAATGCCTGCTTGTATAGATAGGAGGTACACAAGAGCAGAATTCTTACTGTTGTAACAAAAGACCTTGTTTTAACTGATTTAAGAATTTTATTTGTGATTTATGAGCTAGTTTTTGTGATATTTTTGTTGTTGTTTTACTTTAAGAATTAGTACAGTGGTGATGCACGCCTTTAATCCCAGCACTCGGGAGGCAGAGGCAGGCGGATCTCTGTGAGTTTGAGGCCAGCCTGGTCTACAAGAGCTAGTCCCAGGACAGGCTCCAAAGCTACAGAGAAACCCTGTCTCGAAAAACAGGAACAAACAAACAAACAAAAGAATTAGTACAGTTACATTCATCCCCAGTCCCTTTGTTTTGGGAGAAGGTTCATCATAATAAGAGTAGCAACACTCTCTTCAATGGTGTGAAATAAAAACTTAGAGGTCAGTCCACATGGACAAAGACAGAAATGATGACCAGACAGTAAATTCTTCGAATCACGTGAGTACTTATGGTGGAAGGCTTTAGAACATACCTTAGCTTCTCTCCATTTTTGCCATTTCTATGCTAGTCATTGCTTCACAGCCTTTTTCCCTAGGTCATCTCCAGCATTTTATATCAGTTTTCAAAACTATATTATTATTTGTAATATTCTATTCTGTTTCGTGTATAGCTTTATAAGCTGCTTTCTATATCTTAAGTAGTCTCCCAATATTTCAGAAATGATCATTTGATATAAACCATTAAAGTTCCATTATGATACATAGGATCTATAATGTTGTTACAGTATCTAAAAGATATATTAATCCTTTTCTTTCTTTTTTCCATGAAAAGAACCACCAGTCTCTCCAGCAAATTGATGGAGTTTAACTTAGGTACTGATAAACAGACTTTCTTGTCTAAGCTTATCAAATCCATTTTCATTTCCTATTTGGAGAACTATATTGAAGTGGAGATTGGATATTTGAAAAGCAGAAGTGCTATGATCCTACAGCGCTATTATGATTCAAAAAACCACCAAAAGAGATCCATTGGCACAGGAGGGTAGGTTTCTAAAAATTAAATATAGTTAAAATTGAAATTGTTAACATTAAGTTTGGGTAAAGTTAGTAACTATTAGCTGCTATTAAGATTTTCTGTGTACAGCTCTTCATACTGTTTGTACTGGTGACCAAATCCTACACACTGAAATGGTCTAAATAGCATTCTTAAAATGTAAATCAAGCCAGGTGGTGGCAGCGCTCACCTTTAATCCCAGCACTAGGGAGGCCAAGGCAGGAGGATCTCTGTGAGTTCAAGGCCAGCCTGGTCTACAAGAGCTAGTTCCAGGAAAGCCAGGGCTACACAGAGAAACCCTGTCTTGAAAAACAAAAAAACAAAACAAAACAAAAAGTAAATCAAACACTTCTCAATCAAAATAATAAAAGATAATATTAATAATATAAAGAATTCTGTAGTTTAAGTTCCTTTCCAGAGTTAATTGTTTTGGGTTATTAACTATGAATCACATCATTCAATATTGAAGCTGTGAATGAAAGAGCAAATACTTTATTTACATTTTAGGCAGCCCTGATTTTTTGGTCATTTGTACATAAAACTATTAGATTTATATTGTAAAGTCTGAGAATTTGCTTATGAGAAGAGAATTTGCTGTAAAGTTGATGATGACAGTCATTCCCAGATGGGATCTAGCAGATCCAACAATCTAATCTAATACATTTTAAAAAGATATTCTTGAGTTGTTTTCATGCTAAATCAAAATCATTTTATTTCAAAAAGTAAAAACCTAAAGAATAAACATAAGACTTCAAAAAATGAGTTCACGGTAGCCTGAGCTATATGTTCTAGTAGCAAAAGTAATTTAACCTAGAGATATGTACATAATAACAGGTGACCCTTAATCACTAAGGAAAGCTGTTACACTTAAGAGGTCTAGTTTAATATAGTGAAGATATGAGCAATATATTTAAATGGTTGTTTTTTAAAAGAAGTACTAAAATTTTAAAGCTTTCTTTTTATACAAGACTACTTTTAGTTATTTGTTATTTAGAATAGCTTCTTGAAGGTGAAGAATGATTCAGGTAGGATTTCTGACATCCTCATCTGGCTTTTTGTGAGTAAACAGGAGCATGCACCCAGATATACTTGTGAACATACACACCAATGTTCAGTACCTCAGATTTATCCTGTCTTAATGAAAGTTATTAAAAACCAACTTTTATAATTAAAATGTTAATCTCTTGGTTATTGACTCGTTTTGGGTTTTGTTATTTTCTTTTTGCCGATATGCATTAAGGTTGAGCATATTTGCAGTTAAAATCTAAATATAGTAAACTTCTCTTTTCGTTTGTCTTTATGATGTACTAGTATTCAAGATTTGAAAGAAAGGATTAGACAACGTACCAACTTACCACTGGGGCCAAGTATTGATACGCATGGGGAAACTTTCCTATCTCAAGAAGTGGTAGTTAATCTTTTACAAGAAACCAAACAAGCCTTTGAGAGATGTCATAGGGTAAGAATAATAAATTAATTTTTTAAGCTATAGTTGTATATTTCAAGTTTTGTCTCATTTATAGAAGGATAAAAATGTACTTCTTGATTAGGACCAAGTAGTTTTTTAATTGACACAGTTTATACAAATTGCATGTACTATATAGATACCATATGAAGTTTTGATAAAAGTGTACATTGAGTAATAGTTAAATCAGGATGAGCATATATATCCTCATATTCATCATTTTTTTGTGGTAAAAACATTCAAAATTTATTCTGACATTAAAAATGTAGAGTATATTGTTAATCTGTTGTCATCCTGCTGGTGCAGTAGAATGTTGACCAGCCTTTTTCATCACTCTCTACTTCTTTCCACACTTTCCTCGGCTGCAAGTGACCATATTCCACTCAACGTCTGTGAAATTCCCTTTAGTTTTGGCCTATGGGTGAAGTTGTCCAGTATTTGTTGTTCCATGCTTGGCTTACCTCACTTAACAGAATGTCTTCCAGTTCCTTCTCCATTGTGCAAACAACAGGATTTCATGGCTTTGATGGCTGAAAAGTATCCCTTTGGGTGTATATACACCAAATTTTTTTTTATCTGTCATTGAGTGGAGAGTTAAATTGATTGTTTCTTGGCTGTTGCAAACATTGTTCTAGTAAACGTTGAGGAAGAGACCTGGTCAGTCATCCTCATCAATTTAGACCATGAAACTCTATATGGACAAGTTCAACAGAACTGCCATATACGGGCTGCCCATGAATGCTTCAAAAAATTATTGCCAGGACATAAATTTCAATTCAAAAACATTGGAATGCAGATCCCTCTTTAACAAGCAAATTTCCTTTCCTTTGTTTCTGTACCCAGGAGGGGACTAATGGGTCTAATACATTTGAATCTCTGTAACATTTTTCATAATGGCTGTTCACATTCCCACCAACAGTAGAAAGGGTTCTCTTTTTCCATATCCTCTCCAGCTTGTGTTCCTTTTTGTCTTTTTGCCTTTGTAACTGAAGTAAAATGATAACTTGCTGTAATTTTCTTTGCTATTTCTCTGGTGACTAATGATAGTGATCATGTTTTTATTGTGTTGAGTTCCTTATATGCTCTCCATATGAATTTACAATTATTAGATTGTATAATTGCAAATGTTTTCTTTTTGTTCTGTAAGTTTTCTTTCATTCTTGGCTGTTTCCTTTGCTGGGTGGAAACTTGAATATACTTTGTTTTCACTTTTGTTTTTTTTTGCTTTTGGAGTCTCATTCACGAAGCATTTATCCATTCCAACGTGCTGAAGTATTTCCACTTTTAGCACAATTAATAAAAACCCAGAGACAGATATTGGGGTTCAACCTGAAGATTAGAGAAGTAAAGCAGCCAAACCACTAGAGAACTCTTACCTCTATGAAATCTTCAGACTGAAAGAGAGCAAGTTTCTTGTCTCATCCTGCCTTATAATCGTCTCTAGTGCTGGGTTTAAAGGCCTCTATGGCTTGTTAGTGTGGCTTCTGGTATTAGAGGCGTGTGCCTCCACTGCCTGGCCTGTATGACTGACTAGTGTGACTGGTTTGTGTTCTGATCTTCAGGCAAGCTTTATTTATTAAAGTACAAGTAAAATTTTCCTATATCCACTATGTTTTCCTGTAGTTTCATAATTTGAGGGGTTCCACTAAAGCTTTAATTTATTTTGAGTGAACTTGTGTCTGCTATTAGAGATAGACAGTTGTACGTATCTACATATTGTCCCATATCAGCTGAACAGATTGTTTTCTCTAATTTGTGTTAAGATTTTTGTCAGATCAAAAAGAAACTTCTGTGTCCATGCTGAGGCAACACTAGCCTGTGCAAATAAATGTAACAGTTTAGGAAGTAGTTTGATAGTATGTCCAGTTAGCCAGACAGAAACAATAGATTCATCACTAAGGTCCATGGTTTTCTAGGCCATGGGTCTTTCTTTGACCCACTTCATAGAACCAGGCATGAACTCACTCTTGTGGAACATGCATTAAATCCTGTAGTTGTGTTTTTTAATTAATTGATTTATGTATTTATTTGGTCTTTTTGTGTTTGTTCTTTGGCTTTTTTGGGAGCCCACCCAACTCCCAAATAAATACACACATGGAAGCATATTCTTACTTATGCTTGACCTTAACGTTGCTTATTTCTAGCCAACTTTTCTTAACTTTAATTATCCCATCCATCTTTTGCCTCTGGGCTTTTATCTTTCTCTATTTCTGTATACCTTTCTTTACTTCTTATTCCGTGTCTTGCTGTGCATCTGGATGGCTGGCCCCTGATGTCCTCTTCCTTTTCTTTTCTATGCTCCTCAATCTTTCCAGATTTCTCCTCATACTTATTCTCTCTGCCTGCCAGCCACACCTATCTTTTCTTTTGCCTTGTCATTCAGCTTTTTATCAGACCAATCAGGTGTTTTAGACAGGCAAAGTTAAACAAATGCAGCAGAAAAGAGCACAACACATCTTTGCATCAGTAAGCAAGTTTTCCACAGCATAAACAAATGTAGCACATTTTTACTGATAGTCCACAGCAGAGTCCCAGTGGAGCCCAATTGGTCACGTCCATGACGGTCATAACACTGGTGGGCCATCTCATTACTCATTCTTGGTCTGTTTAGGTTTCTTTCTTCATGATAAGGAATGTATTCAGGAATTTATCCATTTCTTCTAGATTATCAAATTTCTTGGCATATCTTTATTCATAATAATCTTTAATCCTTTGTATTTTATGGCATCCATTATAATATATACTTTTCCACATCTGATTTATTTATGTAGAATTTTCATTTTTCCTTTTTTGAGATCGCCTCACTCGGTAGCCTGGTTGGCCTGGAATTCACAGAGACCCTCTGCCTCCTGAGTGCTGGAATCAACAGCATGCATGGCTACACCTGGCTCTTAGTCTGTTTGTTTTGTTTCTTTTATTTTTTTGAGATTATAATATAATTATATCATTATTCCCCCTTCCCTTTTCTCACCCTTCTTTGCTCTTTTAAATTCATGGCTTTTCCATAATTGTTGTTATATACCTTTATGTAAATACATAAATATACCTAAATATATGAATACAACCTCAGTCTGTATAATGTTACTTGTATGTATGTTTTCAGGGCTGACATTTCTATTGGTAATAACCAAATTGGTTTGCACTTCCTTGGGGAAGTTTCCCCCACCCTCCATCATTCCTTAGTTGCCAGCACTTGTTTGTATAGGACTGAAGCCTTTGTTTCCCCCACCCCACCCTACCCCATGTTAGCATATCTGTTGTTGTCCTTGTTCAGCTCATAGGTAGGCTTTCTTGTGGATAAGACTTTATGAGTGTAGCTTCTGACATTTCTAGGAGACATAATCTCATAGCAAACTTGAAATCTAAAAATCAAAAGTAGTAATAGCTACATTAGATGTGAAATGGTGCATTTTTTAAAAGTTCGTGTTCCTCTGGCTCTTATAATCTTTTTGTTTCCTCTTCCATAACCATACCTGAGTCTAAGCAAGGTGGAGGAATTGTCTTGTAGATGTATCCACTGAGACTTAAGTATGTTTTTAAAAACATAGTTATTTGTTGCTGTAAACTTCTTGCTAGTATTGTTTCATCTACAAGGTATTGGTTTGTTTTATTTCCATTATCATGTATAGCAAGACATTTTTAATTTCCTTCTTTATTGCTTCATTGATGGTTTAGGTATTTAATTTCCATGTATTTGTATAATTCCCAAAGATTTTTCTTGTTACTAATTTTTTGTTTTATTTAGAAAGATATTCAACTTTTAAGAAACAAAAAACTCAAACAAAAACAAACCCCAGAACAAATGCTTAAAGGGATTTCTTCAAACTGAAATGAAGAGATGTTAACAAGATAAAAACACCTGTATTTGTTCTGGGGTTTGCTTTTGTTTACTTGAGTTTTTTTGTTTTGTTTTGTTTAGGGGAAATATGGTAGTGATAAATATTCTCAGTGTTTGTTTGGAAATGTCTCTTACTTCTCTTTGTGTCTAGAGGCTAGCTTTGCTGGGTATAATATTTTTATTGTCTAGCTTTGCTGGGTATAGTATTTCTGTTGACAGGCTTTAGTTGTTAGTTTTTTTTTTTGTTTGTTTGTTTTGCTTTGTTTTTCTTCTCTCTTACTTTTTCAATATGTGAACATCTTAATCTCTTTTGGCCATTAAAGCTCTGCAATTCTCCAGTTGAGTGTCTGAGTGGAATTAAAAAAAAAAAAAGGACCTAGATACATACTACGGGAAGGTAACAAAAGAAGCCACATTTCACCTCTAAAGACAGATTTGCACTGTTGATCCCTTAACATGCTATCTGTTTCCTTTTTTCTTGTTGCTTTAAGAATCTTCTTGTCTTAAACCTTTGAAACTTGTTTATAACCTTTGAATCTTGAAGTATAAACTCTCCTTGCTTTCCCATCCATGAATCCTATTAGCCTGAATATTTGCTCTATTAATGCTTTTCTGTAGTTCCCATAATCTTTATATTCCTATTCCTTTTTTTTCTTTTCCATATATATTTGGTTTGGGAGGTAGCTGACTCTTCAGCTTGTTTCTGCTAATGATGCTTTTATTACATTTTTTATTTACCATACTTTTAGCTCCAGGATGTTTTGGTTTTATAAATTATTTCATTTTTCTTTGGCAAATTGCAGAATTATTTGCATATATCTTCTTGAGGTTCCTAGAATTTCTTTAAAACATCTACTTTGTGTTTTCTGTCTTGAGAAATCACACACTTTGCTTGGCTCTATTTGCCTTGTTTTGTTCATGATTGGGTCCCTGAAAACTCTGGATGCTTGTTGGCCTACAGTAGTGTCTGCATATTGGAAATTTAGATGTTTATTACTGTCATAGTAATCTTCTCTTGTATTTTTTACTCATTCTTCCACAATAATCTGTTTGTTATTATCTCCAACACCTTGGTCACTGTCCTTGTTTTAACACTAGATGGCACCCTATGTCTAGATTTTTGCCAGCTCTAGTTCTCTTACTGTTATTATTTCAGCACTGGAGAGGACTTCAAGCTTGAATCTGTCACAAATCCACAGTCGTACTATAAAGCTGACATTAGATTGTTAGCGAGAAAGACCTAGACATTAGGCGTTCCATAGAAAGGTAATGAATGCATCTTTCTCCTGCGAGCCAGGGTAGGCCCAAAACCTGTTTCTATAGTTATTGTCCTGTGTTCAGCACTGCAGGGTTCTTGCCCATCACTCCACAGCTTTGCTCTTGGATGTCTGGTCTATACCTCCGAAGTGATAATTTACAGCCTGCTCTGTCTTCTTTTTCTAAAAGAAGTTATTGTCTTTGCTGTCACAGATACAGTAATATTTGGTCTTACTCAGAGCTCACAGTCCATCGAAATGAGTGCAGCACAGAGCTAGGACAAAGGCCCACACTGTTGTGGTCTTCCCAGTCCTGTCTCTGTTTGTGGTCTGGAACCTCTGCAGGTCTGGAGGTGTATACGGCTGACCCACCCCATGCTAGGATGGGCTTAAAGGTTCCACCTGTGGGTACTAGGCTCAAGAGAGGGTCTGTTGTATCCCATCTCGTGTTAACTTTTACCAGTAAGCCTGGCATTCAGTTCTGAGGAAAAGTTGTGTGCCTAGTTTCCTGTCTTCCTTTAGCAGATGAAGTATTTATTTATTTATTTATTTATTTATTTATTTATTTATTTATTTATTTATTTATTTATTTAAGATTTCTGTCTCTTCCCCGCACCGCCTCCCATTTCTCTTCCCCTCTCCCAATCAAGTCCCCCCTCCCTCGTCAGCCCAAAGAGCAATCAGGGTTCCCTGCCCTGTGGGAAGTCCAAGGACCTCCCACCTCCAGATGAAGTCTTTGTATACATTTTGTTGCTCAGGTCCGTAGTAGCATGGTAAAAACAGTCCCTTGGTTGCCATGACTGATTCTAAGCTGACCTGTGCCTGAGACTTGTGACTGAAGGAAGGACCTGGTTTATTCAAGGCCCAAGCTGTAGCTGGACACAAGTGGCCTGAGCACAAGTCTGTCATGTTGCCAGTTCCTGCTTAGTCCTGAGGCCCCATCCATAGACACCGGCTTGGGGCAGTAGTATTAATAACATGTTCTGGTAACTAATCTACATACTTCAGGTGTTATATATTAACTCATTTAATCGACATAAAGACCCAGTGAGGTAATTCTTACACTTTTATGCAGGAGAATTGTAGCTCCTAAATACTGAAATTAAGAACTAAGGAGATCTTAGTATTTTATTTATATGCATATATATTATTTATTCATTTTTAATATCAGTAAATTAATATACAAATTAGTAGAAATATTCCAAGAATATACAAGTCACTTAAAATATAAATTATTTATTAATAGGGAAGTAAAATAGGAATAATACCATTTTATTTTTATTAAGGTAGCATAAATTAAGAACTATGATATTATCATGTGTTAGTAACAAAGTGAGGTAAAAGACACTTTCATATACTACCAGTGACTGAAAATTATTACAGTGAGGACTGGGACTGCAGTTTGTTGTTGAAGTGTTTGTCTAGCATGTGAGTCTCTAAGCTCAATGCTCAGTAATGGGGGGGGCAAATTTGCTATAGTTACTTTGGAGAATAATTTGTCACTTTTAAAAAAATTATCAGTGAAAAAGAAAAATAAAAAATAATGGCGTTGTTCACACACTAGAAACTATACCAGTTTAAATGAATCAGCTAGAATTACATGAATCAGCATGAATTAATCTCAGAAATAGTGGCTGTGATGTGAGTCATAAGGGTATTTCATCTTAAGAAACAACTAATCTAGTAGAGTGTAATGCTACTTTCAATCCTTCGCTTTCCTAATGACTTGATGGCTTCACACTGGTTATCTTTTCATGTGCTTCTCTTTGATGAAGAGTTTCTTTCGTGTCTCTAGTGCATTTTTTAAGTCAGGTTATCCTTTGAACCCTTTCAAGTTTCATGATCTCTCTATAGCTTGTTCATCAAATATATGATTTTGCATTTATTTTCAAAGTATAGAAGTTCTTAATTTTGATAAAATATATTTAACACCTGTTATAGATGGCATTTTTTTTGTATTGCAGGTACATCTTTGTTGAGCTAAGAGTTAAAGGAATTGCCTTTTAAATTTTCTAGTAGTTTTATAATTTGCAGTGTTGCTTACGAAGCCGATAGTCAGCTCTGAATTAAGTTAGGAATCTAATATAATCATGTATGGATTGAAGTTTGTATTTTTTACAATTAGGTTTCCATTTATTTTGCCATCCTTTTATTGGAGACTTCTTTCTTCAACAAATTATTTTCAACCTTAGTTAAAAATGAGTTGACTGTCTGTCTCTCATCTCTATTCTGCACCGTTTATCTTTTATGCCGATATCATGCTCTGTTGGCCTATAGTAACAGGCTTTGAGTCAGGTAGTATGTCCTCTGACATTTCCATATGGATCATTTTGTAATTCATATGTCTAATAGCTTACCAGTTTCTATCAGAGGAAAGTCTAGTTTTGTTTGGAATGACAGTGAGTCTATGATTTTATTTGGGA
The DNA here is from genome assembly GCF_037038515.1 of Microtus pennsylvanicus. NCBI lineage: Eukaryota > Metazoa > Chordata > Mammalia > Rodentia > Cricetidae > Microtus > Microtus pennsylvanicus. The sequence continues at coordinate 7,625,651 of NC_134593.1, forward strand.
AGAGTTGATATTATTATTATTATTATTATTATTACTATTATATAAAAGCATTTTCAGTTCAACATGCCTGTAATCCCAGCACAAGGGAAACTGAGGCAGAAGCATTCTATGGGCTCAAGACCAATCAGGCTACATTGTGAGTTCTAGGCTAGCTTGGCCTACAAAGTGAGACCCTGTCTCAAAAACAACAAAAAAGTAATTTTTAAAGTTATATTTAATTTCAAGTTTAACTTGGTATGTAGGAGTGTGTAGTTGGATCTTTACATGTTAAGTTTACTATCCAAACAATCTTTTTTATAGAATTTGTTAGACCTTCTACATAGACTGTCATGTTATTTTACCATAAAGACAGCCATACTGACTCCTTTCCATATAGCTGTCTTTTATTTTGTTCTTGTGCCTTGTTGCTCTGGCTAGACTTCCAGTATGGAATGGAAGGACATGCAGGGAACAAACACTGGCTATTACACTTGACCATTGGAGTACAGCATTTAATCTTTGATCACTAAATGTGATGTTGACTGTAGGTTTGGTTTTTGTTTTGTTTTTTTATAAATACTGTTTTTTAACCTGAGGAAAGTTTTTTTTTTGTTGTTGTTGTTGTTTTTAATGAACATTGATTGGTAGACAGTTCTAAGTTGCCATCTGGGTGCTGGGAATTAAACCTCTGGAAGAGCAGCCAGTGCTCTTAACCTCTAAGCCATCTCTCCAGTGAGGAATGTATGCTAGTTTATTAAAGTGTCGTATGAAGTTTGGGTATTATTAGACCCTAGCACTTGGGAGATCTTGAGTTCGGGGCCATCCTGGGCCACATGATGAGTTTGATTGAAGCCAGTCTTGGCCAGAGGAGACTGTATCACACAGATAAACAAACAAAATAAAAGATTTGGTGTTAGATTTTCTTACATGTTTTCTTTTTATTTTTTAGGAGAATCATGGCAACTGATATTTCAGATGTGATCCTTGCATCTCTTTAGTACCCCTCAGCTGGCCATCACCTGTAATTTCCTTATTGTCCTGTTCACACATTGTTGGCTAGGTTACTAAATTAAAAAAAACAAAAACATTTTTTAAAAAGCTGCCTTTATTGTATCAGGGCACACATTTTGGAGTTAGAGGAAAACTTAAGGAAGTCAGTTCTCTCTGTCTACAAAGTAGGTCCCAGTAATTGAATTCACATTTTTAGGCTTGGCAGCAAACTACTCTCTGAGCCACCTTGCTGGCCCATGTGTGTTAAATTTTGTTAAGAATTTTTGCATCAGTGTTTATGAAGGATATTGGCCTTTGATGTCTTTGTCTTGTTTTAATAATGAAGGTAATCCTGTGCCCATAGGATGATATGCAAAGTACTTCTGCCTTCCCTTTCAATTGTTTATGGGTGTAGATGATGGTCTTTCTGTCTTAAAAGGTTTGTCATAACTCACAAGGGAAGTTACTGGGGGCTATGGTTTTCTTTGTAAGGATTTTTAGCTAATAATTCAGCCACTTAATGTATACAGAAATTTCAGGTAATCTAATTTTAAGTGAGCTTGGCAGTTTTGTTTGTTTGTTTTAGAGACGGTCTCACTATGCAGACCAGGCTAAACTTCAGTTTGCAGAAATTCATCCACCTGCTTCTCCCTCCATTGCTGAGATTAAAGATGTGTTACACCAATACATCGGCCTAATTTGTATCTTTTAAAGACTTTCATAGTTCACCGAAATTGTATTTATTGGAATAAAGTTATTCATGGCATTTTTCTTATTGTCATCATTGTAGAAACTATTGTAATAATTACCATTTTATTCCCAAACAGTAATTTGTTTACCAATCAAATTTTTTTTACAAACTAATCTTATTATTTTTACTAATTTTTTCCAAGAACCACTTCTTGGTTTTATTAATATTTTTCTTTTCTTTTACCTTAGATTTTACTGATTCTGTTCTTTTTTGTTTTGTTTATCTTGTTCAAGATAGGCTTTCTATGCAGTCCTGGGTGTCTTAGAATTCTCTTTGTAGACCAGGCGAGGCTTAAACTCAAGAGATCTGCTGAACTCTGCCTCCCAAGTGCTGGGATTAAAGGTGCTCCACCACCAACCTCATTTCTATTTTTTATTGTTTGCTTACTTCAACTTACATAGGTATTATTTGCCCCTTTCCTAGGTTTTTTATTTGTTTTTTTTTGTTTGTTTGTTTGTTTTTGCCTTGGCTTTGTTTTTTAGGTAAAAGCTGAGTTTGTTGACCTTTTCTAATGTGTGTATTTAGTGACATTACTCTCAAGTTCTGAGTTAGCTGAAACTAGGTTTTTTAAGTATATTTTAATACATTTTGAAATTCTCCTTAATTTCCCTTTGATTTTTTTTTCCCCTGGCCCTAGATAACTGAGAAGTTGTATTATTTGGTTGCTAAATATTTGGAGATATATTGGATGCCTTTCTGTTAATGATTTTAGGTTTTATACCATTATTGTCAGTGGGCAAACTTTGCATCATGATGTCAGTTCTTTTTAAATTTATTGAGATACAGAGTGCAGCCCATATTGGTGGTTTTCTGTATGCGTGAGATAATGTATCTTCACATTGTTGGCTAAGTATTCTATAAATGTCAGGTCCTATTAGTTGATGTCCTCTATATTTTCTATCAGCTTTCTATTTACCTCTTATACACTGATTTGAGGATATAAACAGGAGAAAGGTGGGAACTTAGGCTTGGTTTTTATGATTTGTGATGAAGGTAAGGACACCTGTTGAGCATCAGAAACAAAAGAAAAGCAGTAGAGAGATTGGTAAGAGGTAAAGGTTCTTAATAGTGGTTAAGAAGTCTAGTACCAAATAGGGATATATAATCAGTGGGGTTTTAAAGTAGTATATGGAAATTTTCATAAACTCAGTTATACATCAGGTTTATATTATTACAGTAGGGTTGAGTGTACTTTATTTAAAAACACAGAATCTTTCATGCTCCAAAATAAAAAATTCTTGATCACTAATATGGCGGCATATTGGAAAGTTTTACTTGTGGCATTAAGGTTAGGTTTTAGTAAAAAATACTGTTTAATTAAGTTGTCCTTAGGCTGTTTGTATAAGGTATTTATATAACATAAATGAATTTTACGATTAGACTGGAGTCTTCCAAGATATATCATTATATTTGCAAATATTTCAAAATCCAGGAAGTCTAAAATCCCTAACAGTTCTAGTCTAACTCTTTTGATAAGGAATTCTCACTTGTAGTATTACCCTGAAAGCCATGGGAATGGTTACTATAAGTAGCTTTGACAGAGGCAGAAAGTGATTTATAATTAATACAGAAAACATTGAAAAGAAATTGAGAATAGTTCCTTTTTAAGAAGAATTTATTTTTCTCAACTACTAGTAAATAATCCAGCAGCAGCAACATCAAAGTGAGAATTGTGAGCTTTGTTTAAATCAAGTTCTGTGTTGTAACCACTTTGCAGTTCCCTAGTTTATTCCAATTAAACACTAAAATAAAATACCGTCAGTGTTATTTCATCTTATAAATGAAAAAAAAATGAGACTTAGTGAAGCTCAGTAACATTCTAAAGACTTGCTCTACCAGGACACGATGCGTTAAAATTTGATCTTGTTATATTTTACTATGTATATTAATTGATTTCATGTCTTGATTCCATAAGAATCTTTTTGTTTGTCTTGTTTTGTTTTGAGTTTTACTAGAATAGCCCTCTTTGTTAGTGGCTCTGAAACTTCTTTGACTGTGATCACCTTAGTTAAAAATGCGTCTCACATGGAAGCAGAGTGTAAGTGTGAGAGTGCGTGTGTTTCTTGAAAGTGTAATTGGATTTCACTCAGAGATTACAGTCTAGATTTTAAAAAGCACTGCTCTAGGTCAGGAGAGTTACAGACTGATCTCTAGCATTATAATTGGTGTGTGGGCAGTGGGAAGAGAGCACTGACATTTCGTTACCTGAAGTAGTGTTCTATACAAAAAAGATTGCTGTAAGAGGTGGCTTTTTAAAATGTAGTCCTGAAGAGTAATACTGTTTTTGCTTGTTTTTAAAGCTTTCTGATCCTTCTGATTTACCAAGGAATGCCTTTAGAATTTTTACCATTCTTGTGGAATTTTTATGTATTGAACATATTGATTATGCTTTAGAAACGGGGCTTGCTGGTAAGTATACTTATATTACACTTTCTGTTAAACTCCTTTGGTCTTGTTTGATTGACCAATACTCATAATGCTGTTTTATGTATAGCTTGTGTGTGATAGTTCAGTACAGTGTATTTGAGCTTGTGTAATACTAGGATGTGCAAGGTGCTGGAAGTTAAACATAGGCAATTCCCTCATACTGTTTACATCCACTACAAAATTCAGCACAATATATTGGCAGGATGTATAACAGTGCTCTATACTATAAAATGTCAAGAAGCATAAATAGAGATAAGAATAATTCTGCTTGGGAAGTAAGTAATGAAATTTAGAGAGAAAAATATTCAAAAATACATCTGGAAAGAAGTAAATTTATATTAAATGTTTTGGCCTCATTCTTTCAGTTGTATCTCTAGTATCCTCATAACCTGACCCCATGACCTGTGAAGTGGGTGTCTCAGATTTAACATTTCAAAAATGAAACTCTTCAGCCAGGCATGGTGGTTCACGCCTGCAATCCCAGCATGCAGGATGCCAAGTCAGAGGTCACTATGAGTTGGAGGCCAGCCTAGACTATATAATGTTTTCTGAATAATCTAAAATAGCAAAACAAACACAGAAGCTGTCTTCCTCCAATGCTGTTCTCCCAGGATTTTAAGGAAATCATTATTTACCAAACTCAGAAACTACCTTAACCTTCCTGTTTTCATTGCTGAAAGCCAGTTTGTCAGAAAACCCTGTCAGTATACATCCAAATATAACTGGTTTATCTACTTTGCTTCATCTACTGATGCAACCCACCTCAAACACTGTCATCTCCTAACTGGTTCCTGTGTCCAGAAGAACACGAGCTGTGGTGTGCCTCCACGTGTTCCTCTCTGTGCTGCATTTCCCTTGGCTCTTGGTGTCTTTAAAACCTGACCTCACCTACTGTCACCTTTCCAGACACCTGTGCTGATCACCTTAGATGAAGTAGTGCTCCTGCTGCAGCATAGTACCACTAGTCATTGTTGATTTCACCGTTTATAATAGCATCGGTTAGTATCTGTCTCCTGTCAGTAGTCATTAAGTTAGTACACACTTTTTACATGCCTAATCATGGGGATCATAGTCCAGTGAAAGTGATAGACAAAAGTTTAGGAAGTTCAGTAAAGAAAATCAAAAGTGGGTAAGGGGTGGAGAACATTAATGGGGAGATAGAGTAAAGGATTTACAGGCAGAAATTATTTTTCTTTTACATTTATTTTTTATTTTATGTATGTTCAGACACATAGAAGTCAGAGGACAACTTGCAAGAGTTGGCTCTCTCTTTCCACCATATTTGTCCCAGGGATCGAACTCAAATGGTAGGCTTGGCAGCAAGCACCTTCACCCACTGAGCCATCTTGTCAGCCCCCCAAAAGCGTTTTATGACAGGGTAGTCAGAGAAGGCCTCTGAGAAGACACACAAGCCAGAGAGCTCAGTGAAGTGGTGAGTAAACTGTTGTAAAAGAGACACCAGCTTGTAAGCTCTTAGGGTTGGAATCCCACTCTGTTTCATACCCCTGCCCCCAGCATTGTGCTCAGGAGGTCGCTGGCTATGTAAAACACCATCCTAGAAACCTTTAATGATGAACCAAATTTAGCCGCAAATCAGTCATAACTAATTCCAGTTTATTTCCTTCAAGAATGTTTATAAGTGTATTTTAACTTAATTGTAGCAGACTATTGACATCAAGTATTTAACCCATGCCAGCAGTAAATGACTTAGTGTGGTCATTTGTATTGGAATAATTTAAATCTTCAAAGATGTGATGGTTGCAGAAGATACTGAATATGAATAAGGGCCAGCAAAATGGCTCAGCAGTAACATTGCTTGCTGCCAAGGCTGACCACCCAAGTTCAGTACCTGGATCCCATGGTGGAAGGAGATAACCGACTAATATACACATCACACACACACACCCACACATAAACAAACTTAAACTGTCCATTAAAAAAGATAAAGTAATGTGAATTTAAATCTGGTGTGAAGGATTGATTGTTTATCTAGAATGGAAGCCTTCCTATTTATTTTAATAGCAGTGTTCTGAAATGTTGAGGAAAATTTAATTTGGACTGGGACTATTCTTCATGTAGTTAGTATTCATGGTCATTGTTCTTACTGATCACATACAGTTTTGCCAAGTGATAAGAAATAACACTGGAGTAACATTGTAGAGTTTACTCTTTACTTGAATTATTTTCATTAGGTAAAATTCCAAGGCAGAGTATATTATGTGTACATATTTTAAAATAATTTTTATTACTCAATCTTTAATTTAAAATTTATTTTAAATTCAAATTTGTTATTTATTTTTAATTAATTTACTTTTTTTCCTAAGAGGCTTGTTCTGTACAATTTATACTGGTTCTAGCTTACATGTATATACTGGTTTTTATTTGTTTTAAATATTCAAAAATTTTTATATTTTATTGGTTAAATACATCCACTATTACTGTCTTAATTTCCATGTTTTGTTGGGATTAGTATTTTTTTACACGTGCTTCAGGTTTTTTTATGATGTTTGTATTGGCACCTTTAATTTTCCTACCAACTGATTGTTTCTTTTCTACAAAACAACACCTTAGTTTTCTAATTGTAAACCTGAAGAATCATCATATAAAGAACTCGAGTTAGTAAAGTTGTGTATTATCATTAATTGGGGGTGTTTTTCTTAGTCTAGTCTTAAGTTTGGACAGAAGCACAGGTATCTAGAGCCAAAAAGAGCAAGGAATCTTGAGCCCGTGAGTTGTTCTCTGGGAAAGGAGGAAACAGATCCAGAGGGTTCAGTTCCATCTTTGGTGTCTGATGTTGTTGATGACCACACAGAATCTCAGACGCTGAGGAGACGCGTCCCTGAGGGGAGGAGATTTTGAATGTTTTTGAGGAGAGTGGAAGCATGATGAGTGCAGTGTGTAACCGGCAGGAAGGGGTCTGCGTAGAGGTGAAAACTGAACAGGAAGACCATTTCAGCTGTCAGGAAGGGAGCCTAGGTGCTTTGTTGATTGACTTTCCATTTTATCAAATAAGCCATGAGGATGATTAACTTTGGGGTATAAAAATAGCTTTGGATGAATTTTGTTAAGCTGTTTATCAAAATCTCTGTAGAATCATTTCTGGTTTATTAAATGACAATTACTTTTATTCATGTGGTATATATAAAATCATTCTTTTTATTTTGCCCAGTTTTTTTCAAGGTTGGTTCTCACTCACCTGTGCCTTCCAATTTTAGGAATTCCATCATCAGATTCTAGGAATGCAAATCTCTATTTTTTGGATGTTGTACAACAGGCCAATACTATTTTTCATCTTTTTGACAAACAATTTAATGATCACCTTATGCCACTAATAAGGTTAGTTACATTGTCATATTTTCATTGGTATTTTAATGAGTATTTTTATTATTTTTTAAATAATACATGTTCATGAAAACATCAAACAGGACAGGAGGTTTGAAATAAAATTCTTCCTTCCTTGAATTCTTGTTTTTTCTTCCCACTATGCTGTTAATTTTTGGTATATTTAAAAAGTTTTAATTATCATAAACTAAAATCGGAAATCTAACATGAAAAAGGCCTTCCAGCCTAGTGCAGCTCAACCAGTTTACATTCTTCAGAAGACAGGACAGGTACCAGGCATGGTGGTGCATAGCTGTAATCTTATCTACGCAGGAGGTTGAGGCAGTCTGGTCAACATAATGACTTCAAAGTCAGCTTGGACAACCAAGACCCAGTCTCAAAAGGTGTTTGTTTTTTATTGTTTTCTTTTTATCCCCTTTTTTTGAAGGAACTGAGAGTAGGATGGATATAAGGGGGCTTTCAGGGAATGGAGAAATTATGGAATTATGTTATAATCTCAAAAATTCTGAAAGTTCTTTTTTTTAAAAAAAAAATTAAGGCTGTAGCTCAGTGATAGAGCTTGCTTTAGTGTCTACAAAGTTCTGGGCTTACTCCCAAGTAACACACAAACACACACACACACACACACACACACACACCAATAGACACGATACACTTGTTATAAAGACATAAGAAACATGAATGAACAAATTTTGATAAAGCATTAAGATTTGGTTCATATCTTCATATCAATTTATATGGATTTCTAAAGCATTTGAAAATTAAATGGAGCTTTATATGTATACATAAAGTTGTGTCATTAACACTATTATCTGTGCAGGAAATGTTCAGATAAATGATAGAGTTTAGTAGTTGTTTTATGGGCAGTGCTATGACATGTCGTGACCCGAAACAAGCTCACAGATCCCTTGATTCCTGAATCGTAATCTAAAGGAAAGTTACTGTTTTTCTGTGTAGCCCAGGCGGTATTACAGGCATGAGCCACCAAGCCCAGCTTAGGGAGATTTCTTAGTGATTTACTTTGTAAAGGGTTCTTATGTCACATAGCAGAGAATTCACAGGGGTTTTAGTGTTCTTTATTCCTTAATATTTTAATACTATTGAGAAGCTGACCATGATCATGGGTTTCATGTCTTTTTACTTAAAAAAGTGAAATGTAACTGGATTTTCTTAACTACTGTCCACATTTTTATTAGGATTAATTATATTCTTAAGAGTTTGGTGATATCCATGACTTTTCTTACTATTATACCAGATATTTAGATACAGAGAAAACTAGTTTCAAAATTTCAAAGCTGCATGTTAAGTCCTATCTCCTCAGAGATAAGTAAGGATAATAACTCTATCTTTACCCTTAATGGATTAATTTTTCTAGTGTGAATGAATTGGTATACTAATGTACATAATGTATGTGATGATTTATTTTGTAATTATTGGGCATGTGAGCAAATGCATTTGCAAATGTGTATTTATGATGCACAGATTAGAAACTTAGAAAGTAGGCTATTAATGGGAGTTTGTTTTCTCTTTAATAAACAATAGCTCTTCTCCCAAGTTATCTGAATGCCTTCAGAAGAAAAAAGAGATAATTGAGCACATGGAGATGAAATTGGATACTGGCATCGATAGGCAAGTTAACTGTTTCTCTCTTTCTTCTCCTGCAATTTAAAAATTGTAGACATGCATTTGCATTGTAGCATGAACATAATTTTTAAAACAGGAAATGTGTTTATTTTTACTTTTCTGGCTGTAAAGTTGATACTTTAACATATTGTTCTTATTTTTAGGAGAATATTATTTTTATTAATCCCCAAGGTGTTTTTTTTAAAGTCAGTATGTTTAGGTATACTTTCAAATCAAAACAGAAGTCCCTTTTAAGCCCTACTCCTCTGCACCACACATGTACAAACTACAAATTTCTTTGAAAAAATGAGATGCAGGGCTGAGAGGTTGTCCAGGGCTAGAGTATTTTATATTTTAGCCTGTGGGAATCCCTTAGTTTAATCCTTAGTACTGCTAAAACAACAGAGGTTTGCAATATTTATTACTGTATTTCCATTTAGTATATTCTGACTTATCTCTGAAATATTTTAATAATTTTACTGGTTTTGTACTTGTAAATTCTGTTGAGTGAATTTCAAAACCTGATAATCTTTACTGAAGACTATAAATACTATTACTTTCCAGCTGTCTGTTTTCAGATGATGGTGGTCTTATATTGATTGAAAATTAGTATAGCTCCCGGGTATCAAGTATTTGCTATATATCAGGCACAGCACAAGGACCATGATTGGTCTCCTTTAATCTCACTATCTTATCTTGGCCTACTGTCCTTTTGTAACTTGACCTCATTATTGTTATACTTAATTATGTGGTCTGTCCCTTGAATTTAATATAAAACTTTTATTTTTGACCACTCTGTCTTGCGTTAGTGTAGTCTTTTTCATTTTCATAACCTTACTGTTGGAGAATATCACATAAGTTAGATATTATTGATACCTTCTAATCGGTGCCTTTATCTCAGCTGGGAATTCAGTACCACTTGTCCATCTTCCTAATAATCCTTTGACTATGGGACTCTGTGCCTACAACCTTTCTTTTTAAGCCTTTTATCGTCCACTTTCCTAAGTGTTCTCTATGCATGGCTTTGCCTTTGAAGATCCTTAGTTATGAAGTAAGTAACTAGTAGTAGGTTAAGATCTTTTCAAGAGAGAAAGACTTTGTTAGCAGTTATAGAATGGTTTTTGTTTTTGTTTCTAAAATTTGGTTTGCCAATACCAAGTAGTTTTGTAATAATTGGAAATTAAATAGTTTAACTTAATTTAGTGTAAATACAAAGGTAAACTTGAGTGAGTTAAATGGGTCATATATACTGTGTCCTCTGTCTTTAGGACATTAAATTGTATGATTGGACAAATGAAGCATATCTTGGCTGCAGAACAAAAGAAAACGGATTTTAAGCCAGAAGATGAGAACAATGTTTTGATTCAGTATACTAACGTGAGTGGACTATTCCGTTTGCTAATATATTATCTCCTTTGTTAATGCTTGAACCCTCATTAGTATGCCTAATTGTGCTTTAAGTTTTTTCTTTGCTAGGCTGACACACATATCTGTATAATAAGTGTAGAAAAACTTTTACAGGCATGTGTAAAAGTCTGTGTTTATGTGAGAAAACAAGTTGAGAAGATTAAAAATTCCATGGATGGGAAGAATGTGGACACAGTTCTGATGGAACTTGGAGTCCGTTTCCATCGGCTTATTTATGAGCATCTTCAACAATATTCCTATAGCTGTATGGGTGGCATGTTAGCAATTTGCGACGTAGCTGAATATAGAAAATGTGCCAAAGACTTCAAGGTACGTATAAACAAATCGAGCTTGCAAATAAGTTCAGGAATACCAACTTGTTAAGAAGTGTGATTTCATTGGCACCATAAGGAAAGCTCTACTATATAGCCTACCTGAAGGCATGTTATTCCAGCTATATTTCAGTAGTAGCATTTTCCCCCTATGGTTTTTTTTTTTTAGATGAGGTCATATTTCAGCACATTCCATTCAGGTGCCTTTTAACATCCATTGATGTCACGTATTAGGAAAATATTCTTCATGTGAAATCAGTTTCTTTCCCCTTATGTTTAAGTTACTTTTAAAGATGTTATACTAATGATCGTTCTAGTATGCCAAAATACAAATTATTGAGAAAATTGAATAAATCTTTTCAAGGATTATTAGGAGTTTTAACTACAGAACCTTTAAGGTTTAGCTCTTCAGAAGCTTGAAGCTTGAAACATTCTAACATAGGAATGTCTTCATACTACCAAGTTCTGATTAGCAGTATGTTAGAAGAATTTGCAGAACTTCCTAGGAACTAAGTTGTTCTGGTTCAATGCTTTTCTTTTCCCTTCTCAATTCAGATTCCCATGGTATTACATCTCTTTGACACTCTGCACGCACTTTGCAATCTCCTGGTCGTCGCTCCAGATAACTTAAAGCAAGTCTGCTCAGGAGAACAGCTCGCCAGTCTGGACAAGAGCATACTTCACTCCTTCGTCCAACTCCGTGCTGACTATAGAGCTGCCCGCCTAGCTCGACACTTCAGCTGAGTGAAGTTACAAAGGAAATGTGTTTTATTTCGGAAGGCCTCGGATGGTAGAAAGCACAGGAGATTCCTTATGACACAGCCAATATTTTACAGAAAAAAAAAAATGACTGGAAGAAATCAGCAGCCATACTTAACCCAGGAATTTTATTTGAAATCTGGACACCACTAGCTATATTTGCTTTTTATCTTTTCCCTATTACATTGAATTCCATGCTTTAATTTATAAATTTCAAATTCTATAAACCTGTATGTGACTGTTATAATCCTGAAAAGTGTTGGTGTCAGAAGCTGAATGAAAGGACCAGTGTGCTGGTCCTTGATCTTGAACTTATTCTATCTGGAAATCTTAGCATCCTGTTTGCATTAAAATAGGTGAAGTGCAGTAAAACTTCATTTCTTATTTATTAGTTTTTCAGTTAACTTTTCAGCACTGGTGATTGAAGAACTTGTTACGACTCAAAAGGACCAGAGTGGAGAGTCATTTCTATAGGTGGTTGGGGCTATTCTCTGAGGTACAGCAACGCTAGCCCGGAACTGTCTCAAGTAGATGTTAGGAACAGATCAGAGTAGGTCTACTTTCTGGGTAAAACTTAAAGTTTACTATTTCTTATTTGATAAATAGATTTTAAGTCAATTAATTAGCAAGACGTTAATGAAACCTTATTTTATACTTAACTTAAGGTGGAATACTTTAAAGGACCATGTTTGTTATTTTAGTACTCTGAGTAAAAAGTGACTGTAAACCGTGTTTATGAGAGATAGCAACATGTTTAGCCACAGTGCCGTCAGTCCCTTAAGACCAGCCTTGAATGAGATGGGATAGCTAAACATGCAGTCATCTTCTATTCTATTGAGAGTTTCAGGCAATAAATAAATAGTGTATATTCCAAGTCTGGAGGCAAGCTTACAGCAAAAGCCGGCCTTTCAGATCTGAAGATTCTTTCATTGTCCATTTTCAAGGCATTTCTGAAGTTATTCCTATTTTGGATGTTATTAATTGAATTGGGTTAATATGACAAACTAATAACTCACAAAAATTTAAACATCATATAAAAGTGTAGAAAGGCCATTGTTCTATAAACCCTATTAACTTATTCTGTGAGAGTATGTTCTAAGTTACACATAGTGCATTCTTCATGGTCTCTAGGACCCAGGGAAGCTGTAATGTTCAGTTCATTCATAGCAATGTTTTCTCTTAATGTAGGGTTTGGCCTACCTGGGGGAAGCTGTCTCTTTCTACTGAGAACCTCACTCTGAATAGTTGTCAGCATTTCCAGCTGTCTAGTCCAGAACTAGCTACTGTACAAGTTACTGTTGACTGGATTTTCATTTTCTATTTAGCCCAGTGTTACAAAGTTAAGCAAGGACAATGAGCACGCCTACTGTTGTCACTATTATAGGACATTGTGGCAGGTTCGGAGGTTTTCCAGATAGCGATCCTCAGAAAAGGAAAGCCAGAACAGGTTCTAGATCCTAGAAAGCTGTGCTTGTACTGTTGCCACTTTAGAGAACACTGCTGTGAATTCAGATCATACCTCTGTTATTAAAGCCAACAGTTTAAGGCAGGCGTTTACTGGCCATTTGAACTCTTTGTACAGTGTCAATTTGTAAAAAAAAAAAAAAAAAAAAAAAAAAAAAAAAAAAAAAAAAAGAAGAAGAAGAAGAAAAAAATCAAATAAAACATGAGAAAACATTTTAAGACTTCCAAATCAGAGAAGCACTTCAAATTATTTTGTTTGGATTAATTTTTAAAAATGTAAAGCAGTTACTTGTTGCTTAGATATTTGGTTAATTATTATTTCCATGCTTGAGTTCTGTGCAATATTTTCCATTATGTCCACTAACAGGACAAAGAAAATTCAAAGTGAATACCTTATTTAAAAGTGTTAATTTCATGCTCAATAAACAAATTCCCTGCAGTTGTTTTTTTTTATCTTACCATATTTTTACATTTTAAGGACATCTATAATGAATTATACATTTGATTTTTTTACTGACAGTATTCCTTATTTTTCATAACTTAGGTATCTCCCTTTTTTAGTAGAAAAGCACATGACTGTATAATCAGGCTTTAGTAATCAAGCTAGAATAGGGTGTTTCTCTAAAGAAATAAAACGTTGTTGTATATACCAGTATACATTCTTTGCATCTCACTTTTAAAGTATTTACATGTATGGGCATCATAAAATTTAGTTCAAAATGTATAACTCAGAAGAGACTGTCAATAGATAAAATGCTTCTATACATACCTGGGAAATTTTTGGTTAGACATAGTGGAGCTTAATAACTCACTAAAATTTAAATAAGAATCTTTCCACAGTTCTGTGTGAACTCATGTAATATTTAGGTATAAATATTTAGTTTGAAGTTTGCTCCAAAATGCTGAAAATTGTTTGTCTGAACTTGGGTGTCTTATATGAGATGCAGAGCATAGACTAAGAAAGACTGGCCTATGAATTACTGAAAATGAGAGCACACGAGTCCTTATGCCTAGGTTTAGAATGGCCCCCGAATTAATTAGAAGTGATAGAGTACATGATGAGCCCTGATCAGGAATTATTAGATAATAGTTAGGTGGACGGATTTTTAGAATATGAACATGTAGCCATTCCAAGACAATTACTGACATTTAGGCGTGCCATTCCTGTGAGCCCCTGGGTCTTCCTTGTTTTAAAAAGTGCTGCTAGCATAGGTTAAAGTGGGTTAAATTAAAACTTAAAGCAGATAATTTGTGTTATATTTTCTTTGTTCTTTCCATTTTTCTTTTACTTCTAAATATTTCACTTTCTGAATACTACCTTTCTTATACACAGTGAAATAATTATCAACCAATAGATTGATTCAAAGTAGAGAATTTACTGCTTTCTTGAGATGTTTCTGTCTACATTGGTTCACATCCAGATGACTCCTGAACCTCAGAGTGGTCATGTTTATAAGGCTAAGACATGCTTTAATTGTTGGTGGGTGAGTAAGGGGTACTCAGATGTATGCCTGTTGTGACCAGAAAAGCTTTTGTCTCCTGATTAACATGGTGTTCTTACAAAAATATCCTGTCATTGCCACACACTGTCCACTGACTTTTCATGGGTGTGAGATATTTTTCAGAAGCCTCCCCATCCCCTGCATTTATTGATTACTAACAGAGACTTTGGTATACAAAGCACTCTGATTTATCCAGTTCACTGAATTACGTTCAATTACTTTATTACTCTACTCTAGAAGGCTTATCCTACAATTTACTGCATATTTTGGGAAAGAAGACTAGTACATATCATTATGCCAAATAATTTTGCATGAAGTAAAAATAGCAATTTAAAATTTTAATGCACAGTAAAGATAATTATATTCATTTATTGGGCTTAAATCGCATGTACTATGCTAAGTCCTTTGCATATATTATTGATTCCAGAGTAACTGTCATTTGGGTACTATTATTTCTGTATGACAGATGAAAAACTTAAGGCACAGAACAGGTAAGGAGACCTTCAAAGTCTATAAGCTGACATGGGCTCAGACTTAAACCTCATATAATGAGAATGAATAATGTCTTTTTATAATTTATCTTGTATTTTTTCTTATTTGTGTAACATTATGTATATTCCTTATTTTGATAGCCTCAATAGTTTTACTTAATTTTCTTCTCATCCAGTGTTTGATTCTCACTGTGAAGATTAGATAATGGAGTTAGAATGTAGTATCTGTATCAAGCTATTGTTGAATTTTTAAAAATATGTTCAGTGTGTAGTTATACTTTCTCAATTGGTGTTTAAAGTTATGTAAGTAGTCATGAAATTTTAATTGAACTTTAAGTTTGTATTTAATAACCTGTCTACTACAGAGATTTCCTTTAGTGAAAATATTATGCAGTCATATTGTTTCTGCTTAATAATTTTAACAGTAGGGTCTAGGTATTTCATAAAGTTTTTGAACTTTCTACTTTTTGAGATTATAATTGCATAATTTCTCTCTTCCCTCCTAACCTTCCCATTTACCCCTCCTTGCTCTCTTTCAAATTTTTGTCGGCCCAGAAAACATACATACAAATACCATTACATAGACTGAATAAGTTATAATTACATATTAGGAATATGTGTATATACAACATGCATCTGCTCATATAGTTTTTTATAGCATGGGAAAAATAATAACTCCCCAATAGGAGATACAAAAAAAAATCAGTATTTTTACATTCAAAAATAGAATATTTTGAATGGCTGGCTTGCTGATTCTGTTAGCTGTTTAATGCATCAATAGTCTTGAAATGGCTAGTTCCAGAATGAAATTGGACAAAAAAGTAGTTTATTAATAATTTGTAATTATTAGAATTTTCATTGGTGAATGGAGCTGGTAACCCTGGACTTAACTAAGTAAATAGTTTAAAACTAGGCACTGCATATTTTATCGCTGCTATTTGTTGATATTACTTGGTATAGGTATCAATAAATGTTTGCTTTTTTGACTAAATATCCATTCGAAGCAAAAAAGACATGCAATTAAACACAGTTGCTCATTTTCTCAGTGATTTAAAAGGTTGCCATCTGCCTTAATGTGCAAAGCCAATTTAAATAGGAATATATCGTATTGTACTCCAAATAACAAACAACCTCAGAAGAGAGGCATTATTAGGAAGGCATAGGTTTGTGTGGGCAGCAGTGAGGCCTTTCAAATGTATAATTATTTGCACTAATATTTGAGCAGATGGAATGGATTAGAATATAGTCAATATTATTTTGCTGACATGTATTTTCTGTTAATATGTATTATGCAACATTTGTTAAAGCTGTCAATAATTTCTTTTAGCCAGGATACTAATATTTATATTACTGTGTTTAAGAGGCAGTATCCAACTGAGCCACTTTTAATTAAAAACTCTGAGACCAGAATTATGTTTACATTCTAGAAAGCACTTAACTTACTTAACTTAGATCAGTAAAACAGATTTATCAATGCCTGCTACTTAATAGAAGAAAACACAGAGGATTGAGATTGGAAGTAGGAATCTAAAATGAGAAAGCTGAAAGTTCATTTATACTCATAACTTTTATCACTATTGGCAATCTTAAATGAAGAAAAGACCCTTCCATAATATCTTTATATTAGTAAGCTAGGTGAAGATGAGTAGAACCTGTTCAATAGAACTGATCTAAGGAGAACTTCCGAATTGTAGGTTGAATTTGACAGAGTGGGTAACCCTGATGCCCCTGTAATTGTAAGTAGGCAAATGCCCTCCCATCAGGCCTGACAGTCTTTCCTTTGTTCTGTGGTAATCTCGATTTCTTTGAACTCTGGTCTTTTATTGTAGCACTTCTGTCAAATGTGCGGCTTTTACTATAGAAGTCCCCAGTTAGAAATCCAGACACAGTACCAACCTAAAGAAGACTGGGACTACCTCTGTATATATTGTTTGTAAATACGGTAGGGGACACACATGAAATTGTGTGAAAATACGTTATAAGTATCTTCCTAAGTGCCTATTAGGATTCTCCAGCAGATTGTATTTTTCAGTTTTTACCACAAGGGGGTGATGTTATTTTTATAATGATAACTTTTTATTTATAAAATAGAATTCATAAACTTTACTGAACAACATCTGTGAACACTACTGTCATACACTGCAGGGGTGTGTGTGTGTGTGTGTGTGTGTGTGATTCAGTAAGTCATCAATGAGGAAAAGTCTAAGAATATTAAGAACACAAAACCCAAAACATGTTTGTACACAGAGATGGAGGACTTGAACCAGATTCACCAAAACTAAAATTCTGTTTTTAGAGTTTTATATGTTGCATTGAATTCTTTGTCAACTTTTTTTTAAGGAGGGGGGATATTCATTGTCTGCATTCACTTTTTAATGGGGAAACTTGAAATAAATTGGAGAATTTTAGGGACTTTAGGATTTTAAGGACTGTACAAATCAAAAACTTCCCCCTTTGAGGGTAAGTTGCTCCTGTGATGTTATCTTGGAATTCTTTTGCATTTTCCAGAATTCTGTCTGACCATAATGCAACTGTCGAACTCAGGAATCTGCTTTGACGTGTGACTGACATCTAGTCCTCCGACCCAGCTTCAGTCTTACAGGTTTGCCTCAATGACTCTGAGATCCAGATGAAAATCATGTACCGCAGATTTGTGGTTCATTTATTTGATTGACCTCTGACTTTCCAAACCCTCCACACTTTGCTGAGTTTGGACTCCTGTTTGCTCATGGTTGGATCCCAGTCGTACTTGAGAGCCTTCACAGTACGACTATTCTGCGCTCTTTTGAGTATTCACGTCTCCCTCTCTGCTCTGGAAAGCTGCTTTTTTCTGCTTTACAATGATGTTGCAGGAAGTTGCTTATATGCATCATAGTCTAATCATAATTTCATTTTACTACCAGTTTTCTATTTGAGGGTTTTGTGAGGATTGTCTCTAGTTTGTTTAGTCAGTGGGGGCATTCCCGACATTTTAAAAAGCTTTGTCTTGGACTCAATACAACAGAATTTTCCAAGTTCATTTTTTTACTTGTCTACCCTAGCTCTCCCATCCAAGCACTAACCAGGCCCAACTGTGCTTCGCTTCCAAGATGAAATGAGATTGGGCACCTTCAGGGTGATGTGACTAGATTTGCTGCAGCTCTCAATCATCCTACTTTTTAGTGGAAATTGGTACTTGGAAGCCAAGATTCGTGCACTGGTTGTACTCATTAAAATGGAGATGCTGCTGCTTCTCGTTCATAGTGCTAGGGAGCTTCATGTGAGTATACATACATACAGTCATTTTAAAAATACTTATTCACATGTATATATTCCTGTGTCTTCTCCGCCCTTTGTCACACACAGTCCTCATGAAATTTAATGCCCCATACTGGATTTCCTGATCCCATGCAAAGAAGGAGGGCATCCTCATCCTACTCAGCTACTGAAGTATTGACTTTAGGACCAAATTGGAAGAACAAGAATGATCATATTAGAAATCATTTAAGTCTGATGTTGGTGGTGTAGACCTTTAATCCAAGCACTCAAGAGGCAGAGGCAGACAGATCTGAGTTTGAGGCCAGTCTGATCTATAAAGTGAGTTCTAGGATAGCCAGGGCTATACAAAAAAAAAAAAAAAAAAAAAAAAAAACACTATCTTGAAAAAACAAAGGAAATCATGTAAAGATTTTTAAATTCTCAATAAATTACTCATAACTTTATCACCCAAGCAACTATATAGGAGTTCACTATAGTGAGGGAAATAGTAGAGCTGAATTTACTAGACCTACTGAGTGATACACTAAAGAGTTAAATTTTGGAAGCAAATTTAAAATGCATGGCATGTTTTTCTCCATCTCTTTACTGGTGTAATTGCTGATTTAATGATAGAGTGCATCATAGGAACTGAATGAAATTTTAGCTGTTAAACATTAAATAACATGATTTTGCTAATAAATTTAAAAAGAAAATGATTATAGAATTGTTGTTTTTGTAGGCCTTTTAAAAAATACAAAAGGTTCAGATGAACCTTTTGTGACACAGGAGTCTCTCCCAGTGCTGGGTCTCATACATACTGAGGTCAACTGCGTATGAAATGATAGGACCTAGGCATAGATGTCAGCCAAGTTATATTTCTAAAAGTAAAGCAGATTCAGACTTTCCCTGGCCCCGAGGCCAGTGTTTTAAATGCTTGTTTGTGTTACCCATAGAAAGTTCATGGCCATGTTTCGCCTGGGCCTTAAGAATGCAGGCAGCATTTTAGAAAATGAGGCAGGAGACGAGCAGGAGATGAACAGAGTGACTTGTGCAGATGGGTAGAATCTGAGACGCTGCTGTGTTCACCAAGTGGAAAGATGACTTTGAGAGAAGAATTCAGTGTGAGTAAGTGTGTTTTAAGGCAGGGCTAAAATGGTTTGGGTTAGCTTACTAAGTCTTCAGTCGTAGGTCAGTTGATTTACTATAGAAACAACAAATCAAAGATAGAGTTTGTTTTAAACAATCCAGTATAAACCTGCAGTGAAAGAGAGGAGAGAATAGAAGGCAGGCTCCCGCATTGGGTGCTGAAGGCCTGAACGTGGCAGTGATACAGGACCAAACTACTGACTTGTTTACGGATATTAGAAAAAGTCAGCTTAGGAGGAGTATCCCTGAATTCTGAAAGGTCACCATTATCTAAATGGGATACGTGCTGGTAGGATGGCTCAGCAGGTAAAAAGGCTTGCCACCCACCCTGACATACAACCTAAGTTCGGTTCTCAGATCCCATGTGCTATGAAGAGACAGCTGACTCCTGCAGCTTGTCCTCTGACCTGTATATGTGTGCAATGGCGTGTGTACCCCCATACACATACATATGTATACCTACAAATGAATTTTTAAAAAATTAATAAACTTTATTATAAAAATCTTGCAAATAAAACACATCACACACCCAAATTAACCAGATTTAAAGTCTATACATCTCAAAGACAATAGCCAGCCTGTGTTAAAGTGTAAGACTCTGTCTAAACAAAAAAGTCCAACAGGAAAATTAGACCGTGGTGACATACTTGGAAAGTTCCTACAACTACTAAAAGGAGAAATGAGACTTTTTCTGCAGACTTCCCAAGGAGCGGAACACCTAACAGCGGGTGTAACCACACCTCCATGCCGAGAGTAGAACACCTAACAGCAGGTGTAACCAAGCCGAGAGTAGAACACCTAACAGCAGGTGTAACCAAGCCGAGAGTAGAACACCTAACAGCAGGTGTAACCATGTCGAGAGTAGAACACCTAACAGCAGGTGTAACCTCCACGCCGAGAGTAGAACACCTAGCAGCAGGTGTAACCAAGCCGAGAGTAGAACACCTAACAGCAGGTGTAACCTCCACGCCGAGAGTAGAACACCTAACAGCAGGTGTGACCATGCCGAGAGTAGAACACCTAACAGCAGGTGTAACCAAGCCGAGAGTAGAACACCTAACAGCAGGTGTGACCATGTCGAGAGTAGAACACCTAACAGCAGGTGTAACCTCCACGTCGAGAGTAGAACACCTAACAGCAGGTGTAACCAAGCCGAGAGTAGAACACCTAGCAGCAGGTGTAACCAAGCCGAGAGTAGAACACCTAACAGCAGGTGTAACCAAGCCGAGAGTAGAACACCTAGCAGCAGGTGTAACCAAGCCGAGAGTAGAACACCTAACAGCAGGTGTGACCATGCCGAGAGTAGAACACCTAACAGCAGGTGTAACCAAGCCGAGAGTAGAACACCTAACAGCAGGTGTAACCAAGCCGAGAGTAGAACACCTAGCAGCAGGTGTAACCAAGCCGAGAGTAGAACACCTAACAGCAGGTGTAACCAAGCCGAGAGTAGAACACCTAGCAGCAGGTGTAACCAAGCCGAGAGTAGAACACCTAGCAGCAGGTGTAACCAAGCCGAGAGTAGAATACCTAACAGCAGGTGTAACCTCCACGCCGAGAGTTTAACAGGAGAAAGGGAAATTACAGAATCTCATGTTGTAGAACAAAAATCCCAAAGTACTAGCAACCTCACCCTAGTGATAGCTAAAAGCAAAACTGCATTATATCCATGTAAGGTTTATTTCAACAACAGATTGTTTAAAAATCAAAATCTACCATGTTTCTTGAACTAAGGTGAACATCTCAGACGATATCACAACAAAAATGATTAATGAAATTCAGTGTTCATTTTAAAAAGCAAATTAGGAATAGAATAAAATTTCTTGCAGTAGCTACAAAAAGTAACAAGACTTATGATAGTGTTAAAAGGTTGAAAACTTCCCTTCTGAAATCAACAGTGAGACAAGAAAATATGATATCATTTGTTTAATGTATTGGAGACCCTTGCCAATATGATAAGGCAAATAAAGTTGCACTGTTCAGAAATGTGATTGTGTGCACAGGAAGTCAGTAAGAATCTAGCAAGATTGCTGGGCACAAAATCATATGAGAAATTAATTTTCCTTTACACCAGCAATAGCAATCTGAAGGTAAAGGTTTTAAGCAACACCAATTACAAACGCCCTATATAACTAAGAGTAAAGAGAGAACCTGTGCCTAGGACTTTAAAACATTATTGAGGAAAGGTAGACAACAAGACCATCATGGACCGATGGGTCGATGTTACCAAGTGGAAAGATTCAAATAGGAAAAGAGGCAAAAACATTTGAAATAGCTACAAATGAAGACATTTAAATGAAAATAGATAGAAACAAAGTTCTCAGACTTGCTGCTCACCAGACACCTACACTCTATGAGATTCCACAACTTACAGAACAGCTAGCGTTAAGAAAACCAGACAAGTTGGGTGATGGTGACACATGCCTTTAATCCTACCACTCAGGAGGCAGAAGCAGGAGGATCTTAGCTTAAGGCTAGCCTGGGCTACAGAGCAAGTTCCAGGACAGCTAGGGCTGTTACACAGAGAAACCCTGTCTTAAAAAAAAAAAGGCCGGCCAACTCCATCCCATGCCACAGCCGTGTGAAACAAGTGGAAGGTGCACCTTTCTGATGGGGTGGACATATGGATGAATCACAATTTTGGTTACTTTAGTTTTTTAGTTTCATATCCATTCAGGAAGTTCCATTCTTGCCTTTAAGCAGGCAAATTAATGACCAAGAAGAAAGAGGCGGCGTCTGAGCATTTCTTTCCTTTTGTTAACTTTATTTTTTCCTTTATTGAAAACGGGACTTTTTTCATAGCATATATCCTGTTTATGGTTTCTCCTCCCCTACTCCTCCCAACTGCTCCCCACTTCTCCTCCCATCTCACTCTACATCCTTTTGTCTCATTAGAAAACAAACGGGCGTACTTACCTGGCAAGAAAGATGCCATGATCACAAAGGTGACTTTCCCAAGGTGAAGCTTACCCTTTGCACTTTAAATGTGCTGACCTACATAACCCCCTCTCCCTAAAAGAAAGAAAGAAACCCAAAAACAGGCATCTAAGAGATAATAATAAAATACAGTAAGATAAAAGCACATTGGACTAGGAAGAAAGAGTCCAAGAAAGGGCACAAGAAACATATATGGACTCAGAGACCCACTAGTTAGCACACTCAAGAATCCCCATAAAAACAATACTAAGAGCCATAATATATATGCAAAGGACCTAGAATGTAAAAAAAATGAGAAATAAATTTTAAAATTAATTTTTTTTAAAGAAAAGAGGCCCTGATACCATATTGTGGAACAAAAACCTCCAAAGATGTTGAGTTCATTTTCTGTTGTCCATCTACTGCTGGGCATGCAGCCTACACTTGAGAAGTTTGTTTCCCCAGTGAGACTCCCTTGAAAAAACTAAATTTTCATTTGCAAGTGGTTATCCATTGGAGGTAGCTTCTGGGTTAGGGGTGGGGCTTGTGCCCACTTTCAGCTCCAGGACCCTAATTGGTGCAGACCCTGCAGGTCCTGTGCAGACTGCCTCAGTCTCTGTGAGTTAATATGTGTGTCAATCCTGTTGTGTTTAGAAGGCCTTGTTTCTTGTTGTCCTCCATCCGTCCCCTCTGGCTCTCACACTCTTTCTGCCCTCTCTTCCGCTGGGCTCTCTGAGCTCTGAGGGGAGGGATTTGATGGACAAGCGGTCCAATGTCTCTCAAAGTCAATGTCATGTCTGGCTGTGGGTCTCTATATTTGCTCCCATTTGCTGCAGCAGGAAGCTTCTCTGATAATGGCTGATCAAACTCTAGTCTATGAGCAGCAGAATGTCATTAGGAGTTATTTACTGCCAGTCCTTTAATAGAACAGTATTCTTTGGCTTTACCCTAGGTCCTAGAACAATCTAGTCTTGGGTTTTTGGTTACCTAAAAGAGCAGCAGGTATGGTCCCATCTCGTGGAGTGGATCTTCGGTCATCAGTTATTGGCTGGTGACTCCCACAAGCTTTGTGCCACCATTGCTCTAGCATGTCTTGCAGGCAGGACACCACTGTGGATCAGAAGGTTTGTAGCTGGGTTGACATTTACATTTCTACTTTGGTACTGAGCAAAGTACCTTTGAATACCAAGAACACTAATCCAGAGGGTTAGATAGAATAGGGTTAGATAGATAGGCTTTGATGTCTCTATTCTTCAGTGAGTTGCGTGGGTGTTGTCTTCAGGAATAGGGTCTTGCCATCAGTTTGTGGAGAGCAACCTATAGTTTTGGCTACAGCCTCAGTTGTTTGAAGATTACAGTGGGACCTCTTGGGCCAACAACTCAATTAGATGTAACCCAAACCCAGTCCTAAAAGTTCCATTGGAGACAAGATTTGGCCAGTTGGGGCTTTGTCTCCCCTTTTATTTGGTGACTTCATTTAGATCACTTTCTTACATATAATGTGTTTTACTTCTGCTGTAGTAGGTTTACACACTACCCTCAAATGGACCTTAATTTTAGTTATCTCTCCCCATATTCCCTCTCTGTCCTTGCTTGATCCTCTTATTCCAGCCCCACCTACCCTGTCAGTCCATAGCTATCTATTTCCGTTTCCTAGGAAGAGCTATCTCCCTTCACCCCCAGTAGAACGTCTGTGGTTCCACAGATTGCAGCTTTGCTCTCAAAGACTTAGTGGCTAATATCACATATAAATGAAAACATTTCCTATTTGTCTTTCTGGGACACTCAAGATATTTTTTTCTAGTTCCATCTATATTTACCTAAAAATTCCATGATTTCCTTTTTTAATGGCTGAGTAATATTCTATTGTGTAAACTTCCCACATTTTCTTCATCCGTTCATCTGTTGAAGGGGTCCAGATTGTTTCTAATTTCTAGCTATTATGAGTAGAACGGCAATGAATTTGGTTAAGCAAGTGTTTCTGTAGTAGGGCAAAGCACCTTTGGGTATGTGCCCAAGAGTGGTATAACTGAATCTTGAGGTAAATCAATTCCCATTTTCCTGAGGAACCGCTACATTGATTTTTCATAGTGATTGTACAAATTTGCACTCCCAGCATCAATGAATATTCCTCTTACCCCACATCCTCGCCAGCATGAGCTGTCACTTGTTTTGTTGATCTTAGCTGTTCTGACAAGTATAAGATGAAATCTCTAAGTACTTTTGATTTGCATTTCTCTGATGACTAAGAACGTTGAACATTTCTTTATGTGTTTCTTAGTCATTTGAGTTTCCTCTTGAGAATTCTCTGTTTAGATCTGTACAGCATCTTTTAACTGGGTTATTTGTTTCCTTGGTATCCAGGTTCTCTCCTAGAAAAGGAACCTCAAGAGGCTGTAGGAGCTGCTCTCTCAGATCCCTGCTTAGGGTGAGATAGCTGACTGGTCAGATCCGGGTACACTCCAAAATATAGCTTGCTTTAATTAGATAATCGTAGGCTTGGTCTTTTCTCCTCACGATTCTTAGGGTTAACGTTATCTTTTCTTCGGTGTCCGAGATGCTCTCTTCCCTCTCTTGTCTCTATGGTTCCTGTTCAAGTTGCTGAATTTTTCACTTGCAGCTTTCCCTCAGTTTGGGTTGTTTTTTTTTTTTTTTTGTTGTTGTTGTTTTGTTTTTTTTTTTTCTGATTGTATTTCCACTTTCATGTCCTGAACAGTTTTATTCACTTCCTTTTACAGCTTGTTTGTGTTTCTATAGATTTCTTTATTTCATCCTAGGGATCTCTATCATATTCTTAAAGGCTGTTTAAGTCTTATGTCTTATGCTTCAGCTACCTATATTGCCTTTATCAGGGCCTATTATTGTAGTGCGGTTGCTGGGCTCTAGCTGGTGCTTATTGTGTTTTCACACTGGCATCAAGGCTTCTGAGTTTGGGGTGAATGTAGTTCTGGGTATCTGTTCTTCTCTTTTTTGTGTGGGTGTTTTGTTCCTTGGTTTCTGTTGCCCTTTCTGAATCTTGGGAGGTTATGGATGGTTTTGTATTGCCTTTAGGGAGTTATTCTGGGATCTTGCGTCTGCGGTCACTGGAGTCCCAATAAAATATGTTTCTGGGTGTTGGGAGCTGACACTTAAGAATGGGGATGGAATAGAAGAGGGGGATACTGGATGGCCACAGAAAAGAGGAAAGCAGGGTGTTCCCCAGGATCTGCTTAGTCCCTGGAGAATGGGGGTCGAGAGTGAGGAGAAGCCACAGCTACAAACAGGAGATGAGCCTGAGGGACTGGATTTAAAGGAGAGCAGGAAAGTGAAGATCTGTTGTGACAATAGGTGAGAGGGGAGGAAGGTTGGAAGAGAAGGGAGAGAAAGGGAGGCCACAGCAGGTGGTTGGCTATAGGGCTGGGGTGAGGCTGGGAGACTAGACTAAGACAAGAAGAAAGAGATCTGCAGTCAGCCTACCTGCTCTTCTGGCCAGCTTGGTGTGTGACTTCCCAGGCACGAATGGATTACTTAAAGAGTACGTTTATAAGTGCTTTTCTGAGTTTGTTAAATCCTAATAAAAAAATGTTACTTAAAACAATAAGTGAAATGTAATTCCTTTTTTTAAAAAAAAATCCAGAACTCTTAATAGCTTTGCTCAAAATACTATAGATGCCACAAACCCATTCTTAAAACATTCTGGATATAATATAACTGTAAGCTTATTGGATTTGTTGAATAAGTAACATCATTTTACCTGAGAAGGAAATTAAGATCAATTATAATTCCTGGGTAGGTAAATTTACATGTGGGTATGATTCATCCTTTTCATTTCTGAAATAACATATACATATACATACCGTGAACCGAATTACACAATATAGGATGAGGAAGGAAATACTTTGCCATTCGAGGCAGTGGTGCTACACATCTTTAATCCCAGCACTCCGGAGGCAGCAGCAGGCAGACACAGCTCTGTGAATTTAAGGCCAGCCTGGTCTTCAGGGCCAGTTCCAGGACAGGCTCCAAATCTACACAGAGAACCCCTGTCTCAAAAAAAAAAAAAAAAAAATCTTGCCATCTATTATTACTTATATTGGATGGGCTAAAAAACCACCAACTTAAAACAATACAATATCTTGACTCCAACACCAAGTCTAGGTTATAGTAGTTAATGAAGCTTTACTGCATGCTCAGTACTTGAGCCCCGCAAATGATTTACTATACTGATGGTGCTGAGTTTTCTCATTTACGAACCCCAAATTCAATATTAACAATCCTGTGAGGTTTTTTTTTTTTTTAATCAGGCTCCGGATATTTAAGCCAATTTAACACTGTTCAACAAAACTCTCCAAGAATATTCTTCCTCCAGATCAACACTTGGGAAAGTTATCCCTGCTCCGCATCATCACTCCTGATGATGCCAAGGCCCATTTACCTTTTCTCCCTTAAAGTGTTTGAGAGTGGGACCAGGCCAGTCCCAGGGAAATGCACAGTCTACACATAGCAGAGCACTTGTCAGCACGTCAATAGTCAGCACAGCCAATCCCATGTTTACAGGGCTCCTAGCGCTAGTGATAATAGTTAGCACTCATAGAACACTTCCATGCTGCTTTCACCTGCACACAAGCTCTACGGCAGATACTGTCGATGGTTTTATGTATAAACGAGTTAAGGCATGGAGAAAACCAAGGAAATCCATCCAGCTATGGAAAGGTGGGATGAGGATCAAACATGACATCTATACCCATGGTACGTTTCTTTAAAACAACAACTGCTTGGGCTGGAGAGATGGCTCAGAGGTTAAGAGAACTGACTGCTTTTCCAGAGGTCCTGAGTTCAATTCCCAGCAACCACACGATGGCTCAGACCCATCTATAATGAGATCTGGTGCCCAGAACACACACACTCACTCTCTCTCTCTCTCTCTCTCTCTCTCTCTCTCTCTCTCTCTCTCTCCATATATATATATATATATATATATATATATATATATATATATATATATATATACACACATACATACATACATATATATGTGTGTATACATATATATGTATATATGTATGTATATATAATTTTTTAAAAACTGCTCAGATTATGGTATCTGGATTTGTATTTTTGGACGACTTCACATTCCCAAAACAAGCAGATGAACTCTTAGATACATTTTGTATACAAAAGAGCTTCCTCCAGGGCTATTTTCTCCTTAAGGGGATGTATTAAAACATAATGAAATCGTCTACCGTCAGGAACCCAAAATATCTAGCATCCCCCATAGAAAACAGAACACTGCATCAAACAACCAGAAACTTGTAAGACTGAAAAGTCCCAGTCCCCTTCCTGTCAAAACCCTGCTCACAATCCAGCTATAGATTATTTCTATAGCTTCAGATATCTTGATCTCCAGTGAGTGGTGCCGTTCTTGCACATCACTAATGTGGCCTTTCACTACCCGATCAAAGGCTAAAATACCTATACCAACGTGTAAAACTTAGGTGGTACACCATTTTATAATTCTGAACAAATAGTTAAAATTTGTTAGTTAGTTGATGGCAATGTCTGAGCGTTGGGCTGGGCCAGCCCCAGAGCCTGCTGTAGGCTTGGTGCTGATAGCGTGCTACATTTCAAGGCCTGGCTCAGGTTTCATGATAAAGACAATATGAACCTGTTTATAGGTTGTCGTGCCCAACTAACTAAGCCAGTGAATGGTAACAACACACACCTGGGAGTGGTGAGTCTTCCCAACACCAGTTTCACTCTTTTCAGAATCAGGGCAACGTATTTCCAGGGAAGAGCTGCCACAAATTTCTACCTCATGGTGTATGAGCCCCAGGTAGCAGAGGCCCAAGCAGCACTGAAGATTTTATCTTCGCATTCATCAAAAACACTAAGTACCTAGTAAGTACCAGGCATTGTAAGCAATGAAGTCACATGTTGAACTTGCATTCCAGCCACTAAAAGTCAAATAAGGTAATTAGTAGATAACTCTGTATTACATCCAAAGGTGGTAAGAGACATAGAAAGATCCTAGATGAAAGCATAGGGGAAAGCAGAGTCAGTGGAAGAGCAGCAGGTTAAAAGCCAGAGGTCAGCGTGGCATGGTAAGCCTCTTCACCAGACCTGTGCAGCTGCTCTGAACCAGCTCTCAGAATGGCCTACCCTCGGTCCAGTGTTCTGATGATATCAGCTTGCAATTCTCCATAAGTCCACCCTTGAACTTGTGTGTTTAAAGCCAGAAAATGAACACACAGGTCGACTGAGGCAGCGTTTACACTATGAGTGTCTGCTAAATTTGGTGAGATTCTGATTAAAAAGTAGCTTTTGGCAAGGCCAGCAGTGGTCATAACAGATTGTCCTGAGTGGTCGCATAGCTATGGGTGTCAGCAAAACCAGTGAGAGGTAACCTCAGAGGTCACTGTCCTTGTGGCCTTTTCAATGAGATCTACATGTACGCCTTTGACACTGATGGCCAATAAGGGATGAACGCAAAGAACAGCCCAGACAAGGGCCACGGGAGCTGCTGGAATGGGAGCCCCCACACAGACAGGGCCACGGGAGCTGCCGGGATGAGGGCCCCCGCACAGACAGGGCCATGGGAGCTGCTGGGATGGGAGCCCCCATACAGACAGGGCCATGGGAGCTGCTGGGATGGGAGCCCCCACACAGACAGGGCCACAGGAGCTGCCGGGATGGGGGCCCCCACACAGACAGGGCCACAGGAGCTGCCGGGATGAGGGCCCCCACACAGACAGGGCCACGGGAGCTGCCGGGATGAGGGCCCCCACACAGACAGGGCCATGGGAGCTGCCCGGATGCCCCCCCCCTGCACAGACAGGGTCACGGGAGCTGCCGGGATGGGGGCTCCGCACAGACAGGGTCACGGGAGCTGCCGGGATGGGGGCTCCGCACAGACAGGGCCACGGGAGCTGCCGGGATGGGGGCTCCACTCCTGACTTGTGAAGACCGGAGGAAATGAATTTCTTGCCAGATCCAAGGTTATAAGCCTGCCTGTAAACTACAAAGGATAGGTTAAGTCAGCACGTGTGATTGCTCACAGCAGTGTGAAACACACCAACGTCCAGAGGGGGAGAAGCTGGATGGAAACAAGAACAGCAAAGGAAGATGGCATGAAATTGTACATACATGAAGATGCCATGATGAAGTTCATTATTTTATATACTAACTTTAAAAAAACAAAGGTGGCTAACAACTGTTCAGGTAATTTGACACCACCTTCTGCCCTCAGTGATGCACAGATATACATGCAGGCAAATCATAAATAGAGGCTCTGTGGCTCAGTGGATAATCCACTGGGCTTCTAATGACAAAAAATAGCAAAAGAGGTTATAAAGCTAGTTGTTCCTCTAGTTTTAACTCTGTCATTAATTTTTCCTTTTATGTTTGTGGTGTTAGATAAGTGTGTACAATATGAATTGGCAGTGGAAGTGTAAACTGTGGTGAAGCTTCAGGCTTCAGAATGACTGTTCTATGGGATAGAAGTGTTACAGTATTTAGACTCTGAGTCTGGCTAATCTCACTGCTAAAGTTTTTAACTCTAAAGTCTTTTACAATGAAGTGTTGTTGTTTTTGGGTGTGTAGTTTTTTGAGACAGGGTTTCTCTGTGTAGCCCTGGCTGTCCTGGAACTTGCTCTGTAGACCAGGCTGACTTTGAACTCAGAGATCCACCTGAGTGCTGGGATTAGAGGAGTACACCACCACCTTCTGGTTACAATGAAGTTTTAATTATTTATATAATAATAACGAAGAAGAAGAAGAAGAAGAAGAAGAAGAAGAAGAAGAAGAAGAAGAAGAAGAAGAAGAAGAAGAAGGAGAAGGAGAAGGAGAAGGAGAAGGAGAAGGAGAAGGAGAAGGAGAAGGAGAAGGAGAAGAAGAGGAGGAGGAGGAGGAGGAGGAGGAGGAGGAGGAGGAGAAGAAGAAGAAGAAGAAGAAGAAGAAGAAGAAGAAGAAGAAGAAGAAGAAGAAGAAGAAGAAGAAGAAGAAGAAGAAGAAGAAGAAGAAGTCAGAGCAGTAGCTTGATGGTAGAAAGAAGACATGGGCAAATTTCTAGACCGAAAGGAGGTAAAAGGGTGTTTACGGTGCCACACCCCTCCAGCATTCTGCTGAAGGCACTGTGACTTGCAGAAGGCTTTCAGCTCGCTAATAGACCCAAGAGGAAAGAAGGCAGAGAGATGTGACAGAGAGTCAAGACCAGATATGAGACTGTGATTCCATCCACTCTGCACGCAGAGTCCTTATCCGTAGGGAGAAAGCCTGGAGTGTGCTGAACTAGTTGTCCCTAAACCAACCATTCTAGCGGGCCTAATGTCATTTACTCAAATACATGCTCCTTACCGATTTATTCCTTTTTCACAGTGGCCAAAGAAATGTACATTCATTGTTAAAACAAACAAAGGGGCCTGCTGTGCCAGCTGGTTTGCAAGGCACGAAGTTCCTCCAGGACACAGAACTGCCAGGCTCCATTGGAGAAGACCGCTGCCCTATGTGGTCGGAGGGAAAGGAAAGGGAGGCTATTGTTTGGATCCAGGAATGGCTATCTACACTTGAATATTCCTTCTCTACTGAAGCACTGGTCCAGGAGCCATGATCCAGGAAAGAGTTAACTATGGCAGACAGTATGCTCGAAATAAAAAAAGAGGAAAACATAGCACCAGCAAAGCTTTAGACAAAAGACACGAAAATGGAGGCTCCTTGGGTATGGAAAAAATTTCCCTTTTCATCCATATTGACAGCCAGAGGGGGTTATTATTGAGAATATGGGTAAAGTTACTGCCAGTTTTCGCTGCTACTCGTGTTTAAAAAGAAACTATGGAAACCAAGAGAAGGAATATTAATTAAGTTCAAATTTGGAATGTCTTTGCCAGGCGTGGAGGAATGAATTAAACGAAGCAACCTGTTGGGTTGAAATTCAGTGTTTTGTTTGCAGTTTCAAAGAGTGCTGAACTTTTCATAGCTTAACACTTTTTTTTCCCCAGTAATCTTATTAAAAGGTTATTTCTTCATAAGATTAGTTCTGGAATGAGATTTTTTTTTCTTTTTGAATTTAAAGAACCAGTGGCTATTTTCTTTCTTTTTCCTAATTTCAAATAGCTGAATTACTAGGTATATCTCCCAATGTTAGCACACTGTTTAAAACAGCACCTAACAGCACAGCCAAGCAAGTGTCCAAACACCCTAGCCTTGGAGTCCCCTACCCCCAACCTCTAACTGAAGAAACCTGGGACCAGTCTTGTGAAGCCTTCCGAGATTTGTTTTTGCCAAAAAAAAAAAAAATAAATAAAAAAAAAATAACTTCTCTCCCCTGTAAATCCAAGCAATTTACAAGTTACTGGGCCTCTTTTAGCTCTTTTCAAAGCTCCTGTGGTACAAAACGCTACAAACTGTCCAAGGCCCTTGGACGGTTACACCTTCTAAGTTTTATTTCTTTCACGTGACCTTTCAAAGACTATTTCCAGTACTGAAAGACAGAGGCCCTAGTGCATCATGCTAATGAAAAAAATCGAAAACGGGGCGGGGGAGAGGGTGCTCAGCTAAATAAATCTAGAAGAGCTTCACTGGGCCACCGCGGGTTTACAGGAGGCTCCCTCTTTACAACGCCAATAAGTTGTGGTAGTCTTAGTTCTCAGACTAATTTGCTTCTTTCTGGACGGGGAGAGCAATGCTGAGGAAAACACTGACTAAACTGGAAATCAGCTCGCTTTAGCAAATGGGAAGCTGCGTTCTGCACACAGACAGCATCCGAAGGGCTCAGCGCGCACGTTAAGCTGCGCGCCTGGCTGCTGGGCCGCGGCGGCTGCGAACAATGCACTTCTCGTGGCTGGTAGGAGGGAGGCAGTCTTGTTTCAAGTAATACTATTTCTGGGCGGTAATCCAAAATGCGCAGTAGGCAGAAGTTAAAAGGAAGCGCTTGCTTTTAGGTTTTTAAAATATATCCCTTAATCCCGGGTGATGATTGACAATCATGATTTAGAGTATGAGGGGCCGCGCTTTAATCCAGTAAGTTTGATGTTATTTGTGTATCTAGTAGGGCTTTTATTCGACTAAAACTACGTGGAAGCCTGTGCAATTGATGCCGCATTTCAGAATTGATTCTTGGCCTGTTCTCTATTTACAGATTAGTAAACACACGGGATCCGGCCTCCTCATCTTTTTGAAATTTAAAGGTCCTGAAAGGCACATTTACAATTAAAATGTTTCTTGCTGTGTGACCAGGAAGTGACGTTTTTCTCCCCCGTGATTTAATTTTTTTTCAAACCAGAAAAGAAGCAGTTTTGTAAGATTTTTCTAACCCAATTATCAAAATAGAACATTAGTGATTGTGTTTACAGATGGTTGAAATATTGTCATTGGTGCCTTTCTGCAGTTTGTTAGAAGTTACATTTGGGAAAATTTATTGAACTGGCCCCAGGCCTTTTGTTCCCCCTGTAGGTCTCCAAGAAAGCAGTCGCAGAGAATAGGTCGCCACACAGCCATTGTGCATGTATTATTTTCATCGGCTGTGACAATACTCTTATTAAAAGGCACACATGATTAAACCGTTATCTTGGAATCATGAAGTCCAACACTAAGATACAATCAACAGAGGGTGCGGAGGGATGGGAGTGGGGTGCGCTTTACAGCAGGAACAAGGCCTGGTCCTCTTTGAGCCCCTTGCACCCCGTCCTTGCTGTCTTTCCCAATAAAAGAAGCTGAGCTTGGACAAGGGGCTAACTATATGCCCAAGTAACAGAGTTTCGTCTGTGTTCTGATATTTTTAACTGGGAAATTCTTGAAAGCAGAAAGCATTCATCGCAGAACATTGGGAAACTATTGAAAGGATAGGATGCTGTTGTTCCCGGCTCAGAGGCTATCCCTGGGGTGGGGATAGTCCATGGCTTTTTTGTTGTTGTTGTTTTTTTCTTGTTGCTTGGCAAGGTCCTGGACTTCAGGACTTAGGCACTTCCTGGAAGACATCCTGGCTTCTGGGGGCTATGTGGAAGGAAGAGCTTCCGACAGCCTCTGGAGAGTGAGGTGGGCAAGACAAAGCATCATGGGTTTGCTTTCTGTTGTAATTGTGTGAGCAAAACTTTCTGTTATAAAAGAAAGTGATGGGCTCCTTTGTGTTTAGAATTATTCTACTGTGATAAGCTACGTAAATGTTTACAGTGCTGCTTTCTGTTAACGTTTCCAAAGGGCTATTATTGGGTGGGCAGGGTCAGGGAATTTTGTATTTGATATTTAAAAATTAATTTAAAAAAATTCAAGTGACAAGAAAAATCATGTCAGAATATCTTCTGAACCCAGCTACCAGCCCATCTTTTTTTTTTTTTTTTTTTTTTTGCCTTTGATTTTCAGGTTCTTGTCATGAATGGCTGAGTAACTGTTTGAAGTCGCTCCTTGCCTCGGCTCTGGCCAATTGATTCATAAGAACTGCGTAGAAAGTCATCAAATCTTAATGGGGATTTCTGAGACCTGTGATAGGTGGAGCTAAGTCTAAGCTCAAGGATTAAATCCAGACTCCTTAGACTGCCAGGGAAAAGACAACGGGTCCTCTGTAGTCAGCAGAGGCCCTCATCCTAGAAACCAGACCAGTCACATGGCTTCTCCTTTGCCAAAAGAATACTTTGACCGCTAGTCTTCCACTCTGCCTTTAAGTGGGATGTAAAGGGACTGCTGCCTTTAAGGCGTGGCTTGTGTCTCCTTTATCCTTTGCCTGCTAACTGTAGCTCCTCCCCCAAATTCCCAGTATCACACACACACATACACATACACACACACACACGCAATCACAGTGTACCACACACACACATACACATATATACACACACATACACACACACAATCACAGTGTACCACACACATACATACACACACAATCACAGTGTACCACACACACACATACACACACAATCACAGTGTACCACATACACACATATACACACACACATACACACACACAATCACAGTGTACCACACGCACACATACACACACACAATCACAGTGTACCACACACACACACATACACACATGCACCCCCCCACATACACATTCAGTTATCACCTCCAGTTTCTTTATTTACTTCCTGTCCGCCTTCCCTCTTACCTGTGAGCTTCCATTGCTAACCGGATGAATAAATAAATGAATATGGGTTTTCCTATGAGATAAAGGCACTAGGCACCCAGAACCCAGCCCTCATCTAGGACATAGAACTTGCTGGAGAAATGACAATCTCGAACCTTTATTACTCTTATTGAACCCTCATCAGCTTTGTGTCTAGTGCTTTAATGAATTACTTGGTGATTGTATTTTTATCCGTGTTTTACAGACGCAGCAACTCTGAAGCTAAGAAAGAATAAACCTCTTGTGTTAAAGACAAGTGATCAGTACCCACGGATCAGGCATTCAAACTTACAGCATTTCAGTCTAAATCTACGTGATCACCAAAGCCAAACACTGCCCCTCTCTAGCAGAAAGTTGATGGTCACCATCTGAATAAACGAGCGTGCTCCCTCTGTGAAAGAAATTATAGTAAAAGGTGGCAGTAAGTGCTAATGCAGAGTAAATGCTCAGGAAACAGTGAGGCCCTTGGCTTTATTACATCATCTAGCCTGCCCAGAAGTAACCAACCCTAATGACATTAGTAAAAACATTAGTAAAAACAAGAGCTTGATTGGGAAGATTGCTAAAAAGAGGAATTTAATATCTATTTAGTGAGAATGGGTCAATTTTGCAAGGATGCTTCTTCTTCTTCTTCTTCTTCTTCTTCTTCTTCTCCTTCTCCTTCTCCTTCTTCTGTTGTAATAGGAGCGGCGGCAGGGCTGCGTCCCTGGCACCCACCCGTCTGCATGGCTAGCTTATGCCCAGAAATAATTACACGGAAACTGTATTCTTTTTTTAAAAAAAAAATTTATTTATTTATTTATTTACTATGTATACAATATTCTTTCTGTGTGTATGCCTGCAGGCCAGAAGAGGGCACCAGACCTCATTACAGATGGTTGTGAGCCACCATGTGGTTGCTGGGAATTGAACTCAGGACCTTTGGAAGAGCAGGCAATGCTCTTAACCTCTGAGCCATCTCTCCAGCACCTGGAAACTGTATTCTTTTAAACACTGCCTGGCCCATTAGTTCCAGCCTCTTATTGGCTAGCTCTTACATATTGATCTAACTCCCAGCATTCTGTTCTGTCTACTCCGCCTACCTAATTTTCTGTCCTATCAAAGGCCAAGCAGTTTTTTTATTAGTTAACCAATGAAAGCAACAGATAGATACAAGACCCACCTCCATCATTTTTTTCTTCTTCTTCCTTTTAAATGCATGCCCTTAATCCCAGCCTACGGGAGACAAAGGCAGGAATGTTTCTGTGAGTTCAAGGACAGCCTGGTGAGTTCCAAGCCCACAATCGTATTGTTCCTAATATAATTGTGCCATAAGCTTTTGTCTGGTTTCTGCCTGGTAGTTTCCCCTGTGTAAGGAGTGAAACTCCTTTTATTTATTTATTTATTTGTTTGTTTGTTTGTTTGTTTAAGATTTCTATCTCTTCCCTGCCACCACCTCCCATTTCCCTCCCCCTCCCCCAATCACAATCAGGGTTCCCTGCCCTGTGGGAAGTCCAAGGACCACCCACCTCCATCCAGGTCTAGTAAGGTGAACATCCAAACTGCCTAGGCTCCCACAAATCCAGTACGTGCAGTAGGATCAAAAACCCACTACCATTGTTCTTGAGTTCTCACTAGTTCTCGTTGTCCGCTGTGTTCAGCGAGTCTGGTTTTATCCCAGGCTTTTTCAGACCCAGGCCAGCTGCCCTTGGTGAGTTCCCGATAGAACATCCCCATTCTCTCAGTGTGTGGGTGCACCCCTCACGGTCCTGAGTTCCTTGCTCGTGCTCTCTCTCCTTCTACTCCTGATTTGGACCTTGAGATTTCTGTCCAGTGCTCCAATGTGGGTCTCTGTCTCTGTCTCCTTTCATCACCTGATGAAGGTTAATATTCAGGAGGATGCCTATATGTTTTTCTTTGGGTTCTCCTTATTTAGCTTCTCTAGGATCACTAATTATAGGCTCAATGTCCTTTATTTATGGCTAGAAACCAAATATGAGTGAGTACATCCCATGTTCCTCTTTTTGGGTCTGGCTTACCTCACTCAGGATAGTGTTTCCTATTTCCATCCATTTGCATGCAAAATTCAAGAAGTCCCTGTTTTTTACTGCTGAGTAGTACTCTAATATGTATATATCCCATACTTTCTTCATCCATTCTTCCATTGAAGGGCATCTAGGTTGTTTCCAGGTTCTGGCTATTACAAACAATGCTGCTATGAACATAGTAGAGCATATACTTTTGTTGTATGATAGGGCCTCTCTTGGGTATATTCCCAAGAGTGGTATTGCTGGGTCCAGGGGTAGGTTGATCCCGAATTTCCTGAGAAACCGCCACATTGCTTTCCACTCTCTCCATACCTCTTCAATATAGTGCTTGAAATTCTAGCAATAACAATACGACAACATAAGGGGATCAAGGGGATTCGTATTGGAAAGGAAGAAGTTAAGCTTTCGTTGTTTGCAGATGATATGATAGTATACATAAGTGACCCCAAAATCTCTACCAAAAAACTCCTACAGCTGATAAACACCTTTAGTAATGTGGTAGGATACAAGATCAACTCCAAAAAATCAGTTGCCTTCCTATACACTAAGGATAAGGAAACAGAGAGGGAAATCAGAGAAGCATCACCTTTCAAGATAGCCACAAACAGCATAAAATATCTTGGGGTAACTCTGACCAAGGAAGTGAAAGATCTATTTGACAAGAACTTTAAGTCTTTGAAGAAAGAAATTGAAGAGGACACCAGAAAATGGAAGGATCTCCCTTGCTCTTGGATTGGGAGGATCAACATAGTAAAAATGGCAATTCTACCTAAGGCAATTTATAGATTCAATGCAATCCCCATCAAAATCCCATCAAAATTCTTCACAGATCTGGAGAAGACAATAATCACCTTTATATGGAAAAACAAAAACCCAGGATAGCCAGAACAATCCTATACAATAAAGGAGTGACATTCTTATGATGGCCCTGACACGTGTCACCAGCACTAGATGACTCACGTGACCCAGCAGCTCTCAACCTCAGGCCTGACTTCCTTTAATGGGGAGATTAAAGACTCTCCAAACTCCTAGGGCACAATCTCCGAGTTTCCCTGGGAACTGAGATTGCTGAACTTCAGTCCCATGGGTTGGGATGTACAATCAATGCCCCAATCAGAGGATGCAGCGTGCATCAACCACTCTTACCCTCACGTCCTAAACAACAGACTACACAGAGAAGGAGGCTGGTGTTTTCAGTCTGACTGTGGAAAGGCTGGCAGTGTTCAGAGACACAGTCCACTGGCTCATAAATGTGGGTCTCCATTGGAATCAGTGGGGGACATAAGAAGAAAGTAATAATCTAGAGTGTCTAGATGTACACTTCTGAGGTGTGTGTAGCTCTAGAGTATCTAGATGTACATTCCTGAGGTCTGTGTACCTCTCCTAGTGTCCTGATGCCAGGAGATCACACCCTGGGAGTTCTGAAGCACCTGGGCTGGGGTCTGGCCCAAGTGTCAGGAGTTTTGAAAGCTCCCATGTGGTCTAGGGTGCAAAGTTAGAAGAACACCATTCTGCTTGAAGGAACGGCACTGGTCACGAGATAGTGGCTCCTTCTGGCAGTATCTCGTCAGCAAAGATGGCCTTGGGGCCAATCCTCCTGCTACTTTCCAAGTCTAACTCTTGGAAATCCCTCATTCAATTTGAAGGGCAAGGAATGAGGCTGCTGTCTGGTTCCAAGACCTTCTACGTGGGAAGCCCGGCAGGCTTGGCTTTGGTGTACACCTTTGCTGGTTCTTCTCAGCTAAGGAACAGTCAGTCTGGCCAACCAAGATCCAGAGGAGCTCATGAATGAGTCATTGCCAGGCTTCTTCACCTTCATGGGCTTGGTTCAGAGCCCTCACAGTTGGGATTTTCCTAAACTACGTCCCTATGAGATCCATCCAGAAGGGAGAGCCAGCTTTTCTCCATCTCTTTCTTGTACAGGGTAACCCGTGAAACCTCCACCAGGGCCCTGACTCCCTGAGTTGAAGGCTGAAAGTCCCGGGCAAGTATCTGAGTCAGATCTCAAAGAAAACAATCTCCCATGTGAAAACAAACAAGAATAACTGAAGGACCAAGTGCTGGCGACAGAGATGCCAATCAAAGTTTGGTGTGGGGAAGGCAAGCCCAGAGGGCTAAGATAAAGTCAGGTTTAGGGTCTGAAGGATGCTCCCGTAGTTGGGCCCACGCAACTTGTTAATGGCAACCACGGGGGCAAGTTCTTAGAGAGTTGGCCTAGAAAGCGCCATGTCCAGGGTTTGATCACCAGCACCACGTAAACTGGGCATAGTGACACATACCTGCAATCCCAGTCCTCCAGAGGAAGGGGCAGGAGGATCAGAAGTTCAAAGTCGCCCTCAGCTACACAGCACGTCTGAGGCAAAGCAAGTGGCTTAACTCCCCCAAGCCCTGCAAAAGGAATAGCCCTCCCCAGGGAACAACTTCGACACAGGGGTCATTTCTTGCTTTAGGACTCCCTTTGAGCTGCATCAAACTCATAACCTGCCTGAAAAATCCCACTGCTAAGGCTCCATTATGATGTAAAAAAACAAGTTTTTTTTTTCCAGAAAGCGTAATGTAATCAGCTTTTCATGAACATATATACTATGCTGCTTGTTGGACCCACGTGGAGTGATGCTCTGTTAGTTTTGTTTGCTACATTCCAATGACTACTGTCAGAGACTCCAGCAGTTGGTCAAGGGCGGGGGTAGGGTGGGGCCCAGGTCCCGGCATTTTTAAAAAATAATAAATAAATAAATAAATAAGTAAATAAATAGAAGTTGACTTTAATGTGCAGCTCAAGTTGTGTTCCATCAGTTTGAGTGTGAAAAATTTGATCATCTCCTTTCTGGAGGGCAAATTTTGATTGGGAAGGACAGAAAATGGAGCTCGGATAAGGGCGGCAGGGAGAAGCACCTGGGGTGGTTATAGGGAGGTGGGGGGAGTGCAGATTAGGATGAGGTGGCGGTGCTGAAAATAAACTTCTATTTGTCGAATTTGCCTGGGGCTGCCTCTGACCCAGGACATGAGGGAGATAAGAAGCAAGGAAGAGACTAAGTTTAGGAGGGACGTGCATCTTCATAAATACATATTTAAAGCTTTCTCTGGGCATTCTTCATGCCACTGGGTCCTGGGAGTTGACTACCTTTAACAGAGCCAGTCTAGTTCCTGCTGTAGTACCTCTTCCTGACTTAACCCTAAAATGAAAACCAGCCAAAGTGAGGGTGTAAGTCTGTCTATGGGCCCTGGTAAATAAGGTGTCTGCTTACAGATCCTGTGGGTGGGATAGAGAGGAAAGAATTTACAGTGTTATTGGGGAAGTCACTGTACACGCGTTTTTAAAATTCAATTCTTTTGTAATGTTTTTGTTTGCCCCTCCATCTTTGCTGGCCAAACAGCTTGCTCCTTGCCTTGTTCTTTTGTTTCTTTTGGCAGGAATGTTGACAAGCTATCTCAGGGCTGTGCTGTGCCTGCACTCTGCTGCCTCTGAGAGGCACTGTGGCATTGTGCATCAAGCTCCTGCAGCCTGGTTCGGATCAAGCTTATGAGATTTCCATGCCCCATCTGTAAAATGGGAGCCATGTGAACACTAATGCAAACCTGAGAGTTCACAGAAGACGCCTGTGAAGTTGCCTTGACAACACTAGCGGTAAGACAAGGAGGGGACTGGGTTACTAGGTAATAATGCATCTGCTCTTGGTTTGTGTATCGCTTCAAAGCATTGATCCTCTGACCTACCTGAGGTCACAGATCAAGGTCAGCACAAGGGACCTGCGAGCATCATTTATTGAAGGCTCTGCCTGAAGATCTGGACCAGACAGATCGGCATGATGGGTAACTGGGTTTGAGCCTTCATCCTTGAGTATCAGACCAGCGTTTCTTCTCAAGATCATCATGAGAACAGCAGATCCACAAATCTCTCATCAATCATCCCTTTGGGATGCAGTTTCTTGATTCCTAACTTTATGGGAATACAAGA
Source organism: Microtus pennsylvanicus (assembly GCF_037038515.1). Lineage (NCBI taxonomy): Eukaryota > Metazoa > Chordata > Mammalia > Rodentia > Cricetidae > Microtus > Microtus pennsylvanicus. Next base: position 7,666,096 of record NC_134593.1, read on the forward strand.
GTCTCCCAATGCATGCAACCAACACAACCTCTGGGTAGGCAGAGTTCTACTGGTGGATTTCGAGTTGTCTGTCAGAATTGTGGGATGGATTCTAACCTGTGAAAAGCACTGAAGAGGAAACATGTTTCCTTGTTGTCTCCTGCCCCAAGGCTACCTTATTCTTGACCTAGAACGTTGGTTCTCAGAGTACAATATCCAGACCAGCAGCCTAGTCATCAATATCACCAAGGGAAGTTGTTTAAATGCTAAGATATCACTAGCCATACCCCAGAACTCCTGAACTAGACTCTGGAGAGAGGGTCCAGCCAGTAGCCATACCCCAGAACTCCTGAACTAGACTCTGGAGAGAGGGTCTAGTCTGCCTTCAGAAAGCCTTCCAGGGAACTATGATGTGTGAGAACTGTTGTTTCTCAAGTGAGCTACTCAGGAAGCCAAGGTCACCTGTTTCCTTTGGCTCCACAAGAAATAGAGATGATGAAAGCTGGGGTGACTCTTGAAAGAGTGCTGACTTAGCAGTACCCAAACTGTGAATTCAGTCTCCACCACTACGTGCACACGCGTGCGTGCGTGCACACACACACAGAGAAGAAGATGGCTTTCAGACTCTTGAAAGAGTGCTTACTTAGCAGTACCCAAAGCTGTGAATTCAGTCTCTACCACCACACCCTCGCGCACGCACACACACACGATGGCTTTCAGACACTTCTTTGAAGTATTGCCAGCACAGTCATCCCTGGTGGGAAGTGTACTTTATTTTGTATGTATTGGCCGCTCTCAACTGTATCAAAGAAAGTTTAAACTGTTTGCACTCAGAAGCCATGTCTCTTCCTAGACTGTGCTTCTAAGTTAATGACACCAGGGCAAAACTCTTGGCCTAGTGGGTGTTAATAGGAAAAAGACAGGCTTTGGAGGGGAAACTGAGACATCTTTTGAAATTCTATAGTCCATGGGTAGAATTGGATCCAGGAAGATGGCCGCAATGCCAGAGGGGCGGGGAAAGGTTGTGGGTCTTATGGTTGTGGGTCTACCAACCTATATGGTTGGTAGGAGCATAGAATGGCTTTTATTTAAGTCAAAAAATTTTTAAAAATGATTAATTATTATTGCAAGTTGACAAATTATCAGTGTATAAGTTTATGGGGTACAAAGTACTGTTATTAATTATAAACACGATGCAATTAAATTATACTTATTAATATCTGTCATCTCAAATACTGATTTCTGAAGGGAGAACATGACAATTTTACTCATTAACTTTGAGACATACAAAGCCCTATTTTTAATTATATTTGCCTTGCTGTACAATAGCTCTCATATGCAGAACCTCTAACCAGTTCCTCCTGCCTACCTGAGCTTTTGACCAACACACCCCATTCTTCCAACCCCTCAGCTTTTCATGCCTGCGACCTGTGAGCACCTTCAGTGTTCTCTTTCGGTGCCAGCTTACTTCATTGTCCTGAAAGCTGTCTAATTCTATTCCTATTCCCCAATGGCCTTTCTCTTTCTAGGCACTGAATGGCACACTTCGTTATGTGTATGTAGCACATTTTCTTTGTCCACTACTACCTCACCAATGGACACTAAAGCTGGGGTCACAACCACGTTGAAGATCTCTCCTCAACATCCTCACTTCAGATCTTTTGGGGGAAATTCCCAGAAGGGGTACTGCACAAGGGAATTCTAGCTTTAGTGTTTTGGAGAATTAGAACACTGTTTTCCAGAATGGCCATATTGTTTAATTTACATTCCTATCAATAGAGTTATCATGTAGACTTAGCTGAGAGGTTTGGGAACGGGGGATGAAACACAGGGCAGAAACCAGAGGCAGCCTACCAGGTAAAGTCATTTCTTATCTGAATGCTTGCTACTTGTTTTCTTGCCTCCCTGAAGAGAGAGTGTGGCTGAGGTGAAAGAGAGCTGACTTTCCGGCAGGCAGAGCCTTGGCTTCAACCCCACCTTGCTACCAACTTGCTGTCTTAAGCGAGACAAGCGTCTGGATCTCTGTTCCCACGAGCAGAAAAGGGGACTGGGGGATTGTGGGTGACAATGTGGTCCCTTAGGACTCTCAGCTCTGACATGTATCAGTCAACCTCCCATCCCAACAGCATTCCATACGCCTCTCAGTTATCCGCTTCTCCCTAACCACCGTGTTCCTCTCTAACCTCCATTATTTTGCTTGCAAGGAATAAAGGGGAACAAAGCTTCCCCCAGCAGCATGTGTCTCCCAGGGTTAGTTTTATCCCTGCAGCCTTCAAAGGAGCATGGCTACAGGGATCATATGACCGGTAAGAGTTCCACTGGTCTCAACCCTGTGCTCTGATGGCCTGGCCAGCTGTCTTGGGTTTTCTCCCGGGAGCTGTGGGTCTCTCCGAGCTTGGCTACACCCAGCACCTGGTCTCAGCTGCTTTTCTGTCAAGACTCACAACCTTGGGGAGGAAAGCTTGTGATTTCTCTTCCTGGGTAAATGTGCATTTTGTTATCTGACCTCAAGAAATAGCATGAAATTAACTTATTTCCCATACCCTTGGTTAAAAGAAATGTAATTTTTTTCTGTGGCTCTCCACGCGTTTCGTAATATCTGACCATAAATAGTTTTAGGGCTAGAGAGGGCCAAGCAAAGAAAACAGCCTTGCCCATGGGCTGCGGAAAATATTCCGCCCAACAAATTTAAATTGCCTTTTCCTTTGATCCTAACGCTTATTGGTGGCCTGAAGGAGCATAGCACCAGTGGGCTAAGGCCTGAAATTGCCATTTCTGTCACCCCTACTCTACCCACTGGAGTGGCTATCTGGGCCGTTGGTCATGTTCTCTAAGTGAGCGGTGTCACTTTCTGCTTCCAGAATGTCCACGAGAGCTGTGCAGGCCAGCGCTTCAGAAACCACGCTAACGAGCCCTGGCTATTTCACACAGGTCACGACTATCTGAGAAGTCACATCAGAGAGCATGGGAGACGTAGCGTCCTTGCCTTTTATTGATTCTGGAAGAAAAAAGCATTTCGTAGATTCTTATTGATAAGGCAGGAGACACGGAGGCCTATAAATCAAAAGGTTTTTTTTCCTTGGTGTTACTCAACTCTGAGAGTCTGTAAGTCCAGAACTAAAAAACCCCTTTTCAGGCTAATCTCACATTTAGTGTAGCAATAAACCCTTTCCCAAATGTCAGTGGAGCTGGTACCTCTTTTCCCACAGAAGACTTTGGAGGGAGGACAGCAATGTTTCCACACATCTTAAGTCTTTCTTAATATGAATAGTGACGTTGAAGAAATTAAATGGTTGAGCCAGGCAATGGCGGTGCAGGCCTTTAATCCCAGCACTCGGGAGGCAGAGGCAGGAGGATCTCTGTGAGTCTATAAGAGCTAGTTCCATGACAGCCAGGGCTACATAGAGAAACCTTATCTTGAAAAAAGCAAAGATTATATCTTATGAGGCTGGAGAGATGGCTCAGTGGTTAAGAGCACTGACTGCTCTTCCAGAGGACCCTGGTTCAATTCCCAGCACCCACATAGCAGCTAACCACTATCTGTAATTCCTAGATCTGACACTCTCACACAGACATACATGTAGGCAATCCACCAATAAAGATAAAAATAAATAAATTTTTAAAAGGGAATGAAATGGTTGATGTAAAGATGAAGTTGGTTTATTTGCAAGAAGATGGATGGAGCTGGGGATAATGATATTGTCTCAGAAACCTGATGTCTCTCATGTGTGGTTTCTAGATTTTATATGAATATATAAAACTGTGTATGTATCTATGACATGAAGTATGAAATATAATCAAAACTGTCTAGGAAAACAAAGAGAACTAACGGAAGGGGGAGGCAGAGGAAGGGCAGGGTAGGAAGTGTGGAGAGGGGACCACTGACTGCCCAAGGCGCAACAGATATTTGTGTGAATACGTCCTTATGTGATACAATACCATGACAATGAAAATGCTAAAGATTGTAATAAAAATAAAGTAAAACAAGATATAAAGCAAAGTTGGCAATATAGCAGCGTTACAAATATAGCTGCCCGGGATGTGAATCACAGGTTAGAGGAAAGTGAATAATAGTCACTTGTTCTCCAGTCGTGGGAGGGTGGACAGGGCACCCGAGCCCAGCCTTGTTCTCCAGCCGTGGAGGGTGGACAGGGCACCCGAGCCCAGCCTTGTTCTCCAGTCGTGGGAGGGTGGACAGGGCACCCGAGCCCAGCCTTGTTCTCCAGCCGTGGAGGGTGAACAGGGCACCTGAGCCCATCCTTGTTCTCCAGCCGTGGAGGGTGGACAACGTCACCTGAGCCCAGCCTTTCGCCTGCCCTGGCTTATTCTCCAATGGCAGTAATTCCAAATTTCCCCTGATAAGTGCCTGTCTTCTCTTTCACCCAGTACAGACGGGCAGCTGGGGAGAGATGGGATGCAGGAGCTTTCCTCTGCATCTCAATGTTTCTCCTGAAGTCTTGTCCGCTCACACCCAGCTCCACCAGAGAACCACTCTGGGAAGGACAGGAGCCTCTCCGGTCTTGACAGGTATGGCTTAGTGGGAATTTCTATAAAAAGACTGACTTTACCCTCAAAATAGGAAAGCGCCCTGTCTATATTTGATTAATCAAATAAAACAGAATTGACACACATACACTCCTAGGAGAAAATGTTAATTTTAATTGCATTTTTAACTTTATGATCAACTTTATTTTATCAGTGAAACTTTATATCACGGAACATTGGGGTCTTTTTTAATGATTTTTTTTAATAATTTACTTTGTGTATGTGTGTGCATGTGTGTTTCAAATGAATGACTTGCCCAGGACCACATAATGCAACAGCAGCAGCTATGAGAGTTGACTGCAGCTTGTGATGCTCAGCCCAAATCTGTTCCCTCCTGTGCCTGGACGCAGTGGTGGCCAGGTGGCATGTCAGTTCCATTCAGAGATGCTTGGAGCCTCATTCTCCTCACCCCACACCAGTAACCAAAGCAGCAGTCCAGGAATGGTAGCTCAGTTATAGAGCGCTTGCTTGCCTGGCGTGAATGAGAGCTAGGGTTCAATCCCTGTCCACACACAAAAACATCTGCCATCAATAAAAACAGAGGCACCTTTTTAAAAGAGAATAAAAATAAGCAAAATGATCCTTGCACCCACGAGTGGACAGAATTGTACACTGCTCCAGTTTTAAAGACAGCTTTACTCATGGAGATGTGCCAGGTGCTTATCTTTGTTAACTTTCCAAGCAATGCTTCAATGTTGAGAGAGTGTGTGCTGGGAAGTTCACTTCTGTATCCTCCTTCAATTCACAGGTATCAATGTAGTTGACTTTGCTAGAGGTGCATGCTTTCAAATTAATTTCTGTGTCCATATTGTAGGGAGGCAGAAACCACTTTTAGATTCCTGTCATTAATATTAAACCAAATACTAATTAAATGAGCATTTGTTTAAATTCATTGGAAGCGGCACATGTTTCCTTTGAAAACAAATAAAAATTGTTTTTGAGACAGAATCTCTTTTGGCCTTGAACTCAGTATGTATGTAACAGACCATAAACCCCTGATGCTCCTGCCTCTATCTGCCTTTTGCCAAGATTGCAAGAGCGCACCGGCACACCTAGCGTAGGGATACTGCGGTTGGAACTCAAAGCTGTGCGCTAAAGAAGCTCTCTGTCAGCTGAGCTCACCCTGTCAACTCGGAAAGCATTGACGAATTCTCCCTGCTGTCTCATTTGTCTTCACCCCCACAGCAACGGAGACTGCAGCATTCACGCTGTGAGTTGCCTCTACCCCATTATCCCTCATTATTAAATTCAACCAGGCAAACATGTACCCTTGGTGGTCTGAGATGATGGGAATAAAGAATGGTATTCTCATCTTATAACTTCAGTATCTGCTGAGGAAAGCGAACTGGTAAACATGTCTTGGCATTTAAGTTCAAGGTTTCTTTCCATGATTGAAGCATGAAGCATGTGCACAGGAAGCCTGGTGTGGAGGGAGGGCTACTCTGCAGTCTTTAAAACACATATGGTCTCTTTCCCAGCCTCAGGGTACATTGGAAAACAGGTTTTGTTTTGGCATCCCTGTTTGCAGGAGTGTGGAAGGGAATGGCTGGCTGTTCACTGCGACTTCTAGCCTCGGAAGTCAGAGACAGCCTTCCCTGGAGTCCGCCTGCGAGCAAGAGGAGTCAAGTTGACGACATGTTGAAGGTCTGACTGAGAGGCCTGGCCTCAGAGAATAAGGTGGACTGTGGGGAATGTTCCAGAGACTGCCACCACCTCACCCTGTGTGGATAAAACTATCCATGCCTCACACCAAAGACCCAAGAACACACCCAGGTGTGACAATGTTCGGGAGCAGCCTCTCTACCGTCAAGGGACACGGTGACTGTTGAGTTGATTCGCTTGAAACAAGAATTTATCCTTACCGAATGAAGGCCTATTCTTGAAATGTAAAGGTCTTGGCTTCAAATGCCAAAAAGACTCTTGCTTCCAGAGTCACTCACTTTTAACTTTAGCAGCCAGCTTAGGACCCGGACATAGAGAAAGAACTCTCCTTGCAGGTAACTGAGCATTCACCCAAGGGGAAAATGTATTTCTTGTGTGACAAAGTTTTTCCCTGGTTTTATCATCACTCCAGATGCAAAAGAGGGGACTAAGTCCCAACAAGTGGGCTTCTCTAGTGCTAGGGTGGGACAAATTGTCTAACGGGTTTGCAATAAATGTACATGGACTTTCTGAAAAAACAAACAAACACCAACCCAGAAGGAAGAATGAGGTGGAGAGGGGTGAGGACAATTCCTCACATCAGCTGTCCTTCACATGTATGCATACGCATGTACTGCACACACACATGTGCAATTCATACCCATACACATGAAAGAAAACCAAGCCCACACTGCAGACTGTGGCCCTTGTTATTTAGCTAGGATGGAACCTGCACATTTGCTCTATGGAAGGTCAGAGGGTAGAGGGAATAGGTTTCTCAGACCACAGCATCTGACAAACTACTTAGCTCATTGTTCTGTATCAAGGGCTGTAGACAACATGTACACACACACAGAGACTCACACACGTACTTACACACTATGACACACACATTCATATACACTCATACATTCACACACACACACACACACACACACACACACACACACACACACACACAGCATGCATGGCTCTGTTCCAATAAAACTTTACCTACAAAGGCTGTCTGAAAGCTCCTTGAAATAAGTGTACTGCAGTGGGAAGATGGGGAGGCTAATCACAAAAAAGGGGGGCAGTCAGCTGTAGACAAGGAGCTGTCACTTGTGATTCCCACGCCCGTGACTCACTGTCTGGAACTATGCTTTTAACAATGACTCTTGTCCTCCAGTTGGAAGGTAGAATGAGTCGGTAGAGAACCTGGAGTGCCTTGTTCTAAAATACAACTTTTAAATGAGATATGTTCCTTAGGGAAACATATTGCACATTATTCCTGCACATGGTGTGTCTATAACTCTAAAATAAGTACACTTATGTAGCTGGGGTGCGCTCGCCAAGAGGATCGCTTCCAAATCTGTGAGTGCACCTGTCCCTGCTGTGCAGTGGCAGTGTTTGCACATAGCCTAGCACAGCCTCCCTTAGGCCTTAAGTCATTTCTAGCTTACAGAGGATGCTCAGGCCAATGAAAGCATTTGTTGTACTGTAATATTTAGGGGAATAATAACAATGAAAACATCTGTATGTTAAATGAAAGGTATACACATTATATATTTATGTATGTATGTACACATGTATGTATATATAAACATTGTGTGTATGTATGTATACATATGGTGGTGCTGGATATGGAACTCAGGCCACATGATGCCGGGCAAGGGCTTTACCACTGAGCCGTAGGACCAGCCCTTCTGTATTTTTTTCTGTCTAAGTTGATTAAATTCATATAAATAGAACCCAGAGATCCGGAGAGTCAACCGCATGCCATGAAACTCAATAGCTAAGCTTCATTTTCAGTTATTTTCACAGATAGGCAAACTGGGTCTCTCTAGGTCCTCCGATTGGAACAGGCATCCCAGGTTCACACGGCATCTGCTTGTGACCCAGGGTTGGTCCGTCCTAGGTAAGAGTGAGTCACAGGAGCAGGACGGGACTTGTGACCCTCTGGCTGCTCCCATCAGAGGGCCTGTCCGTCAAGTTGATGGAACACTACGAAGAGTTCTGGGGCTCAGGTCCTGAAGACAGGGCTGGGATCTGAGGCGGTCATCTTCACAGGTTTGGTAGGTGAACAGGAGACACTTTGTGAGCTGGAGGAGAGACAAAACAAGCACAAACAGAAAAGAGAGCAGCTTACAGTTCAGTCTGGAAACCTTGAACTTCATGTCTACCAGGATGCCCCTTGAACTCCACATCCGCTGGGCTGCCCCCTTGGAAGGTTGTCTGACCTCATTTCCTAGTTGCAGGCAGTCCTACACATTGATTAAATTCTGTGGGCTGTGCAATGACCCATTCTGGGGAATCTGCAGAGTGGTCAGCTCACTTTGGGTCCATGGCATGCCCATGACTGCCCCAGAAACAGGGTCAATATGTCTGCCATGGTGCCGGTGTCAAGCATAGACTACCCTCCAAGCGCCTATCAGCAGGGTTTCAACGTAAGGTAGAGGCTGACTAAGGACTCCTTATAGGTAGTCAAGTTTTATTGCCAGGGCTTTGAATGTCATCTCTCAGGTTCAAATGCCTGTTATCTCATTTCTGACTATGTAATAAGGCACTATGTAATTAAAACGGCCTAATCTCTATAAAAATCACTTTGTGAAGTAATCTCTTCTTCCTTCTGGAATACTGTAGGCACTTTCTCGTCCACCCCCACTGTCCTATTCCCCACCCCAAATATTTTCCCCTGGCTGCCATAAATGGCGGGTGGATAGAATCATATGAATTCTAAATTACTTTTAAAAATTGACATTGCTTTGCTGCAAGCCAACTACTTTGTAAGCTGTGTCAGCTAAAGGTCTCCCACCAGCTACTCTGAAGAAGTTACTGCTGTCATATCTGTCCTGCTAATTTAAGCAGAAACTGTAATTAGATGTAAGTGGTCCTGTTTGCACAGAAGTGAATGGCAGCCTCTGTAGAGAGAGCCAACCGTTCCAAACCCTTTTGGCTCTCGGCACTCTACAAGTTAGCAGTATGGAATGAGGCCCAGATCCAGACTTCTGTCGGCCTAATTTCATATCTGTGGATGCACAACCCTAAATCCAATCTTCTAACGCCTTGCTGTGATGGGTGCAAAGCCAAGCACATTCCAACTTTTATGCTGGTGGTGTCTCCTGAGAAGGGCACTCATGTGTGTGTGAGAGTGTGTGTGTGTGTGTGTGCATGTGTGTATGTTTGTTTCTCAAGCACTTGGCATTAAGAGAAAAAATAAGGATAAATTTGAGCAAAAAAATCAAAAAAGTAGAAAGCTATGCCTACAACCAAACAATGAAAATTTAAAGATGGTTTTGATGAAGTTTTTGTTGTTGTTGTTGTTGTTGTTGTTGTTTCTTTGTTTACTTCTCTGGGAAAGGAGTGTATGCTTAGATCGTGAAAACTTGACCAATGCCAATGCTCCACAGCACGAATCTCTTGGTAGGAAGGGCTATCTTTGGGGGAGCAGTGTCTTGGCTTATCTGTTTCCAGGTAGGCAGTTCAGGATATTCATATTGGGCATGAGAGGTCGTTGTGGGGCAACATGCTTGCAGCAATAGCCTAAAGACCTAAGTTTGATCCCTTGATCTCACATAATGTTGGTGGGGGAAAAAAATCAATTCTTCGAATTTGTCCTCTGACTGCAACATGTATGCATGCAAGCATACTAATAATAATCATTTAAAAAAACATCAATATTGATATATCACATCCTGTACTACTGTGGGATGACTCAGTTTCTCCACAAGCTTGCAATATGGATGGGGCAACTAAACCACAGAAACTCAAAAATAACCTCGTCTGAATTGAGACCAATAAAAAGAAAAACTTGCTCATAACAGGAAAAGCGTCATCTAAAACCTTCACTTACTTTAAATCTGGGGCCACATTGCAAGATTGATGATGTGACCAGCCCGAGATTAGCCACCTAGTTAGCCATCTGAGAACTTGGGGGTCTGTGCCATCTCAGTGCGTCTGGACAAGTGTTTTAGTTGTTAGTGTTCTATTGCTGTGAAGAAACAGCATGACTAACACAGCTCTTCTAAAAGAAAGCCTTTCGTTGGGTGCTTGCTTGGTGACAGTTTTAGAGGGTTGGTCGATGGTCATCATGGTGGGAAGCAGACAGGCATGGTGCTTGAGCATAGCTGAGAGCTTTGCATCTTGATCCACAGACAGCAGACATGGGGCGGGGGTGGGGAGACTGGGCCTGGTGTGGCTTTTGAAATCTCAAAATCCACCAACAATGACACACTTCCTCTAACAAGGCCACACCTCCTAAACCATCCCAAACAGTTCTACTAACTGGGGACCAGGCATTTAAATATATGAGCCTATGGGGGCCATTCTCATTCAGACCACCATACCCTAGAAGAAATGAGGACATTCTAAAGGGGCACGTGTGTCCCTAACTGGCTATCTGGTCTGTTGAAACGAGGCACCTCAGGTAACGAAGTTCTCCCCAGGGATTTCTTACTGGGAAAAGAAAATAGTTAAAGCCTTTCCTGGCCAGAGGGACAGCTTGTCTCCTAGAAAGGGTTCACCTGGTGCTGAAGACGCCATTACACATTACTAGAGAGACTGGAGCCATGGAGTGCTAGCCAGTGAGTGGGAACTCACCTTGGACAGAACTAAATCATGCATATCTCTTGCCTTCCAGTTAAACCTTGCTTTAATGTTGAGACCCTAAGGATGGACATGGGTGCCATAATTTCTTTGTCCCTCCCTCTTTTTAACATGGGCATATCAAATAAATCTCCTTTTTCTGCCTTTCACTATCAATTTGGTTATTTTTTAAATGACTTTAGAATTAATTAATTGAGTGCATATGTGTACATGCAAATGCACACATGCGTGTGTGTGTGCGTGTGTATGTACATGCATGAGGGACATGGTACACGTGTGGAGGACAGAGGACAAATCTGAAGTTGCTTCTTGTCTTCCCCCTTGCTGAGGCAGGGTCTCTTTTGCAGACCTGCGTATTCTAGGTTGCCTGGACTGTGAACTTCTGGAAGATTCTCTTGTTCATACTTCCCATCTCACTGTAGAGTGCTCGGATTATAGATACATTCTATCACACTGGCTTTTTATAAGTGTTAGGGAATGGAACTAAGGTTGTCAAACTTTCATGGCAAGTACTTTCCCCCACTGGGACATCTTCTGATAACTAATTAGGTTCTTTGAATTGACTACCAAAGGATGAGCTGCTAACTCCAGTAGCAAAAGCTTGCTAGCACCTGGTGGCAAGTAACCAGTCCAGATCAGCTTTCTGCGAAAGGATTGTGGGGCTGGTGGTTCTGGGACAAATGTAATGGTTCTGGGACCGATGTGGTGGGTCCAGGACAGATGTGGTGGGTCGAGGAGAGATGTAGCAGGCTCAGAAACCTCCCAAAGATTGTCTCTGGTTGTCTCATGAGTCACAGCCCAGGAACATTGGAATTGAGGCAGTCTGTATTTCCTGCTTTCTGATGGTGTTACCACATTGGTCCCCTCTGCAGGCCAAGAGTACCTTCTTCATTAACCTCTGTCTTTGCGAACTACACTTGCAACCTGCCATTAGGCTTTAGAATAAGCAAATTGCTTTTTAAAAAATACTTTTAAAATTTTGTTTTATAAACTTGGGGGGGCAGGTATGATGGGACACACCTTTAATCCCAGCACACCTGAGGCAGATGCAGGTAGATCTCTGTGAGTTCAAAGTCAGCCTGGCCTAAATAGTGAGTTTCAGGACAGCCAGGGCTATGTAGAGAGACTGTGTCTCAAAGAAAAACAAAAACAAAACAAAGCAAAAACCAAAAAGAAAAACAAAGAAAGAAAACAACAACAAAACACAAACAACAAACTGTTGTGAAATAGTCTTTTAAGATGAGTTGCATTTGTTTATGCTGTGGAACATTTGTTCTAATGATACAAAGATGTGTTGTATTCTTTTATGTTTCATTTGCTTAACTCTGTGAAGCTGTGTGACTGTACCTGTCTAAACACCTGATTGATCTAATAAAGAGGTGAACGGCCAATAGCTTGGCAGGAAAGGATAGGTGGGGCTGGCAGGCGGAGAGAATAAGTCTGAGGAGACATTTGAGAGGATGCAGGAGCAAAAGAACAAGGAGAGAGGATGCTAGAACCCAGCTACCCAGCAACACAACCAGCCACAGAGCAAGAGTGAAAGAGATAAAAGGAAAAAGCCCAGAGGCAAAAGGTAGATGGGACAATTTAAGAAAACCTGGCTGGAAATAAGCCAAGCTAAGGCTGGGCATTCATAAGTAATAATAAGACTCGGGGTGATTTATTTGAGAGCTGGGTGGCGGGCTTTCAAAGTGCCAAAAGAATCAAGAGTCAAAGAGAAAAATAGCAACCAACCAACCAACACATGAAGCCTAGAGGGGAATTGTTCAGGGCAAATTGTAGCAGCACAGTTTTCTTAAAAGATGACAACCTTCAGCCTTAGCAAAACTTTGAGATTTTGTTGTCCTAAGGGATGGTGATGGCATTTCAGGAAGGACAAACTCTATGATGCCAACTCAAGACATCCTTCTCTCCGACTTTGCACTTTTTCAGCAAACATGTCTTTGGCTTGCTATTTGACCCAAACAGAATGTCTCAGCAGAACTTCAGAATCTCTGTGAATGGCAGGAAAGGATCAGAATCTATGCTGGTACCAGTGCGTGTTTTGTTAACAGCTCTAAAGCGTGTTGGAGGCCAAAGGGAGAAAAGTTTCTTTTCTCAGGCACATGATTATTGGTCACTGTATATGACTATCAATGGTGCCATACTCAAATGTGAAATCGATGTGTGTGTGTGTGTGTGTGTGTGTGTGTGTGTGTGTGTGTGTATGAGTGAATGGGAAAGAGTACATATTTTAAATGTCACCTAAGAACTAACTTACCTTGAATTTTCTCATTTTAAAAAATAGACTGGCCCTGTATAAACACAGCAGCTTTGCCTGGAATTTTGATTTCAGCTAGGTCTCAATCAGGGAGCTACAGATATACAAGGGATCAAGACAATCTAAATTTATAATAATAAATGTAGTTCATTTTTAGCAAGGCTCACTCACCTTCTGGTGAACTCGCTTGTTATTGCCTCTTCTCGTAGTGATTTTTCTGTTCTTCACTATAGCTAAAGGTTTTTTTTTTTAATGTAGCCCATTTTAATCTTTAAAGTGCCATGTAGGCAAGAAATTAATCTCTGGTGGAATTTTTCCATTTGGATGATGGAGGAGTTACAGAGTGCCTGAAACTCTATAAAGTGGAAAAAAATCATAGCCATAAATTCCTATATCTAAAGCTGTTGTAGTCTATCACGAATCTTTGGAATCACGGGAAAACCTGAGAAAGACCTGGGATCTGGCGGGAAGTCCAGCCCTAGACTCCTGAACAGTATTCCTATTTCTAACTGTCCATAATGCAGATCCTCCTAATCCCAGGTTTCATTTCTCTGTGTGTTTATCTGGTGGTGGAGAAAAGGATGAGAAGTAAACAAGGGGAAGAGTTAGAAGAGCGTGTTCTCACGTGGTTCGGTTAAAGCCAACAAGACTGTAAGAATGCCACCAACAACATCTGCATAAAATAAAGAATGCTGGGAAATCAGCTCACCCCTTTGAGTGTGATAACCCCCACGGTTACCAATAGAAAGGAGACAGAACTACGCACTGAGCTGCTACTACGAACTGCCAGGAAGTGAGGTGGGCAGCTTCATAATAGTCACAAAGTTCCCCAGAGTCCAGAAACATAAAAACGAGATTAGAAGAGACCTCATGAGTTGCTCAGTTTCATAAAAGACAGCTGATCCAAGAGGTCCTGGCTTGCTGATGTCATCTGATCCCATTATGCTTAAAAAAGAACAGTTTAATGATTCCAAGTAGAAAACAGGGAATGATTAAAATTTGAACCTTAGGACCAGTGAAATGACTCAGTGGGTCAAGGCCCTTGCCATGAAGCCTGAAAACTTGAGTCTGAGCACCGGGATCCATGATGGAAAGAGAGAGCTGACCCCTGCAAATTGTCCTTTGACCCCTGTGCATGGCACCCAAATAAATAAATAAAATTACCTGCACACACACACACACACACACACACACACACACACACACACACACAGAATGCAGAACGTTACACCAAGTAAAGACAGAGTTTCTTAATTTTTATTCCACATCAGCATCCACAGGGGGGAATTTGAAAATCCCTTGATGCCCCAGTTAATCCCCAGGCACAGTTAAGCAGGGAGAAAGGCCACCAGTACAGTTTTTCTCAATATCTCCCAATTCCGCCAAAGGGTCAGAGTAGAATATAAGGGCTCTAGATGCAGGAATTCATGCCAATGAGGTTTTTTTTTTGGAAGTGATCTGATACACTAGGATTTCCATCTCCCATATCCCTTCTGTTTTCACTCTTGCAAGTACAGGGGAGGAGAGCCGTGATGGAGCTCCCTTACCGTTTACAGCAGGCTGTTGGGGTGGGGAAAGGGACAATTATTAACAACGGGCACAAGCAACAAACATTGGCAACAGGTTTGTTCCTGACAAAGACTTAGCGGTGCATGATCATGACATGCCAAAACATCAGGCAGGAGACTCCTCACGCATGACTGGCTCGGATCACTTTGCCAGCAGATATCAGCAGGCTCTTGGGGGTAGCTTCCACAGAGAGCAGCTTCCCAAACAGAGCACTGTGGCTCTACTTTGTGGGGGAGAAACAAAAGTAATACACAATGTCAAAACATTCCCATGTTCTGAATGACCCGGGGCCATATGGGATTCTCCGAGCTGGAAAAGAGTTGATTAAAAATTCAGTCACTTAAAAAAAAATGATTATCCCCAAATTTGGCATACTTAAGCCATGGCTACTTCTAGAGTTGGATTAGATCCTCATGAAAAATGACAAGGCCTTGCTCTGGGCTGGGGACTCTGCTTTGGGATTTGATCTCACTCTCTCTGGAACATGAAGTGATGCGGAGCATCATAAATATTCAGACCATGTTATGTTTAAAATGCAAACTCATCTTCCATAGTAAAGGAGACGAGGGAGGCTGGGGAATATTTTATACGTCATTTCCGGGATTTTCCCGTGATATGTATATGCAAAGAGGCAGTCTTTTCTGGATGTTCTTAACTCGGTGAGACAATCAGTGCATGTGAAAGCCAGGTGTTTCCAAATTGAAATTTGATTGTCAACAAACCAACAAACTAACTCCACAGTAGAAATGAATGCTTTCAACAATTTTTTTTTCGGGACTGGAGAGATGGCTCAGAGGGTAAGAACACTGGTTGCTCTTCCAGAGGTCCTGAGTTCAATTCCCAGCAACCACATGGTGGCTCACAACCATCTGTAATGAGATCTGGTGCCTTCCTTGCCAGCAGTACATTGTACGCTTAATAAATAAATCTTTAAAAAAATATTTTTTTTTCATGTGAAATAGACACACATAACAGAAAAAAATCAAAATAAATTAAAAAAAATTCAGTTCAACGATTAATCATGGGATCTAATTCTAGGTCAAGGTAGGAAATGTTATGAACTTTCTATGTTAGCTGTGCTTCTGTGGCTGTGACAAAGTCCCTGAGAAAGTCAACATCCAGGAGGTGGGGCTTATTTGGGCTCATGGCTTTAGACCATGGTCACTTGATTCTGATGCTTCTGGGCCTGAGGCAGGGCCTAGCCCCATGGTGGGGTAGGGGGAGTGTGGTGAAGTTAGGAAGTTTCTCTCAGGCATAGGGATAGGAAGGGTGGAGCAGGAAAGGATGAGGGACAGTACATCCCCAGGGTCCTGCTTCCTCCAGCCCCATTCCCTAAAGCACTTACTGGGACCAGCAACTAAAGACCAAGCCGTCAACATGCAAACCTTCGAGGGACGATAACACATTCTCAGAGGAAGACAATTCAGACTGAAAGAGGCTAAGACGGTCGTCCTTATGAAGTTGAAAACAAGCTCTGACCGGTTCCCAAGGAGTAAGAAGAAAAAATGGGAGCTGCTGAAGCTGAAGGAGGCTTCTCTTGGATGTCTGAAATGTTCCGAGCTGTCTGAGCCTCCTCCTTTCTGTTCTCTGCAGCTCAGAGGGAACTTGATAACGTAACGAGACACTTGGACCACTATGCAATGTGAATACAAACTGTGGCCCGAATGACCTCCCCTCTGGGCCATGCTGCATTATCACAAGACAGATAGCTATAGCAATGAAAGGAATTCCGGCTCTTACTGGCATTACTTGCAGGACATTTCAGGGACTGACTTCATATTCAGTGCCAGCAATCCCACACCCCTTACCTCTTCCATGCTCTGCATCTAATCTGTAGGCCTTGGCTGAGGGTGAGCCTGGGAGCAAGCCAGTAAGTACCATTCCTCGGTGGTCTCTACTTTAGGTTCGACCACCAGGTTCCTTCCTTGAGTTTCTGCCTTGGCACCCTTGATGACAGACTAAAACCTATAAGTCAAACAAACCCATGACCCTGAAGTTGGCTTTAGTCACTGGGACATGAAGCTCTTTTCTCTGCTTTAAGGCCAAGGGCACAAAGGTAAGAGTCAACTTCCACAGTGTCCTGTTCTAGATGCACCCAAAGGGGCTGAAGGCCTCCCGTCATTATCCTAAACCTATAGACACTTTAAATTCCAGGAATGACAGATCCTTGCACGAAAGTCTCCCTGCCCCCCCCCCCCCACACACACACACTCAGATGAGGGCAGTTGTCTGGAATGGCAAGGCTGGGATTAGAAAGGAACAACCTGGGCTGGAGAGATGACTCAGCAGTTAAGAGCACTGGCTGCTCTTCTAGTGGTCCTAAAATCACATCAATCATCAATCACGGAAATGTCCCGCAGGCTTCCCTACAGGCCAATCTGAAGGGGGCATTTTCTCAGCTGTGGTTCCCTCTTCTCGGATCTTACCTTGTGTCAAGCTGATACAAAACCAACCAGCATCCATGCATACAGTAACACAAACATGTTTAATATATTATTGTGTGTGTATATATTTATTTTTGTCTTTCTAGCAAAATTGCAAGTTGTGTTGCTATAGCCAGGATTATTATACAATCTATAGTCTATTAACAAAAGCAATTTTAAAATTATAAAATGATATGTATGGTCTTTGAGAAAGCAAATTGAACATGTTTTCAGAAAAATGTAACTGGAAATAAAACAAAACAATGAAAATATTTTGTTGAGTCAGGATTTTATGTAGCACAGGCTGGCCTCAAATGCTCCATTTAATTGAAAATGGCTTTAAACTTCTAATCCCCTGCCTTCAAGTCCTGAGTGCTAGGATTACAAGCCTATACCACTGCTCAGTGCTGGGAATTGAGCCCAGGTCTACATACATACAAGACAAGCACTCTAATTAAGTTATGTCCGCAGCCCTTCAAAATTAAAAAGTTTGATAATTATGAAAATTATATTCAATATATCTTCAAAAATTTCCCTCTAAAATAATTAAATTTATATAACACAGTTAAGATACAGATAATATTGAATAACAACATTTAAGAGCAAAGTTACTTAGACAAACATCCTTTAGAATAAAACTTTGCGCTTATTTATCTGTGTTGCGTATGCCTGTGTGTGCCATGGAGCAGCTGTGCTGTCGGAGGAACACTTGCAGGAGAAGGTTCTCTTTCTACCATGTAGGCTCCAGGGGTCAAACTCAGGCGTCAGGTTTGGGATTGTGTGCCTACACCTACTAAGCTAGACAAACACTCAATTTTGATTTAATTTTATAAGCATTCATTCTTTAAGCAGTTTTGTTAAAATTGAGCTGTATGAATTCTTTCCTACTTGAATACTATGTTTATATCCTCAAATGTAAGAACAAGGTTAATTGTTGAGTATTGCATAATATTCCTCAGGCCCACTAATTCATGAGGCCCCCAAAACCATGAATAGAAACACAAAAAGAAACAAAAGGAAACCATTTTTGCTTGTTATGTAA
Source organism: Microtus pennsylvanicus (assembly GCF_037038515.1). NCBI lineage: Eukaryota > Metazoa > Chordata > Mammalia > Rodentia > Cricetidae > Microtus > Microtus pennsylvanicus. The sequence continues at coordinate 7,684,139 of NC_134593.1, forward strand.
GAATCACTTCTTTTCTGCAGAGAGAAGGCTTTGCCAGTGGTCAGCTGTTGATAGTCACCATTGTTGGCGGTTTCTGCTCACACCTGCCAGCACGCCAAAGCAGTCTCTCCTGCCTAGGCTGCACTAACAGCAGCACTGACTAAACCTCTTCCGATCTGATGCCCACTGAGGCTTTGGGGAGAGAGAGGCAGGAGGACCAGGAGGTCAAGTCTAACCTTGGCTCTACTACCAATTGGAGGTCAGCCTGGGCTACATAAAAACAAAAACAAACAAACAAACAAAAGCATAGGATAAAAGAGGTGGAAATGTGGGTTTTTAGGGCCTAAGGGGCAAATGTAGTTATGGGTTGCATTCTGCCATAACCCTAACCCTAGCACTGGACCTACAGGGACAGTTTGTTACGGGATGCAGCCTCTTTGAGTTTTTGTGATATCTAGTGTCTCAGGCCTTCTTGGGTTTTGTTTGTTTGTTTTAAACATTTTATCTATTTGTGTATTCATTTATATTAACATGAACTCTGTTCTGACACATTCCTTCCTCTGCGTTCTCCACATTTGACCTGGTTCTTACTAAGTACTTGACACTGAAATAGTCCTAACTGTCTACGGGTATTTCTCTTGTCATCCTGTCTTCCGACATTGTGCCCTCCCATGCTCCTTCCTGGCCTATAAGTCTGCAGGGGCTGTCTGTAGCTATTCTCAGTAGTCTTCAGGATCCCCTTCCTATTAAGGTGCCCCCTTTGCTGGACTCATCTGCTCTCTTTGGGCCCCAAACCACAGCTCTCGCTCTTCACTAAGCAGCTCTAGTCAAGTATGTGCCCACAGAGCTCTGCGTCTAATACTAGCGAAGGCAACAGAACGCAACTGTGGCCTTGCAGGCTCACAGTCTATTGGGTGCTTTGTGGCACTTTCTCCAGCTTGGTTATATTTTATATAACTTATCTTGTAGAAAGTCAAGCTAATTTTATTTCTCACCGTTCCATTAAAATAATATTTTAATTATACACATCTATAAAAAGTTACAAGTGTATAAAGTAAAATGTGAAATTCTTTGTATCATTTCAACGCTTATCACCCTGACCAAAAATTTGATTAACTGAGTTTAGCCCTTGCTTTCTATGTACACATATTTGCAAAGACTTTTGTAAACGTTTTTGTTTCTTTTTCTGAGACAGGGTCTTTCTATGTAGCTCAGGCTGGTCTGAAACTCAATATGTAGCCCAAGTTGGCCTCAAACTCGAGTTCCTCGGCTCTCCACCTCCCAAATTCTGGAAGTATAGGCTATGAACCACCACATGTACCTGAAGGAATTCTTTTTCCAGCCCTGGGCATTGCACAAGGCCTGCCATGCTTGGCAAATGCTGTACCAGTGAGTGCTATCCTAAGCCTTCATACTTTTCTGAACACACAAAAACATGAACTTGCTCAGTGTCCTCTTTTGTGGTTTTGCTTTGCGTGTGTCTCAGTGTGCTACACTGTTCCGCATCAGCACTCTTTAAATGCTGAAGAGAAAAATACGTAAGATATGAACACAGCCAACAATTGCATTAATGCAAAATAATAAAATGCCAAATGCGGTGAGTGTTATGTATGCAGTGGCTCAGCTGGAAACAGCATTATAAAGGTCGGTTTTGGTTGTCCATCTGACTGGACGGAGAGATGCCTAGAAAATTAGTCGAACACTGGGTGTGTTTGTGTGCTAGGTGTGTCTGTGAGGGGATTTCCAGAGATCATTGGTGGCTGGGTCAGCTGAGGGGGGAACATGTACCTGGGCATTGCTGTCTCTGTCAATAGTCTACAGACAAGACAGAAGTAGCCGCAGAGGAAGGGGCATCTGAGAGCAGGTGTGGCCCACTTTTCTTGCGCACTCCCTTTTCCGTCCTTGCCTGTGAACACAGGATTCCAGGTTTCTCTAGCCTTTGGCTGTGGACCCGCGATGACGGCCCCTAGTGGGGCTGCCTTGTTACCTCATCTTGGCCTCTCCAGCCTGCACTTGGCCAGGAAGGACTGCTAAGCAGATCTCACCAATGCCCTCATAGGCACAAGCACAACTTCACGGAGTTGCAGCAACAGCTGAAAGGTAACCAAGCTTGATGCGCTTTGAAGTGTATCTATCTACCATGTGAGGGCCAATAGATGTAAGAGACTTACTAGCAGCAACAATAAGAATTGTTATTATACTAAGATTTATCATAATTGCTCATTTATCCATCTACTCTCCTACTGATAACTTAACGGTTTTGTTTTCAAATTTTTCCTTTCTCTAAATATTGCTACGATGAGGGACCTGTCATAGCCTGTATCTTCTCTTGCTAGGTGATGCCTGTCACTGGTTTGTCTCCCCAACAGTGTAAAAGGAGCTGAACAACAATTTATAAAGTGCTTCTGATTATGCAAGAAATATGTACTTTCACAGAGAATTTGGAAAATGTCAGAAAGAACTAAAATGTTAACTCTATCATAACTTTTCCATAATTCCAAGACAGAAAATTGCTAGTATTTTAACATATGGATTAGGGATAATTTTACTGAATAAATTTATGTTCTTTTCTTTTTCCATGTGCCAGTACAAACAAAGAACTTACCTATGACATTAAATATGTAATCACACGAACACCATCTCTTACCTGAAGTTTCCAGTTATTGAACATTTAGGCCATTCCACTTTTTTACCATCTGCATCTTCAGTTAGCGTTTTTAGAGGATGCGTTTATTTATTTATGTGTATGTGTGTACAGGTGCCTGTTCAAGCCATAAGACGGTGTCTGCACATATGTCTGTGCACCACCTGTGTGCAGGGTGCAGCAGCCAGAAGAGGGCATAGGATCCCCTAGACCTGGAGCTACAGACAGTGGGGAGCCACCATGTGGGTGCTGGAAACGGAGTCTGGGTTCTCCAGAAGAGCAGTGCCCTTAACTGCTGAGCCTTCTCTCCAGAGCTGCACTTAGCTTTTGGTTATAAACTTCTGTTCACATTTCTGTTTCACTTAAAACAGGAAACACATAAACTTCTGGTTGTCCTGGAGCTTTCTGAGACAGTTGTTGGCAGTGTTACTGATGCCCGTTTCAGGAGCAGTTTACAGAAATCAGCCTCTGTTTCCATCTGGAAACATCTAACCTGTGGCTGCTTCTCCACCGTCTCCGCCACAGCTCTCAGCCCCAGAGCTGATGCTAGACACGCCCCTTCATAGGATCCTATCATCCTTAAGCTGGGGTCTTGCTCTGGTGCCCAGCTAGACAAACACTACCATGTCATGCCTTTTATAGTTTTCCTTCCAAAATCCTTATGACAACTCTTGAGCTTCACACGTGTATGTGATAGGGAGTGTGTGAGTTTGCATGAGAGTGTATGTGTGTATATAAATGTGTGTGTTTGTGTGAACATATGCGTGTAAATGTGTGTGAGTGAATGTATATGAGTATATATGAGTGTGTGTGTACCTGTTGAGTGTAAGTGTGAGTTTGTACATATGATGAGTATGTGTATGTGAGAATGTGTATGTGTGTGTGTGTGTGTGTGGTGACTGTGTATGTGCATGAGTGTGTATCTACATGAGTGTTTGTGTGAGTATGTATCTGTGTGTCTGAGAGAGAGATGGGAGTGGAGAGCTCGGTGAGCCATGTAAACTGGAGTGTTTGTGAATATGAATTCTGTTTTTTACTCAGGCAGATGCTGTGTGGTATTGGGCAAGTGATGCATCCCCTCTGTGTCTCAGGGTCCTTTCCAGAAGACCGGAGGTGTGTATAGCAGGACTCCTTGCAATGCGGTATTTAGTAGCGACACTCTGAATGAAATCACTATAAAATAATTCGGGTGATAGAAATTCCTCTTCAAGCATGCCTACGATGATAGTGTGTGGCTAGTTTATTGACTTGATTAAAGAAGAAATCCCATGTGTCGATCATGCTGAAGTTAGCATTTCTTTCTGTTCTGAGAAAGACAACCAACACTGAATTTATTCTGGAATGCAACCTCAGAATAAAAGGCAGTGGTGTGTGTGTGTGTGTGTGTGTGTGTGTGTGTGCACGCACATGTGTGTAAAAGTGAGTGTGGGAGGTAATGGCTAAGTGGCCAGATGTACCTTCTATCTAAGGTATGCCAATAGATTTGGTCAAGAATTCACATCAAGGAAGTGGGGCACAAAATCCCACCATTTCTTTAGCCACAGGCAGAGAGTTTATGTCAGCTTCTTCTCCCTGCTTTCATCCATATGCAAGCAAGTGATAACATGTACTAAGTTAAATAATGCATGGTACTCCAACTATTCTTACTTTCTATCCTTTGGTTATTGTAATTACATGTAATTTTGTGATGGATTTTCTATTTTTTAAGAAATCACACTTTTGTACTTGATCCAGCTAACAGGATTTTCTTACATTACTTCATAAAGAGACGATCTTTTAAACTTCTAATGTTATTCCTATTCATTAGTACATTTGCCTGTGGGGTATGTTCATAAATGGGTTAAAGTTACAAAGTTATGCCTATAAAAGCTCATGGTAATTGGAGTATCGGGAGGATTTATTAATTTTGAAATCTTAAAAGAGCAAAAGCTAAAATGAGATTGGATTAAGTATATTCTTGCATGCAGTTATTCTAAACACCCTTAAGGACCAAAGACCAACTTACAGAGGACATTATGCAAATGTGGATATATCTCTAAGTGCCTTGTAGGCTCGCTGATGTAGTATTTTACATGGTTAGTTAAGTACATCAAGAGAAAGGGTTGACCTTGATAGGGTATAAAGGTGCTTATTTCAAAACAACTGCTTTATTTTCCAGGCCATTGCCATCCAATCAAGAAGGCAAATGGAATCAAGAGCCCTCCCGTTAGCAGCATCTGCGAGCTGCAGGAAACCAAGCCCATCTTTATACACATCCAAGTCTCCCATTATCCGCGTTTGTTGTCTAAATATCACATGTGCACGGATGCTCTTCAGAGACCACAGTGTTGCAATATGCAGAACTACTTCCTCGATCTCTGGGGAGGTTTTTTGTTTTAAATACAGGTCTCCGGTCTTTCAGGGATTCATTTCATCAATTTTTTTTAATGGTGAGCCTAAAAATTTCAAATTTAAGAATATGTATTTTCAAATTATGTCTATGTGTGTGGGGTGGGCTGGGATGGGTGGGGGGAGCCGGTACATGTGTGTGCAGGCGCCTTCAGACGCCAGAAGTATTGGATCTCCCTGGAGCAACAGTAGGTGATTGTTGGTAGTCACCGTGGGTGCTGGGAAACAAACTGCAGTCCTCAGCAAGAGCAGTGCATTCTCAACCACTGAGCCGTCTCACGAACCTACAGAGCCATGAGCGTTTCACGCGTCTTCCTCACGCACATCTCCTGACCTTTTCCGGACCCAGAGAGGCTCCGTTAACTGTAATCGACAGACTTCGCCCATCTGTTGCAGCCTTCCCAACAGCCTCATGTTCGCCTGCCCGGATGAGGATGAGGAGTAGACAGGGTTTCTCAGGACTTGCCGTTTCTCTGCTACGCCGAATAAAGTGCTAACAGGGTTTTCCGACTCCAGTTCCAGGGACTCAGAGCAGGCAGGCCCGTCTGGTGCTCTTCGGCTCACTTGCTCTGTTTTTCGTTTTTTAATTAATTTATGTATGTGTCTTGTTAGTATTTGTTTTAGACAGAATCTCGCTATGTAGCTCTGACTCTCCTAGAACTCACTATGTAGATCAGGCTGTGTTCAAACTGGTAAGAGATCCTCCTGCCTTTAAGGCATATGCCACCATGCTACACCCTATTTAATTTTTTGGGTTAGCCTACAAAGTGATGGGCTTCATTATAACACGATCACATACACGTGTTGCCAGGCTTTCTCCTTTTCCAGCCCTCCTTATGTGGCTATTCCCCTTCCTTCCACATACCCCACCTTCTGCTCTCACGTCAGAGGAACTCCACTTCTCCCTTTCCCTTCCCCTTCCCTCTCCTGATGCTCTCTTCCTGCTCGGGGACTAGAGAGATTCTCAGTGGCTAAGAGCACTTGCTATTCTTCCAAAGGACCCAGGTTCAATTCCCAGCACCCTCATGGCAGCTCACAACTGTCTGTACCTGCAGTTCCAGGGGATCCAGCACCCTTTCCTGACTTCTATAGACAACAAGCGTGTACACTATGCACATATGCTCATGCAAGAAAAACACACATAAAATATTTTTTTTAAAAAAAGAGAGTTCTTTCTCTTAGGGCTCCCCTTAACACTCATGTGGCATGTGCACGCGCGCACACACACACACACACACACACACACACGCACGCTTGTGCTTAAATTTGGAGTCTACATATGAAAAAAACCACACAGTGTTTATAAAACACATTTTTCTTTATTAAATCCGTTCATCTGCCAATGGATATCTGGACTAGTTCTTGTTCCTGGTTCTTGGGAACAGTGCAGTAGTAAAGATGAATGCATGGGACTAAGAACAGGATAGCGGGCCATATGAATAATCTATTTTCAGTTTTTCAGAAACCCTACATGGACTTCCAGAGTGACAGTACCACTTTCCATTTCTATAACTGCTCCCTTTGCCCTCATCCTTCCCTCCTTGCCAACACCTGCTGCCTGGCCCCACTCCTGTCCCATGCAGAGGCTGAGCCAGGGCCTGGACACCCACGCTACCCTTCATCCCCATGCAGAGGCTGAGCCAGGGCCTGGACACCCACTCTACCCTTCATCCCCATGCAGAGACTGAGCTAGAGCCTGGACACCCACGCTACCCTCTGTCCCCATGCAGAGACTGAGCCAGAGCCTGGACACCCACGCTACCCTCTGTCCCCATGCAGAGACTGAGCCAGGGCCTGGACACCCACGCTACCCTCTGTCCCCATGCAGAGACTGAGCCAGAGCCTGGACACCCACGCTACCCTCTGTCCCCATGCAGAGACTGAGCCAGGGCCTGGACACCCACGCTACCCTCTGTCCCCATGCAGAGACTGAGCCAGGGCCTGGACACCCATTCTACCCTCTGTCCCCATGCAGAGACTGAGCCAGGGCCTGGACACCCACGCTACCCTCTGTCCCCATGCAGAGACTGAGCCAGGGCCTGGACACCCACTGTATCCCTCACAATGTATCCTCCAGTCCTTTGTTTTCCTGATGACAGCCATTCTGACTGGGGGGATGGAATCTCAGGCAGGTTGTCATTTGCAGCGCCCATTCGCTAATGATATTAAACACATTTTCAAATATTTACATTTTTCATTTGCAATTGTATATTAAATATTTCAGCCTATTTATTAATAGGATGATTGGGACTTTGGGTGTTTAATTTTTACAGTTTTTAATTTATCCTATATATTAATCCCCTGTCTAATACATAGTTGCCAAAGATTTGTACTAATTCTGTTAAGTTTATTCCTACATATTTTATAGTTTTGGAATTATTATATTCCAAATATATACTTCATATTATATATTTTTGGAGTTATATGTCAGGAAGTATGGATTTATCTTAATTTTTTTCCCTCGGATGTTCACTATTGGTGTATAAAAGGGTACTGCTGCTTTTGTTATCAGGCCTAGTGGCTTTCTGGTGGGATCCTTGGAGGTTTTTAAGTATAGGATCATGTCATCTTCACATAGAGATACTCTGACTCGGTCTTTCATCAATTCTCTTGACTTCAACAAGACTTTGAGCAGTATGTGGAATAAGCAGTGAGGTGGGCACTCATGTTCTTAGCTTTTCCCTGTTTAGTCTAATTCTGGCTGTAGGTTTGTCGTTTGTAGTCTTTACTTTGTTGAGGTGTGCTCCTTCTATTCCTAGGCTCGTCAAAGCTTTTGTTCTCAAGAGATATTGAACTTTGTCAAGTTTCTTCTGTATCTACTGAGATGATCATGTGAGTTCTGGCCTTCGGGCTAATGAGTTGTATGTGTTAAACCAACCTGCATACTGGGAGTGAGACCAACTTTGTCTGTATTTTCCAGATTATCATATTTAAGTTAACTTTAAGACCCAACAGACTCTGCTGAATTCTACACGAAAACTAACATCAATGCTTCTCAAACTATTTAGTAAAACAGAACTGGGAAACACATTGCTGAGCTTATTCTGAGAAACCAGCATAACCCTGACACCAAACCCATCTAAGAAGACAACAACATAGGAAAAGTATAGACCAATTCCCCGCTGACAAGCTGGTCTAGCAAACTGGTGAGCACCAGCGAGAGACCAGTCTCAAAAGTGACAAAGAGAGCAATTAAGGAGGCCTCTGGTCTCCACAGGCAGACAAATATGTGTGCACCCACAACCACAAATACACACATATAATCATGATTACATGCATACACACAAAATTAAAAATAAATATTAGTTGTATTTGCATATCATCCATGATGCTACCTGGATACATATATTTATTTTTAATTTTGTGTGTATTCATGTAAACATGCATAGATGTTTATATTTATATAATTTGTATGATTTTACTCAGCACTCAAAGAATGCAAGATTTCGTCTCTCTGTGCTTCAGAAGGATGCACACTGCTGAGAATATTTGAGAAAATGCAAATCACAGGCTGCTGAGTCAGTCTCCCAAAGAATGAAAGTGAGCAGCTGCTAGCAGCTGAAATGAAACACAAGTGAAAATGCAAAATCTTTGTCTTATTTAGGTGTTTATTTAGCTGCTGAACTGCTGTAGCTTGTGGAGAGTTAGAGTAGAGGAAATACACTTGGCTTCTCTCATCATTTCCCCACCTGCCTCACACCCCCATTCCAGAGCTGCCGGACCTTAGTGGTACTTGAAATGGTCAGAAGAAAATACCAACAGCTCCTATCAGGACAGGGAAGAAGGCAATGACTCAAATAATGCGAGAGCCTCCCTGGGCAAGGTACTGAAAATACAGGAAAGCCCCAGTTGATCGCAACTGACTGGACTGGTTCTACATGACTGAGTAAAGCCTAGACCAAGCCACCAGGTGACCTAACCTAGTGACCCTAACCCCGAAGAGCAACACAGCACCTAGAAGGACAGGTTGCTCCCAAGTTACTCATGTATCAGATTGTTTCTGTGTCTACAACCTCTGAATTTCAAGCTAAATTTTTAAGATATCTACAAAGATCTCATTAGGAGTGTAACAGGGTGACCATTTGGACACAGTTTATACCCAATTGAAAGTCTTAGTTCAATTGAAAGCCCACTGGGACTTCACTCAGGTACTCTGGATTTAAGTGTAACCCAGAGTTAAAATCAAGAGGCTTTTAAATGCAAAACTCCCATCTTATACCTCACTCAGCAGCTGCAGGGGGAGGTTTGAACAAGCAAGCAGTTTAACAGAAGCTAACACAAGTTAGCTGGAGCTTCTTGAACTCAGATTTCTAGAAGAGAGGTAGGTGATTTTCCATGGGATTCTCCATCAAGGAGATCATATTCTAGCTAAACCTGAAATGGCCTCAAAGAATGCAAGATGAAGGAGCCTCTGCACGTTTTGCCTGTCACAGGAGGGATCCTTCACTCAGTTCACAGCACGGCCCTAGTTCATGCCACTTATACCTTGGCCTACATTGTTAGGATGCTAGTAAGTTTTTATTTTTTAATACGTTAGAGTTGCTATGTTTTAGTTTTAATTTTTATTTGTAAGAAAGCAAACAAAGCACAAAATTTACCACTTTAACTACTTTTAAGTGTGGAGTCCTGTGGCATCTGTCTTTTGTGCGGCCTTCCTCACTAGAGGCTTCCACAGTGTGTATGTAGTGGTTTGAATGTGATCTCATAGGGATTGGCACTATTAGGGTGTGTGGCTTTGTTGGAAGAAACGTGTCACTGTGGAGATGGGTTTTGAGGTCTCATATATGCTCAGGTTATCGCCCAGTGTCTCAGTTCACTTCCTGTTGCCTGCAAGATGTAGGACTCTCAGCAACTTCTCCAGCACCATGTCTGCTTGCCACCATGTCCCACCATGATGAGAATGGGCTGAACCTCTGAACTGTAAACTACCCCAATTAAATGTTCTTCTTTATAAGAGCTGTTGTGGTCATGGTGTGTCTTCACAGCAATAGAAACCCTAACTAAGACATCTTCTGAGACTGGAAACTCCACACTTCATCATTAGACTTCTTGCTCCTATGCAATTACTGAATTCAGAGAACCTAATGGAGATGTCATCGCACTCACGCTGCATTTGGGCACCTGTGTCTGGCTTATTTTATGAACCATAATGTTCTTAAGACCCATGTAATGTTGTAGTGTGGGTCAAAGTTCTTTCCCCTTAAGAGCTAAATAGAATTTCATTGTATGCTGTGGTAATTTGAATGTAATTAGCCCCCATACACTCATAGAGAATGACACTATTGGGAGGTGTGGTTTTGTTGAAGGAGGTGTGGTCTTGTTGGAGGCAGTGTGTCACTGCAGAGGTGGGCTTTGAGATCTCATATATGCTCAAGTCACACCCAGTGTCTCAGTTCACATCCCGTTGCCTGCTGCTCAATATGTAGGACTCTCAGCTCCAACACCGTGTCTGCCTGCACACCACCATCCCCCTCCCTGATGATAATGGACCTCTGAACTGTAAGCCACCCCATTAAATGTTTTCCTTTGTAAGAATTGCTGTGGTCATGGTGTCTCTTCACAGCAACAGAAACCCTAACTAACACATATTTTGCTCACCTGTTTATTCATAGAAGCATGCTTGGATTGTTTCTACTTCTTGGCTATTGCAAATAATGTTGCTAGAAATGGGAACATAGAGTTCTTTCTGAGACCCTGTTTTTCAGTTCTTTGGGTATACATACTTAGAAGTGGAATGAAGGGACCACACATCAGTTCTGTTGCTGTTTTTCCAAGAAATTGTATGCCGGTAAATTTTATGTTGGTGGACAATGAATAGTGATGAAATCATTGACTCAATCCCATACAATACAGCATGAGCCTCTCAAGGCTTTCTGCGGCAAATTCGCTGACAGTGAAGAGGAATTAAAAGTTTAGAAGTCAATTGAAGGATCTAGAGAGGTGGCCTAAACTTAACCACTTCTTCCAGAGGACTCAGGTTCTGCTCCATATACCTGTAGCGAGTGACTCACAACTGCCTATAATCCTACCTCTCTAGGGTCCCATACATTCTGGCTTCTGGGTACACCTGCACAGGTATGATTCACACCCATTCACACAGGCACAAAGGCATATGTATAAATCAAAATTTAAAAACACTTCAGGAAAATTAAAGGGGCAGGGCTATGCAATAGAGGATAAATAGTTCAACGTCAGCATGACAGTCAGTGGCAGGATCCAGATACTGGGTCCCGTAGAGTGGTTCTCCACCAACAGTAGAAAGCAATCCATATTCTTGTTTGTAATGGTAATTCCCTAAAAGTAAGTCAGGGCCAGACATTCAGAGGAGCCAGGAATGAATTTCTGGTATATGCCTTGTTGGATGCTGACCCCTCCTGATATAAAAAGGGGCCTCTCCTGTGCATACAGAATGCTAAAAATTCAGTGTTATTGTGCAATTCAAATTGACATAATTTTGTGTTTCAACAAACATTAGGAACTGAAAATATGAAAATTAGTAACACATAATAACTATTTTCAAACCACTCACAGTTGAGCAAAAGGAGAAGCCCATGTGAACCAATGGCAGTGCCAGATATGGGGGGCTAAGGGCTTGGATTGTATTGCTGTGGACCAAGGCTCATGTTCCCCACAGACTGGTGTGCCGCTGTCTCATCTGTGTGGCAGTGGCAGTAGCAGGCGGAATTTGGGAGGTGATTAGATCATGGGGCAGTGTTCTAGTGATGAGATTCATGTCCTTAAAGGTAAAACATGCAAAAGCTAGATTCCTACCTCCATCTGCCATGAGGATCCGTGAGAAGATGGCCATCTACAAAGGGGAAGAAGAGAAAATGGGTGCTCACCAGATCAGGATCCGGTGGGCTCTTTGACCCTGGACTCACCCACCTCCTTCCAAGCTTTGAGAAATAAGCATTTGTTGTTTCAGTTGCAGAGTCCATTTGGTTTTGATAGCAGTCAGAGGTGATGGGATAAGTACAGTTAGATACAAGTCCATGTGGTAGGTCGGAGAAGAGGTCAGCAAGTCTGCTGTGCAGGTATGGGATTGGCAGGTGGGTAGAAATGACTGAGCAAAGCACTGAAGGTTTTCATAGGGAACGCGAGACCTTTTGGTCCCCAGAGCATGGGACACAGAAGAAGGGATCTCAAGGTCTAGTTTCTAGTAGTTCTGGTGAAGCATTCTGACTGTCCAATGCAGTTTGACTAGCTTCTATGGCCAGTGATTTTGGTGTCAAGACAGAGAGTGGATCGCCCTGTGTTGTGGTCAGAGGCAGAACGATGAGAAAGATAACTAATATTAGATTGCCTGATATGGAAATAAACTAGTGGGAGAAGAGCAGCTGTCCAACATGTAGGATTGAACTTGGAAGCATTAAAAACAAGTTCAGTGCTGAGTGCCACTTCTGAAAGTAAAAGCATCGAAGGGTCAGAAGTGAGTGTGCTGGGCTCCCAAAAGCTTGCAGAAAGAATTAAAGTTACAGTCCCACAGCTACAGTGAACCGCAAGAGAAGAGGGAGGAAGCAAAGATTTGGGGAGAACTCTGGCCTGAGACTCCTTTCCCCTCTCATCTTGGGAAAATCACCTTACAATTCTCGTTTCATCTCACAGTTAGATTACACATACCATTTTCTACAGAGGCAAGGAGAAAAGTGACCAGAAGAAAGAGCAAAACCGGCAACTCACTGACTGAATGGAAAGATCCTTAGCCCTCGGTCTCACTGTTGCCTTCAAGACAAGTGTCTGTATGATCCTGGGTGTGTGTTTTCCTATACAACATCCTTAAAAGCACAAATTAAATGATCCAGTTTAATCCCAGCACTCAGGAGGCAGAGGCAGGCAGATGTCTGAGTTCAAGGACAGTCTGGTCTACAGAGTGAGTTGCAGGACAGCAAAGGCTACATAAAGAAATCCTGTCTCAAAAAACAGCCAACCAAGCAAACTAACAACCAAACAAACATAGATCGTGTGTTCCTAGCACACTCTACCATACAGTTCATATTTAATTGAGGAATACATGATTCATTTCTCAATGTTTTAGCATGGTTTTTGCAAGTAAAGCAAATGCTAAATATTCCTGATTGTGCTCTGGAGAAAAAAATATTCATTGTTCAAATTTAATTTCCGCTCAAAATTACTTTCAGCAGAGGGTCAAGCTGGGTATACTAGTACATACTTGTAATCACAGTAGTCAGGAGTCAGAGACTGGAGGATTGCTGCAAGCTCAAGGACAATCCAGCTTACCCGCCCCGAAGCATATGTATGCATACATATAGATAGGTGTGCATGTAAATGTGTGTGTGTGAGTGTGTGTACAGAGAGTGGGCTCAGTGGGCAAGAACATTTGCTATACAGTTTGAGGACCTGTGTGTGAAACCCCAGCACCTACACAAAAAACCCAGGTGCAGTTGCTTATGCCTGTGGTCCTGATGTTGGAGGTAGGGGTGGAGATAGACAGATCTTGCTGGCTAATGTGTCTATCCAGAACAAGAAGCTTCAGGCTCAGTGAGAAACCTTGAGAAAGAATCCCAACATCCTCTCTGGCCTCTGTAAGAATGCACATCCTCATACAACTATGTACATATATACATATGCCATACCTACAAACAAAACACACAAAACAAAAAACCGTGCACACGCATACACATCAGACATAGCAGGTCTAAGATATTTGCACTCACATAGTTCAGGTATTATTTATATTTATATTATATGCATATACAGTGGTATGAGTCGTCTGTTCTTGAAGGTAATTTTGTTAATGAAAATGAAGAGTAAAAAGATTAAACCTGTAAATGCCTTGGCAGTTGTCCTGAGTCGTAGCTAAACTTGACAGCCCAGTCTTTAAACTTGCCGTGCAGGGCCTCTGCCTGTAGCGTGGTGTTGGGTGAAGTTGGGGGAGGGACTGATGCTCACCTGTGAGTAGCGGTCAGCCAAGATCAACACTAAGTACTTTCAACAAAGATGCAAATTCATTGGGTCACATTACCTAGAAATCAGGCACTGCTGGGCTCAGGATCTCAAAAATTAGGCCAGTTTTCTCTGCCTTGCAAGTTAGCGTATTTCTTCTTTGTGTATTGAGCCCATGCTCACTTACTGGAGAAATTCTTACTCTGCAGGAGGAGAGGAGCCTACCAACGTCCTCACTTGCGCAATTTTGCATTTTCTGATCCAAACCAGAGAGAAACGGAATCTCTTTTAGTGCTGGAGTAGCTTGGGTTGCTAGGGTGAGACTCCAACTGATCCAGCTTGTGCTACCTGCTTCTCTCCTGGACCTGTTCAGCTGATGCCAGCACAGGAGAGCATGGTTGGCTAAATTTGAGTCACATGTTAGTCCTGCAGCAAAAGGAGACTGACGGAAGTCCACTAAAAGTCACACTGAATGAACAAGGGACAAACAAAGGAGACAGCAAGAGCTTCCCAGGAGAAGAGAAGGCAAACAGGGAAAATTCCAGTTACTCCCAGCACATGCTTTAGTGCACAGCTGGAGCTTGGGGCTGGGCTGTGTTGCTAAAAGCCACTACAGGGAGCAAAGCTGCGGGTTTGGGTATGTCTTTGCCTCAGTGACCCACAGTGCACTTCGTGCTGGGCATCTGGTGTCAGCATTCACCTTCCTTCCTAACCCGGAACAACTCTGTTGATGGCTCCTGATCACCTCCCAGGCCCTTCCTTCATAGCTGCTGATGAATGTGGGTATATTGGATGGGCTACCTCTTTCCCACACCTCGGGCCCTGAGCCTCCTGCAGGGAGTAGAGGAAGCCCTAAGTGAATGTGTGCTGTTGACACAGGCATGACCGTGTCAAGGACTCTAGCTCAGACCAATGGAAGCGGCCAAGCCTTCCCTGGGTGAGTCTCAAACAGATGTGGTAAAGTTTCCTTGTGGGTCCAAGAGTGGGTATTGACAATGAGTGCAGAAGGTGTACACTACAGCCTCACCCTCACCCTGGATGTTTACAGTCGGAAGCCTGCTTCCCTACACAGAACGCTGCCACTAAGGCCTGCTAAACCCATGTCCTTCATCCAGCTGTGTTCTGTAAACCCTGACTCCTTGTTTAGCTTTACATAACCACCCTAGCTCCTTGGTTCAGCTGCATGCAATAGCCCTGCTTTCCTGCGCAACTCTAAACAGTAAACGTACTAAGCTTCTGGGGTTCTGGCATTTCTCCAGCAAAGAGCCAAGTTCACCCCAGCCCAGCTTTGTTTGTGTGTCCATCTTTTTCCCCATTCTCTTGCACGCTAGTCAGGTCCATCCCCAGAGCTGCATAAGGACGTGGCAGCCTGCTCCTTAAGTCCTTCTATCCCCCATCCCAGAGAATAAATTCTTATCATTTAATTTGACTTTTAAGGCCTCAAGCCTCCAACACCAGACGAACTCACTGATTTCCTAGTCCACTCCAGCCCCCTCCCAGGCCTGGCCCTCGGTCATCTTTTAGTTTTGCATATGCCAAGCTCCTTGTCATCCTCCTGGGGTCAACTTAACTCAGATGTCAACTTGGCCCACATAAAGGACCTTACTGCACTATGTCCCTTCCGTTATTTTCCCCCTTAACAGCATACTGCACTCTGAAATTAGCTCTTTCCATGTTTTCTTCCCTGATGTCAGCTTCTTCCCATAAGAATGAATGTGGAGAGCGTGTTGCTTTTATCTAGGGCTTTATAGGTAGTCTAGCCATTGGTGAGCTCCCAGGATTGAAAGGTGTCTACTACAGACCTGCTTTCTTCTCTGGGAGACCAGTTCTACCTTGAGCAGAATGGATTTATGCCTGTACTGAGCAACCATTGCAGGTTCCCTCATGCCCCACATAGTTCTAGTACTTGCTATCTTAGACAACAAACGCTTGCCCAGTCTCTGGGCTAGTGTGCAAGTCCTTTAAGATGGGGCCAATCAGACTGTAACTTACCTCTGTACACCCCGAGGTAAGTAAGCGATGGTACCCAGGACACAGCAGGGGCTCCAATGCGTCTTAAGGGAATAAGACAGCCCCAAATCAGTCAGCAATCCATAGCCAGGTTTATGTAGTCACTGGAAGGGGAGGACTGAAGAACCCAGAAAAGATGCTGATTTCTTAGCTGGATTTGTTATACTGGCAAGAGGTGGCAGGGCTGAAGGAAAAGCTTTCTGCACCAAAGATGAGAAACAAACTAACAAAGACAGTGTATTTCCAAGCATTTCAGTTTAATTACTAGCTTCCAGTGGGTTTAAAAAAAAAAAAAAAGACAATCCTGTTTTGGAGAAGCCAAAGACAGGTACTTGACAGTATCCTTTTAATGCTTCTCCGGTTCCTTGATGTATTGTCTTCTCGAGCAAGTATCAATATTGTGCTTGTGCAGGGCAAAAAGCACCATCTTCAGATGGTAATGAATCTAAAATGAAAACAAGCCTTGCGGTTGGCCAGCGCTGCTTTAAAACTGCGCATCAAGAACACTCCCAGTGACAAACACTTTCAAGGCAAACACACCAAACAGAAATTAAAAAATCTCTGTGGGGTATAACTATGTAATTACACTCACACAGGGAGCATTTTATCAGGTAAACCATCCCACTTTGTTAATTGAAACGCCCCAGCACCGGGCTTTTCTTGACAAAGCGTCTGAGGACATGTGTACGGTGCAGGCACGCTGCTTCGCTGCAGCTCTTCCTAGCTGGGGTTAAACGCCTCAAAGCCATTTTTCCGTGCAGCTGGGAGGTGGCTTCTCTAAGCCTTCCTTTTGTTTGTTTGCTTTGGTTCCCATCAAGCTGAATCAGGCTGCAAACTGGTTTGGAATGCTAAAGATCTGCCCCCAAACACAGATATTTTTAAAACAGCTAATAACTTGATTTTTCTGTCTCTCATTTGAAACACAGCCATGCAGCCACACTTTTTGGTAATTTAGAAATGTTAAGACAACCAGAATGAAATGCTCCAATCTCACAAATTAGCATGCTGTGGCGGGAGAAGGGCCTGTGTTCGAGATGTGTGGCCTTAAGCCAGCCAAATATCATTTCTTCCATTTTCTTGTCTAAAATATAGATTATAATTTCCATGGGCAGAAAAAAATTGTTTTTTTATTCCGATAACTCCATTGCATTTTCCTGTGAGTTTTTGAGCAGCTGGATTACTAATTCAAGCCAAATTTTATGAAATGTAGAAAAGTTGCTTCTAAGAAGCCCTGTCTGTCTTCCTCCTCTGGTATGTCTGAGGCTCTGGGCTTTCTTCATGCCCCGGTGTGACCTGTAATGGGCCATAGCTCCAAAGCGTCCAGTGAAGATTCACTGGGTGCCCTCAATGTTCTACCTATGAACTTGTCACTGAGATCATCTGCGAGGGAGAATACAAAGGGGACTATAATTTGAGACAGTTAAATCCTGGTCCCAATGTTTGGCTTTCCCAATATGGGCAGAATCGGAGCTGTGGCCTTTCCTAATTCCCCAGAAACTAAAATGTGTAAGTCTCCTAGGGCTGCTGCGGAAATGGCAACAAACTAGGGAGTGTAGAAAACACAACCACTTCCACGCTTCTGGAGGCAAAAGACTTGTTTCTGCAAGGATCTGAGGAGGCTGGCTCTCTCCTCGTGGCTCCAGGCCTTCCTTGGCTTGCAGTTCTATTGTTTAATCTCTGTGGCCTTCTGTTTCTTTGTATCTCCTTGCCTGTGCAATCTAGCTACACTTACCATTGAAGGTTTATGAACTTAGCATGTGTATACTTGGAAGTCCTTCCTTCCTCCCCCTCACCCCTGCCTTTTCTGTTTTGATGCTGCGTGTGTGTGTGTGTGTGTGTGTGTGTGTGTGTGTGTGTTTGAGTATCTGTGAGGATAGTCAATGCTGGGTATCTTCCTTAATCACCCTGCATCTTGTTTTTTCAGATAGTATAGATTACTGGGACCTGAGGCTGGCCCATTCAATTAGATAGGCTGACCAGAAAGCCCCTAGAATCATCCTCTCAAGTACTGGAATTATAGGCACATGCTGCAGTGCTTGACTTTCACATGTGTGCTAAGGATCAAACACAGGTCCTCATGTTTCACAGAAGGCATTTTGTCAACTTCCCCAGCCTCATAATCCCTCATATATATATAAATATTATCAACAATAACATATATTAGTTCTGTTCCTCCAGAGAGCCCTGACTAATACAGTGAGTCATAAAGACATCAAGTCTCCACAGAGAAGACTTAGAAGGTACCTAGGAATAACTGCCGCTATTATTAGCATCATCAGTTACTAGTGGATGGGTGTGGAAAAGTTCTAGATGAGGAGATGAGCAAATTGACTTCTAAGCCACAACCATTACGTAACTCCTGATTCTGAAGAGCTGATGCAGGTGCGGAGTGAGATTCTGCTATAGTTGCTTGGAAGAACTGCAAGCCCCTGACAGGGCAGTATGTGCACTGGCGTTCACCAGTGCAGTCTCCCCACCTCCCTCTCCTTCCGTCATAGCATCAGGTGTGTTAGACACATCTTAACAGCAGCATATAAAGAGTTTGATTGACAGCAGATAGAGTGCGTAAGTCTTTTTGGCTGGCACTTAAAAAGTCAGAGTTTTGGTGATGCGAACAGTAGAGATTTATTATCTCTCAATTCTAGAAGTTTAACACCAAGCAACTGGTTGAGAAGCTGGTGGTACCTCCCCCGTACAGTTCTTTCTCTATTTCTGGCTTATGGTGTGGTGACTGATGAGATCTGTGGGTCACGCCCATACTAACCTCCCAATTGCCTAGCCACACTCTTCCAAACTCCTTTTAGTTTTCTTGTAAGTATAGTCAAAGGAATTTTCAAATCTTCACATTTTTTCCCTCCCTCTCCTTCTTTCTTCTAATTCATTCACTCAAGACTGAAGAGGTGGCTCCGTGGTTAAGGGCACTTGCTACCCTTGCAGAGAACTTGTGTTTGGTCCCAGGAACCCACATCTGGGAGCTCACAACCACTTCCAGCTTCAGGGGAACCGATGCCTTCTTCTGGCCTCGGCGGACACTGCATTCATGTGCACATACAGAAATACAAATAAGTAAAATTAAGTAACTTTAAAAAAAAACCCTCATTCTTTCTTGCATTTTGCTCTAAGTAGCAAGGGGAAACCAAGTTGCTGTTCTTCAATAACCACCAGCACCATCTGCTTTCCTGAGCCCCAGAGCACAGCACAGCACGGCCATGCCTGCCCACTCTATAACACCAAGACACAGCACAGCCACCCCTGCCCACTCTATAACATCAGGACAAAGCACAGCCATGCCTGCCCACTCGATAACACCAAGACACAGCACAGCCACCCCTGCCCACTCTATAACACCAGGACACAGCACAGCCACCCCTGCCCACTCTATAACACCAGAGCACAGAACGGCCACGCCTGCCCACTCTATAACACCAGGACACAGCACAGCCACCCCTGCCCACTCTATAACACCAGGACACAGCACGGCCACCCCTGCCCACTCTATAACACCAAGACACAGCACAGCCACCCCTGCCCACTCTATAACATCAGGACACAGCACAGCCACCCCTGCCCACTCTATAACACCAGGACATAGCACAGCCACCCCTGCCCACTCTATAACATCAGGACACAGCACAGCCACCCCTGCCCACTCTATAACACCAGGACATAGCACAGCCACCCCTGCCCACTCTATAACATCAGGACACAGCACAGCCACCCCTGCCCACTCTATAACACCAGGACACAGCACAGCCACCCCTGCCCACTCTATAACACCAGGACACAGCACGGCCACCCCTGCCCACTCTATAACACCAGGACACAGCACAGCCACCCCTGCCCACTCTATAACACCAGAGCACAGCACAGCACGGCCACCCCTGCCCACTCTATAACACCAGGACACAGCACAGCACAGCCACCCCTGCCCACTCTATAACACCAGGACACAGCACAGCCACCCCTGCCCACTCTATAACACCAGGACACAGCACAGCCACCCCTGCCCACTCTATAACACCAGGACACAGCACAGCCACCTCTGCCCACTCTATAACACCAAGACACAGCACAGCCACCTCTGCCCACTCTATAACATCAGGACACAGCACAGCACGGCCATGCCCGCCCACTCTATAACACCTGAGCACAGCACAGCCACCCCTGCCCACTTGATAACAAAGATCAGCTTCTGTGCAGTTTCAGTCACATTTTTGTGTTTCTGACTGAGGCCTTACCAGAATGGCCTTAACATCTGTATTCCTAACATCTGTATTCCTACTGGCAGTTGACTGCTCCTGCTATGTGTTCACTAAGACCAGAGATCATTTTCTGAAGGTCTCGGTACACTCTTACCCTCATTGCTCTCTGCTTCTGTCTAACATACACAGCACAACTTCTAGCCTATGAAAATTCCCAGTTCCCGACCACTTCGGCACTGGGTGGTGTTTGCCACAGAAGCCCCAATCACTGCGCCACAATCTTCTATGATCCTTTTGTAACAAAAACCACAGGATGGATGACCTGGTCAACATAAATTTATTTTCCGAAGCTAGAAGTCCATAGCCAATGTGCCAGAAATGTTGATTTCTGCTGGTGCCTCCCTTCATGGCATCCAGATGGCCATCTTCCTACTGAGTCCTTTGCACACGTGGAGACGGATCGAATGTGCCGCCTCTTTTCTTCCTCTACTAAGGACACTAATCCTATTGATTAAATTCTTATTCTTATTACCCAACTTAACTTTAATTACCTCCTTACAGGCCCTGCCTCCACACAAGTCACTTTGGGTTTGGGGATTTCGACATAAGGGTTGTGTTCATCAGCTTCCATTCATATTGCTGTAGAAAACACCAGCCCACCTTTAAGGCATTGACCCAACGTTAGCAGAGTGATAATACTTCACCCGGCTCTGTCCCGTTTGATCATGGGTACCCTCACTTAGAGGGGAAACAGACATGTGTAGAGCATATACACGCATAAGTTGGCAACTAGGGTTTAAACCCAAAAGAGAGTTATGGAAATAGGTGTCAAAAAAAAAACCAACTCTGAGAAGAGGCTGGAGGTATTCTGGATGATTAATATGAGAAAGAGACTTCACTCAAAAGATAGCTCAAAGGTGGTGTGATAAAATTGTGGAATAGTCTTTGAATATGTAGATACGCACACATACACAGAACCTAGGACATAGTTCTCCAAAATAGTTTATTTTAGGGGTAGATTATGCTCCTCCCTGTTGAAGATATCAGGAAGCTGGGAGCCCAGGGAGGCCACATGGCACATCCAGACACTGAATAATTTCAGTGGAAGATGTGATTAAGAGTCCTCCACTCTCCCAAGTGTGGAGATATTTTCTGATATCGAAATAATCGAACAAGTGCAGCAGTTGGTTCATGAAGCTCTGAATACTTTAGCCTTTGGGCAAGAGAGTGTGTAAGCGTCTCCTTTAGTACAGAGTTGCTGCAGATGGCATTTAAATATCTCCCGGTAGGAGAACACATTCAGTTCAGTGGGCGTCTATTTGAATTAAGTTATAAGAAAAATGTAAAAGCCCACGAGAGCCGTTTCCATTCCTGACAGCTGGAAGCCATCTCCCAAGTACCCCCCCCCCCCAATAATTACACTTTGGGTTGCTTATCTAGGGCACATCAAAGAATTAGGTGCAAGTGGTCATCACAGTAATGAAATGCTTATCTTCCTCAGCTTGTCATAAAGAGCTTATAGAAATGTCTGACGCTGGACTCTTCTTCCACTACTAATTAATTGAATGGGCATCAGGGACTCTGTGATCTATTAAACAAAGAGCGAAACCCAGATGGAGTCGTATGAATTTCGGACATAACACACGTGCCTGACAGCTAGCAACCACGCTTGCTTCCCTCTAGGCCCAGGTGAACGAGAGCTGGTGCCCACAGATGGCACCCACTCCTGCTGGTACACTTCTGTGGAAGAAAACAAAATTTAAAAATGGCTTGGGTCTCTGTTTTCTTGGAGACTCTGAAATTAAAGTTGGGCCGTTGTCCTATGCAGCGGCAACATATGTAGGCTTTCACTGATCTCTGGTGTGCTTACACTCTGTGGAGAATTTTAGGTGTGGTCGGCCAGACAGCTCTCAGCTGAAACCTCTCACCAATGCTCTCCCTGCTTGCTGGTTCCTCCCTTTCCACTCGAGCGCTTCTGGCAGAGGAGTTCAGCTGGGCAAAAGCTCAAATGCCTAAGAGCTGCTGGCCCAGGAAACTTGTCAAAACTTTATCTTTAGCCCCAAAATACACACAGGGTTCAGGAAGAAAGATCTGCAGTGAGCTGGCCCAGCTGGAGAACGCTGGCGCGTAAAACAAAATTCTCAATGGAGATGAAAGATGATAGCTGGGCCGCTGAAAGAACAACTTGATGAAGCAGGGGCTGAAAATCAATTACTTAGGGGAACTTCTGCTTCCACACGTCCTGTCCGTCCTGTCCTTCCGAGTAGACCTCCAGACTGGCTCTGGCTTTTCTTTGTTGTATTAGTTACTTTTGTTACCGATAAAAAGCAACTTAAAGGAAGAAAGATTTCTTTGGGCTCACAGTTCAGGGATAGCCCATTAGAGTAGATAAACATGGTGGTGGCATCATGGGACATCTGGTTACATGGCCTTGGCCATCAGGAAACAGAGTGTTCTGGCCAGAATTAGGTTTGAACTATGACCCATAATTCCTGCCATTATTGCTCTATCTCTATCAGCTGGTCCCTAGGAAGGTCTAGCAACCTCTTCAAACAGTGCTATCAGATAGGGACTAAGTGTTCAAACACGCGAGTCTATGGGAGACATTCCACGTGCAAACCTGTAATATCAGCTATGCATTCTAATAGACCTGGAAATTCCGGCCTCCTTTCTTAACCTGCACACCTCCCCTCTGACCAGCATTCATTTCTCAATGTAAAAGAAAACTTCCAAGGCTGAGGAGATGGCTTAGTGGGTAAAGTGCCATAACAATGAGGACTGAAGTGTGTATCCCAGCATCTGTGTAAATGAAGGATGGGCGTAGCAGCCTGCTTGCCATCCCAGCACATGCCATGGGAAGCAGAGACGGGGGTCCACAGAGCAAGTTGGCTAGCTAAACTGAATTGGAGCGGTCTGAGTCAAGTCAGGGAACTTGCTTCAGTATACAGGGTGGGAATGCTCTGAGATTCCCGACCTCAGCGTCAAGCCTCTATATAGACCAGAACACACAAGTAAGCCCCCACGTGTGCAAGCATACCTGGAGTGTGCATACACTACACACATACACATGCAAATAGCTAAATAAACAGCTAGCCAGGGCTGGCACTTGCTGGGGTTTTCTCTGCTCTGCATGGGTCCTGATTATTCTAAAGGCACTTTTTGTTGTTTTGTTAATTTTGAACCTGCTGGGTGAGCCCCACACTTCCTTTGCAAGCTGCCACAGGCTAGCTTTTGCTCAGAACCCAAACACATGTTGATCTCCCCATGACATGAAGACTTAGTGGGAGGGCACCTTTGTACGTTTTGTGTTACAACAACATTGCAAAGCAAACACCATGTCAAGTTTTGACAACCTGCTTTGAAGACGTTAACCTTTGACTGAACTTAAAGGAAAAAATAATGACAGTCAACGGAGTAACTTGATGCAGGCTACAGTGGTAAGAATGTCTTTGGCACGAGAGCGTTCCGGGAGATGCTGGAGGGCTCTGACTTCAGAAAGTCTGGGGCTGGGTCAAGTGTACAAGATGATTACCCAGTCAGAATTAGACCTGCAACGGTTGTAGGAAATGACTTTTAACTACACTGTGTGTGTGGGGGGGGCGGCGTTGGTGAACAATCTGTAAGTCCCTAGCCGCAGCGCTCTCTTTAGAAGGCCTGGGCAACAAGTCTGTTAAGTACCAGCTATATTGTGACTTCGGAGGAGATCTGAAGTTTTATTCTCTTTTGGATCTAGAGCTGCAGCTGAGCAGTAAGAGCACTGGTTGCTTGTCCTAAGGACCCAAGTTCAGCTCTTAGGACCTACATCAGGAGACTCACAACCATCTGTGACTCCAGTTCCAGAGGATCTAAGACCTTTAGCCTCCATGGGCACCTGCACTCACATTCACATACGCACACACCAACACACATTCACATACTCACACACCAACACACAATTACACACACACACACACACACACACACACACACACACACACACAAACTGAAACAGAATAACAGCCTGACTAACCCTCTGAGAGTTGGAGACCCTTCAGCTTCTGCCTCTGAGGGTTGGGTAAAACCTCTGAAGTCCCCTGTATTCCTGCTCTCTTCCTCTCAGTAGAGGAGTCTGCTCTGCATCTTCGGTTTCCTGAAGTTCTGACGCTACAACCAAAGCAGGAGTCACACCAAGCATGTCCACAGCCGACATGATTGAATCCGGACCCTCTCCCCACCGAGCTCAGCCCTGGGACCTTCCTGTTGGTCCCAGAGCAGTGCTTTCTACCGCACCCCCACACTTCCCACCCCACCCCTACACTTTCTATTCTCTACTCTGGGGCAAAAAGAGATGTAGTTGCTACTCCTCCTTTAAGGTGTCCAGAAGGAATAGGACGGGGAGGTTTCTAAGTAGGAAGTCCAGGGAAGAGGCACAGGGAAACCTAATGGAAGTGGCTGACAGTATGCATTCCTCAAGGCACGTATGAATGGCTTACAAAGGACACCTGCCAACAAAGGTGTCCTAGACAGGAAGAGAGCCCAGTCCATCTAACAGATGTCAGGCAGCCTACCTCCCTAACTGTATCCATGTTTTCTCGTAAGGCCCACTGGCACAGTAGCCATGGTAGAAGGCTACTACCGTGAGGCTGAACCTGGCCCAGCAGTGCTATGGAATAACTCTTGTAAATGTAAAGATTTGTTGCTTGAATTGGTTTAACAAAAGCTGCTTAATAAAAAGTTGATTGTCCAGTAGCCAGGTAGGACAACCAGGTCCCCAACCAGATGGAGAACAAGTCAAACACACAAAATGGGATAGACATAAAAGGCTTGGACCTCAGAGCAGCACATACATGAATAGAAATGTGTTAAGTTGTAAGAGTTAGTTAGCAATAAGCCTGATCTATTGGCCGAGCATTTGTAATTTATATTAAGTCTCTGAGACAATTATTTGGGAAGCAGCTACTGGTTATTTGGGAGCAGGCAATTGGGACAGGCAAACTTCTGCCTACATGGTAGTACAGGTCCTCTCATCAAATGTGATCTATCTCCAACTTGTAGAGATGGGTACTGAGCTTTTTGGCAGCCATCGTTCTGCAGGGAGGCCAGCCAGTCACACCGTAGGAGAGCAATTACATCTGACCTATCAGAGAAGGGTGGGATTCACCCTTACTGGAGTCATCATACACTTGACTAGGGTCTGCTTCACCCACTTGTGGTACATGTGCATGGCTATCTAGTCTACCAATAATCTTTCTTTCACAAATTACCCTTAGGCTAACTGCATCTGCAGAAGGGGTATGAAGACAACTCAGGATGAAAAGCTTAGCGTAAACTTCAACATTCAGAAACACTTAAGTATTCCATCAGATCCGATACTAAAAAAAGTCTATAGAAAGTCCATCCAAGATGCCTTGGTAGAACTTATTATGTGGTTGTGGCAGGTATCTTTTGGGAAACGACACATACACTAAATAGGTATTCAGCTATTTTTCTTCTTTTTAAAAAAAAGATTTATTTTAATTTCTAACTATGTGTGTGTGTGTCTTTGTGTGGGTTTTTGTGAAGGTGCTCTAAGAGGCTAATGGTGTCAGGCATCCTGGAGCTGGAGATAGGGGTGGCTACAAGCCACCTGACATGGGTGCAAGGACTTGAACTCTGGTCCTCTGTAAGAGAAGTACACATCCTTAAACACGGAGCCACCTCTCCAGCCCAGCACAGTTCTTTCTCCTCAATCATTAGAATATAGAGGAAGCAAGGCAGAGCCTGGGCATCTCCTAATGCATCCAATGACTAATTTGTAGGATTTATACTTGATAATAATATGTGACATACATACATATGTCATATGTAATAATATATATACATATTTGCACACATTTTTACTTATCATGGATATCCTAGTTGTAAAGATCCCAGAGGTTGAAACTGTGCCTTCCAGCTAAAGTAGCATGCATCTATGGTATTTAATTATCAACATTAATAAAAGGCAAATTATACTGTTCAAAAGTAAGACATTCTGTTTGAAAACCACATAAAAGACACGTGTTCATTACGAGGTGAGCTACCATCATATGGGGTGTGCAATGATCCCTCTTAGCAAGCTGAAGCTTTCCATATTCATGGCCGTATTGAAGAACAGGAAGATTCCTTCATAGTGTCAGGGAGGTTTTTACAGCACAGAAGCGCCTCTGCTACATGGCCCTGTTCCTTGTGTGTGCTGGGGAGGACAACCCTGGTCCGTGGACTTTTCTAGCCTCTGTTCTTTCTGTTGTGAGCAGTGGAGCTCAGAGATTAATAACTAGGGAAGAGCACGTTTGTTCAGCTGTTTGGCAACATCTTTGTGGCACTCTGTGCTGGTCTCCTGTGGAGTAGATATGCCCTGCAGGGAAGCACCGCTGATGCTTTATTCTTTTTTTTTTTTTGATATGAGACTGAATATGATGCTTTCTTCTTGAGCATGTGATTAGCCAGCTGTCAGAGACAATGGTAACCTTCAAATTCCTGCTCAGCGACCGAGTAGTTAAAGTGGCTGTAGCTGTTGGTAGAGGGCTTGAGTAGTATGCACAGACCCTGGGTTCCGGGCCCTGTTCTCTAAAACCCAGGCATGGTAACACACACTTGTAAGTTCAATACTCAGGAGACAGAGGCAGAAGGATCAGAAGGTCAGGGTCATCCTTGGCCACACAGTGGGTTAGAGATCAGTCTGGATTACATGACCTTGCCAGATAGACAGGTAGATAGATAGATTAATAGATAGATGATAGATAAAATAATTACAAAAAACAAAATTTGTACCCTAAAATTATAGTTTTTGTATTGTGCAAGACATAGCCGGGCGGTGGTGGCGCACGGCCAGGCGGTGGTGGCGCACGCCTTTAATCCCAGCACTCGGGAGGCAGAGGCAGGCGGATCTCTGTGAGTTCGAGACCAGCCTGGTCTACAAGAGCTAGTTCCAGGACAGGCTCCAAAACCACAGAGAAACCCTGTCTCGAAAAACCAAAAAAAAAAAAAAAACATAGATAATGCATATTTCTTGAAGTGTTAGTGTGGGGAGGGCCTCTTGACTGCTATAGTTCTCCACTGTGGAAAGCTAAAGCCAAGAAAAGCAACTTGTGGACGTAGGGGGATTATAGGGAAGTCAAGAGAATGGAGATTCTGGAGGATGGTGTCTTTTCTGCCTCCCTCTTTCTGGAGGGTGAACTGGGCACCCACCAAAAGATATTTGCTTGGTGATGTGCTGAATGAAGAATCTGCCTTTCCCCTCCCCAAAGATTCAAAACTACAAAGAAAACGCCTTGAATATTGATGACAATGGAAGATGACTAACAAGAAAACCCATTCCTTAGTGAACGCTACTAAGGAGTCTCACAGTCGGTAACACACACACAGGTCACCAACTCAAGGAGAGGAGGGAAACCAGCCCTGCATTGGCCTGAATCTGACGGTTCAGAAACCAGGACAAGGGGGCTATCTTGTCTACATGGGGGTCCAAGCAAATGCATTTCAGGGACTAACAGGAGTTGGGTGTCACAGAACTTGGGAGCTTGCCTCTGGAAAAGGGCAGAAAGAGGTTCTGATTGACAGGGGTGACTGAGTGTCCAGTCACTTTGTGTCCATCCGGCCTCTGCTGCCCAGTGCACTAACTTCTCATGCAGCTCCTCAAAATCCTCTCCTTTTCTCAGTGTCTGCTCCAGGGAGACATCCGGTTCCTGCAGGCTTTCAAGGACATTTTCTGTGCTTGTGATCTGAAAGAGACTTGCTCTTTCATGGTTCTGTTTCAAAAATAGCTAAAAAAAAAAAAAAAAAAAAAAAAAAAAAGAAGGGCAAGGAAAAGGGCTTAACGTGACCACTTCCAAGGTCATACATATGTTAATGAGCCTGGCATAGCTGTACCACAACGTATGAACATTCTAGAATATTATGTCATACAGTTTATACCATAAAAATACATAATCTTTAGTATCCATGAAAATAAACACCATTATGATTTAGTACCCCCCTCCTGTAAGAACATAGACACAGCCATCCTGGGACAAGCATATCACCAATAGATAATGGTAACCCATGGGAACACGACAGTACAGTGTGAAATTAGATCAGCAAAATAAACCTTTACCCACATCCCAATAAAAGAAAACCTGAAGTCAATTGACCTAGAAAGAGGAATAAGGAAAGATGGTTGAATCAACCCAAAAGAGCTGTAGCTTGTAGCAGTAGAAGGCACAACAGGGCTGTGGCCCAACAGGCTCTGTCTCCAGATGACCACGGGCCTTCAACAGTGTCCTTACCTAACTGCATTCTGCAATGGTCCAAATGGTGCTGGGGTTTGGAAAAGGGTGTGGAGGGGCAGAAGCGGGGTGGGAAAACTGAGTGGGATCTGCTACAGAGATGATTATTGAAAGTTGACAGCTGCCAAACACACTGTGTCCCTGGCAACACCTGTTGAGTGTCCGCCGTGGCAGAGGGAGCCAGATGAAGAAAGACAGCTGTATGCATGCCAACGGCAGCAGGATGCTGCGCTGGACTTCTGCTCTGCCAGCCGAAGATGTGCCAAATTCACTGGCCCGGATTCAGATGGCTGGGTGTCCACTTGGTGTGCCAGCAAGTAAGCCCGGGAACACATTTGCATTAACACCGCTTGGCCACCTCCTCCTGTTCCTGCCTCCCGTGCTGCACACCACATCGGTCTCCATCCCAGAATGTCATCTTGAGGCTGCTTTTCAGAACCAGTTTTTCAGCGAAACATGAGGTAAGCCTGATGCTGTGCCGAATCGCCTCGAAGGAAGCCAGCATCAGCTGAGAGCAAAACAGAAAGGGCCATCTCGGGTTCTTGGCAGCCGGTTAGAAAAATATGCTGGTGGTTTCAGTGTGTGTGTGTGTGTGTGTGTGTGTGTGTGTGTGTGTGTACGTGTGTGTGTGTGTGCGTGTGCGCGCGCGCGCGCGCGCGCGCGTGTGTGTGTGTGTGTGTGTGTGTGAGAGAGAGAGAGAGAGAGAGAGAGAATAGATGAGATTTTACATTTTATTTTATGCAAACAATGTTCTTGCCCAGATACTTTCATCCAAGTTCCTTGAAATTTGGGGGGATTTTCATCTTGGCTAGGAGAGTTTCACAGAGACAGTGAATATCATAGGGATATCTGCAAAATTGCTTCCTAAGATGGAGAAGTGTCCGGCACACATGTCTAATTTCTTATCTTGTTTCAAGGCTGTAAGGAGAATGTTAAGGAATAAAAAACCTCAGATTGAAATGGGGATATTTTTATTTGCACGGACCCATTTGTGAGTGAGATATGGATCATTTTATCCCTTTTGTGGCAGCATGTAGGTGGTGAGAGATGAAGCCTGAGGAACACAGAGATTCTGTAGATCAAGGGTTTTCAGAGATCTCACTGGGACTTTAATTTTTATTTATTTGTTAATTTTTACTTTTTTTTTCGAGACAGGGTTTCTCTGTGGTTTTGGAGCCTGTCCTGGAACTAGCTTTGTAGACCAGGCTGGTCTCGAACTCACAGAGATCCGCCTGCCTCTGCCTCCCGAGTGCTGGGATTAAAGGCGTGCGCCACCACCGCCCGGCAATTTTTACTTTTTTGATAGTGTAATTAGAACATTTCTCCCTTCCCTTTCCTCCCTCCAAACACTCCCATGTACCTTTCCTTGCTCTCTTTTTTCCTTGTTATTGAATGCATATATGTGTATGTATGTACATATATGTTCCTAAGTATAACCTGCTCGGAAGGGATCTCATCCGTTGTGCTAGAGAAAACATGGTAGCAGACAGGGGTGGTGGAGGTCTGTTTGCCTTATGGCACAGAGGGGTGGGGGAGGGCAATGCACCTTACAAAGGCACGCACTCAATGTCCTTCCTTCTTCTCTGAGGTCCCATTTCCTAAAGGCTCCCCTTGCCTCCCTACGGTATCACCCCTTGAACCTTTGAAGACATGGAAGATCTAAAACTTAACATTTAAATTTTATGGGTCATCATATATACATTCACTTGTTGTTCATAAATCATCTAACTTCTTACTTTGGCCTAGGAGAGACGGGGAGAGAGATCATACTATGCAAAAAATGTATGAATGTGGTCAAGTATGGTGGTCCATGCCTTTCATTCCAGCACTTGGGAGGCAGAGATAGGTCAGTCTCTGAGTTCAAGGCCAGCCTGTCTTACTCAGCTGTGACATGGAAGGTCCTGTTTGTTTGTGTTTTCTGTCCTCCCACCAGGTCCCCTCAACTGTTTAGCCCCAAAGAAAATCACACATAGATCTCTATAAGTTATAAAGCTGATTGGCCCATTAGCTCTAGCCTCTCACTGGCTAACTCTCACATCTTGATTAACCCATTTTTCTGATCTATGTTAGCCATGTGGCTCAGTACCTTTTTTCAGTAGGGCAGATCACATTTTGCTGCTTTGGTGGTCTGGATAGGAGTGGGCGGAATCAGCTTCCTCTTTCCCAAAATTCTCCTGTTCTTGTTACATCATTTTTACTTCCTGTGTGGTTTTCTCACCTGTATTTCCTGCTTGGCCAACCAGTGTTTTATTTATAACATGATTGACAGAATTCAGACAATTCTCCAGCACCACTCATCAATTCTAGCCACCGGGGGTGTGGGGGGGGGAGTCTGCAGAGGGAGAACAAACCGAAGTGCAAAAGTGTATGGAATGTAAGGCGATCAACACAAGATGCCCTTGACCTTAGTCATCTAATGAAAATAGTGAGACATGAGCTTTACAAAGAGAAACCAAGAACTATTAACTCTGGCCTCCACACTCATACACATGCATGTGCACGTGGGCCTGCATACATCTGCCTGCACACACACAAGAACACACATATGCACATACATACATAGACATAAAACATAAGATGTCTTATATCCACGGTCCCCTAGACCATGATGACAGTGACTCCTTCGGCATCCCAGGAGAGTACCAAGTTCAGAGTAGAAAATGTGGGCTTATTGCCACTTGGCACTGTTTTACTTTGTAAATACTTGACGAGTTTACCCCCAGTGGCTTCCAATCAGGAAAAACAAATGGCTTTACTAGTCTGGGTAAGAAACATTCAATACAAAAGTAAATTTGCTGTCCAAAAAAGGACAAAATATACATTAAAGTAAACTGAACAAGTATGAAGGCGCAGTATTTCTAAACAGATTCCAAGCACTCCACTGTAAAACTGCTCAACAGTCCTGGCCGATGAAGAACTTCATATATTTTGTGGACTTCTTTATGATGTAGTAGTTGTTCTTCTCTTTTGTAGCCTGGCAAATCCAGAAGGGGTTAGAGTGCCTAGAAATGGATTTATCGTGGCATTATCTGATGTGGGATTCCCCTCTGTATGCTGTGAATACCATTTGTTAATAAAGAAACTGTCTTAGGCCTGTGATAGGGAAAAATAATAGAGCTAGGCAGGAAAAACTAAACTGAGTGCTGGGAGAAAAGGGCGGAGTCAGGGAGAAGCCATGGAGTTGCCAGAGACAGACATGCTGAAACTTTGCCAGTAAGTCACGGCCATGTAGCTATACACAGATTAATGGAGATGGGTTAAATTAAGATGTGTTAGCCAATAAGAAGCTAGAGCTAATGGGCCAAGCAGTGATTTAAATAATATGTTTTCTGTGTGATTATTTTGGGTCTGAGCTGCTGAGCAGCCTTCTTCCACAATTACCTTTTGTTATTTTCATTCTGTATTTATTTTACTTTTGACACTATTGTATTTGGATATAATAGACAAAGGAAGCGTCCTGGTGTTTGAAACCAGGCAAAGGTCTGCCTTCCTTTCAGAAGTTTATGAACTCTGTGGTCCCTCACTAGTTTTGAGTAACACCCCTTTCCAGCAGCAAGTTATCAACAAGGATGTACAATGTGTGAGACAGTCACCCCTAGGCTTGGAGGCCTTCTTGTCCAGATATGTAGCCATGTGATTTGGGTGGGTTTCTTCTGTAATCCTCAATTTCCTCATCTATAAAATGAAGTTAGAGATCATGAGGAGGTCAATGTCAAATATTTAGCCCAGTTCCAGGTGTACATTAAGTACCCAATAAGTGTCAGCTGTTCTGATTAGTAGATACTCTTCCAAGCCATGACTGGATTCCCAGAAGGGTTGCCCGGCTCTGCAGATCCAGCCCGTGTTGACTAGGATGCAGGTTGTGGAAGGTAGACCTCAGAGTCACATTGACTAGATTCAGCCACACCTGGGATTCTCTCTGTGTATATTTAAGTGAGAAAAGCCATGAAGATCTACAAATTACTGATGGCCAGTGTAAAGGCCAGGACCTTCTGGAAACATTAGTGAGAAGCAAATCTCACTGGAGGTTGTATGTGAGTAGTAACAGCATTGATCGAAACACTCATTGGAACAGAAGCTCAAGTTCCAAGGGTTTCAAGAAGTTTATACCTGGTTCTCTTATCCGTATCTGTCCTAGTTAGGGTTGCTATTGCTCTGATGAAACACCAAAGCCAAAATCAAGTTGGAGAGGGAAGTGTTTATTTGACTTACATTTCCACATCACTGCTCGTCATTGAAGGAAGTCAGGAGGGGAACTCAAACAGGGCAGGAAGCTGGAGGCAGGAACTAATGCAGAGACCATAGACGGGTGCTGCTTACTGGCTTGTTCCTCATGGCTTGATCAATCTGTTTTCTTAAAGAACCCAGGACCACCAGTCCAGGGATGGCACCACCCACAATGGGCTGGTCTCTTTCCCAAGCCTTACAGGCTTGCCTACAGCCGGATCTTACTGAGGCATTTTCCCATTTGAGGTTCCCTCCTCTCAGATGTCTTTAACTTGTGCCAAGTTAACATAAAACTGGCTAGTATTGTATCTGAAGGGATTTATCTGGGTCTTAACATTACTTTTAAATCAGATTTCTTCACCAAGATTCTTAGACAGTTTGAATTTATCCCACACTTTCTTACTCATTTTCCAACCTTGAGATACTTCTGCTTGGGTGGAAAATCTCTCTAGTATTTTCCTGGGATATCAAATGATGCCAGGTGCTATTGTTTGAATCTAGAACATCCCACAAAAATCTGTTAAGGGCTTGTCCTTAGCTTTCTTTTTGGAGAGATTTCTGAACATTTAATGGATGAGGCCTAAGGTCAATAGGGTTAGTCCCTCAAGACAGATAATGGGATACCACTCTCTTCTCTGTTGACATCCTGGGTTCGACTCAGTTCTCAAAACCCACATGGTGGCTCACAACCATCTCTAACTCCAGTTCCAAAGGCTCCAGTGCCCTTTTCTGATCTCTGAGGGGAATACACACACATAATGTGCGCACACACACACACACACACACACACACACACACACATGCAAGCAAGACACTTTATATATAAAATAAATGAAAAGAAAAGAAAAAGAATTTAAATCTATCACCTAGTAACAGTAACATTTGCAAGCTTAGTGGAGTATTTGCTGTTACTGTTTTTAATACAAAAAGGCCCATGACTTTTTATGAGAACTGAAACATACACATCAGAAGGGACTAAACTCGGGTGACAATCACTTCAAATTCAATCCCCAAATATAAACTAAGGAGATATTAGACAAAAAAAAATTCTTGAAAACCTTCTTGTAGTGAAAGAAGATAGGGGAAGGAAGAAGGGGAAAAGAGGAAAGTGGGGGGACAGGGAGCGATTGGAGGGAGGGAAGTGAGGGGAGGAACAGAGAGAGATTTATCAAATGTGTTGTAAGCCAAGAAGTATTATTTGGGGGCTAAACAAAGAGGATTACTTGAACTAGAAGTTCGAGGCTCCCAGGCAACTCAACAAGACTAGTTCTGAGACAACATGAAAGCGGAAAGTTGAGATTACACCTCTCACACAAACACACAAAACTACTCTGTTTTTAGCTGTGTCTTTTGTTTTAATCTTCTCCCTAAAGATCACTATTTTGTCTTTGACATTTTTAGTTCAGGTTTATAACTAGCTTCCCATCATAGAGCTAAGGGTTTAGGACCTGCAGCTGACGCTTCAGAATAATATATCCAAAGCTGCAGCCGACTTAGCATGTTCCATGTGTGTTTTGACTTGGGAGTTCCCGTGTCACTTCTGTTGGGACACTCTGGGATAAGGAGGCAGAGTTACAGCCTTGCACACGCAGGATCATGGAGGATGGTGCAGTATCTCTGTGGATTCCGTACAGTGAGCCTGTCTTTAGTTGCTGCCTTGATACACGAGTCTCTCTTCAAACAGCTGCGGGGCTCGCTGCTATTATTAATCTGTCTCTGTTGCCAGATTCATAGCTTCAGAGTAAGAAAATATTATCTGAGCAAATATTTAAGCAGAATTCTCTGCACTGCACTGGATCATTAAAGAAGAGTTTTTTCCCCAGTTTGTTCTGGAGTAAAAGTAAAATGCCCCAAATAAACACACTCTCTAGTTTCCCCCAGGACACAGTAGGAAGACAGCAAGCACATCTCAAGAAGAAAAGCTTGATGATGGTAAATCTCTTATGCTCTTGGCCACAATATGCCAGGGAAAGCACAGTGAACAGAATGTGACAGGACAAAATTGTGTGTGTGTGTGTGTGTGTGTGTGCGTGTGTGTGTTAGTATTTTTAGAGTATTGGCTAAAAAAAAAAGCCCTACTTTTCTGACATATTTTATATTGGCATAGCCGATTTTAGGAAGTCTTTTAGTTTCTCTTTTAGAAAATAATTATTTTGTGTGTGCATGTGAGCGCATGCCTGGGTGAACATCACGCATGAAGGACGACTTCTGAGAGTGTTCTCGCCTTCCTGAGACGAGACGTTCTCTGTGCTGCTGCACTGTGCTCCAGACTAGGCGTCTCTCTGTTCCCAGCTTTCTTCCCACAGTAGGTGTGCTGGGAGTCCAGACGTGACCACTGCACATGGCTCTTTACGTGTGCTCCAGACTAGGCGTCTCTCTGTTCCCAGCTTTCTTCCCACAGTAGGTGTGCTGGGGGTCCAGACGTGACCACCGCACATGGCTCTTTACGTGTGTTCCAGGAATGAGACCTGGGTTCTCAGGTTTGTGTGGCTGGAGTTTCCCCCCAGGAATCATCTGCCCAGCCTCACTGTGCTGCTCTTTTAAAAGCATGTGTGGGTCTCTGTCTCTATCTCCATCCATCGCCAGATGAAGGTTCTATGGTGATATGCAAAATATTCATCAGTATGGCTATAGGATAGGATCATTTCAGGTTCCCTATCCTCAACTGCCCCAGGAACTAACTGGGGACTTCGCCTTGGGCACCTGGAAGCCCCTCTAGGTCCAAGTCTCTTGCCAACCCTAAGATGGCTCCCTTAATTAAGATATGTGCTTCCCTGCTCCCCTATCCAACCTTCCTTTTGGATGGAGATAGAGACAGAGACCCACACTGGAGCATTGGACTGAGCTCCCAAAGTCCCAATGAGGAACAGAAGGAGGGAGAACATGAGCAAAGAAGTCAGGACCACAAGGGGTGCACACACCCACGGAGACAGTGGGCTGATCTATTGGAGCTCACCAAGGCCAGCTGGACTGTGACTGAAAAAGCATGGGATAAAACCGGACTCTCTGAACATGGCGAACAATGAGGGATGATGAGAAGCCAAGGACAATGGCACTGGGTTTTGATCCTACTTCATGTTCTGGCTTTGTGGGAGCCTAGCCAGTTTGGATGTTCTCCTTCCTAGACCAGGATGGAGGGGGGAGGACTTTGGACTTTCCACAGGGCAGGGAACCCTGACTGTTCTTCAGACTAGAGAGGGAGGGGGAGAGGAGTGGGGGGAGGATGAGAGGAGTGGGGGGAGGGGGGAGGAGTGGGAGGCTGGGAGGAGGCGGAAATTTTTTTTTCTCAATAAAAAAAAATAAAAAAAAAGCATGTGTGCTGGGAGCAGGGAGGGACTTTCAACAGCCACCCCCTAAGAGTTCCAGCAGACCTTCAGCTTCTGACTTGGCCCAAGTAGGAAAGGACATGGCTCCGGCAGGCCGGACTGCCTCTCCTTAGAACATTTTCCACTACACTTCCTATCTATGTCTACCGAGAAAATGGCTCTGTTAGCTCCTGCCACACTTCTTTCTTTCGTCTCCACTCTCAGTATCTCCGAGCAGATATGTCAGTCCTATTATTAATAACTCCGGTGAAAGTTGCGTGTTAGTGAGCTGCTTGAGGAGCTGCCGAAGCTGGGTTACATAGATTTGTTTTTTCCTTCAATGCGTGTGTTAAAAGGAAGCTGCAGTTTATTATTTGGGACCACAAAATTGTGTTTGGAATCACAGATAAAAATATCAAACTCTCATCTTATATTTAAAAATAGACATTTTATTATATTGAGGGAAGAACCCATCTAGCTCTATCTTGTTATTTTTTATCACAAAGAAAAGAGGAATGAAATCCGACTTTAAAAGGCTGTGGAACATTGTGCATTTAAAGTACCCAGCAAGTCACTCCCTAAAGCACTCCATATGATATGTAAATCTTTTCATCTTTCACAAAATGCATGAATACTATAAAGAATAATGAGTACAAGCTTGAAAATACAATATTGACTGTCAGTGTAGCACTTAGCCACAATTATTATTTGCATGGCTTTTGCAACATAACCAGAGGGGATACTTCTGTGTGTATGTTAAAGCCATGCCAGTCTCTGCAAAAGAAGATTTGATTTTCTAAGGAAGATTTCTTTTGCCCTTTCCCCTTCCTTTGGTTATTCTTTCCTTCCAAAAAAAAAAAAAAACCCCTTTTCTCAAAATAGAAGGAAATCTTTGGAAAGGATAAAATTGACTGGAAGTTAAAGCGAGAAGCTTCGCTCCCCCATTGTCATTAATTATCATATGATGGATAACGTAAGTTGGCTTTGGGAAGTATCACTCCATGACACCCTGCAGAAAGAATATTTAAAACCTGCTAAGCTGCTCTTTGTAAAAATCTTTATTTGAAACTTAGGTTAGCAATCTGAATAAAATGTTTTCCTCCAGCTTAGTGTGAGAATAGTTTAGCTGACATTTCTGAATGCTTTATGAATTATAAACTCTGAAATGTAGCATTTATTTGTAATGAACAAGTAGATTTTTATATATCGCTGAAAATTTCAATAGTTGCAGTTGCTTTGCTGTAGTCAACATAGGTAATGGTTCATGTTATTGTGGCTGTTGAAGTTATAGGCTAGGTCCTAGGTAATGGGTCATGTTGTTGTGACTGTTGAAGTTATAGGCTAGGTCCTAAGTAATGGGTCATGTTGTTGTGACTGTTGAAGTTATAGGCTAGGTCCTAGGTAATGGGTCATGTTGTTGTGACTGTTGAAGTTATAGGCTAGGTCCTAGGTAATGGGTCATGTTGTTGTGGCTGTTGAAGTTATAGGCTAGGTCCTGATGGCTTCACCTCTTCCTAAGAGTGAAGAGCTGCTAGCTAGGGGCAAATGACTCGTGAGTAGAGGCAATGTACTATGATTGTTGAGATTAGTAGTACAAATGAGAAGAAAAGTAGATTTCCAGACTGAGATAGGTGAGTCCAAGGTGTTAACAGCAGGATTCCATCCAATATGGTCCAGATACCTAGAGCTTGACTTGGATGCATGACTATAGAGATTTTTTATTTGTGTGTGTGTGTGTGTGTGTGTGTGTGTGTGTGTGTAGTGCCTAAAAATGTCAGAGCTATCTCCTTGGAGCTGGAGTTATAAGCAGTTATGAGTGGCTTCTGGGAATCAAACTCGGGTTCTCTGCAAGAACCGTGCAGTCTATACCGTAGACTTTTAACCACTGAGGCATCTCTTCAGCATTGATCTATGAAGAGATTTTGGTTTTAAAATTCGTACACTACTGCAAAGAGCCTAGAAAATCCAAAAGGATTTTGAAGAGGAAAAATTTAGAATATGTTGCTATCTGATTTTATCATTTATGATAAAGCTAGAGTAATAAGGACAGTATGATATTTGACAGAGAGGTAAACAGACAATAAGATATAACAGAGACCCCTACACTATAGCCATTTGGTTTTGTGTGTGTGTGTGCCTTCAGAGGAGAACTTGAACCGGTTCTCTCCTTCTGCTATGTTGAGACAGGGGCTTCCTTGTTTCTGTCACACGTCCACGCACTTACCCTATCTCTGTCTCCCATCTTGCCACAGGATCGCTGGGTTTACAGATGTGTGCTTTCTTCAAGGATTCCAAGTATGGAATTCAGACGCTTAGGCTTCCACATCAAGCACTTTTATGTGTTGAGCTTGTTTCCTAGCCCCATGTAACTTTTGATAGTGGATCCCTCCACAATCTATCCTAGCTGATAAGCCATGTTGAAACAATCATGACATCCATCTTGGGAAAGAACTCAACCTTGGTCCGCTGTCACACTACACACAGCAGACAGTCAAGGTAGATCACAGGGTATACATGGTGAACAGTCAAGGTAGATCACAGGCTACACATGGTGAGCAGTCAAGGTAGATCACAGGCTACACATGGTGAGCAGTCAAGGTAGATCACAGGCTACACATGGTGAGCAGTCAAGGTAGATCTCAGGCTAAGTAAGAATCGCAGAAATTTGATATGTATTTTAGACGCTTTATTTACTATTACTGATGTGTGTGTGCTCATGCACACATTGTGTGGACAGGGCACTAGTACCTGGGTATGCACATAGCATCCAGAGGACACCTTCGTGGGTATCTTCTCCTCTGCGTGGGCACCAGATGTTCAGCTCAGGCGGCCAGGACTTGATAGCCAGTCTCTTTACTCACTGGACATCCCAGTGACTCAAGCTTTAGGATATTTTAGGAAATATAGTAAAATATATCTGAAACCTGAATATAGAGAAAAGTTTCTCAGGGGCTGCAGGAAGCATAAACAATAAGATAATAAAATATGATAAATTAGATTTCATCTAAGTTTAAAAACCCCTGCTCCTCAAAAGACACACTTAAGAAAGAGCTGAAAAATATTTAAAAAGTATTTATCTGGTTGAGACAATGTGTTCAAAGTATATATATGAAAGAGGGGTGCATATATCCAAAATACACTGTATGAAATTCCCAAAAAATTAAAAATATTTTTAAAGTATAGATATAATGTACGTAACTCAAAACATAAATAAGTCTACTTAAAAACTAAAAAATTCTTTGAGAATTAACTTTATGAAAGAAAATATATAAGTGACCAAATGCGATCAAATAAAAACAAAAGCCCTCAAACCATTTTTATAAAGGAAATGCAAATTTGAACCACAGTGAAATACCAGTTCTCATGCACCAGAGTGGCTGAGATTTAAGACTGAAGTCAGCGGCGAGGACGTGGAGCTGCCGCTGGTGTTTTCAGTGTGGCTGGGTGGGCAGAAATCTTTTACATGATGAATATACCAACACCCCATTCCCGCTCAACAGCTCCGTTCCCTGGTGTTTGCCCATGGGAAACTAAGATATTTAAAACATTTTTGGGAAGACTTATATAGCAGCGTTGCTCATAACAGCCAACCCCCAGAAACAACAGGGACTGGATAAACTGGCAAATCCATCCATGGTTATGCCGCTGAGCCCCAGAAAAAGGATGAGTTACTGGAACATGCAACATGTGTGAGCTTCAGAAGATCGTGCCAAGAGAAAGGGGACAGACACTGAAGGGTGCATGTCGTGTGATTCCAGTACAGGACATTCTGGAGTAAGCAGGAAGTCTAGAGTGCTTCTGGGGTCCCACTGCCAGGCCTGACCAGTTGGAGTGCACCTCCGAGTCCCACATGGTGTTAGGAGGAAACCAAAAGTTGTTCTCTGGCCTTCACACACTATGCCCTGGCGCGCGCGCGCACACACACACACACACACACACACACACACACACTCAAATAGTGTTTGTTATTTAAAAAGAAATAGATGTTAGGGCATGGAGAGATGGCTCAGTAGCTAAGAACACAAACAACTCTTCCAGAGGACCCAAGTTCGGTTCTGAGCACCAGCATCAGGTAGTTCACAGCCTCCTGTAATTTCTACTTTAGGGTATTTGACGCCTTTTTCTGGCCTTCACAGCCACTCCATTCGCATTCACAAACATGATTGTAAATAAACAAGTAAATAATAACTTCCTTATGAAAGGTAAATTATTTATGAAAATATGCATAGTTTTCATTATTGGAGATTATGTTTTATTGTCTACTCATTTAGGGGAAATCAGGCTAACTGAGTTATTCCCTCATTTAACTAACTTCTGATGAACAGATTAATATTCGAAGTGCACTTACTCTCCTTAATAAAATGTGATGCAGTGCATAAATGGATGAATAGGATTAGTCTTTTTTCCTTCCTTCCTTCCTTCCTTCCTTCCTTCCTTCCTTCCTTCCTTCCTTCCTTCCTTCCTTCCTGTTGTTGTTCAAGACAAGGTTTGTTTGTGTAACAGTCCTAGCTGTTCTGGAATTTGCTGTGTAGACCAGGCTGGACTTGAACCCACAGAGCTCCACCTGCCTCTGCCTCCCCGAATGCTGGGATTAAAGATGTGCACCACCACTGCCCAGCTGTGATTAGCCTTTTTTTCATCCACAGTTTTACATTTGACCAATTTACCAGGATCACAAGAGAAAATATAAAAACAGAGAGTTCCCTGACTGTTCAAGCTCTCGAGGATCTAAGGGCAGGCTCTAAACTCTGCTGTTCTCACAGGGGTGGTGCTACAGCTTTGGTGTCTGGGCAACTGTGGGCAGTAGCTCAAACAATGGCATGGTTTATTTTCTCACAGGATTTCTGAAGCCAGAATTCTGGAGAGAGCTAGAAATTTGAGCAGTGGCATGTCTGCTTTTCAGCCTGGCATCAAGTCCCCTGGAGCTGGAATTTCCAGGTAACTGTGAACTGACCAACGTGGGTGCTAGGAATCAAACTCAGGACGCGTGTGGGGTAGCAAGCACTCTTAACCACCAAGTGATTTTTCCAACCCCTTTTGGGAATTTTGGAGACAGAGTTTCACCATTTAGCGCTGGCGAGTGTCAATTCACGTTTCCTGCCTTGACCTCCCCATTGCTTGGATTCCACTCACCCACCTTCTAAAGGGTCATCACTTCAGAAAAAGGATCTACATGAGTTTCTCTTGGACTGAGCCACAGCCTTTGAAACTCCGTTTTCATTCTGTGTTTTAGACATTGGTTGACATTTCTTTAGTGATTTACTGTAAAAGACTACATTGCAGACAGCTTCAGGGTAGTGGTCCCCACCCCAGCATTTAATAACTGGCTTGGCAGCATAATTGTCTCCTTTGGAGAAAGCAGGCCAGTCTAGTAAAGGAGGCTGAAGCAAACTTTTTCAGGGAAAAAAAGGAGAACTGCTCTGAGGATTAGAAATAAAGTTTTGTTTATCCATGACTATTGATCACTTTTTCTTGCTTTTCAAGAACGAAACGCCGACAGACGATGTGGATCAATATGAAGGAGTGCTTTAGAATTTCTTTGCTTTATCCTTGCAAAGCCGAAAGAGCCTCTTCTAAGATCAA
Source organism: Microtus pennsylvanicus (assembly GCF_037038515.1). Classification (NCBI taxonomy): domain Eukaryota; kingdom Metazoa; phylum Chordata; class Mammalia; order Rodentia; family Cricetidae; genus Microtus; species Microtus pennsylvanicus. The sequence goes on from NC_134593.1 coordinate 7,725,645, forward strand.
ACCGTGCAGGTGTAGGGCCTCTAAAGATCCTTTTTGTATCAAGGACAGGAGACAAGCCCAGACATGAATTTCTTGTTTACAAGTGTCTGAATCAGCTTTCTTTCATTTGATGACGCATGTGACAGGCGTGTTTGCGAGGCAAGTGCGGTGCTGTGTTAGACTTCTAAACTGACATTCCATTTACCTTTTAAATTACCCCCTGAGATGTATTTTTTTTTAATGTCAAGATTAGCACAACTCCCTCTCTGGTCTTTAAAGCCAGAACTCCTGAGGGTTCTGCCAAGACTTTATCTACAACACCATCAGACCTGTTCTTAGCATAATTTCCTTGAGCAAACTTTTCTTAGGGTCACTCAAAATTGAGAAGCCTGAAGAACAATTGAAATCTCTAATCACACTTCTGGTTAGGATTCTCTTGTTCAGCTGCAGCTGATCCAAGGTCTTGATTTCAACTACTGGCATTGTGTTTGACAATTATATCAACAATGGAGTGAAAACGCTAGCTGAGAAAGTCTGCTGAACACACTGCGGGCTTTAGCATCCTCTCTTCCTCCATCTAATTTTCTTCCTCGCCTGGAAACAAAACCATCAAGAGTCTTGTGAGAGTTTTGGGTTTTAATTGGTTAATTAATTTTAATCTATTTTCGTTGCAGCAGACTCAGACTCTTCAGGATATTGTTCTCTAAATAGAAATTAGAAAGAACAAAGTCTGGAGTTCTGAACTTCTGGGACCCCAGGGGTCGCTGGGAGTAACTTGTCTTCAGAAAGCATGCTCTCTCCTTCGTTTATTCGCTCAATAAACATGCATTATGCCAGTTCTCTGCCAAGTTCTGGAGCAGACCTGCGATACGAAAATGATCAATAAGTAATGCCAACCTTGAAGGAATTCAGTTAGGAGAAACAGGCAGGCAAATGATTGTTCTGGAGCGAGATAAACACCGCAGATGGGGAGGACGTGAAGTCTCATCCCTGGGCTTCCGGCTGCTGAACAAGGAAAGGACACGCTAAAACGGCAAGCTGGGGGGAGGGCACTTCATAAGGACGTTTATTGAGACCACGTTTCAGTCGGCTTGAGCTCTCTATGGGAAGCCCCCTTCTACCCCCACGCTCCAAAAAACCAGAAGACTGGCTGGCGGGAAGCATGAACGGTGGCCTCCAGAGGACAGTGTGCATCCGCAGAGGTTAAAACTCTGAACCTAGAAACAGCGGTTCTTGAGAACAGCCCCCGCCCCCCGCCCCAGGAAGGTGTACAAACATCACTAGCAAAAGGCACAGAGGAACCCCGCTCTGAAGAGGTGCGGATAGAAGAACAGGACCAGAGAAGGGAGCCCTTGGCCCACTGGGTGCCATTGGCTTCCCTGTTGACGATGCTCCAAACCCTTCTACCTTGGCTGCATCGTTGAACGTACAGGTTACAGGAACTTCAAGACTAAGCTTCAAGACAAGGTCGTCCGCGAGGAATTCAACTCCTTCCTTGGTTGTCACACTGATGGAATTTCTATTTTTTTTTTAAAAAAAAACATCGTGTAACAAGACTCTGAATGTGGATCTTGGGGTGGGACAGGCAGGATCAACAGCATATAACCCCCAGCCCACCCCAGCCGCCGCGCGGCAGCCACCGAGTGTTTGCACAGTTCTGTTAATGGTGAGAGGGACCCATCTGCATGTGCTTTGCGCCTGGTGTCCCCAGATATGAACGACAAGGGGACTATTTCAGGATGATTTCTACCCAAGCACCTGAATACTTAAATAAAAATGTATTTATTGCCACTGCAACCCGAGGCCTTGAAGAACTCTTCCCACTGATTTTATTCTGTCCTCTGTGAAAGCCTCTCATGGCAGCAGACACACACCTAAGTTCTTTCTAGCTTTAGCAAGGCGTACTCCAGAGTGTAGCCCGAAATTATAGCCAGCTCCGTATAGCAAAATCTATTAGGAATCAGCTTTTTTGGTGTTTGATGTGTGTGTGTGTGTGTGTGTGTGTGTGTGTGTGTGTGTGTGTGTGTGTGTAAGTTTTCTTATTTTGAATGACAGCTCATAGTTGCACAGACAAACATTCTAGGTCACACAAACAGATGGCTTCTCAGATGCATCTACTAGAAAGTATAAAATGACCAAGACCTGCATTATTTGGTGGGAGATGGTTTATTTCATTTATTCCTTGTTACTTTTTTTTTTTGCTGTTGACAAGTGTAGTCCCGAGATTTGAAATCATCAAAAATTCATTTTACTAAAAAGTATGCCATTTTCAAAAACAAGTTGCTGTTTCTAACAATCTTCCCTTAGCTTAGATTCCAGTTGCAGTGTTGCTTAACAATGACTACTTTATTCAGATTCCTGTATGAATAAACTAACTCTGATAGAAAGATTAGACGTTGGAAAGTTGAGAGCAGGTTGGAAGTCAGACTTTGGGGTCAAGGCTGAAGAAAGCCCTTGTTTGGTCACTCAAAAAAATAAAGTTAAAGAAAGGAGACATCGTGCATGATGTGAAATCCACAAAGAAACAATAAAAGTGTTAAAAATGGTGGTATCGAGGTTTCAAATAGTTATTGATTATACTAATCTCATCTTTCTGGTACACCTGCAAAGTCCAGCCCATTTGATAGCTATGTTCATTAGTGTAAACGTTGAAGGACTCATAGTACAGTGACTTAGAGAAAGAAGATGGCCCTGCATCCAGTGGCACCTGCTTGTGGGATGGTTCTTTTCTGCACAGCCTTTCAGGAATCATCTCCTGCAATGTCCTCTCCTGTGGTCAAAGCTGGCTTGTGGTTGTGTCCACACTCCACAAAAGAGAGATGTTCCAGACTAGTTGACTTGTCTGTGAAATCCGTGTCCCAAAAGCAACGAGATGTCTCTGTCATTTCTAGAGTTTTGGACTTCTTGTTTACTTAGGTATTATTATATCCTTCTGGAGTCTTTGATGGAGTTGAAGAATGGATAGTTATAGTTTTCCTTAGCTATGATAAAAGATAAAGTAGATATAAATATTGTAACTGTAATTCTTGCTTGATAACTGTTTTGCTATATGTAATTTTACTATGTTAAAATGAAAGTCTTCTTTTTGTTTAAACAGAAAAAGGGGAAATGATGTGGGAGTGATTTCTTTCTAATCTGTTGCTTTCATTGGTTAATTAATAAAGAAACTGCCTAAGCCCATTTGATAGGCCAACCCTTAGGTGGGTGGAGAAAACAGAACAGAATGCTGGGGGAAAGAAGCTGAGTCAGTGAGTCGCCATGATTCTCCCACTCCAGACAGATGCAGGTTAAGATCTTCCCTGGTAAGACACCTCGTGGTGTTACAGGGATATTAGAAATGGGTTAGATTAATATGTAAGAGCTAGCCAATAAGAGGCTGGAACTAATGGGCCAGGCAGTGTTTAAAAGAATACAGTTTCCGTGTAATTATTTCGGGTAAAGCTAGCTGGGTGGCGGGACACAGCCTGCTGCTCCTATTACAACAGAGTGGCGTTACGCCTTCGCCTTCATGACTTAATGCAAAGAATAATTAAAATACATTAAAGATAATATTGCAGAAATGGGAGCTAAAATGCAGTATGTTCCCAATGGATATTTTTAAAAGACATTGTAAGACAGAAAGACAGCAAGAGGTCCGCAGTTTACGTAAACACATTTAAGTAGGAGGTGGTGTGCTTCAAGACAAATGAAAGTCGTTGATTTACCATGCCTCTCTCCAAATGAAAATAAGGTCAGCCTGATTCGGAGCGGCCCTATAGGAAAGGGAACGGATCTAATTAGGATTAAGAACATTATCTCTCTCCAAATGTCTGCAAGCATACAATGCTGGTTCTGTCTATGGCTATACCTATAATTTTGCAATATGACTTTTTTTTAAAAAAGAGGATACAATTTGGTAAACTGATAACTAATTTAGATAATGCTAATTGTATTGGGTAAAAAAATGATTAGGGAAGTCATCAAAGAAACCTCAAGTGTGCTGTGCACTGAAAACATGAACATCGTGTGAAACCCGTTTCCCTTCCAGAGTGGAGGTGAATTCTAGACGGCCTGTTTTATACAGCAGCAGGAAGAGATACTGCTGGAGGCAGAGGGGGAAAGCGGACCGATTACACTGACTTGGGACACACTAGATTCGCTTTTCAATTCCCTTTTGTAAGTGGCGTGTGTACATTTGTAAGCACAGGAGGCAACAATACAGCACCGTATTCTGCCTTTAGAATTACAAGCCACGTTCTGCATTTCCAGTAGAAATTTCTACTTCCTTCCCAGCAAAATCAAATGGCTCAGACATTAAGTAAATCCTCTTGATTCTAGCTAGCTAGCAACTTTTAGAGGATTTGTCAACATTTGTTTCCTATTTGAGGTGCACACAGTATTGTGATAGCTTGTTTTAGGTATCAGCTTGACTGGATTAAAGGATACCGAGACAGCTAGCAGAACATCCGTTCGGCACCAGAACTCCAGCCTTTTCAAGCTTTGGACTTCGGGGCTCTTCTATCTCTTATATGCTCCTAGTTGTAAAATAAGAATTATGCTGTATGCTTTCTGCCTCTGGGTTCTTTGGGTCTTGGATCAATCTCTCTATTTCTCTAGCCTACAGCTAATCTATTATAGGCCTTGTCAACCTATCATTTGTGTGAACCAATCATGTTTTTTTTTAAAAAAATCCCTTGTCTATCTTTCATCTATCTATCACCTATATACATAGGTATCTGTCTATTTAATGATAAATCCCACTGTTTTTTTCTTCCATAATATGCAAGGTATAAATAAATACATATGTATGTATGTATATGCATCTTGTTGATTTTGTCTCTCTGGAAAACCTAATACAGTGTATGAATCTCTGTAACTATCATATTATTTTAGTTCCATTTCTGTGGTTGTGATTAAAAAAAATCTCGGACAGAAAGCAACTTAGGGGAGAAAGGGGCTTGTTCTAGCTTAAAATTACAGGTCAACAGTCCATCATTGCAGGGAAGTCAAGGCAGGAATTTCAAACAGCTGCTCATATCACAGCCACAGTCAAGAGCAGTGAGGTATGGATACACAAATGCTTACTCGCATGTGCAACTTGACCCTTCTGCTTTTCCATCTTTCAGGAACCCTGCCTGGAAAATGCTGCTTCCCACAGTAGGCTGCCTCATCCCACCAGACACCCTCAAAGTCAGGCCCACAGGCCCCCCCTTTATGTACCCTACTCTACCCAGGTGATTCTAGATTGTGTCACGTTGACACTTAAAAACTAAGCACAGTTTAGACCTACTCTTCATAACATTTCCAGTGTTTTTCTTTAATAAACCTACTTTCCACATCATGTGATGGTCAAAGGTAAATGTGTGAACTGGCCCAAGTGTTTAATAAACAGAACAAAAGTCACGTCCTTTTAAGGTCCAACAAGCACCCTTACGTTCCTGAAGCTCATGTCAAGCAGCCCCTCTGAGCTAGCCGTCTCTGTCCTTCCTTTCTCCACACTGATCTTGTCTCTACATTTTCATTTTTGGCTTTATTTTGTGGTGTGTGACAATATTTCTTTGGACCACATCCCCAGATCTTCCTTGCCTTCTAGCTAAACTTGGCCACTCAAGAAGAAGAAGGTGTTAGAAACATTTTGGGATGGTCCTTCTGGCTCTTCCTTTCCCAGCTCTGTCTCAGGCAACAGCTGGCTCTCTCTATAACCTCACTGTGTAATGGTTTTCTATTGCTTCATCTCTTGTCATGTCTACTAACCTGATTTCTTCTCTTTGACTCTTCATTCCAGTGTGGTCATCACTTCGCACAGAACCTCATATGCTGCTTGATCACTTAATCTAGCTCACGCCTGGACAAAAGAGACTTCCCTGGAAGTTCCTTCCTCATACTCATCTGGGGTGAATTCTGTTTCCTAACATGACTGTGGCAGATGAGCTAGCTGGCAAAGAAAGAGTTGTCTGTGGACTCCAGTTCTTCATCTCTCTGTCTCGTGAACTCACTCTAAGTCAGTGGAGTGACTACCCATCACTGGTGTCAAAGGCACTAAAGACATTAATTTCTGATAATGGTCAATCTTGCCCAAGCTTTTAGCTTCGTTGGATACTTGTCCCTGAAATCTTCCCATTCCCTGGACTCTAGATTTTTCTGGTACCTTGGTAACCAAACTTTCCCATTGTCCTTGGATGTATCCTCTCTGTTGCAGAACCCAAATCGCTCTTATCCAAACCTGCTTGCTGCTGCTCATAAACACTTAGCTAGATTCACTGTGAATCTCCATTATAGTTTAGGGGAGCCACGGGTGCAAATCCTAGGCCTGGTCCTCAAGGTCTTACCGTACACCATCATTCATGTTCTTTCTCTCTACACGGTAGAGATGCTCACACATGTTCGGAGGTATAGAGTAGCTGCAAAGTGAGAGAAGAGCCACTCACCAGAACACGTTTGGGCTTGGTATTAATAAGAATCAGCTACAGCGTTTGCGCCACTAGATTTTTGGGGTTTATTTGTTACAGCAGATAGCATCAACTCAACAAAATCACTCCACAGCTTCCGGTCCTGTTAGCAGCAAGTGACCAGGGCTTAGTCCTTGGCTTTATTCTTCTGTACTCTCTGTGACCTTGCCCAGCCACAAACCCAGATGATTTAACACCATCTCTGGTTTTTGTAAATCAAATTCTTCTATTTGTTCAGTGTAAAAATTACTCTTGGACATCGTAACTCATCTGCTGTTAAATTCCATGAGCTCAACCTTCTCAAGACCCAAACAGCTTTCCCTTCTTAGAACTCACGCTGTCGTCCTGGCCATAGATCTGCACTTGGAATGCTGGGACAGCCTCTCATTGGCTTTCTGGCTCCTGTCTTGGCTGTTTTCACTTGAATTCTAATATAGTCAACAGCATCGGATCATGCCGCTCTTCTGCTCTAAGCCTTTATAGCTCCATGTTCCGCTCAGAAGGAACATGGAGCTCCATAAAGACCAGACACAGCTCTCAGTCTCGGTGCTTGTCACACAGGCCTGTTGAATGCTGCTCGGTACATCCCCATCTCAGGACCTCTTTCCTTCCTCCCCCTTTTCCACTGCAGTCTCAGGACCTTCGCATAAACAACTTTAGCAGTAGATTTCCCAGGCCATCCATTTAAACCGCAACCCTCTCCACACAGCCATCTCTCTTCTTTCCTTCATTCTTTCTCCAGGTATAACCATCATACATGATTTATTTGATTAAATTGTCTTCTTTCTTCTCTTGCTGGAATTTAGCTCACTGTAGGCAGATATTTTTCCTTATTTTATTTATTGCTACATTTCAGAACTGTGAGCAAGCCTTGACCAAAAAAAGTGGATTTTGGACCTGGTGTGGTAGCCTATACCTTTAATCCAGCACTCAGGAAGAAGAACCTGGCAAATCGCTATGGTCTGAAGCCAACCTGGTCTGCATGTGAGTCCCAGGACAGCAAGAGGGACCCTGTCTCAGAGTGGGGCAAGGCATTTGCAGATTGAATGACTGAGTGAATTTTCTCTCCTCCTTTTTTCTAGCCAGGAAATTTTAGATTTTAAAGCTCTGTCTATAAAGCAAACCCAAGAATCAACACAGAGGAGACGCGAGCCTCCTGAAGAAACCCAAGGGTGAAAAGACCCAGAGAAAGGACAGCAGTCTAACTGGCCATGCTCCCTCCACCTCACCGGGTTAGTCAAGAGCAGCATCCCTCAGCATTTGTTACCTGAAAGCATCGAGAAGCCCGTCACCAGGCACCAAGACATGGTGCATTGGGAGAGATGTAGACCAAGACCCCCAGGAGCTGCAGTCCAAAGCAGGCCACAGAGACCCGGACTTCTCCAGGCTGTCCTTTGCATGGGGACTTGGCCATGCTGGTCCTGCAGAATATGCTCGATCTTTCTCCCGGCAGTCAGCACTTACTCTACCATCCTGCAAAGCCCTGCCCTTTGGGTCACAGAGGCTTGCATACCCACACTGTTACCAACCAGCGCTTCCACAGTCCTCAGACTGACCCCGTCCCATTAGTGATGCCGACAGAGTCATTGATGGGTCTCCTCTGACCAGCATCTAAGACCAATCAGCCAGCACTTCAAGCTCATGTTGCTAAGCTTAACGTGGTAAATCAAATATCTTGTCTCCTATAATATTATTAAATAGCTATGTTTTTTGAGACAGGGTTTCATTTCCCAGGCTAGCCTCAAACTATCTATATGGTTGAGAATAGCTCTGAACTTCTGATGTTCCCATCTCTGCTTCCCAAACCAGGAAATTATAGGTATGTGCCACCATAAGCAATTTATATAGTGCTGGGGATTGAACCCAGAACTTCATTCGTGTTAGGCAAGTGCTCTATCGACTGAACTACATCCCCAGTCCACCCATGACTGTAAATTTCTTTATAAGAAGACCATCGAGCCAGTACACATAATTTACAAAACCAAGAAAAGGTTAAAGAAGAAAAGAGTGGAAGAGGAATGATAAAAACAGGAGGCATGGAAGGATGGCGTATACGTGGTTTCCAAGGTGTAGATGGTTAAGAGACGGGTACGTGAGTGACAGTTGTTTCTCCTGGGTAAAGGGCCTGCAGAAGCTGAATGCATGAACAGAAATCTCCGTACCCAGCTCTCATCACCCCGTTCAGAGCCAGAGCAGCTCCTGTTTCTCAGTGAACCTGGAAATCAGTCTGCATCTACCTAATCACCCTGTCATCAGCAGCCTTTTGTGACAGACATTTTGAGCAATTTAGACATTATAAACAGCCCAAAGTGCAGATTTCGCTCACCCGTGGCCTCCGTGTGAAATAACGACTCCAGCTATGAGGTACAACGCAACATCTCGTACTGAAAAACCACGAGAGATTAAGCACAGATTTGGCTTGGCCTCTGAAAAATGATGTCAAGTGATGTTGTGGGGGGTAATTATTGTGAAGACTTAATTCCTGTGTCATCAGGTATTTGTAGATATACAAAGCATTCTCCTGATTAAACAGCATTCAAGGTGACTACATATTCCCTGTGATTGACAGTTTACAGCTCAGACAGACTAAAAAGATTAAAAACATTAGAAAGTGGCGGTGACTTCTTCCCCTCGGGACACTTCCGCCCTGCGAGGAAACCGGTTGAGAGCTCTAATAATGTTGCTCACAGGTAAATTCTCAAGTGTCTGCCTGCAGCAATCCTTCCCCGGTAAGGGATGCAAATCCTGTTACGCATCTTTTTCATCTTGGTGAGGTTCCAGTGGCTCGGAAAGTCAGATAGAAGGTGAAGCAAATATAACTTCCTTGAGACTTAACTACCCCGAGACATGCCCAACTTCTAGGGGCAGAAAATGTCTCAAAGCTGTTAGCCAAGATCAATTTGTTTTATATCTGATACATTCTCCCTCAGAAATGGAGCCAAGGTTACCCAAAATTCGGTTATTCATAATTTCAGGTAACCAACTCTGCTTCTCCATGAAATTTGCCCTGTAGCTAGCTGATACTTGACTGATTTACATGGTTTCTAATTACATACCGAGGGATGCCTTGCCTCAGCCCCACTTTTTTCCTTTTTTCTAGAAAATTCAGAGAGTTCTTAACATAATCTCTTCTTTAAGTTAATACTACTTGCTTCCTACAAAGATAGAATCATAAAACCTTATAGTTCTTTGAGCTATGTAAAAAAGTATTTCTTCCCACCCCTTCTTCTATCTCAAAGCAGCAGTAGTATCAGGGTACAAAGTTGTCCATGGAGTTGCTAGATGAAGGACTTCCATTTGCCAAATATTCATAAGACACTTGATTAACTATTGTATGAAAATCTTATAACAGTCCACAGCGTAGATGAGACCAGCAAAACGGCTTTTGTGTCATAGCTGAAGCATCCAAGTCACAAGGCTGGAATAGCTTGCCCAAATCTCCAGACTTCTGAGGAGGTGAGTGAAGACGAACCTCCTAACCTGCAGTTTCCCAGTCTAAATATCCTACCAAGAGTCTCCTAGAGCCTGCTGTCCTGGAGTGGGGGACACACATGACTTTTGTGTGTTCTGCCCCTCGAGGCCAGACAACCACCGCTAGGGCTCCCAGCTGTGTTTTCACTGACTAGGGAGACTCTATTTTGCACTAATTAGGAGCACAGGCTTCGTCCTCTGACATACCAGGGCAATCCTTGGTAGCTGCTTACTAATTGTAAATGGAATAAGTACAGGGTTCTCATGAGAAGAAAGGGAAGTAAGACACCGCCCACGTTGTATCTGGCTCATGGTACACCCTCCATGAATTATTGTCATTGCTATTATTATTCCTAGACAAACTCCAGAGCTGCGTGGCTGTACCTGCCGGCATGTCTACGTCTCCACACCAGCTGTCTCCTTGGGCTCCAGCCAATCTGGCTCGTGGCCCCAATACTGTGCTGAAATTAATGGTTCCCTGTCAATAAATTCCTCCTTTTCCCACCAATCCAGAACTCTCCCCGCTGGACAGCCTTCAGGTTTGGCGTCGATACAGCTGACCCTGGTGGCTTTCTCTTTTGAGAGGAGTTCTTCCCACCCCGCCCTTTTGAGTTTTGCCTGGTCCTGAGAACGAATCGTAGACTTGGGTCTAAAGATTGAGGTCTTATTTCTCATCCAGGTGTCTCCAGTGTATCACCAACCTCTTCCACAGGAACAGTGAATGGGTTTAGTCTCTTGAGCCTTGTGAGGAGCCATAGAATGGCAGAAAACAAACCACAAAACAAAATGTCTAATCATTTGTTTGCCTCTAGAAGCCTCTGGGGTGCAGCTGTAGACTCCCACGGGTCATTTCTCTCAGGCAGGCTTCTGACCTGGTGATCTAATCAAGAGCAGCTCACCTCCCTAACCCTTAGCATTCTCTCTACACCCAGTCCCATCTAGAGTCTCACTGAAACAGCAAGAAACTCAAACTCAGATAACTGGACCAGCCCTGACAAGCATCCTGAAATAAATGAGGCTTGGGTGTCCTGCTTGAACCACCTTCGGGGTATGGCCACAGATAAAGCCACAACTGTTACAATTTGTTCTATGAGATCCTAAGGTTCTGAGAACCTCTCTAAAAGCTCAGAAAAATATCCCTTTTTCCCGTTCTTGAAGTCTCCTTCCCAGACAGGTGTCATGGTGAGTCTCACAGACTCCTTACTGCTCCTCCACAGAGGGTCATAGTTTAGGGGTGCTGCCATGCTCCCCCAATCCAAGGCATCCTGGACACCTTGCTGTGTTAACATGGATACAGAAAAAAAATTGTTGAAGTCATTGATGCAAAGTGATTGTAACAAGGAAGAAATTTGGGATCAAAGGGTGGGAACTCTAGAGCCTCCTTCTGCTTCTCCAGTCTGGGCCTGGAGAGACCCTAAGTGAGGTACAGACATGCATGTCAGTGCCCTTTCGCAGAGAAAATAGGAAATGAATTCCAAACAATACTGGAAACAGCTGACCCTTTTAGCACAAAGCTTAAATATGCCAGTGCTTAGCCAAGGCAGCATGTGCAGAGTAAATATTTTAATCCTTAATTAATCACTTTGGTTAGATTGGTAAAACAGAAGTCTAATGAAAATAATTTGAAATTTCCTTCATGAATAATTGCCTTGTTCGGGGAATTGTGGGAAGAGCCAGCGGACTGACCTTCCCTCCTCACTCAGCTGTACTGCTCGGAGACTTAATCTGTGTCCTTCAACCCCTTCCAGTCCCCGTTATGAGATTAGAAATACCTTCTGTGCAGTTTAGCAGCAACAATGCAGTGTGACAGTTGAGCTGGCGAGAGGTAAAGGACGCAGGACTCCCGGCTGACTGGCTGTGGAGCCTGGTGGTGACTGGCGTTTGTGTGGGGGGAGCATCTTCGAGACCCTGCGATCTTTCATTAGGCTATGAGCAAGATGAATTGCTGCAGGTGATTGAACTGCTCCTGTCCCCCCCCCCTTTTTTTCTTCTTTTTTTAATTAGAAACTTGAATAATAAGGTACCCAGGGTTTAGGCATTTACAAAGAGGGGAGAAAGAACTTTCCAGCTCGGAATGCTGAATGCTACCTTGATTAGCAGTATGCCACCAGATTTAATTACTTCTTTGAGTAAATCAAATCTTTCTCAGAGGGCAATGCTTCCTAGTGTGTAGAGACCAAAGGTTAAGTCACCTTACTGGTTACCTATTCAGACATGTTGGAACCTGTTAGAGCTGAGGCCGGGGTGTGCTCTACTCCACACCCCTTGCCCGTTCTCCTGGTCTTCCTCCCACCGCCCCCCAAGTCCTCCTCAGCCATGAATGCATTGCTTATCTGGTTGGAATGTCACTGGGAGTGATGGCTGGCACGTGGCCATGTGGCTGGTGCACACTGGCTCACACTGCCATCACTGCTAAAAATTGCCTGGTCCACCAGTCCGTTTGGCCGGTTCTGTGGACTGTCAAAGTCCACCTGCTGGACCATCTGCCACCTCCCCCTGGAGGTTCCTTCTCTCTTTTGTTTTCCAGTCTGGTCCTCTTTCTCAGTCTTGCTTTTTGATCTGGGAGATTCGAATATTTGGGGGAATTTTGCTTTTGCTTCTTAGCCATCAGAAAGGCAGGATGTTCTTGGGTTGCTGGAATGCATTTGGACAATCGTACCTTAACTCTTGCTATCCTGAATTCATCATACAGTGGCCAATAATTTGCTTAAAAAGCTTGCTTATAAGGCAGAAAAATACCTCTCAAATAGAAAGCATAAAGATAAACAACATGTAACCCAGGTGCTAATTGAATGAAAATCTGGATCAGATTTGGTGTCTCTATTCACAAATGGAATTAAGCGCATTCCATGCCAAAAGGGCTATCCATCTCACAGGATCAGAGGCATGCAGAATTGGAAGTCAAAGCCATGGTTCCTGATCACTTTGGACTATCGTGAATGTGTGGAAGGGTAACTGTTGCACCCAACAGTATAATATGCAGGCAAATATGAGTAACTGAAGGTATTATTATTGTAATGATCATTTTTAATAGTACTATGCAGTAAGAATGTAAATTAGTATATTCAGTAGAGATGAAAGTATAAAAGTTCCTCAAAAACTAAAATAGAGTTGATCTAGCAATTCTACTTGTGGAGATAGGTAGGTAGGTAGACAGACAGACAGACAGACAGAAAGATAGAGATTTATACAGAGGAAATTTTATATATATATAAAAAATATATAAATATATTATATTTATATATATATGGAATATTTGCATGCCCACATTCAGTGCAATACTATTCACAGTAACCAAGAAATATAAATGACCTTAGTGCCTTTGAACTGATGAGCAGATGAAGAACGTACAAACACAATGGGAAGACTATTCCACCTTAAAGAGAATGAAATCCCGTCATTTCTGACATGAATGGGATTGGGGATCCCTGTGTTAAGTGACGTAAGCTAGGAACAGAAAGACAAGCGCTTCATTTGCTCATCCGCATGTGGAGTCTGGAAAGGTGGAGCTCACGGAGATTGAGAGCAGAAGGGCAGTGAGCTGAGGTGGGAGAGCACAGAGGGGGAGGAGAGGGGAGGGGCACTCGGTATGCTACACAGTACAGCGACGTGACTAGAGACAGCAATCGTGTGCTTCATATTTCAAGCAATTAGAAGAAAGGATTTAAAATAGTTCCATGATAAAAAAAATGCTAATTGTTTAAGGAAATAACTTGAAACTGATTTAAACATTGTCAAAAGCATACATTTATAAATGCTCATGGGATGCCTCGTTAATATATACAACTTTTATGTTTTAGTTAAGATGAACCAAATTAACAATGGTTAAACAGTAACTTCAGGGGAATCCCAACGCCTGCACTGTCAAACCTCTGGATCAAAGGGTCAAGTTCAAAGAGCTGTGGGGGTCACTTTCCGCCGCTGTGACAGAGTATCTCCAAGTAGCAATTCTGGTTTGTCTGGACTTGCAGTTCCTGGGTTTCAGTCCATGGTCTCTGTACTCTGTCACTGTTGGCCTGAAGGGAAGGAAATATCAGGGCAAAGCAAGGGTGTTGTGTGGGGAGCTCTGCCAACACAGAGGCAAGAAGAAGATCTGCTTCAACAGGCTTAGTAGCCAGTGTTGGTTCAAACTTCCAGAGTCTGAGCAGTTAATTTTAGGCATATGTAAATACAGTACAATTTTGGGGGAAAGTTTCCTGGTGTAACACAAGGCCATGTGTACAAGGAAGGCAAATTCCATCAAAAGAACATGTCACTTCTTCCTTGAAGACAGGTTCTAAAGATAGGCTATTACATGTGTAATCTTAACAGAGGTGGAGGGGGTCTGGTGTGATCTCAGCCATACAGATACTGAAGAGCTCATCTGAGCTATTAATCACCTCTGGTCCTGGTTGTGAGAACTTGGGGGGTCCAGGTACAGCCTGGCCCTATAGACAGCACAGGGGTACCTAGGCTATTAACCACCTCCATTGCCAGTCTTCTGAGTAGAAAATGTTTTTTTCCTAAAAAGACGGACCTTCACATTTGGCATTCCTGGCTTCCCTGGTGCTATTTGTGGACACAAGGACCTTTGTGCTCACAACAGCACTGGACCAGAGAGGTTTTCTCCTGGCCAGTTGAAAAAGAAAGACACGGGATGGGGCCAGAGCAAGAAACACAGGGATCTACTCCCTCTAGACCAGGCTTCTAATTTTGATACCATCAAAGTATGAATCTATCAGTGGGTTAATTCATTCATAAAATCAAATCCCTGATCCAATCAGGGGCAACGAGACCATTATCACATGAGAATTCAGAAGACTTTTCAGGCTCAAATCAAATTTGACTCAAGAAGAAATGTCAAGAGCTACTGGGCTCCGCAGTCTCAATCAGTTTCCCCAGGCTGGGTCCTGTTGACGACCGCATGTTCTGCCCTTCCCTTCAAAGTGTTCAAGTTCATGTCTTCATTCGTTCAGGAACGTTGATTGAACACCTACTTGATACTAAGGGTTGTACCTAACACTGCCCTAATTAAACTTAACCCCTAACCTTATTTTCTTTTCCTTGACACAACAATTTAATCGCTTTCTGCAGCTTGTTGGGTTGTCTTGATCAGTACCATGCAGTTCACCATCATTTGGCCAGTCAGGTCTTTCTTCTCTTTTTTTTTTCTGCTTTGCTTTTGAGACAGTTTTGCATATCTCGGGTGGCCTCAGCTAAGACCGGCTTTGAATTTGAGATTTCCCTGCCTTCATCTCAACTAGAAAAGGTTTAATAGATCCTGTAGCCCCTCATACATGTTCATACAGGTTCATGAGTGACTTGCTGACAGGCACAGCTAATTGTGCAGGAGTCGAGACTAGAAAGCTGGCTTCTGGTGCTAGACCTTGCTTCCTGCAATACATTATGACTTTTAGCCTGAACAACTCATGGTTCTTTTGAACTGATTACCTCTGCTATCCAGAGGAAAAAATAAATATTAAATTAAAAAATTAAGTCAAATTCACTTTAAGCAGTGGGTAAAATATCACAGAGATTCAATCTACTTAATGATAATAAAGCCTGTACGAAGCTTTCTGGTTTGGGAACTTTTCACTGTTGTTTTCCTTGGGTTAACTAGTGTTAACCCAAGGAATTTGCCCATCACGAACACTGGAGAGTGTCCAGTCTGCCCCATCTCTCCCCTTACCCTGCTTTAATTACTTCTTGGTGCTTCTTCATCAGCCAACCTTGCACACAAAAGCTGAATGCCTGGCCCAGGGCCAGGGCTGCCTCTCAGACTAAGCGAAACCTTGAGTCTGGATTTGGAAGCCAAGAGCTAAGTTCCCTCTTGCTTCCACACCAGCCTTTCCCAATGACAAGTCCCTGAACAACATAGACCTTCATCCTTTAACGCAACTGCCAAGCTTCTAGAAGGTAACTGGTTAAGCCTAAGGTAAACCGGATTACTTTTTTTTGGACAGGCATCTCATTCACAGAATATTTTGTTTCTTTATTCAAATCTTCTAGCAGCTTCTTATTGGTTTGCTTGTTTTTTTTTTATTTTTTTATCAGAGTGGCCAATGGGTTTTTTTTTAATAGATAACCATACATTTTTAAAGTAAATGTGTAAAAGTTCAAGCAGTTTATGTCTGTGAAACCGGGTCATGGCTATCAACATGCATGGAGCTTAGTACTTAATGCAAGCACTCGCTTTACTTTGGAAGACTGGAGAGAGAGATGAAGGAGAAACAAGCTGCCAAGGCTGGGATGTGAGGACTAGGGGGAATGTCAGTTGTTTGGAGGCACTGAAAGACCACACACTTCCTGGAATGAAGAATCCTTGCCGTATGATCATTCTGGAAAATGTTAGAACCAAGCTGTTTATACTCAGGTGCTGGCCTTTGGAAGATCCTCAAATGCTGGATCTATTTGTAACCCCACTGACCTGACAGAGCTCCTAAGAGAATCATTTTACTTGGGAATGTCTGAGGAGAAAGAGAAAAGTGATCCCCATGAGATTGCCCCACCTTACATGCAAACTGGGCTCACAGGACAGACGGGTCAGCACTCATCATGAATGAGAACAGGGAAACAAACCAAGCTTAGGCAAGCACAGAGCCCACCAGCTCCAGGAGGGAGAGGCTGCAATATTATCCTCAGGGATTCGGAGGGTGTCTGCTTCAGGTAGACGGTTCCATCAGGTGGCTTTCAAGACTCATGTACCCAGAAGGTTTGATTCCCAAATACCTTAGCTCTTCTTACCATCGCTACACTGTCTCATTAGCTTACCTGAAGGCAATGGCAAGCCCAGAACAGGCAACTGCTTCTACAAGTTGCTATCAGAGACACAGGGAAGAAACACATAATTTCAGCCTTCCTCCATCCCCTGGGACAGAGAATCCACTAGGTATTAGCAGTTGTGTGTCATGGATACACTGAAGCAAACCTCATTTCCTCTCCCACTGTGTGATCAGGAAGTTTGGTGCTCAGACTTCCAGGTTAGAGTCTCAGGGCCATGTTCAGAGAAGCCTATCCTAGACCTCAAAGTGAGGAGAAGTCTAATGGCCACCTCATAAGATTACTGAGAAAAAAATAGCATTATGTGCAAAGTGCTTAGACCAGTGGCTGGCAGACAGCAAGAGATCAGTGAATAAATCCTGCTATCTGTTCCATGGGTTCGACAGTTTGGTCCCATGCTTTCTGGAGAGAAAGTTGGGTAATGTGCAGACGATAGGCAAAGAAACAGTTTTGCACTGGCTAGAGCGAGTCTTTGAATGCCAGGAATGGAGGACGCCGAAGAAGAACGAAGAAGGCAGAAGCAGAAAGCGCCAGAAACTGGCACTCCTGACTGTAGCCCTCCTAGTACCCGGCTGTCCACTTCATTAGTAAGACCTAGAGAGAAATTTCTAAAGACTCATGTGCCTGTCAACTCATGAGACTCAGGTGCACGGGGAACCACCAACTTCACAGATGCTAGGTTCTTCCTTTCCCAAATAGAAACCAAGAGAGACGCCTCACAGCTGCCATGGCTGCAAAGACATTATGTACTTCCTGGAAAGTTCACCGAGCACTTGGACTCTATTCCTCTAAAGACTGGGGACCCTGGAGGGCCACAAACAAAGGAAGTGACGAGAGCAGCCACCTAGTTTGTTCCTGGATGTCTCCCGTCACGTCTTTCTGAGAAAGTTTGGGTAGGCATCACTGTCTTTGTCTTACTCATAGCTGAGGCTAGCTTCATTCCAGCATAAAGAAAACTCATTACATGGTGTCAGGGCGAACTTTGATGACCCCTTTATTAACAGCTCTGATGACACAGGACGTAAGCTTCCTTTTCGCCTATCCCCACACTATTCCATTCACCCTACTCCCTACCTCTGCGTGCTTTAAAATTGATTTGGAGCACAACAAGATCAGAGAAACAAGGGCATTAGATAGTGTCCCCTGAAATGGACTTCTTGTACTCTTAAAAAAAGTTCTTAGAAACACACGTGAATTTCTTTGCACTCAAATTAAGGCGGATTAAGGCAGCTAGACAGTTGCTGCCCAGTTCCCTTGGATCATGTGGCCAAGGCTGAAAAGCCTTAAGTTGCTGGCATGAGCCTAAGTCAGCAGCCTGATCTCCAAATTAATTTTTGAATTAGATGATTGTCCCCTCCCCCCTTTTCCTTCTAATTGAGACTTCCATTGAAAAGTGCTTAACAAACAGATGGAAGGCCCCAGAACAAAAGGCCGTTGTGAAATAATAAACGGAACAGTTTTAGGTTAGCACTGGAGATCCAATTAAACCTTTCTTTTAATT
Source organism: Microtus pennsylvanicus (assembly GCF_037038515.1). NCBI lineage: Eukaryota > Metazoa > Chordata > Mammalia > Rodentia > Cricetidae > Microtus > Microtus pennsylvanicus. The sequence goes on from NC_134593.1 coordinate 7,743,783, forward strand.
ATATTTTCAATAACTATAAAAATGGCTTAAAGTAGAGGGGAAACATCATAGTTAGAAGCTAAGGAGTGGTTGGAAACCGCTTAGATCATCCCAGAGTTGGTTTTTGTGAGCTTCATATCCTTCCAGGAACTCAGCACGAAGACCCCACACCGAACCCTATCAGGCTTCGCTTTGCAATTAGAATGGTATCTTCTGACCTAAACAGTGCTCCTACTGACTACTCACTCACAGAATGTTTATTTTTGTTTTGTTTTTTGAGACAGGGTTTCTCTGTGCAGTCTTATCTGTCCGAGAATTCACTCTGTAGACCTGGCCGACCTCATAAAGATCCACCTGCCTCTGTCCCCTGCGTTCTGGGATTAAAGGTGAGCACCACCACTGCCCAGCTTAATATTGGTTTTTAAAATGTTGACTACAAACTCCTTGATGATTAACTTGTGCTCAAACTTCAAGGGAGCCTTACTGATGAACAGTATTGAAATTCTCTTTGTTGGCCCAATGATAGAAATGATAGGAAAGTAGACACTGGCTCTAAATGAGTTCCTTACTGTTTGGAAATTCCTTAAATATATATATATATAAAAACCCACTTACTGTAGGCCTGCAGATGTGTAGTAACTCATTTGGTAGAGTTCTTGCCTAGTGTGCGCAAGGCCTAGGTTTGATGCCCAGTACCTCATAAACCAGGTCTGGTGAACACCTGTGATCCCAGTACCTGAGAATCAGAGAGAGGATGATCAGAAATTCAAAGTATCTTCTTCAGCTACCGAGCAAGTTCAAGGCCAGTCTGAGATATCTAAGACTTTATCTTAAAAAAAGAAAAATGTTTGTACTTGTTATTTCCCTGACATTGCCTTAGGCACTTGCGGATACATTGGTAAGCAAGCAATACAAAAATCCTGCCCTTGGGGGCTAGGGAGATAACAGACCCGAAGCAGATCTTTGCATCACAGGATGGCAATGCTTTGGCATAAAGCAAAACATGGAAGGAGGTGACGTTGCTGTGCAGAGAGAAGGTAGCTGTCACTGTTCTGATTAGAAAAGTCAGAAAAGGACCCATGAGAATTGATCCTTCACCAAAGGAGCCTCCAGGCTGCTGTCTGGGGCAAGAGTTGTCCAGGCCAATGGAAGAGCAAGGACATGTGCCTGCGGTGGTGTGTGCCTGCTATGTCTTCAGTTTACCAGGAAAGAGAACCTACAAACACCTCAGTGCAATGATTCTTGCCAGGCAGAGCCAGACTGACTGAGGGGAGAAGTGTAAAGAAGTTAGAGAAAAGATGGGGACGCCTTTAGTGCAAGCTCTCATGGGCCACCATGGGAACATTTACATTTCCCCCACCAAGAGAGAGCAATGACACGGGTCAGCTACTCTCTTAGTCAGCTCAGGCTGCTGTGACAGATCCCTGGCAATTTAAACGACAAACCTTTCTTTTGCATGATTCTTGGAGGCTAGAGGGGTGAGCTTGCCCTAACGATGAGGTTATGGTAAAAACCTATTTCCTGGCTTGCTCTGTGTTTTCACACAGTAAGAAGGAATGAAGACCCCCGAGGTCTTCTCTTCTGAAGGCACCAGTCCACTCACAAGGGTTCCAGATTCATGACCTAATTCTATCATATCGGACAGTAGCATTTCAAGGCCTGTGTTCTGCAAGTACACAAACACACAGCAAGCACCTGGGAGGGACAGAAGGACAGAGGGACAGGAGCAGGGGATGAATGAGCAGTGTCTGCTGTTTGGAAGCTCCAGTAGAAGCCTGCAAACCCCAAAGCGGGATGTTGGCTTCTTCTTTCTTTCTTTCTTTCTTTCTTTCTTTCTTTCTTTCTTTCTTTCTTTCTTTCTTCCTTCCTTCCTTCCTTCCTTCCTTCCTTCCTTCCTTCCTTTCTTCCTTTCTTCCCTTCTTCTTTTCTTTTTCTGTAAAGAATCAGATAATGCATATTTTACACTCCATAGACCATCCGGTTACCTTCTCAACAGCTCAACTCATGGCTGCCTTTCTAGTTTCACGTGTAAGAGAAGAGTAGCCAGGTTCAATGAGCAATCCAGAAGATAGTCTGGACTTGCCCCTTAGCCTGCAGCTTGGGTGGCCAAGTAAAAATCATTAAGATTTAGTTACTGCTAAGTTAGTAATCTAGTTTCTTCAGTTGATAGAGTTATCAGTCTACAAGGATAAGTCCTTGTAGTCCTCTGAGCTGGCATTATTCAGATGAACACATCGATTTCTCTCTTTTCTTGTGAATAAAACAGAAAAAAATGATCTTGGATTCAGAAATAATCTATCAGTAACTGGCTAAACAACCCTATCCAAAGAGACAGTGACTATCAGCCGCTTCGAGGAGATAAAATGCTGAGTAACTAAAGGAATAGGGAGGACAAAGATAACCCTGGATGCCCATGACTTCCAATCTACTCCCCTTCTGATCTACATCACAGCGGTTTCCCAACCAAGCTGTGATTGCCAGCATCCTGCATCTGCCAGCTTCCAGTCGGTAGACTTAACAGAACGGACGCCAAGGGCCTTTAGTGGCAGCTCCCACCATGGCTACAACTTCTCAGCTTTACCAGCCCCCTTTTATTAAAAATAAATTCTTTTCTCATAGAGTATATCCTGGTTACAGTTTCTGCTCCCTCTACTCCTCCCAGTCCCTCCCCACTTCCCGTCCTCTCTGGATCCACTCCCTTTCTGTCTCTCATTAGAGAAGAACAGGCTTCTAGTAGATACAACCAACAGGACAAAATAAAATATAATAAAATGAAATCAAAACCATCTCACTGAAGTTGACCAAGACAAGACAACAGAAAAATAAAAGAGCCTCAAGAGAACAAACAAGAATCAGAGACCCACTGTTTACACACTCAGAAGACCCATAAAAAATACTAAGCTCACAGCTGTAGGGTGTGCAGAGACCTGGAGCAGAACCGTGTCTGCCCTGTGCCTGCTGCTTCAGCCCCATGAGTCCATATGAGCCTTGCCCAGCTGATTTAGAGGACATTGTCCTCTTGGTGTCCTCCATCCCGTTTGACTCATTCATTCTTTCTGCTTCCTCTTTTGCGGGGTTCACTGAGCTCTGAGGGGAAGGATTTGATGGAGGCACCCCATTTCTATCAGCTCTATTTTTATACATACATATATATATATTATTGTGTGTACACATGTAACAGTGCAGGTGTGCAAATGCCACAGCATGGATGTGCTCAGAGGACTCTCCGGGATCACACAGCATGGATGTGCTCAAGGACTCCCCGGGATCACACAGCATGGATGTGCTCAGAGGACTCTCCCCAGGATCACACAGCATGGATGTGCTCAGAGGACTCTCCGGGATCACACAGCATGGATGTGCTCAGAGGACTCTCCAGGATCACACAGCATGGATGTGCTCAGAGGACTCTCCGGGATCACACAGCATGGATGTGCTCAGAGGACTCCCCGGGATCACACAGCATGGATGTGCTCAGAGGACTTTCTCCGGGATCACACAGCATGGATGTGCTCAGAGGACTCTCCGGGATCACACAGCATGGATGTGCTCAGAGGACTCTCCAGGATCACACAGCATGGATGTGCTCAGAGGACTCCCCGGGATCACACAGCATGGATGTGCTCAGAGGACTCTCCAGGATCACACAGCATGGATGTGCTCAGAGGACTCTCCGGGATCACACAGCATGGATGTGCTCAGAGGACTCCCCGGGATCACACAGCATGGATGTGCTCAGAGGACTCTCCAGGATCACACAGCATGGATGTGCTCAGAGGACTTTCTCCGGGATCACACAGCATGGATGTGCTCAGAGGACTCTCCGGGATCACACAGCATGGATGTGCTCAGAGGACTTTCTCCGGGATCACACAGCATGGATGTGCTCAGAGGACTCTCCGGGATCACACAGCATGGATGTGCTCAGAGGACTCTCCAGGATCACACAGCATGGATGTGCTCAGAGGACTCTCCAGGATCACACAGCATGGATGTGCTCAGAGGACTCTCCAGGATCACACAGCATGGATGTGCTCAGAGGACCCCTTCCAGGAGTCAGTTTTCTCCTTCCATCATGGGTTCTGAGGATTAAACTCAGGCTGTTGGGTACGCCTGCTGGTCCTTGGCTCTATCTTTTGCTGGGGGCATCCACCAGCACGGTCCACTTGGTGACTCTGGCCTCTGAAGGACAGCAGCTCCCTGCTCTTGCAGTCTCCAGTGGAGCTCGGCTCCTCTTCAGATCATCTGCGGAGCTGGAAACACCCGCCTTATAGCAAATTCTTCCTGTTTTGAATGCTATGGTGGTTTTTGTTTTTCTGTTTGGACCTGGCTTGCCTCAGGTCCCCTTGTGAATGTCACTCTGGAGAGAGGGTTAGCCACCGATGTTTACCAGACTCTCACAGCTACTCTCACCATTTTCATTAATAACCTAGATAATGATGTACCAGATATGTAAGCTAATCACACTTGCAAATGCCCTGGAGCTTATTGGAAAAGCTATTTGCTATGTGACAGAATCAGAATCTAAAAATATCTTAATAGACCGAATCTAACAAGAAGGGATTTAATGAGAAAAAAACGGTCAATATTTTCATTTGGGCCCCCAAATAAGCATGGGATGGAGAAGCTGAGACACTGAAGCATCTTATGCATTTTCATTTCAGGTATGCCTCACAGGCAAAATTTTACAAAAATAAAAAAAAATCCAAAAGATGCACTTGTGTCATTAAGGACTGTGGCATCAACTGAGCCTTCTCTACTCTTTCTGGATCAGCCCGATCTTAGAGTGCGCATCTAAGATCGCACAGCTTCCAAAAGTAACAGTGTCATTCCTGAGAGTGATAAACAAGGGAAGGGCAGCTCGAGTCATTAAAGGAAATCTGAATTTTCTACCCGGTTTCCTCTGCTGTCAAGAATTCTAGAGATGCTATATTTCCAGAAACAGCATGGTAGCTTCTCCGATTTTTCTCCCTTAGCCATCCAGCAAGTACAGGCTTAGGTGAAGACAATGCTGCCTCAACTGCCGCCTGTGAGGTTGATTTCAAATCCAGTCTCTTATTAAAGGTGTTAAATACTAAAAATAAAAATAAAAGGAGAATGGAAAGGAATGGGGAAAGGAATGAAGGGCAAGAGGGAGAAAAAGGGAGGGAGAAAGGAAGGAGGAAAGTGGGGAGGGAGGGACAGAGGGAGAGAGGGAGGGAGGGAGGGAGAGAGGGAGGAAGAAAGGAAGGAGGAAAGTGGGGAGGGAGGGAGGAGGGAGGGAGGAAGGGAGAGAGGGAGGGAGGAAGGAAGGAAGGAAGGAAGAAAGGAAGGAAGGAGGAAAGTGGGGAGGGACGGATGGAGGAAGGGACAGAGGGAGGAAGGAAGGAAGGAAGGAAGGAAGGAAGGAAGGAAGGAAGGAAGGAAGGAAGGTTGGCTATGTTGCCCCTGAGAGGGACTCCAGCAGAAGACTGTGCCATGCCCATGCTGGTAGAGGGTCACAGGGGACTGGAGAGAAGGAGGGATAATGAGGTGTCATAAGATGAAGACTCCAGGGCCATTGACAAAGACAGAGACTGAGGCCCTGGCAACAGCATCTGGGTCCAGGACTGATGCTGTTCTGGGACACAGGAGGGTTGTCTGGATCCTAAGCCAGCGCGGAGCTGTCAGTTGGGGACAGGAGGAGGGATTTACAACCTGGAGGCAGTGATGCTATCCTAAAGTGCACAGCTCCAGTTTTTGCAAAACTTTTTGTACATCTAGATTATTTGCACTTGTAGACAACCCTGGCTGCTAAGAACATTCCAAAGACCCGCCTCTCTGCCCCTTCCAGGGAAACCCCCTCAGAACTCGCCTTTCAGCGCAGCCTCTCCTCCTCTCCCTCCTTCAGTCAAGATCATCTGTTTGGAACCTTTAACTTCTTATTATATGACGAGAAACTTGGTCCTGGGACGATAGGTCCTCTGGACTACAGTTGACAGAGATTCAAATCCCATGCTGGTCCCAGGCTCCTTAACTTCTCAGTCTGCCTGGTGCAAATCCCTACTGTCTGTTTGCCTGGGGTTAATATCAACTGTCCGTCCCCATGCACCACTGAGGTGCTACGTCTCGATCTTCCCCCTTCCAAATTCCTCCAAACTGCAAGTCATCACCCACATTTAGTGACTACCTGACTAAATAGTTTTCATGTAGCTGGAACTCACTTAAAGGGAATGAAGCAAAGTAATTCTAAACAACTGATTCTTTAAAATGTTTTAATCCATTAAACCTATTGGCACTTCTGCTTCAAATTCTATTACTGTGGTTATTTTGAATAAAGAGTTAGTGTTTAGCTCTCACTCTAAGCAGAAAATGGACTATCATGTCTGCTTCTCATAATTTTTAATGGTGATAAGTTATTGATGGTGTCACATCATGGCAAAAGGCCATCTGGTGCTTTAGAGAGAAGGCTTCCAAGAGGTGGGGCAGTACCGGATTTCTACAGTTCTGCACAGACAGGAGTGGCATAGAACAGATCGTCAACAGCTGTGGTCGGTATATGACTTTTAGAAAGTTAAAGGTAGGAAAAGACGGGATTTTATAGCATTTCCTCACAAATGGGAAATCAAAACTCTTCAGGCACGCAGCAACCTGCTTGGGCATATATGATCTGAGTCCTACATATGTTGGCGTTGAGAACGGGTGCTCTTTGTGTTAGTGCTCCACACTGACAGCTGGGTCCAGTCCTGGTACCCTTAAGAATGGGACAATGGGGGCTGGAAAGATGGCTTAGTGTTTAAGAGCACGGGCTGATCTTCCAAAGGACCTGGGTTCAATTCCCAGCACCCACGTGGCAATTCACAACTGTCTGTAACTCCAGTTCCAGGGGATCTGGCACCCTCACACAGACATACATGCAGGTAAAACCCCAGTGTACTAGATAGATAGATAGATAGATAGATAGATAGATAGATAGATAAACAAACAGAAAGAATGGGACACTAATGGTCCTCTTAGAGAATTACTCAGTGCATTCCTTCAGGATCTTGTCTGAGAGTTGAGGAGAGAAAGAGAGGATGTAGAAATATTTCCAAGTGGGAACAAGAGAGGTTTTCCTCCCTCTTTGGTGCAGCAAGCCTTCTCCAGATGTTGGGAAAGGGAAGCCAGTTCACTGAGGAAGAATTCAATGAACTCAGAGCACCCAGCCACAGTCTGCATTAACCAGAATGCGCTAAGAAGGTAACAGACAAGAGGCCGGTGTGGCCTCGAGAGCCCTGGGCTTTTGCTCTCATCACATACAACAGTTTCTTCCTCTCTGAACACAGTTTCTTCCCTCTCCCCGTGAGAATGCTTTCAAAGGAAGATAATGCCTGGAAGGTGTACAGTCCCACATGTTGTCAAGGAGAAGAAGCTGGGGTCTCTTCTAGTGGGTGGGAGGTAAGAGTTACTAATCCAATCTGCTTGAGTTAACTCAAAACAAGGCTTAGTGAGGAGTTCCAGAGAACATTAATCTCCCTTTACAGAAGTAGACTTCAGCATGGCCACCAAGCCCACGGTTTATAGTTCTTGGAAACAATGAGCCAATTAAACTTGAGAGGGAAAAAGAATCTTGCCCAAGTTTACTGATTGTTACCTAATACTCTGAGTTGCTTTGATTTGTGATGATTTGGCTTTGTGTCTCAGACATAGGAAATAGAACATTTCATATTCATTAGGATGCTCCTAAGTACAGTGTACCTCCTAAGTAAATACATACTGTTGCATGCTGGCTATTCTTCGTCTCCTGCTTTATTAAAGAGTGTTTGGAATATATTGTTTATATATAGCTGATAGTGCTTTGCCAAAAATGTACATCAATATTAACATATACCTTTTTTTCCAGGACAAATATTTAAAGCTTACATGAATTATAAGTGGAACAAATTGTTAGCTATTTAGATTTCATCCACTTGGAAAAGACTTTCAACTGAAAAATAGGTCCTTTTTAAAGGGCGCATACATCTTAAGAAATGCTGGAAAAGTATTTCCCTTCTTTTCCACCAATTTGCTGCCTTCATTCGTGCCAATAATTGTTGACGCTAACCTAATCTTAAGGTTTGGATATCTGAATGCATTTTGAAATTGTTCTTATTTGCTTTTTGATTTGCATAAACAGTGGTTGGCTTATTTTGTTGACATACTGAATCAGGAGTAGGCGTTGTTAATATTAATTACTTTGATTATTGGGAGTGGGTATTTGTCTGACAATGCCATTGACTAAACGGCTAGCCATGTGGTGACTGACTGGATACAGAAGATCTCTCGTGTGCTTCTCCTTACAGAAACAATCTCAGTCAGTCTTAAGGTCTAGAATTATTTTGCAATTTGCACTACATAAAACTGTCAGGAAACACTCGTGTAATGTTTCCAGTGATTTGCATTATGGTGTGTTCACAACTTTGCTTTGTAATGAAAGTTTAATGGCAAAGGAGTCATTTTAATTAATCAAGCTTGCAATTAAACAAATACGTTTTTATGTTCTGTACCTTCCACTTGAATTTAGGGTGTCAGAGTCTTTTTAAAAAGAGCTAAGCTTATTTATACTAGTTAAATAATAATTTGATATTTTTACCTGTGTTTCATTTCCTAGTCCAGGATTTTTTTGTTTCTCAGCATCAGAAAATTGAAGAGATGATAGCTAGGAAAGTTACTAAATATGATTTTTTTTAATAAAAAAAAATCTTAGTTCTTTCTTCCAGTCATTGCCCTTGTGTAAACTCTACCAACATCAGCTGCAGCCAAGTCGCCATGGGCAGGCTGTGGGAACCCATTTCAGGAAGTTGGTATGTGCTGTGCAGATGGCCCAGCTATGTTCTCAAAGAAGTGAAAACTGTTTCTGTTTTAAGTTTGTGAAACTTTGTGTGTGTGTGTTAGAGAGAGAGAGATTTTTAAGTTTTATTTGCAGTATCACTATGCAAATTTATTTATTATGCGTTGAATCGCACTGAAGTGAAAATGAAAAGGCAAGGCTGTCCTTTAATATGGTTCACTAACCTTGTTCACACCGAGTTACTGACGCTCAGTAGGAGCTGGCCAACACCAGTTCTACTCAACCCTTGATGATTATGGAGGATTTAATTATAATTGAAAATGGAAAAAAAAACACCCTCACTAAAATCTAATCCAAAAATCAATTTTGCATAGAATTTAATAACAGATGGAAGCTTGAAGTCTTATGTTACCAACTGAAGAATACTAACCTGAAGAAAGAGACCTTAGTCTCCAGAGTCAGCCCGCTACCTGCTGGACACGTCCTGACATCCAGAGTCAGCTCGCTACCTGGTGGATGCGTCTTGACCTCCCCTCTCTCAGCTTCATGACAAAGGAGCTGGCCTCATGCTGAGGCATGGTAAATACATTATGAAATAAAAGCAGGCATCATAAACAACACCAGCCATGTGGAACAAAGGCGAGTCAGAGGCTGTGGGCAATTTCTCCCTTTCTTGTATGTAGGTGAAGGGTTCTGCAACCATAGTTAATAGTTCTTGCATTCTTCCTCTGGGCCTGCTGCAGAGTGGACGTCAGTGGCCGCCCATGAAGCTAGAAAAGCTTTAAAATGCTTTACCTTCTGCCGAGTTTTCCCTACTCGCTGTGTACACCAGCAGAAGAATCACTGACAGGAGGGAAGGGAGGAAGAGGACATGGCCGCATTTCCTGTTCATCTGCCATGCTTGCAGGAGGCTCAGGAGCATAGTCGGTCCTGTTCTGTTTCTGACATAATGCAAACCTCTCCTACACGGCAAGAAAAAGCTAGCAAATGCTATTTTTGCTTTTCTGATGCAAGAATCCAAGCACTTTAGAGAGCCAACTTGTTGGTTGCTGTTTTTGTTTGTTTTGTTTTGTTTTGATGTAGACTGTGATAAAATACGGAGGCTTGTTTGGCATATACGCGCTTTAATAACAAAAGACCCAAATCAGATCGCCAGGGTGGATGTGAGGCTACGGGTGTAGTCCACATACGGAAATACGTTTTTCCAATGAAAGTGGAGTTTTGGTATTCGTAACAGTTAAAGGTTCCCCAGTCAGAGCCCTTAACTTGGTTCTTGTATTGCAGATAAACACCTCAGTCCCTAGAGTCGTGGCTGCCCCAGAGAAGCCCATGGTGGCTGCGTCTGGCCATCAGGCCAGTAACACCAGTGAAAATGTGACTGAATCACAGTCCCGTACTGAAGGGAGCAGTGGACTTTTGCTTGCAAACCCAACCTTTCAATTTGGACAAAAGGCTTGAAAAAAAATAAGAGTAGTTCTTAGATGCAGTTTGGTCGGTCAGGTGAGAGGGAGCTGGCTGATGAGGCTGCAGACAGATCTGAAGGCAGGCTGCCACACCAGATGCCATGCTGTTGAAGACACACACAAGAGAAAGTTCCTGGCTCAGGGATGCCTGTACTTTTGACAATCTGAAAAATTGTTTTGCGATCAGGGTGGTGCTTTTGAAGGCCTAGTGTGTATAAGTTTAGTTCTCTGGTGTGAAAATAAACCACCATGACCACAAATGATCTCAACTAAACCCCACATTGGTAAATTCACCTTCATCTTTTCTTCTTGTAATCCCTGACACAGCACTTTCCAGAAAAAAAAAAAATGGCCTTTTCATCCAAACTTTCCTAAAAGTTTTTTCCCCCAATATCTTTCTTTTTCAAGTGGAGAACCATTCACCCACACACCTGTGAGACCATGCTTATCAGGTATTAAACGGTGTTTACAAAATTCAAATGTCTATCATGTTGTGCCTTTTGCCTTCAGAGAAAATTTAAGTAGAAATTTTAGAAAATCCACATCTGTTAGTGTTGAAATGCTGGCGTTTGGGTGATCCTGTGTTCTAACACCCTTACTTAGTGCCCTTGGACACCAAAGCCCAATTCCCTTCTGATACAAATGTTTATTTATTGTTTAGCTCAGGACTTTCGGGTGAACTTGATTTCTCAAGAAATTTAAATGTATTTATTATTTTTCAATATTTTTAAAAACTGAGAATTTTTAAAAGGAGGATGAATACTGCTCTGGGGAAGAGCCAGGCACTGGTCCTTTTCCTCTCTTGTCTCTTTCCCCTCCTCCCTCCCTCCCTTCCTTTCTGGTTTCCCTCTGTTCTTCTTTCTTTTTTCTGCCCATATTCATTTGCTGAAAATGGCCTGCAATTGGGCATAAACAATAATATCCACTTGGCTTCCTCTTATTAATCCAGGGACGCTCCAGTCTAATCTCCCACTCATTCCATGCCTGAAGCACAAATGCATTGCTTTGTTTTACGACATGTTTCGTTCCATCTGTTGGATGCCGGGTAAGTCAATATTTATCACATTTATAGAGTCTGCATTGCTAACGACCCCAATACAACAGGGAAACAAGCCCACCATCCTTTCTTGCTGATTATAAAGTTTAAAAGTCTTATCTCTGTGATGTTAATTTCACCGTTTTCTGCTAAAATACTGAAGTCTGACGCATGTTTAAGTAAATCATAAAAACACTGCATTTTCAAAGTTTTTCATTCCCCAGCCCTCTGTAATTACCGTGTCGTGATTACGGTTTCGCTTTCACTACTGCTTTCTGTGGAAGCCCCAGGAAAGAGTTACTAAAAATTAAATTTCATGCTTGCGTGTGTTTCTGTGATCTGCTGCGTGTATGATCTCAGAGTGCAAACTTCTCTCAAAATAAATGGATTACCCTTTTTACTACACTGTCTGATGTCTCCTCCGCTGATAGCCTGGCTTCCCTGTGATCTCCAACCCACCTCAATCAGAACGACAAGCGTTGAAATGGGGGCCTCACGGTGGCGCCCTCTGCCTTCGCCGGCCCCTTCTGCAGCACCGAGCGGCTTTGGCTGCAGGGCAATCTCAGTTCCTCATGGACCCCTCTTTGCAAATGCTCCCGGGAATTCTAACTCCCACCAACGGAGTCCACTTTAGGAAACGTTGGCCTAAAAACCAGATTTTGAGTTCTCAATGCCTTGGGATGAACAGTTTTTGCTGTAAAAAGTTCTGTTTTTATACCTGCCAAAGGCTGATTCAGGAGGAGGTGAGTCTGCTCTTAAAAGGAACTTAATATATCTTACATATCCTAAAACTGCAAAAAAAAAAAAAATCTTAAAAGTTCCCGTGGACCCACACTTATGAAAAACCTGTTGGAGTAGCAGGTTTTCTAAAAGCAAGCACATGGGTTGTGGGCAGATAGCCTCTGACCTTTCCTAAAGCGTTCTGTAAATATCATCAGTGCTTAGGTTGTGAAAAACTAATGTGTTTCCACTAACAAAACTGTCTCGGGGTGGCTGCCCTCTAAAATAATGCCTGTTTTCCTACTGGGCTTCCTCTTGCTGGCTTTTTTTTTTTAAAGGCAATTAAATTTGTCTAAGGGATTGTACTTTGAGGCTATCCAAGGAATTTTAATCAAGAACCAAGGAGAAAGCCAATTTTGAGTGGGTGTTGGAGCAGGGACAAAGTAGCAGACCTCAAAAGTATTAATCAGGTACATTTTCTAATATTGCCTTCTGACTAGCAGTAGATTGTTTTCTTTCTAAAAAAATCTTTAATAAATGCTATAAATAAACAATTACTTCTGGAATATCAGTTTCTTCCTATATGCCCAAGGTGATGCTCAAACAACAGGAGTATCATTAATTGCTCTTAGTACAACAATGGTGTTAATATTGTGTTGCTTCTCTTCCCGGAGCTATCAACCATCAGGGACTTTCCTTTAAAGGAAACCCCAGAGCCTGTCCACGTGGTAAATTTCAGGTCAGCCAAGGCTGCATCGGAGGATTGGGTCTCAAAACAAGAAACAGGGAAAGAAAGAAAGAAGGAAAGGGTCAGAGGACATGGCTCAGTGGTTAAGAGCACTGCCTGCTGCTGCAAAGGACCTGGGGTCGATTCCCAGCACCCACACGGCACCTTTAACCATCCATGACTAGTTCCGGGGATCCAGTTCCCTCTTCTGAATTCTACGGGCTCTGGTACACAGTCATATATGCAGGCAAAGCATCCATATACCAAACACATGTAAATGTTTCTAATTTAAAAAATAAGTAAAAGAAAGAAAAGAAACACCAGGATGCATGACGCCCTTAAAGGAAGCCTTCTTTCAAAAGGGGAGACTTAACACGTTATTAAATTGACAGTGATGAAACCAAGTTTCTACGGCTGCTGTTGCCATAATTATGACACAGCTCACTTGTTCTTGTAACAGAGCAAAGGAACCAGCCAGGTGCCAGCAAGGGAAATCAGGCTGTAAAAGGTCCTAAGTGTCAGCACTGTGCTCCTGTGATTCTAAAAATCTCCCAGTCACAGTCGCGGGTGAGGTTGGTCCAGTTGTCTACCTTTGCACCAGCTCACACACCTAGAAAACAAATATATATATATAGTTAGTCATGCGCCACCGTGGAAACATACCATGATACCAGCAGAAAGAAACACAACAGGCGTGTCATACAAGAAGCAGATGCTGTGACGTGTATGGAGCTCCGGATTCTCAACAAGGCAGCTGTGTTCTACAACCGCAACACAAACACATAGCAAAACGGAACAAGGTCAGCGCATAGGCCCGCAGAAGCCACCAATCAAACACCCAGCTGTACTAAGGTCAGTGCGCAGGCCCGCAGAAGCCACCAATCAAATACCCAGCTGTACTAAGGTCAGCGCGCAGGCCCGCAGAAGCCACCAATCAAACACCCATCTGTACTGAGGTCAGCGCACTGGCCTGCAGAAGCCACCAATCAAATGCCCAGCTATACTAAGGTCCGCGCACTGGCCTGCAGAAGCGACCAGGCAAACGCCCAGCTGTACCCTAAGGCCAGTGCATAGACCTGCAGAAGCCACCAATCAAATGCCCAGCTGTACTGAGGTCAGTGCACAGGCCTGCAGAAGCCACCAATCAAACGCCTTGCTGTACTAAGGTCAGCACACGGACCTGCAGAAGCCACCAGTCAAACGCCCAGCTGTATTGAGCATGGCTTTCCAGCTGGAGGAGACTGGTACACTAGAAAAAAGCCTTGCCCATACTTGACCTTGGTGAAGGTCAGTAGGTCACAGAGCTAAATAAAGCTATGAGCATGAACTGATACTCACTTCCGGTAAGAGACAGAATATCAGACATAAAACTCGTCGTTAGTAATTTCAGGAAAGAACTGTCTTAATCTGATGATATGTTGTATGTTACAGAAGGCTTCCAGTAGTCCATAAAAAAAGCCTAAATGATAGGAAAATGTACATTTTTCTAAGAGGCGTAATATATCCCATGTTAAGAGCTAGGTCATTTTATGTAACTATGCATTTTATGCAATCATTGTTTGGTAGGTTTAAAATATTACACAAAGAAAACTATTTTTAAATTTTTATATAAGATATAAAGCAGAATATGATGGTGCTCACCTGTTATCACAACCCTCAGGAGGCTGAGGCAGGAGGATTGCTGTGAGTTAAAGGTCCACCTAGGCTGGAGTGAATGTGAGGAAAGTCTGGACCGCATGGTAAGACACTGTCTCACAAAACCAAATATATGTGTGTTTGGATAAATTAGAAATCATGCCTTTAAAGTCATCCATCAATAAAAAAAGAAGAAGAAATGGACGAAACAAAGAACTCCCGGAAATCACCTTAGAACTCTAGCTCTAGACTGTTGGTCCAGATGAGACGCTGGGCTCAGGGGATGTTTTCTCTTCTCTGTGCCCTTTGCACCTGAAGGGCTCAGGACACACTAACTGAGGGAATGACTTTGTGTGTGTAGTATTAAGTTGATAAAAGACACTCATTTGGGTCTTGTCAGTCCGGTGGAAACTGATTGCGGTTCTCACAGTTTAAGCATTTGTGTTGTCTGCTTTTCTCTAGTGTTGACCGCACCTGCCTTTGTTCTCTGGGCCTTGGAAAGCGACTTCCCTAAGGGCTGTGCCTGAGGTATTCCCTCGAGGGGAGCTATAGTGGTTGATCATCAGGAGACTGAGTTCATAACTGCTGTCTTGCCCTTAGGCCTTCCTCCTCACATACTTATTTTTTTTCTGGAAGCAGGAAGTGATCTGCAGGATTAAAGTACACTGCGTGCGCTTGTCTGCGACAGGTGGGTGCCACACACCTTTCAGCCTCAGCTGGATGGGAAGTTTGCTAGCAGAAGTGTCTGCTGGATTTCTAGGGAAGGATGAAGGATGTATTTCCTTAGAATTCTGTTCTTTTATGAAATTTCAGCTTCAAATGTGTTCAGTCTCTCCCTTCTGTGAAATAGAAAAACATAAGGATTGGGAGCTAAGATATTATTGGAATAATGATTCAAATATAGAAAGGTATAGCCCAGAAAGAAAAAAAGATGACATCAACAAGTACTGCTAAGTATGACTGTGCCCAGACTTGCATGGAGAGCCAAAGCCAAGGCAAACAGAGGGTCTGACCAAGAAGATCCCCCAGTGAATCAAGGAGGGCAGCCTGTATCCATTTGTAAGCTCACACACTCTCACACACAACCACAATTAATAAAGCAGTGATTAAAAATAACACATGAATCATAATAATTGCAAGATGGTGAGATTAAAAGCTTCCACAAAAATCCACAAGAACAGTGCCTCCCAGGAGTGGGGTTCATCAGGGGAAGCTCTCTGAAGTAGTGGGATTAGAGCAGAGCCTGTTAAGTTCAATATTTTATGTTGCTCTTCATCCGACAAACATTGATGGAAGTGCCTTTGTGGCCTGGGTCCTGGCTGAGCCACAGCCTGAGATGTCAAGATGAACAAAACAAGATCATATTCCTCTCTTCATTCTTTTCAAAATATTGTTTCTTTATTTTTTCCTTCCTTTCTGCAAGTGTGTGTGGCATGCACGGCATTCACCCGTGTATAGATGCATACCTGGGTTGCACATGGGTATCTGTGCAGGCATATGCATGCACACGGGTGCATATGAAGTGGATTCCTGCAGCATCCACATCAGGTGTCTTTTTCCACCGAGCTCCATTTTATGTCTTAAAGCCAGGTCTCTTACTGAACCTGAAGCTTGCCATTTTAGGTAGTCTGGCTAGTCTGTTTTCCCCAAGGGTTTATCCAGCTCTACCCCCCAGGTGCTGGGATTACAGGCTTTTACATGGATGCTGAGAATCCAAACTCCGGTCCTCAGCCTTGTGAGGCAAGAGCTTTATTCACTGAGCTGTCTCTCTAATTCTGTGTGCCTTTTGATGTCACATTGGAATTCCTGGTCAAGTGTTTCTGGATCCAGTGATAACAAAGGCAGGCACAATAAGGAGGAGCCGTAGCTAATGTGGGAAGGCTGTTCACAAAGACCTCTTGGGTGCTCTTTGAAACAGGGTCTCAAATAGCCCAGGCTGGCCTGTAACTTCTTATGTAACTAAGGACAGCTATGAACTTCTGATCCTCCTGCCTCCACCTCCCAAGTGCTGGGATTACAGGGGTGTACAACTAAGCCAGGCTGACACAAATTCTACTTCTGGATGGTAACTCTGAACTTTGCAATTTCTGGGATGCAGCTGTAAATGTTTGCTGAAATTATCATAAATGTCTTCTTTTCTTTCTTTTCACTCATTCGTTCATTCAGTCAGTCATTTTTTGAGACAGGATCTCACTAGGTAGCACTGGACGTCCTAGAACTCACTCTGTAGACCAGGCTGGCCTTGAACTCACAGAGATCCACCTGCCTCTGCCTCCTGGGTGCTGGGACTAAAGGCGTGTGCCACCACCGCCCATCTGCCGTGGATATTTTCCATCTCTAGTTCTTATAGTGTTACTTTAAAAGATTTCTAACGTTCTTACGCTGTTTTTATAGCTTCTGTTTGCTGTTTCCTTTTTCTAATTGCCACATTTAAAAAATCAAAGGTGACTGACATCAGCTGTGAAAACCGCCCCCCTCCCCGGCAGGGACATTTTCCTGTTTTTCTAGCTGCCTCCCCATCAGTTACCCTCCTAGCTGTTGCGCCCTTACCTTCCTGGTCCTGCATGATCCTGGCCCTTCATGCTGCTGTCTCTTAAAGTCCCTTGTCTAGCTCTGCTGCGACGTCTACAATGGGTTCTCAAACCTTACCTGATTGTCCCCCCAACCATGCTTCCTTCTCCGCCTGCCTTTTGCAGTATCAAGGCTTCCCTGTCACCACAGCTGTGTAACCACATTTCCCCGGCTTCCTTCCTGCTTCCCCAGCATTCCTTCAGTTTCCTTTGTAGAGTCCCTTCTGCCCCTCACTCCCTCCCCATGAGGGCTGGCCAGAGTTCTGTCCTATCTTCTCCCACTATTCCACATGATTCCTTTATGGTAAGCCCTCTCAAACATATATCTCCAGCCACTGTGTCCCTCATTCCCCTGCCACTCACCCCTCCTGACTGCCACGTGTGCTCTCTGCATGTGAATGGGACATCCTCACCCTGCCATCCATGCAGAAATCTGGGAGCTGCTTTAGGACCCTTCTTCACTCCCCACATTTGATCATCCTAAAGAGGGAACCCGCTAATGTTTCTGGAGCAAATGTCCTTTTGCCAACTCATTTGCCCTTGTCAGTTCTCTCGATTTCCAATACACTACCTTGGCAAATATTCATAATAACCTTTTTTTCCAAGGAAAAAAAGAATGCTTAGTTACAGGTGGATGGCACTTGCCGATACCAGGATGGGAAAGCAGGAAGTTCTGCTCTGGACCCTCCCTAGCATCCTGGTACTGGGTATTGAAGCCAGAACCTTTGCACATGCTAGGAGACTGAACTCCATCCTCAGCTCTCATTTTACTCTGTATTCTGGGATAGTGTGCGGGATGGCTTTAGACACAAGCTAATGCCATCTGAGAGGAGGGAGCCTCAGTTGAGAAAATGTCTTGGTAAGATCAAGCTGGAGTCTAGTCTGTAGAACATGTTCTTCATTAGTAATAAATGGGGAGGGCCCAGCCCATGGTGGGTGGCTTCATCTAAGAGCAGGTGGTCCTGGGCGCTATAAGAAAGCAGATTGAGAAAGCCATGAAGAGCAAGCCAGTAAGCAGCATCCTTCCATGGCCTCTGCATCAGCTCCTGCCTCCAGAATCCTACCCTGTTTGGATTCCTGTCCTGTCTTCCTTTGATGATGAGCTGTGATGTGGAAGCATAAGGCAAATAAACCCTTTCTTCCCAACAATAGAAACCTGGATTAAGACAGATAGGGTCTAACTAAGTTACCCAGGCTTGCCTTGAACCTGCGCTCTTCCTGCCTCAGCCTCCCAAATGACTAGGCTTACAGGCTTACCCCAGAAGCCCCGGCTCAGGATCCACGTGTTTAAGCACCAATTCTATCGCTATGTGCTTCGGAAGAAGCGATGGACAACTAGCTTGTATAGTCTTTTCTTTGCTATTGAAAAGTGTGGTCCAAAGACACACACACCACACCACGTGTGGCCCTGCTGGAAATGCTGGCTCTCGAGGCCACCCAGGCCTACCCGGCACAATTTGCAATTCACTGTGAGTCCAGGGGATGCTTGCGTCCAGCTGCTGAGGGGAGGTGTGTGTGTGTGCGATCAAAGTGTTTGTCTTCATGGCCCCATTCTTTCATTGAATAGCTTTATCTGTGGTTCACAGTGAGACTTTTTTTTTTTTGTGGAAGACAGAAGCACTTCTAACTAATAGCAACATATCTTTCCAACTCAGATCAAGAAAGCTGTAGGGACGCACGACAAGTGGGGAGCTGGGGTCACAGCTGTGTGACCTGAAGAATATCTACTCCCTCTGGGGTGCCTGGCTGTGCACTACTCTGTCTCCTATCAGCGTCAACAGGAACATACAAATACAAATAAAGACACTTCTGAAAGGGGCAGGGAGCCTAGAAGGAGACGCAGTCCCTCTTCAGGTTCGTGACACCGGTTGTCACCTGAATCCCACTCGTTTGCAGTCATACAAAGCAGAGGTGGAGGATAACTGAGGCCTGGGTGCCGGGTGCGTAGGCAATAGATGCAAACACAAACCCAAGAATCCCTAGGTCTGTGGCCTGGCTTTCGCAGTGGGACCACACACGTGAAATCATCCTTTGTGTTGACTGCTGAGTTCCCCTTCACAAAGATTGTATCCTGGGAACCCTTGTCTCCAGCTCCAAGGCCAGGCGTGGAGAGGCAGATTGTGAATGCCCCCTCATCTGCATGAGCAGGGGAAGATTTGCTTTCTGCATTTGCTCTGACCTGCAGCTACAGTCTGCAGGACTCTTCCTCGAAGCCTCAGAACTCGATCCAAAGATCACTGTTGTCCTACAGTTTATATGAGAAAATCCGTCTCTTGCCTTCACAATTAACACTGAAATGCTAAGTGGTAATATTGATGAGTCTGGAGGGAATGTGAATGAATTTCTCTCTCTCTCTCTCTCTCTCTCTCTCTCTCTCTCTCTCTGCAGGCTTAGTGAGATCTGTACCAGTGAATCCAATCCCATTAAAATGACTTGTAAAAAAGTGAGGTTTGCACGCTGTTAAGCCGTTTCTGCATGGCGACAGCATCTCTGCATGCAGCATGTACGTGTGCAATGCTTCTGTTCCAAATCGAATCTGTGCAAAGATGGTCTTCAGATCCGCCGTCTTCTCTTAGGGGTCTTCCGAGAGAAACACCTGCCAGCTCAATCTCTTCCTGACGGCGAGACCCTGGAGCCTTCAGATGCGGCGGCAGGAGGAGAAGTTGAATTGAGCACAGTTTCAGAAATACCTGTGACTAGGGGATTCTACGCTGCAGAAAATGGTCCCCAGAAACAGGAGGCTGACTTCCCTCGCCAGAACAAAGGTAAGATTTACTTTTTTGATGGCTGAGAATTTTTTCTGTCTCATAAGAAAGGAATTTAAAGAATCTCGATTCTTAAGGAAGTCAGAAGCAGGCAACTGAAGGTGGGCTTGGGTTTCCTGATCTATCCTGCTCACCTCAGCCACACACCAGGCCTCAGGCAAGACCTTCCAAACCTTCATCTGCCCGCTGAAGTGCCAGTCTTCTTTTAACTTTGACCCAATTTTTTCTGTCTCATAAGAAAGGAATTTAAAGAATCTCGATTCTTAAGGAAGTCAGAAGCAGGCAACTGAAGGTGGGCTTGGGTTTCCTGATCTATCCTGCTCACCTCAGCCACACACCAGGCCTCAGGCAAGACCTTCCAAACCTTCATCTGCCCGCTGAAGTGCCAGTCTTCTTTTAACTTTGACCCAAATGGTGTTCGAACTTTCATCCCAAGGAGGCAGTTTTGAACATTAAGCCACTTTAAGACTTGAAAAACCCCTGGATAGATGAGCTGTTCTTAGGCAAGGATTCTAATATCCTGGTGACCAGCCAATGAAGTAGACACTGTGTGTCCCAATCTCAGGGGTGTTACGTTAGATGTGGCTCATCACCAGCAGGAGGCATTTCTGCCTGACCCATTTTAATAGATAAAAAAGCTGTCTGAGAAAAAGATAAGGGGCAGGTTCCTTTAACTTTTCAAGTTCTTTTATATGGGAAAAAGTAAGACTATAGCTTTAGAAGGCATAAGTGAAATTGGAAAAACAACAACAGCAAAAAACAGAGCATTTTAGGGTAAGTTACGCTCATATTTAGGGGCCCAATTGTAGAAAGCCAAAGCCATACCTTACGTTGTCAAAGTGGCTTTGCAGGTGAAGGCACTAGCCACAAAGCCTGAGGACCTAAGTTTAAACCCCAGGACCCACATGGTGGGAGGAGAATTGACTCCCTCAAATTGTTCTCTGACCTTCACACACACACCCCATGGAAAACATATGCTCACCCCCACATAGACAAAAGTAAGAAAAAAATTATAATATCTCACAATGTCTTTAGGAAACATGGCATTACAAACAATGGCTATTTGAATAGACAACCCTCTCTATTCCTGACTAAATTTATGGAGGATTTGCCTTTAGGCCACAAGCAGACCCAGATGAGGATACGCCTCAAAGAGACCATCTGAGGGGCAGAGTGAGTCTGAGGGGATTAACAGCAGAATAAAACCCAGATTAAATCAAATAACCAAAGAGAAATTAGTAGCGCTAGGAAGGTTTTCCTGTCTGTCTCAGAGAAACGCCTACCTCAGTGTACTCAGAGAGGAGGGGCACCTGGCAGCTGTCAGTCAAAGCCCCAAACTAACTTTGATTTCTATTCGGAGCACCCATGACTTGTTCCTCTAAAAAAGTAATTTATACTAGCTTTATTTTTCCTGTCAGTTAAAGTAACGGAGGCTGCCAAAACACTGTCACTTCTTCTAAGTGATTGCTGCCCTCCTTCCCAGGGCTGTCATAAGTGTCTCAAGTGCGTTTGTCTTTGGAATGTTGCTCCTTTATTGCCTTTTGTGGGTCCTGTCTTACTCTGGCATTTTTACTGCAGTAGACACAGCATTATTACAGCAGGTCAAAGGTCATTCACACGGCCATCAATTCGAAGAACGATTTTTTTTTTTTTGGTTAATAAAACTAACTTTCTTAGCTGAGGGCTGCTTGCTGTGAGGAGGGTATATATTTGCCAGATCATAGTTTTCTTGGAAGTGATGGAATGCCAACCATCAAATTATAATGACTTGTCAAAAACCAAATTTCCTGGGGCTCGGAGAGATGGCTCAGCAGTTAAGAACTCACGCTGCTAATCTAGATGATCCAAATTTGGTTCCCAGCGTCCATGTCAGGTCGCTCACAGCCGTCTGCAATACCAACTCCAGGGGCTCTGATGTGTCTGGCCTCTGAAGTCACCTGCACTTACATGGCGGTGAAGCCACCTGAGCTTCCATGTCCAGGCCCACCCACAGAGACACGCATGCACATTCTTAAAAATGAAAGCTTTAGAAGAAATAGAGAAGCCCCACTAAATCTTCCTTTGAGTCACATGGGCTTTGAGGATGACGAGAAGGTCCCATTATGCAATAAAGTGGCAAGTGTCACCTTCCTCCTGCCTCACAAAGTCCCCAAGTCAGGGGAAACAGAGGTGTGTGCTGCCTAAGGCCAGGTTTTCCAGGGTGGGTGGTGGGCAAGGGGAAACCGCCAGCTGTCAGCAGTGTTCGTTGACAAGTTCATTCCTGTTTTTCTCAGCTGGGGTTTTGTAAACACAAGGTGGGCATGACGACAGGACACACAGCCTTGGTTTATGTGGAGAAAGAAAGGCACACACAACACCGGATCTCTACCATGTGTTAGCCAGAAATGACCTGTGGGACTTCTCAGCAAACTCATTGGCCAAAATGAGACAGAGGACCCCACTTACCTACAAAAGGCCACGAAGGCGTGTGCTGGAACTATTTGGTGATTACCAACAATGATGGCCACAAAACATTTTATATGCACATTTGCAGGCGTGCAAGGGTATGTGAAAGGGAGAGAGCAAGGGGGAAGGAGGAGGTGGAGTCAGAGACAGACCTGATCTCTTTCTGTAGGTGTATCAGGGAGACTTGCTCCAGCTTAGACTCCACATAAAGCAGGAACGTCATGTTTTCATGGGGACTCGACCCCACCCGATGCCCAGGCAGTGTGAGTGAAGGGAGGGGACCTAACCTACGGTAAGATCTCCTCTGTTCTCTCAGTCCCTGCAGTCCACATGAAACAACTATCAAGACAGAGAACATTCTGCACGGGTGACAAGATCCTCCAGTCAAATGCCACCCAGAGAGTAGCTTTTGAGTAAGTAGGGCACTCTGCTGCAGGCAGGGCTGGGGCAGAAAACACACTGGTGTGACATTGGGTCAGAAGTCATCTTAGCTCTCAGATACTCATGTGTACAGATAAGCTTAAACTTGGTGTGGGTCTGAGTCACACATAACAGATCACATTATAACTCTTACTCCGGAAGGGCATCGCAAAGCCCTAGGACAGACAGACTCAGTGATGTTTCCAGTTCATTACTTCATGCGACATCAGGGAAGACAGATGCTCCCAGCCGCTATAGAAAGTGCAACATTCCTTTCAGTTCCATTAATAAAGTAAGGCTCAGAGATGGAATTTCCCAGGTGAACTCTGCCCTGGTCATGTAGTGAGCTACACAGCGCAGGAAAAATGCCAAGGGCACCGGGGCACCTGCCTCACCAGCAGACCCAGAAGCTCTGAGCTTTCCAGGCATCCCTGGGCTCAGGATCATGGGTCAAAGTTGCATTCCTGACCCAGCTGGTGGGTTGGAACCACTCAGGGAAGACTCCTGCTGATTGGCAATGGGGCCAACTAATGACCTGGTCCTGCTGTGGTCTGAACCAGCGAGTGTCTCCCAGCACAACCACATCCCCAGTGGAACCTGGGGGCCTCCTGAAACAAGGTATTCAGCAGGAAGCCTTGGGCTAGGAGTTAGCGAGACCCAGGTTCTGATCCCAAGCCTGCTGCTGACTAGCTTCATTGCACCTACATTACATGCTCTTTCTGGCCTGTTTCTCTTCGTATGAAATGTTGCATTTGAATTAGCTGGGGCTTTTCAAACTTCGTTTTCCCACCTTCATTACTAAGTGAAACCTGGCCACCCTGAGTTAGTGGAGGAGTTGTGAGACACAAGCCCCACCCCACCCCCAGGGCCTTCAGCGCTTTCTCACCTCCTTTGCTTCTCTTTGAGACCTCTGGTGCCTTGCACACTTAGGAAGCCTCACTGTTTCACACGGTGCTCACACACCTTTCTGATATCAGAGGGTGAGCTCTCAGGTCCACCATGCCCTTCACTGTGAGGCACCCCCGCCCCCCCCCCCGGCTGCCCCACCTTGCAGAATTCCCAGGAGCAGACTAGACTTATAGACTCTCTCTGCCTTCCTCAGAGACCTCTGGATAGGGCAGGTTGAGAACAGGTGTCTTAGCTTTAAAACACATAAGGGACATGTGTGGCTCAAGCCTTTAATCCTGGCACTTGGGAAGCAGAGGCAGGGGGGTCTCTGATAGTTTGAGGTCAGCCTGGTCTCCATAGCAAGCTTCAGGGCATTCAGGACTACAAAGCAATGTCGGATAGGGAGGATTGTAGATGATAGTCCGGGGACCCAGAGTCTTGAGTAGACACCCCTAGTGGGGTGCACATTCATGACAGTCCACACCAGGAGTCCCACAGTTCTACATGGAGCAGATTAAAAGTAGGGAGAAACAGAAAGAATTTTGTGTAATGGGCATCTGGCTGGTACCAGCAATTTGTGCTGAGGTCTTGACATCTCCTGTGCTCTGCCTCCCTTCTGGAAGCATCCTGATACACAGATGGAGACAACTGCCAACCGCTTAGGTTTTCTTGTGTGGAGTTTGCTTACTTTTAACCCTTTCTAGACATGCTGCAATCAGCGATTTGAGCGTGTTATTTTAAAGCTCTCGGGGTGTCCAGGACTCTACCTCGCCCTAACAGCGCTGGATAAGGAAACCATTTCCCAGGTGAGAAATGAACAAAGTTCCCACAAAGTCAGAATCCGTGGCTCACTATGCCTGACTGTCATGCATACTGGCGCATGGACATATGTGTCACTACCTCATGTGGCCCCCTTTCTCTTCTCTCTGTTGCCCCAATTTAATCATCGTGGGAGCAAAAACAGCTCAAGGAAAACAGAAAAAAACATGGAGTTTCTTTTTCATCAGTGCTCCTGTGTTGTCCGTGGTCAAGTCTCTCTGGGTTTAAGCTGGCCCAGGGTAAAACAAACAAACAGAGGAAAGATTTGGTTCCTCAAGAAAGATGCCCTTCTTGTTTTTGGAATTATGTGGCCTTACTGAGTTATCTTTCGTTTTCCTAGTAAAATATTGCATCTATTTGGTATGTGTTGGGGGGGTGTTGCACAGTGTGCACACTAGTAGAGATAAGGGGACAACTTACGGGAGTTTGTGGGTCCAAAGGATCAACCCTACTTGGTAGTGATTGCCTTTCCATGTGAGTCAGTCGCCTTGCCGGTCTGCCTGCTATCCATTTGAGCAGACATGATAAGTAAGTAAAGAGTTTGCTTTCCTCTTAGCTGTAGAATCAGATGCCTTTGTGAGCCAAGGAATGGGGTAGGGACTGGAATGGGAGCTGGGGTAACCTGTGCTGAGTGGACCCCATCTAACTGGAGTAACTTCCCCTCCTTCAAGTGGAATACAGGCCAAATCCAGACCTTTGTCTTTTTCTAAGAAATAGAGACTTCATTTTAAATTTTGGCAAAACTATAACAAGAAAAGTTAAGAAAAATAACAACCACCATAAGGTTACCAGATCAGCAGGCAAGCAAGACACCTTATAAACCTGGAATGTCAAGTAAAAAGTGGGTAGGGTTTTAGTATATCTCAACTATTGTATGAGGCACATATTAAAATACAATTTGTTGCTCATCTGTGTGGTGGTTTGAATGAAAATAGTCCCCCTAGGCTCATAGGGAGGGGAACTGCTAGCACATGAGGCCTTGTTGGAGTAGGTGTGGCTTTGTTGGATGCAGTGTGTTACTGGGGTGGGCTTTGAGACTTCAGGTGTTCACGTCAGGCCCAGTGGCTCACTCTCTCTTCCTGCTGCCTGCTGATCCAGATGTAGAACGCTATGCTACCTCTCCAGCACCAGGTCTGCCTGCACACTACCATGTCCCATCATGACAATAACGGACTAAACCTCTGAACTGTAAGCCAGCCCCAATTAGATGTTTTCATTTATAAGAGTTTCTGTGATCATACTGTCTATTCAAAGCAATAAACCTTGACTAAGACGATGTGAAATTTGAACGTAACTGACAATCCTAGGCAAGCCTGTGCCTGTGGGTCACACTAGTGTGCAATGTACCAGCTGGCCACCTCCTCTTCAGATAAGCATTTCTGCAGCGTATCTGAAAAGCACAGTGTGGTTTCCTTTTCTGATGTGGGAGTGTCATATATCAATCTGTTGATTTCATTGGTTAATTAATAAAGAAACTTCTTGGCCTGATAGGTTATAACATAGGTGGGTGGAGTAAACAGAACAGAATGCTGGGAAGAAGGGAAGTTAGGCAGACGCCATGCCTCTCCTCTCCAGGTCAGACATGCTGAATCTTTCCCGGTAAGACTGGTGCTACACAATTACTAAATATGGGTTAAGCAAGATATGAGAGTTAGCCCAGAAGAGGCTAGATATAATGGGCCAGGCAGTGTTTAAATGAATACAGTTTGTGTGTTGTTATTTCGGGGGTTAAGCCAGCCAGGCAGATGGGAGCCGGGCAACAGGAACGCAGCCTGCTCCCCTCAACACTTTTCCAGTCTATATTTGTGGGATATACGCACACTGTGCGTTGTGCTGCCACAGTGTATTCTAGAGTGTGGTACAGGTAATGAGCATTTCCACACTCTCTGGATTGTAGTGTACAGTAGTGTGTTCTCTAATTTTCCAGCAACTTGACAGAAGCTAGAGTAATCTGAGAGGAGGGACCCCCAATTGAGAAAATGCCCCCATAAGACCAGGCTGCAGGCAAGCTTATAGCTTCTTAATAAATGATTGACATGGGAGGGTTCAAATCACTGGGGCAGTGTCAGTCCTGGGCTGGTGGTTCTGGGTTCTGGATAGAAGCAAACTGAGCAAGCCATGGGGAGCAACCCAGTGAGAATTTGTCCTTCCATGGCCTTTGCATCAGCCCCTGCCTCCAGGTTCCTGCTTTGAGTTTCTACTGCGCCAACCGACCTCCCCAACTTGCTTTTGGATACAGGGTTTCATTCCAGCAATGGAAACACTGATTGAAACCACTAGTGCTGCCTCACTGTCTGAGGAGCGCTGCATTCTGTAAAGGATAGTTTGTGTCGTCTTAATTGTGCTGAAATGAAATTCAGAGATATCATAGTTCAACTTTCAAAAAGGCCCTAATTATAAGAAATAAAGATGTGGAAGACTTGCTTTGTTTTTTACTATGTGTTTGTGTCTCTGTGTGGGTACGTACAGCAGAATGAGAATGTGGACGCTGGCAGAGACCAGAAGAGAGACTGAGATCCTCGGGAGCTAAAGCCACAGGCGGTTGTGAGCTGCCAGATGTGGGTGCTAGGAAACTCAGGTCCTCTGGAAGAGCAGCAAGTGCTCGCAACTGCTAAAGCCATCTCTCCAGCCCAAGAAATTAAAAAAAAAAATCAGAAGCAAAGCAATGTGCAGTGCTTGATTGTGCTACATCAGTGTCTATAGGACACTTGGCAGCTGGTGGGCTGGGTGGAGCCATAGACACCACAGAGCACCACACTTCCCTGGACTCCAGCTGCTTAATCCTCATACTGCCCCCACAGCCTTCGTGATAACCCAAAACAATAGCCCCATATGTATTTCCAAACGAGTCCTGGAGGAAGTGCTGGCGAGACTGGGGCTGTTAGCGAAAGGGTCAGAGCAGCAGTTAGTACATGGGGAAGGAGAGGGGGTAGCTGAGCTGGAACTCCAGGTCGGTATTGCTGCTTTTATCTAGGGAAAACTGGATGGGAACTAGCTGAAACCAAAGGGAAAGACAAGAGGAGGCCTTACATGGGAGAGACCAGACAAAGGAGAGTTTATTCTGGAATAAATGGACTCTGTTTATCCTAGACTCCTGCAAGAGTTCCAAGAGGAGCATGGAGTTGGTAGGTGGTATGGTCAGAGGTGGAAGCCTGGAAGACAAGGAAGCATCATCTGTGTTGATGGGCGTCACTCAAATGAAGACCCTGTAAGAGGGGACAGGGCCAACAGACACAACCCTGAAAACAGTCTCTGAAAAGATTCAGTCTTCTATCACTGGTGCGGGAGAATTGTCTATATTCTGTCAATCATGTTTTAAATAAACGCTTATTGGCCAGGCAGGAAGTATAGGTGGGCCAACCAGACAGGAAGTAGAGGCAGGGCGATGAGAACAGGAGAATGCTAGGAAGGAGGAAGCCCACTCCTCCCACTCCTGCCCAGACCACTGAAGAAGCAGGATGTGATCTGCCCTGCTGTGAAAGGTACTGAGCCACGTGGCTAACATAAATAAGAATAATGGGTTGATATAAGTTATAAGAGCTAATAAGAAGACTGAGCTAATGGGCCAGTTTATAACCTTAATGTAGACTCTGTGTAATTTTCTTTGGGGCTTGCCGGCTGTGGGGAACTGGGCAGGGCAGAAACCCCAAGGAACAGGCCCCTTTGTGTTACATATCATGAATGAATGAAGCAATTTGCAGAAGGGGAGTGGGAAAAACCAAAGGAAGTGGTGTGGCGGAAGGCACGAGAGGAGAGGAGGATGGACCTAAGACCACAAAGAGGTCCGCTGACAGCGGACGTGGGAAAGCGAAGCGCGAGATTTGTGATGGCTGCCTAGCTGCAGATGGAGCGTGGTGCCGGGGTGTCAGAGCCTCGTTAGCGTTGATGAGAAAAGACAGGCATAGCCTTTCCCTCCCTTGGAGCCTGCGTGGTGCTCCACACACATGCTCTATCCGGAGTCACTCGTGTTTGGTTTTGTTTATTTGTTTGAGACAGCGTTTTGTTACATAGCTTTGGCTAGGTTAGACTCATTTTATAGCCCAGGCTGGTCTTAAAGCCATGATTTTCTTGTCTATGCCTCTTAAGTACTAGGATTATAGGTGTCGACAACTATGTCCAACTTCTAGGGACATTCTTAATGGTTTTGTCATCCCCTGAGTTCAAACTTTCTCTGGAATTCTTCCCCATCTCATCATGTCCACTGTTCTTAGCTGTGTCCCAGCCTTGTCCTCCTTCCAGGACCCAAGTGGGTCCCGATGGCACCCATTTTCCCTACAGTCCATATTCAGCACACACGCCACAGAAAGCTTTGGATTCTCTTCAACTCAAAGCTCTGTAGATAGAAAGCCCCTCAGCCAAGAGTGAGCATAATAAATTAATGCATACACCTCACCTCCTGTTCATCCAGGAGCCAAACCCAGGGGATGGGGCCGCCCACTTTTGCATCAACGAATAGAAAAAGACAATTCCCCCACAGACACGCCCACAGGCAAATCCGACTGGACAGTCTCTCCATGAGACTCTGCTCTAGCCTATATCAACATGACAATTTAAGCTATGGCACATGTCCTCTCCAGAACCCCTTATTATTAGCATATTGGCTGGCGGCTTCCTGCCTCCAAAACTGTGAGAAATGGATGTGTGTTTTTTAAGCCGTGGAGCATCTACATTCTGGTTACAGCAGCCTGTGCTGACTGAGGCAGTAGAGGCAGTGTACGAAAGCCATGACTAGAATTCAGAGGGGAACGCACTTGGCCCAGTGAAGGCTACACACAGCAAAGTGAAATCTTCAGAGAAAGCAGAACACATTTGCCTCCAACCACTGTTTGGGGCAGAGAATAATCCTGCATATCATCCGCGGTTGTGGGCCTTCTCCTCATGGCTATGCTCTTTCGATCACGATTTGTCTCCCAATACGAGGTTATTTTACAGTTGGTTCTGTGCTTGGCCACAAGTAAAGCTGCCTAGATTCTGTTACAAGAGAATAGAAAAGCCAGCCCCCCCCCCCCCCCCGTCTACCATTTACAGGAATAGAAGGTAAAGCATCCAATATAAACGCCCCAAATACTATGCAGTATGTCATGTTCTTTCCACGTACTGTTGACACAGTTTGGGAAATACCTGTCATTGTTAATCTTTCCTCCCATGGGAATATTGGCATGGTATATTTATGTCTATGGGTTGATGTTCTTAATCTAAGCAGCAATACAAGTTTCTTAAATCACAGATGCTTCCATGGGTTTATTTCTTCGCTTGTTTGTTTTTAGAATATAATAGGAAGGACACTGATAGAGCCTTGGGAGTTGTTGAATAACTGAAATTATTCAATAGAACGAGAAGTTTAATTCTGGTCAAGTAAATGATGGCAGGAGTCTTTCAAAGTGTTGGTGGTGACGTCCCTCTGGGCTCCACCCATGCAGTCATGCCAGTAGACTGGACTCTCTTCCTGGTGCAAAGGAGAATACATCTGAAAACCTAGATAATATAATGAGTAAGACATTTGGTAAATAAAAGCAATTAAAACTCAAAAACGGCAGACAGGTGGAAAAACAGATAATAGAGCAAGTAAGACATTTAGTAAATATGACCAAATAGTGACGGCATAAAGCTTGACCTGAGTCGGGCAACAGGCTGCAATTCTCCATCCAGCGACTGATTTGTCTCCGTAGGCAAGCTTCAAAGGTCACAAAAACGTTTCCTTGGCATGTGCTCTGAGGTAGGGGAAAATCAGAAACACTATGATAAGCATATGTGTACTTTAGGGAGTTGGGTTTGTGTACAAGAAAAGGCTCTCTCTCTCTCTCTGTCTCTCTCTCTGTCTGTCTGTCTGTCTCTCTCTCTGTGTCTCTCTCCCTCTCTTCTTGGATTTTTTGGGGGGTTTTCAGACAGGGTTTCTCTGTATAACAGCCTTAGCTGTCCTGAAACTCGCTCTGTAGACCAGGATGGCCTCAAACCCACAGAGATCTGCCTGTCTCTGTCTCCTGAGTGCTGGATTAAAGGCGTGCGCCACCACCACCCGGTTTAAGCAGAGAATTTTAGTGAGGAGAGGGCAAGCAGAGGCGAAGGCTGACCACCACACAGGCTTTCCTCTATACCAACCGTTCTCAACCTGTAGGTCACCACCTCTTTGTGAGTCAAACACCTTTTCACAGGGTCACGTAACAGATATCCTGCATATCAGATATTTACATTACCATTCATAGCAGCAGCAAAATTGCAGTTATAAAGGAGCATTGGAAATAATTTTAATAATGTTCCGGGGTCACCACAACTTGAGGAACTAGCTGTAGTAAAGAGGCATTAGGCGGGTTGAGAACCGTTGCTCTAGAGACAGGAGGTAGTTATTACGTATGGGGCGTAACAGACCTCTGCTGAAGTACATGGAGAGCGGTTGGGATTTCTCTCTGTTCCTCTGCAGAGTAATCAGGTTTCCCTCCTTTACCCTTGAAAATGCCATTAAAGGATTCTGTTTTCATCTGCAGAGTCCATACACAGCCCTATTAATCCTCAGAGCAACTTCAACATGAAAATGACCCGAGCCTGGCCAACACCGAGGACATCGGTCTGCTTGCGAGAGAGTCACAGAGGTCTGTGCGAGTCATCCCACTTAAGCGATCTTCCTTCTGTGTTCACCCACAACTCCTCTGCCCACAGTCCTGGGCCTCCCTGGGGCTCATTGTAGCTATCTTTCTGAGGCAAAGGTCAGTTCAGAGGGCAATTGTTGCCGCCTCTCTCTCCAGGGAGTGAGCTCTCATCATAAGGATTCTTTCTCCCAGCAAGCGAGGATGACCTGGAAATTTGACAGTACCAGTGTTACAGACTGCTCTTTCTCAAGAGAGAGAGATATTACCTTATAGAAACCAGCTTTTATCCTGCTGGGAAACTGTACTGTGTGCTGCGGATTGTCTCTGATTAGAGCCGGAGGGCTGTCTCCTGCAACACCTCAAAGGCAGCTGGAATTGTCCGTGACCCTGAAAAGAAGCTGCAGTGTTTCTTAAGGGGAGGTGGGAAGACAACCGTGTCAACACGAGCCAGCGTACTCCTTGCTCAGAGTGAACGTGAGCTCTTAAACACACCAGGAGAAAAGTCCTGAAGGTTTCAGAACTCCCAGTGATGGGAAAGTTCTTGGCTAACTTCCTAGAGCATTAACAGGCATTATAAATGGCCTTTGAGTTCATGCAGTCCCTAAGAACAAAAGAATTGTTTGGAGGATTTTAGTGTTTAATCTTGAGGGAGTCTAAAGGCTCTATTTGTAATTTCTCAATAAAAATCAAATCTTTGTCATGTCAAACAGGGTAGAAAACATGACAAAATATTTTTGAAACAGCAGTAGGCATTTTCTCAGTTACTCAGGTAATCATAACTGAGCCCTGGGGTGTACCAGGCAACGCAGCAGGGATAGAGCTATGGTGGTGACCCAGATGGGCACAGTCCCTGCCTTCCTGATGCAGTGGGCAGGATAGCTTTGCGGTAAATCATGTCGAAGGAAAATGCCAGTGACCACAGCGTACCATTTCAAAGATCATTAGGAACACTGTGTAGGATTTAGACATGCATTGTACCGTAAAGACGAGGAGACTTTGAAAATGCACAGAGCACAGCTCAGGGCCTTTCATGCACGAAACCCAGAGTTTCATCTCCAACATCAGGGAAATCCATTATTTGAGTTGCTATCTAATAGATAATGATGTTTGAAACATAATGTGTGTTTTCTTGATTGATGATTCACATGGGAGATGGGGAGGGCCCAGCCCAGTGTGGGTGATGCTACTATTAGGTAGGTGGTCCTGGAGTATTTCAGAAAATGAACTGAGCAGGCCAAGAGGAACAAACCAGAAAGTGGCACTCCTCCGTGGCCTCCACTTTGCTTCCCGCCTCCAGGTTCCCGCTTGAGTTCCTGCCCTGACTTTCCTCAGTGATGGAGCGTGAGTTGTTAGGTAAAGCAAACCCTTTCTTCTCTAAGTTGCCTTTGGTCATGATGTTTAGCACAGCCATAGAAACATTAACTGACACACTAACATCCATTATTTTTATTTATTTTTAAATATGTTACATTTACTCTTGAACAATTTCTTACATGTATACTAAGTATCTTCAACATATACACCACCAATTCTTCCCAGTGCTGGGATTAAAGACATGTGCTACCATGCCTAGCTTCTCCTTTCTTATGTCCCCTGCAAATTTACATCTCAGTAAGAACAATATGTGTTGTAGTGGAACCGCTTGTTTGTCCCTGCCACCCGGATGCTTAGCCCAGAAATAATCACACAGGAACTGTATTCATTAAATCACTGTTTGGCCCATTAGCTCTAACTACTTATTGGCCAACTCTTACATCTTAATTTAACCCATTTCTATTAATCTGTGTATCACCATGAGGTCATAGCCTACCAGCAAAGCTTCAGCACATCTGTCTCCAGTGGCGGATCCATGGTGTCTCTCTGACTCCACCTTTCTTTCTCCCAGCATTCAGTTCTGTCTTCCCTGCCTACCTAAGTTCTGCCCTATCAACAGGCCAAGGCAGTTTTTCTATTCATTAACCAATGTAACTACTTGGTTTGTTAACACTATAAATAATATTATATTAAAAGACACTTGATAAACAAGAAGGAGGAGGAGAAGAAAGCAGCACTGAGTCATGGGTATAAACACAAATATTGATATGATATTTAGAAGGTCGGTTGGTAACATATCCTTTTAGCAGAAGTAGAGGAGTGGGGTTTCCCCCTCACACACACACTAACCTTCCCAGGGCCTCTAACTTCTGGAACCACAGTTTTTGACCAGGATTACATCAGACATGAATTTGTTCCTATAGCGCAGACCTCAAATTCGATCAGAAAGTGGTTAGTTGGTCCCACATGACACCTATGCCACTACAGCATGAGCGAGCATAACTTGTCAACAGGCTGGTATTGTAACCTTCTGTTTTCATCACTGAAACTATTGATGACTCTTTGGATGTCTCTGGGGCCTCTCTAACCAATAGCACATAGGGAGCTACCCCATACCTGACCCTGAGAGTTTTATTAATAGCTCATACATTCGGAGGCAGGAGATACATTATCTATCCATGCAGAATGGACTCTATAGTCGGTCTTTTTTTTTTAATTGGCTTATAGAAGCAAGATGGCGGTGACCAAACAGTGGCACAAGGGCATAGATGTTCAGGCAAAGAAGCCAAGAAGATACTGAGCAGCCAGCTAAGCAGGTGGCTGTGGCAGAAGTGGTAGAGAAAGGAGACAGACTACATCCTGGGGGTTCTGATCAAGAGTGGCATGGGGAAAGGAAGGAATGGATCTTCATCTTCTCCTCCAGAGGAATAAATAGCAGATCAAGACAGGCGGGGCATGACTGGAGAGTGCCGGCGCCTCTCTCTGACGCAGACACTAAGATGAAGCCTAAAGATAACATACTTGAGCTGCACAAGGCTTGTGAAATTAAAACTGCAATAAATGTATCTCTTTATCAAACTGATGCATCTACTAGTGCATTGATCTGATGATCAAAAATCTATTGATACATGATGTATTGATCATTCATGCATTTATTTGACACTGAGAAAAACAGGATCTCTGTATGTGGCTTTCAAATTCATCTCATGGGCCACCTGCCAAAAAATTTTTATTTCAAAACATTAATATGCATACCCTGGCTGAACTAAAGATGACCAGAAACTTAGAAGTCCTTGCCCCCATTCGTCTTTTCACCCTGCTTTTGATGAATTGCCACACTGCGCTTTGTTAAAAGGCTCTCAGTTCAGATCCTTAGGAACCATAGCATCGGATAACAGGATATGGCTTTAGAGTTTCCAGATTACAGAAGGTGTGGCTACAATGGAAACGAGACCTCATTTTGTCTTAAATCTCACAAAGATTTTTCAGGGGAGATTTGGAGGGCCAAACCTCATTACCAGTCTCTAAACATGTGTCAGCATGGCCAAGGCCCATCAGAGCGGCAGAGTGCTGATCTAAGGTGCTCATCAACAATACTGGCAAGGTGATTCCTGCCTTAACCCCAGCACTTGGGGGACAGAGGCAGGTGAGTCTCTGAAAGCTTGAGGCCAGCCTGGTGTACATATACTGTTTGAGGACAGCCAGAGTTACATAGAGAAACTCTATCTTAGGGAAAAAAATGTTCATAAGCTAAGGAAGATAGATTGTTCCTCATGAACCTACTGAAGATGCCTCTGTTAGACCAGCAGAGGAAAAACCAATAGAAACACAGTGGGTAACACCAGAGCCAAGAGCGGATCTGAAATCAAAAAAAGAGAGGGGTTTATCAGAGGTAGCAAGACGCACGGCAGAAGACGAGGAAAGAGAGGATAAGATGAATCAGTGGACAATTAATTTTTCCATTTATTTTGTAGGCCCTGTGTAAATACTTTGGGTATTCAGGATTACCTTGTGTCTATTTAGGGCACCATTTTTAAAATCTTAAAAATCTTCAAATTATGGGTCTTTTTCTAAATAAAACATCTCCAGAACTCAAATAAATAGACAGATGATAGATAGATAGATAGATAGATAGATAGATAGATAGATAACAAAACAAAAAATTGAAGCTTACAAAGTAATGGGTTTCCATAAGGTTTTTGTTTTTTATTTTTTTAATACAACCAGGCTGACCTTGAGCTCCCTACGTGGCCAAGGGTGGCTTGACCTTCCTCCTGGGTGGCGGGAACACAGAGCTGGGCCTGCTCTGTCTGAGTTAGGCAAGTACTCTGCCAGCAGAGCTACAGCCTCAACCTCCTAAATTCTCTTAAAATATGCCCTGAAACACAAGCTTCTTTATGTATATATTTTGAGAATTCTGGAAAGAAAGTTTTCATATCTACAGCATATCCTGAGTACTAATGTGCCTACTTCTTTGGTAACACTATTATTTTTTTAAATGCTTGCAAACATATACTTTTAATAATAAATTATAACAATACCATGTTAATCATTTTGCCTATAGCATTCTGAAACACATTTTGCTGAGTTGCCATTCTTTTTTGTTCATGATTTTTGATACTCTGAAATTTACATTTTATATATTGCCTACTAAAAACTGTATCTATTGTTTTCTTTGGATTCCCCCCCCCCATGGGTTAACATATTACAGATGCTTTCTTGTCTCATGAACACTTTAAATATTTCCCCCATATTTCCTTCAATAGTCGTTGTTAGGTGTTTATAACTTACTTTTGATTCATAATCCCCTCTTCAATTTTCTGGCATCTAGAATGTGATGTAGGAATCAGATTGAAGGGCTGGAGAGACGGCCCGGGGTGAAGGGTGTGCACCACTCTTGCAGAGGTCCTGCCGCTCTTGCCACATCCACAGCTCACAGTGGCTGCAATCCCAGCTCTAGGGTACCTGACATTATGTTCTGGCCTCCAAAGTCTCCTGCACACTGCACACGGTCTCATACAGATTCGTATGTGGAAATAATTAGCAAATAAATGTATTTTTAATGAATCATACATAATTGTCCTGTTGTGTTCCAGATTCTTAACCATCTTGTTCAACTCCATCACTTATCTGAATAATCTTCTTTTTACTTGTGTACTCTTGATGTCTTGATTTTTTATTCTGGATAATCTTTTCTGTAACATGGGTCAGTCAGGCACTTCTTGTTCTGGTAACAGACTTAAATGTAGTGGTGGCATGTTCTGTGTTACTTGACATGGTTAGTCAAATGGCCAAATGTGGTAATCAGGTGGGGCTGATGTGACTGAGAAACTGGAATTTTGATTTTACTAATTCACATTTAAATTTTAAAAACTTTTACAGAATTACTAATCAGAAAATTATAATTTTGGAATTGCATGTGTTCACAAATATGTTTTTCCTCTTGTTAATTTTATGATTTTAAATATAGCTCAAATATTTTCAGATAAAAGTTGGTGTTTAGGAGTTGGGGAGATGGCTTGGAGAGTAAATGAGCTTTCTGTGCAAATCTGATGACCCGAGTTCAAGTTCCAGAACTACATACATCTGCAATCGCAGGTGTAAGATGGGGGCAGCAGAGATACATGGCTCTTACACTCTGTGGCAGCCAAAACAGGAGACCCTGACTCAAACAAGATGGAAGAAGGGAACTGACTCCCAAACAATTGACTTCAGACCCATACACACATGCTGTGGCACAGGTCTACCTGCATGCACACACACACACACACACACACACATGCACGCACACACATGAAATCTTTTTTAATTTTTTTAAAATTAGCATCTAAATTAAGATTTTCTGTAAGCATAAAAATAATGTAAAATATCTCAATAAGTTTTATACTACCAACATGTTAAAAAAATGAATGTATTTTATATACTTAGGTTAAATAAAACACTCCATTAAAATCTCCTCCAGCTGTTCCTTTTACACTATAAAGTACAGCCACGGTTACCTCTAAATTACATATTTAGCTTACATTTTATTTCTATTGGAAATAGTTTAGTTTTTCTGTGTTTTTATTTTATTACTTTTATATTTATTTTTGTGTGTGCACCAGTTAAAGTATATAACTCCAAGCTAAGTTTAACTTTAGATAAAGCATAAGCATATCTATCTAGTGGCTTTGTTAGTCAGTGCCTGCTCTGAGATGGATACTTTGCATTGGTATGAATTTTGAGTTATTGATACAAATTCAGGATCAATTTTGTTATATATATCTTGTTATATATATATATTTCTGCTCTTGATTAAGGTATTTTGTTTGTGCAGCTCATTTAAAAATGTAATGTATAATTTAAAAATATATAGGTTAATAGATAATCATCTACAATAGTTAAGCTTGTAGTCATGTTTGTAAGATTTTCTAGATGGATAAATATGTATTTCAGATGGATAGGCATTCCTCAAACCTTTCAAAGACTACAAAATATGGCATTCAAAATGTTTAAGAATTTAGAAATTTTCATGACAGTGAGACACATCTGCTCCTGGCAGTACCAATCTACTTCAAGGGGAAGATGGGCATTGAAGAGGCTCTTTATGGAGTTGGTTAGCCATTTGGGCAAGAAACTGCTCTTGCCTGGACTGCTTGACTGAACTTGCAGGACCTACAGAGAAATGACTGCTGAACTTGCCTAAAGGTGAGACGATCCTTTGGGGTTCCTGATTCATGAAAGAGTCTGCTAGGTATTCTTCAGGACACAGAAGAAAGTGACTGACAAACTGTCAATATAGGAGAAACTGTCTTTGAAATTTCCTGCTTCATGGAAAATTCTGCTGGATACTATGGGCCTGTAGGCTAAAGATGGATGCCCCAATGGTACAGAAGAACTTTGGGTAACTATCCAGGCAGGGAGATGTCTCTGTCAATTCTAGAATTTTGGAAGTTGCTTACAATGCACTTCCTGTTTACTTAGGTAATATTATATCCTTCTGGAGTCTTTGATGGAGTTGAAGAATTTATAGTTATAGTTTTCCTTAGTTATGATAAAAGACAAAGTAGATATAAATATTGTAACTGTAATTCTTGCTTGATACCTGTTTTGTTACATGTAATTTTACTGTTAAAGTCAAAACCTTCCTTTTCATTTAAACAGAAAAGGGGAGGTGATGTGGGATTCCCCTTTGTATACTGTGAATACCATTAATGAATAAAGAAACTGCATTAGGCCTATAGCAGAGCTATAGGAGAACAGAGCTAGGTGGGAAAAACTAAACTGAATGCTGGGAGAAAAAGAGGGCAGAGTCAGAGAGAAGCCATGTAGCCCTGCTGGAGCCAGATAGAACTTTAGCCAGTAAGAATCTTTCTGGTAAGCCACACCAATTTGCGATACACAGATTACTAGAAATGGTTTAAATTAAGATGTAAGAGTTAGTCAGTAAAAATTTAGAGCTAATGGGCCAGGCAGTGTTTTAAATAATATAGTTTCTGTGTGGTCATTTTGGTTCTGGGCGGTCAGGACGAACAAATGGCCTTCTCCTTACAACACCTGCTCAAAAGGTGGGCATGTGACTCAGGCTTGATTAGTCATAACAGCCCTCTCCCCTGTCCTAGTTAGGGTCTCTATTGTGATAAAACACCATGGCCGAAAGCAAGTAGGGGAGGAAAGGGTTTGTTTAGCTTACACTTCTGCATCCCTAGTGCATCACTGAAGGAAGCCAGGACAGGAACTCAAACAGGGCAGGATCCCTGCAGATGCAGAAGCCATGGAGGGGTGCTGTTGCTTACTGGCTTGCTCCCCATGGCTTGGACCACCAGCCCAGAGATGGCACCACCCACAATGGGCTGGTCCTCCCACATTGATCACTAATTAAGAAAATGCCCCTCAGACTTGCCTACAGCCTGATCTTACGCAGGCATTTCCTTTAGTGAGGCTCCCTCCTCTCAGATGACTTTAGCTTGTGCCAAGTTGACATAAAACTAGCCAGTGCTCCTCCTGTCTGTACTGATTAGTAGTCTACATACTCATTTGTCTCAAACCAGCCAATTCGAACCCTCCTACAGGATTGAATATAGGGATGCTCTTGCCTTTTGGACTGGGAGCTGTAGAATGCAGGCCTTGGGGTCACAGCAGCCATTTCTCCTGCCCTTGGCGAGGTGCAAAGCCCTGAGGTGAGGAGGAGGGAGAGAGCTCGGGGAGCTCTCCTTGGCGGTGTTTCTGGGGTACTGGGCCAAGTTTTGGCAGAGATGATCATTCTCCAGACATCAAATGAACTAGCAGAAAGGACTTCCTCTAAGAGACATGTAGGTTTGAGCCAGCACCTTAGTCATAGCAATGCTGTGAACATTTACTTTCTACCTTCTTTGATGTTTTTCTAAACTTCTGCTGAGCAAGACAGAGTTAGGCAGGTGTGATGTCTCTGGGTGTTTATGCTTCAAGAGTAAGTCCATGGTGCCATGGCTGTGAGTACTGGAGGTCCAGAAAGTTCTCTTTCTTTTTCTTTTTCTCCCCTCATGTGTATGTGCCTGTGGTGAGCATGCATGTGTGGACACACGTATGTGAGCGAGTGCTCGTGCTAGCGTGTGGACACACGTATGTGAGCGAGTGCTCGTGCTAGCGTGTGGACACACGTATGTGAGCGAGTGCTCGTGCTAGCGTGTGGACACACGTATGTGAGCGAGTGCTCGTGCTAGCGTGTGAACACACGTATGTGAGCGAGTGCTCGTGCTAGCATGTGAACACACGTATGTGAGCGAGTGCTCGTGCTAGCGTGTAGATACACGTATGTGAGCGAGTGCTCGTGCTAGCGTGTGGACACACGTATGTGAGCGAGTGCTCGTGCTAGCGTGTGAACACACGTATGTGAGCGAGTGCTCGTGCTAGCGTGTGAACACACGTATGTGAGCGAGTGCTCGTGCTAGCGTGTGGACACACGTATGTGAGTGAGTGCTCGTGCTAGTGTGGGCGGAGGTGAAAGTCTGACATCACGTGTCTTTCCCCACTACTTTCCCCCTTATTCACCGAGGTGTGGTCTCAGCGGAACTCCAGTTCCGTCCTGCAGCTAGTCTAACTGGCTAGCTTGCTTTGGGGATTAGCCTCCCTGTCTATGCTTCCAAGGCTTAAGATTACAGGATTGGTGTCATCCCTACCCAGCCTTCACAGGGATCATGACGATCTGAATTCTGATCCTCCTGTTTACACAGCAAGGGCTTTAACCACTGAGCCATCTGCCCACCCTCAAGTTGTCCTGCTTTTATTGAGTACTTAATGAGAAAAGGGTATGGTGGCTCATGCCCGTAGGCCCAGCACTCGGGAGACTGTGGCAGGAAGATCACTGCAAATTGATCAGCCTAGGTTACAGAGGAAGAGCTCATTTCAAAAACCTGAAATATTAAAGTAAAAGAAGAAAGTACTGCCATAAATGGAAGCGGTGCATGGATGCACCGACGCCTGTGTATCCTACGCCACGACCACCACCATTGAACTCATTTTCTAAGACCGTCCTTCACTGGGCTGAATCCACAAGCTCTCATTCCTGGGTCCTGTGTATCCTACGCCACGACCACCACCATTGAACTCATTTTCTAAGACCGTCCCTCACTGGGCTGAATCCACAAGCTCTCATTCCTGGGTCCTGAAGGTCTGATACTCTTAATGTTGCCCTCGGAGAAAGAAGTGACCCCCTTTCTCTAGCTTTAATCCCACAATCCTCATAGGTACAACAATGGGGCAAAGGATTTCAGGGCAGGACTGAGTCTTCAGGGCAGGGTACAGTGCAGAAGTTCACACACACACACTCACATATACACACATACACACTCACAGCTAACATATACACTATATATATAATTTCAAAGATGCTTTAAATTTCAAGACAGCAACAGCAAAGATTAAACAAGCATGAAGCTCATCCAAGCAAGGGGTTCATGAAGCCAGCTCTGCCTGATGGCCAAATTTGATCTCTTAAAGTCTTAATTCCTTCATTTGTAGAATGGGAAACAGCTGACCTTGAACGTAACAAGTATTCGTGGTGTTTTGGGAATGCCGAGATCTCAGGCCTCCCTGGCTCTAAGGCCCTGTGCTCTTAACAACAGTAGTGACCGTCTTCAGCCACATTGCCTCCCAGTCCCTATTCTCAATCCTTCCTGCCCGTCTGCTTTCCTGGAGCTGCAGAGCACAGGCCAGCACACACATAAAGGAGCGTAGAGGCAGTCGTGTTTCAGTGGCATTGTGGGTTTCCTCCCTGAACGCCCATCTCATGAGAAGCAGAGAAGGAGAACTGCTCTGTTTCCTGGTGTCTATCTGTCTGTCTGAGTCTCCACTGACTCTGTCAGGAGGCACGCCCTCACAAAGGCACGTCTGATGAAGATCTAAAGAGCCCTGGACACGTGAAGGAAGCTCAAGAATAAGGCGGACGTGCTGCCCCATGCTGATAATCTCCAAGCTTGGGAGGT
The DNA here is from genome assembly GCF_037038515.1 of Microtus pennsylvanicus. NCBI lineage: Eukaryota > Metazoa > Chordata > Mammalia > Rodentia > Cricetidae > Microtus > Microtus pennsylvanicus. The sequence goes on from NC_134593.1 coordinate 7,784,857, forward strand.
AGAGAAAAGGGGGCTGAGGAGTTCAAGGTCAACCTCTGCTAAAGTGAGTACAAGGCCAGCGTTAGCAACAAGCAACCCTGGAGGGAGAGACACACACAGAGAGAGAGGGACCGGGCACCACGCATTTGCCTGTAATCCCAACAGTGGGGAGGTGGACGGAAGAGGCTTAGAAGTTCAAGACCATTCTCTCTGCTACACAGTGTGATAAAGGCCATCTCAGAGGACACGAGACCCTGTCTCCAAAAAAAGGTATTATAGAACACCAGGTAAGCATTTTCCCCTTGTCTTAAAAAGACTCGATTGCTTTATTCATAAGAAAGTAGCATTTTGGGAATATATGAAGTGGTACATCTGTGAATATATCACAAGAATGATTATTCTTTTAAATAAGATATAGGCTTCATAGAATTAGCAATTATTTATTGCTCTTAAAGGCCCAGCCCCACCCTGCCCCAGACTCAGAGCTTGTTTGGGGTATTTTGTGTGTGTGTGTGTGTGTGTGTGTGTGTGTGTGTGTGTGTGTGTGTGTTTTGGTGTTTGTGAGTTTGTTAGCTTGTTTTGCTTTGCTTTGTTTTGTTTTGTTGTTCTACAAATGGAATCCGGGGTTAGGTAAGAGTCTGTTTGTGTGTGTGTATGGGGGGGAGGCATGAGAATGTGTGTGTGTACGGTAGCTAATATACTAAGGGAAGGAACCTAGAATTTATACAGTGTATGTGTCAAAAAAAAAACCAACATGGAAATATAGATCAAACAGAGGACTTTTGGTTTTATTAGGGTGATATGTTGGATTATTTTATGTCACTTGACCAAGTTAGACTGGTCTGGTGTAAATCATAGTGTCTGCTCTACGCTCTACGGTATGGTATGCGAGTGGGAACTAGGCTGGAAAGTAAAAAACACACGCACACACAAACAGAGAGACAGAGACACAGGTCATCCTCGAAACAAGAATGCCAACCTTATTGGGTTCCAGGAAAGTTTACGTAGGGATCCTTAACTGACAGCCACGCCCCAGCTCTTGGGATTTCCAGCTGTGAAATCCACCAGAATTCACTCCCCTGCCATGAGGAACTCATGAGGGTCTGGTGCTCAGAGCAGCTGCAGGCACAGGAAAACAAGTTGTTTTGCTCAGTTCATTCCAGCAGGCAAAGGGTCTGAGGCAGGCAAAGAAAGTCAAGGGGCCAGGGGTCTGCAGCCCCCAATAATCTGGGAAGGGCAGTCCATCAGATTGCCTGTAGACAAGTCTCTAGGGCATTTTCTTGGTTAATGATTGATATAAGAGGGTCCAGCTCACTGTCGCAGTCATCCCTGGGGCTTGTGGTTGGGGCTGTATTAAAAAATCAGCCTGAGGAAGCTGTGGGGAACAGGCCAGTTGGTAACAACCCCCATGGTTTCAGTTCCTGCCTCTGCATTCCTGCCTTGAATTCCTGCTCTGACTTTCCTCCATGAAGGAGTGTGACTTGAAACAGGTAGGCTGAAATAAGCTTTTCCTCCCCGTTCTGCTTCTGGTCGTGGTGTTTCTCACAGCAATAGAAACCTGGACATGGAACAAGTCATAAAGGATGATGGGAAAGCCCTGTACTCTCATGAGGGCTGCAGGAATTCCCCCAAGAACATGCTACCAGTTTATCTTCCTGAGTAGCAAGGGGACAGCCTTCATCAAGGCTGAGGAATGAAGAAGGTAAGCTCTGAGAGTGCGCTGGAGCAGGTACCTCTTGGATGTGGCTACAAGTCTAGGTAGCTCTCTGGGGACAGGAATTGCATTTGAAAGGGACAGCTGGACAGCTGGGCTCACTGTAGTCCTATATAGGAAGTCCCCCATGAGGTTTTCCATGAGCTGACTTGGAAAAGCCCTCAGATTTCATTACTGTAGACCATCTGGACTGAAGTAGATCTTCCCTGAGCCCACTCAGAGGCAGCTCTAAAGTAGCATCGTATCAGACATGAATGCAAATCTCCATCCTGGCCAGAGCTGCAGTGTGAAGCCTAGTACTGGCTGTCATAGGGCAAAGGCACACCTGGATTGAAAGGCAGCCCCTGTCTCCTTCCAAGGATCTAGACAGGATGCACGACAGCTAAATGCTATGCATGACACTCCCTTGTAAACAAACATTTCTTAATATTTCCCACATATCAATATTTTGAAAATGCTTTGAGATAAGGTCTCACTTCATAACCACTTAGCCTAAAACTGCCTATGTAGCCCAGGCTGGCCTCAAACTCAAGAATCATCCTGCCTCATCTCTCTAAAGGCTGAGGTTACTGGTCTTAGAACATGAAGGTGAACACTGTTTTTATTCTATTTTACAGATTAAAAGAAAAATCTTAGGTAAAATCAAGTCAAGTTTTCCTAAGATTGCACGGTAAATGTCGACGATTTCACATCTAGGCAGCCTGCCTCTGAAGCCCGCGCTCCTTCCTGGTTTCACGGGAGTTGGCTTTCCTTCTAAAAGTCTTTGTCCACATCTTACATATTTGAAGAAATCAATCTGAACCATTCTAAAGAGCAGCCACCAAAAGGGTGGGTTTGGGGTGTAGCTGGGTGCTAAAAAACTGGTTTACCACGCACAAGGTCCTGGGCTTGTTCCCAAGGACATCAGGGGTGGGTGGGAGGAGAAAAACACAGCAAGAGATGTTTTCCTGTGGAGTAGAGAAACCACAAGCAAATCAACAAGTGGACATAGCATGTGCTGGAAGTGATGGAGCTACGAAGAAAATTCAAGTACAGCGAGAAGCTAAGATTGACAGGCAGGCACTACAGCCTTAGGGGAGTGGTCACTGACGGCACGAGGATGATTGACAGGTAGGCACTACCGCACTAGGGGAGTGGTCACTGATAGCATGAAGATGGAAGGGCAGGCGCAACCACACTAGGTCAGCCAATGACAGCACGAAGCTGGAGAGATGGCTCAGTGGTTACGAGCACTTAATGTTCTCGCAGAGGACCCAGATTTAGTTCCCAGCACCTACACTGGACAGGCTAACAACTGCCTGTAACCAAAGTGCCAGGGAATCTAGTGCCAGCTCCAAGCTTCCTCTGGTATCTTCATGCATACAGTATGCATAAGCTCATAGGCACACACACATAAGTCAATAAATCCTTCTAAAAAGGAGTAGAGTCCTATGACACGCCCTCTAACAGTTTATCCCTTATGACCCGTCTAAGCATCTACAGCTGGGCAAGCAAGGTGGCTCTGCCTTGGGGGCACTTGCCATCTAGCCTGACAACCTGAGTTCGAACCCTGAGACCTACCTGGTACTAGGGGACAATTGCTGAAAGTTATCCTCTGCCTTCTGTATATACGCTGCGACCCAACACACATACGTGCACAATGTGAAAAGTTAATACATGAAAAGGTTAAAAGAGAGAAGGGGCCCTTTGCATTTTATAACAAACTTAAGCACTCGTGAGGTCACGGTAACTATGGAGACTCCGTAGATAGACAAATACATAGCTCCGCATCTATGCTGTCTCTACTATCCCAGACCAACAAAGATGTGATTTTAAAAGCCCATCAGCCAGGCGGTGGTGGCGCGCGCCTTTAATCCCAGCACTCGGGTCGCAGAAGCAGGCGGATCTCTGTGAGTTCGAGGACAGCCTGGTCTACATAGCGGGTCCTAGGACAGCCATGTAAATCTATGTAGAGAGACCTCTCTTAAAACAAACGAAAAATAGTTTTTAAGGAAGAACAAAATTAGAAGTTGTCAGTACCACTATCTACTTGTAAAATTTCAAAACGAAAAGGAAAAAAACAAAACAAAAAAGAAAGAAAGGAAGACAGATACACAGATCAATAAAATAGGACAGAGAATCAGGAATAGACTCACAAGGATATGGTTAACTGATGTTTCAAAGGTACAGGGAAATCCAACTAGTAAAGGAAGGTTTTTCTTAACAAAGGTTACTACAAGTGTTGGGTTTCTCTAAACAAAGAGATATTTATCTTACATTGCACAATATAATTAACCCAAATGTAAAGGGTTAAAAAACATGAAACTCTTTACACAAAATTTAAGAGAAAATAATCTTTGCAAATATAAAATAGATAAATATTTCTTTTATAAGCTGCAAAAAGAATACAGGCTATAAAACAGAACTTGTTACCAGACTTTATCAAAATTTTAAAGTTTTGTTTTTCAAAACATACCATTAAATACACATAATAAAGCTAGTACATACAGCAAATTATTTGTATTCGGGATTTTTTATTTTATTTTTTTTTAAAGAAAACACTATCTTTTTCATTTTACAAATCAATCCCAGTTCCTACTCCCTCACCCTCCTGCCATTCTTTCTACCTACCTCCACCCCACCCCAATCCAATCCTCAGAGAGGGTAAGGCACTTTGCTTTGGGGAAGGTCCAAGGCCCTCCCTACTATATATAGACTGAGCAAGGGATCCATCTAAAGTGAATTGTTGTGATGGGAGCTGCAGGCTACGTTCCTGGCACCCGACCACCCACATGGCTAGCTTATGCCCCGAAATAATTACATGGAAACTGTATTCTTTTAAACACTGCCTGGCCCATTAGTTCCAGCCTCTTATTGGCTAGCTCTTACATATCGATCTAACCCATTTCTAATAATCTGTGTAATCAGGGAAGATCTTAACCTGTGGCTGTCTGGAGTGGGAGAATCATGGCGACTCCTTGACTCAGCTTCTTTCTCCCAGCATTCTGTTCTGTTTACTCCGCCTACCTAATTTTATGTCCTATTAAAGGGCCAAGGCAGTTTCTTTATTTAACCAATGAAACAACAGATAGAAAGATGACCCTCCTCCATCATTTCCCCTTTTTCTGTTTAAACAAAGAGGAAGGCTTTAACTTTAACATAGTAAGATTACATATAACAAAACAGTTATCAAGCAAGAATTACAGTTACAGTATTTATATCTACTTTATCTTTTATCATAACCAAGGAAAACTATAACTATCCATTCTTCAACTCCATCAAAGACTCCAGAAGGATATAATATTACCTAAGCAAACAAGAAATCCAAAGCTCTAGAAATGACAGAGACATCTCGCTGCCTGTATAGTCACCCAAAGTTCCTCTGTACTGTTGGGGCATCTATCTTCAGCCTTCAGGCCCATAGTATCCAGCAGACATTTCCATAAAGCAGGAAATTTCAGAGACAGTTCAGTCACTATCTGCTGTGTCCTGCAGAATGTCTTGCAGACTCTTTCATGAGTCATGAACCCCAAAAGACCGTCTCACCTTTAGGCAAGTTCAGCAGTCCTCTCTCTGTGGGTTCTCTGTGTCCATTTTATGCAACAGTCCAGGCAAGAGCAGTTTCTTGCCCAAATGGCTATCAAACTCCATAACGATCCTCTTCGATACCCATCTTCCTCTCAAAGTAGATTGGTGCCACCAGGAGCAGACATGTCTCATTGTCATGAAAAGTCTTAAGTTATTAAAATATTTTAAATGCCATATTCTGCAGCCTTTGAGAGATATGAAGAATGCCTATCTGAAATATATCTCTATATATCTAGAAAATCTAACTAACATGACTAAGCTTTACTATTATCGATGATTATCCATTAACAACCTATATTTCTTAATTATACAGTACATTTTTAAATGAACTACACAATCACAATACCTTAATCAAGATCAGAAATACATATACATATAACAAAATTGACCTTAAAATCCATACCAATGCAAATTATTCATACCTATATCATTTCCCCCCTTAAATGTAAAAGAACATTAACAATATTTTGGGAACATGGGCACAGTTTTTTCTCTCCAAACTGCTTCCTGCTGAATGAGGTGTAACCTGTGTGCCAGGTTTATCTCAGTTGGCAGTTGAGTGAAGTAATTTTTTGAGGGTGTTCACAGCAACCTTTCAGGAGGGCGAGGTCTATCATACCATATTGGAATAGAAGCAATCCACAGACTCTCACCCTCTGTGAAAACAAAATAAGAAACTCCTTTCCAAAGCATCGTGTCCTTAGATCCAAATTTCAAAGTCAAGGCATTTTCAAAATATCTATGTTGGATTAGTTCAGCAGCATTTATAAACAAATATCTTTTAGCAGCTGTTGCTCTTTCCTCAGCATTCAAATAATTCAAAGAGAGCATAATAGCATACAGTATCAAAATTCTCTGTGTATTTTCCATCTTTGTGCGCTTTATTTTAACCTCTATTTTGTTTATTTTTACTTTTATTTTTTGCTTTTTGAGACAGGTTCTCTGTATCTTTGACCTGGAATAACTCTGTAGAGCAGGCTGTCCTTGAACTCTCAGAGATCTGCCTGTCTCTGCCTCACAGGCATTGGGATTAAAGGTGTACGCTACTACACCTTGAACTCACAGAGATCTGTTTGCCTCTGCCTTCTAGGCACTGGGATTAAAGGTGTGTGCTACCACACCTTGAAGTCACAGAGGTCAATCTCTCTCTGCCTCCCAAGTGTTAGGAGTAAAGGTATGTACTACACGCCCAACAACTCTCTTCCTTTTTTTTTTTTACTTTAAGAACTTCAACTTTTAGCCTGCATGTATTTTTAACACACAGTAAACCATTTAGAAATTTTCTTTGTCTTTGAATCTCTCTTTACTGAATATCTCTCTTTTTCTGACCACACAAGCCTTTAAATTCCTGAGCAATATGGGTGGGATTAAAGCCATGGCTTTGGCAGCTAGATCCAGCCCATTCCTTAGCTTTCCAGCCTCATGGCTGAGGTACTGGCTGTAGCCATGTTTACTGCCACAACTCTATGGTATTTCAAGGTCCCTGCCAGCAAGCGAGCTTCAGCAGCCTGTGCTTGCAAACTGCACAAAATGCCTGTGTAAAAGAGTCAGAGTTTGCCCTGGCAGGACAGCCCAGAAAGCTGGCATTTTTAAACGGCACAGCTTTTTTCCTGCTATGGCTGAAAACCGAAAAGCATGTGTTCAGCTTTTCGTCAACACCGTTTAAGTGTTTCATGGCAGGACCTCTTAATGAGCTGCAGGGTTTTGCAGCGAAAGCTGAGTCAGGAAGCCTCTCTTAGATGAGAGTGCTTGCTTGCCTCTAGCAAGCAGAGTAGACCCGAGAAATTGTTGCTACCAAGAAAACATGTTTTACTCTTTCCCAAGCTTTCTCAGGCTTTTAGTGGATTCAGTTGTCCACACATCTGGGCTCCATTTTTGTAGAGATGGGTTGATCGGAATATCAGAATTAGCCAGTAAGGGCTAGAGCTAATGGGCCAAACAGTGTTTAAATGAATACAATTTGTGTGTTGTTATTTTGGGGCATAAGCTAGCGAGGCGGCCGGGGTGCTGGGGATGCCCTGCCGCTCATATTACTGCAAAAGTGAATGGGTTCCAAAAAGCCAGTACAAGTGGTAGGGATAAATCCTGGTGCCACTGCCAGTGACCTCCACAGTCTGCCCTAGCCATACAACTGTCACCCACATTCAAAGGGACTAGTTTGGTCCCATGCTGGTTCCTTCCCAGTCCTGTTGGAGTTGGTGAGCTCTCAGCTCAGGTAAGCTGTTTCAGTGGGTAAACTCATCATGGTCTGACCTCTTTGCTCATATTCTCACTCCTCCCACTCTTCAGCTGGACTTTGGGAGCTCAACTCAGTGCTCCGTTGTGGGTCTCTGCCTTTGTTTCCTTCAGCTGCGGAATGAAGGTTCTATGGTGTCATTTAAGATAGTCATCAGTCTGACTACAGGGCAAGATCAATTCTTGCACCCTTTCCACTATTGCTTATGGTCTTAGCTGGGATCATCCTGTGGATTCCTATCCAGGATTCCTTTAAATGGTTACAAATGCTTAAAACAACAACAAAAAATTTAATGGATAAGAGATTTGAACAAAGAATTCACATAATAAGATACAGGAATAGTTAATAAACATCTTATTTACTGTAGGGAGATGCAAAGTAAAAGCATGATGAAATTTTATAGCACACTCATTAAAAGGACTAGCACTGAGTCCGACAGCATTGAGCACTGCAGAGAACACAGGAAACGGGAAGCTCCTATACTTCTGGTGAGAATAGAAAATTGTCTATTTGGAAAATGTCTGGCTGTTTCTCAAAAGCTAGGAAAATATCTACGTGTAACCAGCCATTTCCACCATCAGACACCCAAAGTTAATGAAGATATACTCTGTGTAAAGACTTCTGCACAGCTACTCACTACATCACTACTTACAAAAATGCTAAGCTGGAAGCAGTCTGAATATCCACCAAGTGAGGAATGCATAAACAAAAGCTGAGGGAGCCAAACTGCAGAACCTTCCTTAGTAATAAACAGAAATGAGTTACTGATGTTTAATAAAGTAAGCTAGCCTCAAAATCACTACGCTACATCAAGGCAGCCAGGTACCCAAAACACATAGAATATATGACTCCATTGACAGAAAATTCTAAAAATAGAAAATTTCAGAAAAAGAAAAGTGTATTGCAGTAACACAAACCAAATCCATGGCCACATAAGCCATTTGATAGAGGGAGAGACTGCGGTAGAACACTAAGTACATTCTAGGCTGGAGGAGAATCTGCATTGTTGGAATTCATTGAACTGAGCATTCACGATGGGTGCCACACCCTGAATGTAAGTTGTTTCCCAACTAATTTGAGGGGAAAAATGTTATTTTATTATTTTTCAACTCTGTCCTCTATCTTTTTAAAATTTTATTTAATAATTTATTTATTCTCTATGTGGGTGTTTCATTTGTATATATGTCTGTGTACCACTTTCCTACCTTGGAGGCCAGAAGGGGTGTCAGATCCCCTGGAACTGGAGTTACAGGTGGTTGAGAGTGGTTATGTGGGTGCTGGAAATTGGACCCGGGTCCTCTGGAAGAGCAGTCAGTGCTTTTAACCCTCTCCCCAACACCTTGTCTCTTTTTTGAGACAAGATTTCACAAAACCAATGCTACATGAACTCACTTATGCCACCAAGGATAACTTTAAATTTCTGATTCTCCTGCCTCTCCCTCCCAAGTGCTGAATCATAGATTATGCTGAATCGTAGATTATGCTGAATCGTAGATTATGCTGAATCGTAGATTATGCTGAATCATAGATTATGCTGAATCGTAGATTATGCTGAATCGTAGATTATGCTGAATCGTAGATTATGCTGAATCGTAGATTATGCTGAATCGTAGATTATGCTGAATCGTAGATTATGCTGAATCGTAGATTATGCTGAATCATAGATTATGCTGAATCATAGATTATGCACCACCATGCCACGCTGTCTTGCCATTGTAGTAGTCTTTTATTGTTAATATATTTTAATGAAATGTTGTTGGCAGAAGTTTCTGCTCCATCAGCCAGCTCCCAAATAACCATACAGAGATGTATTATTAATTATAAATGCTCAGCCAAAAGCTTAGGCTTATTACTAACTAGCTCTTACAACTTAAATTAACCCAGGTTTATTAATTTATGAGCTGCCCCATAACTCATGGCTTATTACCGCATCATCTACACATCCTCCTTCCTCTGCATCTGGTTGACGACTCTACCCTTCTTCTTCCAGCATTCTCTCAGTCTGGCTTTCCCACCTAACCTCTTCCTGCCTAGCTATTGGAAATGGGAGCAACACATCTTCATAGTGTACAAAAGGATTATTCCATAGCAAAATGATCATTTTTTAAAATTTTTGGAGACAGATTCTTGTGTATCCAGGCTGGCCATGAACTCACTAGATAGCTGAAGCTGACTTTGCCTCCTTCCTACTGAATGCTGGGGTTACCGGCCTGCACCACCACTTCCTGTTTGTGTGGTGTTGGGGATCAGAAGGCTTACTGTATGCTATGCTTGCACTCTTACCGATCTTAGTGTTAGTCCTTTCAAAAATGTACTGGCCACATTATTTTATGTTCTATTTCTGGTAAGTGCAGGTAGTTTAGTCCAAAGAGCTTTGAGTACATTGTTTCCTTTTTTTTTTCTCCGACTCTCTCTTTAAGATCTTAGGTGATTGATGAGCTTTGTCTATGAGTCTAGATATCATTCATCCTAATCCCTGAGCAGTGGGGCTGCAACCTGGTGAGGTCTGAGCTTGCTTCTGTTGGGAGCCATAAGTATGTAGCTGTACAGAGAGCACACGGTTCCCTCCCAGGTTTTTCCGGGTGTTTGGTGGGTCTCAGGGGCAGGTACTTCCTCACCTTATCTGCAGCCAAGATCTGGGCCTACTCGATCCTGCCCTGAACCTCACAGGCCCCCACTCAAATGTTCAATTTTCTACTCTAGATGAACCTGCTCTTCCTAAGAGCAGAAGGCTTCTGGCTTACTTCCTGCGAGCCCAGTTACCCTGTGTCAAGCAGGAGCTACGTGGAATCAGTTTTTACAGCCAAAGGAACCCGAGATGAATCTGACATGCTGCTGGAAAGGGCATGTTTGCACTTATCTCAGAGAAAAAGAGAAATAAGCTCCAAAAAGTTAAATGATAGCTCTGCCTTTGAAAGATTTTGAACTAAAAAATAGATCTGGAAATTCTCAAGCCATCCGCCATCCAGAATTTGTCTGTGCATCTGATGGTATGCAGAGAAGCCAAGTGTTAGGCCCGCACAGCCATCCATCATGAGCTAAGTGTGAGGGGAGATGTGTTCTAGGGCGGGGGTAGCGAGATAACCCCACAGATGACAGCACAGAGAATGACGGCAGCCCAGAGCAACCAGACCCTTGTAGTTATCCCAACAAACATATCCTAGAAGGGCGGGAGCAGTTCACAGCTGTCAATCTCTGAGTTCCCGCGGAGATTTTACCCAGCTTATTATTTATTGATCCTTAGAAATTAGTTTATAGTCATTTCAATATTTGAATATTGAACATCCATCTTCTTTTGAACACAGTTGCCTCCTTTAGATGACAGGCTGCACCGGTTTCCGCAGCTGACCCCAGTTCCCAGCTCCTATCTCTCTTTACAAAAAGGTGCAAAAGTTCATTGAATCTCTTAATTTACATGCAAACTCAGTCTCCAGTCCAAAAGAAGAGAGCATTCTACTTTTGTTACCATTTAATACCAGGTGATAAAAGAATAAATTTGGGAGCTGTACGGGGTAAATAAAACGTCATTTGTAAATAATAATAGAATCGTGTAAGAAGTAGTGCCCAGAGCAGGAACGGAGCAAACACTTTGTTTCTCCGATGAGCACATTGCCATGGTGGAAGATTGGAACCGTTCATTGTTCTGATTTCTCATCTGGTCTGAGTTCCGGTAAGGCAGCCAAATACCAGCTTCAAATCCTCATACACTTTTTCTGTAACCCAAATGCAGAAGAGAGATAGCTCTTTGGGAGGAGTGGGCAGGGGCTGCTGCTGCTTCTCCGTCTCCTTCTTCTCCATCATCTTCATCTGAAGTGTCTAACCAACCTGCCGGAAACCACTGCTTTAGTCAGCCAATCAGGAGACAGACATGAAAGGCAGCGCTTTCCCCGGCACCGTTTTCCTGAGTGGACGTAACTGTATCTTTGGGGGACCCAGTTCTTTCTGGCTACAGTCTGCATCACATTCGAATAATTTCTGCTGGCTTCCCTAGTCTGGGAGCTAGCAGTGGCTAATGAAGAGAGATAATAGCCAAATCCCAGTTCACCTCCTCGGGTTCTGAACTCAACTTTGGGACTTGGCAGGACCTGGCCGGAAAAAAAAAATGGAAACACCTTCGGTCGCATTTTTTGCTTATGTTTTCTAAAATCACTTTCAGATAAGGTGGCGAGCTTGCTAGAGTGGGAAGCGCTGACTGACAAAGTGTCGTCTACTACAAAATTCTTTCCGGCGCTCCAATCATCCTTTCCTTCTCGACTTCAGTATCACATGTAGCCATGTGTAGAATCATAAAATAATTATGCGGTGTACAAGCTTTCTGGGAGCATGTACCACTGTTTTCCTAATTCTTTATCTCTCCCATTGATCGTGGCGTGTGTGCATTGATCCAAGTCGGCCATCTGGTTAGGCAAGATAAGCATGCTAGTGTCTTTGCCTTGCACTGTCACGCGGGGAGGGGGCACATTTTGGCTGTAGGGAATTACGGGGGCAGGATTAGCCCTCTTCCTATGAGAAAAAGGAATTTTAAATGCAGTGTTGCAGCTGCATGGGCCATGTTGCTAACTTCTGTTTTTGCCATGAACTGGGTAGATTTTTCTCCTTGCTTGTACTGTCTCCAAAGGTATAAAGATGCCTTGCACGAAACAGGCAGAGGTAGAGGAGAGGATGAGAAAAGATTCATCTTTAGCACACGTTAGACTTGGAAGTGACTGATATACTACAGGATTTCTAAACGACAGAATGGTTTTTAAATGACGACAAAAGACTGCTGGATTCAAGAGGGGAAAGAAAAAGCACTTTATACTGCAGCTCTTGCCCTCGTCCCAGCAAAATCATTTCTGAGAAGGAAGAAGTATTTGTATTAGTCTATGAGAAAGGGGGAGAGAAAGGAAGGAAGGAAGGAAGGAAGGAAGGAAGGGAGGAAGGAAGGAAGGAAGGAAAGAAAAGGGAAGGGAAGGGAAGGGAAGGGAAGGAAAGGAAAGGAAAGGAAAGGAAAGGAAAGGAAAGGAAAGGAAAGGAAAGGAAAGGAAAGGAAAGGAAAGGAAAGGGGAAAAAGAAAGGACATGTGTATCATAACAGAGGGAATCACGGCAGAAGCCAGGCTCGGGCCGGAGGTCGTCCTCTCCGTTTGTTTATCTCTTTCATGTATTGAAATGACTGTTTGTCCCGAGTCTATGGCCACTGGGACCGAGTGAGTATGCTATTTAATTCAAAGAGACTTTCTCCCCAGCCTGGTTGGCCACTGTTGTTTTCAAATTTGATTGCGGCCATTGTTGTCTCATATTCTGCAAATGTGTGGAAGACTCAAAAGCTTTTCCTCAAAATTGAACAATTCTGTCAAAAAAGATTAGTTCTATTTTGTCTGCTGGGTGCTGACTATTCATGAGCGTAAAGAGAGAGGGCTTGGGTGTCATTCTGAGTGGCTAAGGTGGCTGGATCTGGGCTATTGACTTGAAGTTACCCAACTCGAATCTACAAAAGAGCAGGCAGAAGCAGAGGGAGCGGCGGCCTGCCATGTGCTTGGCTGGACCTTCTTTCGCTGCCCATTTATTTCTTTTGTTGCCAGAACTTTTATTGTCATACAGTTGAAAAAAATGTTAGACACAAGCTTCAGGCAGCACAAGCAGAAAGGGGGAGTTAGCATATCAGTAGGATCATCTTACAGCGAACCAAGTTCTTTTCAGGATGTATAATTAGTGAATACAGTCTTTTTTTTTTCTTTTCTCTTTCTCGCTCTCTTTTTTTTTTTTTTTTGAGCCTATGGCTGGGGGGTGGGGCTCCGATCTCTGGTCAGAATATTTGAGGAAATAAAATACATTTGCCAATTTTGGAGAGATATACACATATTAACTCTTTCGACACAGCCTTTGCAATTCCCCCAAGAAATGTCTGGTTGAATGGGGAAACTTACTATGAATTCTCGTCATTGTGTCAGGGGTCCTGAGAGGGAGCTTCTCTGGAGTTGGACATATTCAAAATTTTAGACGGAGGAAATCGGATTCAGGATGAAATGAATGTAGAAGACCCTCCTGAACAGGAGGGACTGAAAGGAAGCGTGTGGTTTTCACACGACGCCTTTGTGGTCTAAAGGAGTAATGAAAAATGTGACGAGAAACCGAAGCCAGGAAAATGTACACTCGCATCTATGAGTGACTGAGTCTCACTGGCAGCCCGAAGCTGCCCTTGTGCTTCCTAGATGTTAAATCTTATCTGAAGTGAGAAGACTGGAGACCGGGGTCATTCCGTCTTTTCTTCTCCCCCTCAGTTGAGCATTTAAGTGTCTTTTATATACATAAAAGCACGTGCATAAAACCAGATCTTTTTTTTTTCAGATTAATTCACAATTCACTGAGAGGGTGTCTACTTCTATTTCAAAATACACAAGCTTTAAAGGAAGTCTGTAGAGTATGAGGAAGGAGAATCTTTTCTTTCACCCAAAACCGTGTATTTTTCAGATTAATATTCCTTAAATGTGAAAGCACTTATCTCTGTGTGTCGGAATACAGTTCTGAAGGCAGCCGAGTTGCTCAGCAGACGACGTGTTTTGTCAGTTTGTGTTCTCGGGGCCTTTTTACTGGGGTGTGGCCAGTTTGTCTTTATTTCTTCCCTGCTTGCTGTGAAAAGATTAGCTGCCCACTGCAGGCTTCCTGGTAAAACAGAACCCAAACCCAGCTCCATTCACATTTCCGTGTGCTAGGGACTCTCTGCCTGGATTTGTGTGGGTGACTTAATCATGAGCTCTATGTGACTGCTAATGAGGGCAGTGGAAACTGGTGTTCCTAGGAAGTGCTCATTTTCACCTCCAAACCCCTGGCTACCCTGAGAGAAGTCTCCACTGAGCTTTGCCCGGAAATCAGTCAAGCTAGCCCTGACTCTTATTTTCTTAAAGCTTCCAGCTTGGAATTGGGATTCCAAAAGCCAAATGGTTTGGTGAGAAACCGTGAGGGTAGGTTGTGAAGCTGTGGATGTTTCTTCGTGTAGGGAAAACTCACTTTAGCTTGCATGGGTTAGGTCTCCACAGAAGCTGATATATGAATTAGAAAGGAGGCAAAATGGGAGAATTCCAGTAAAATTATTGTAAAAATGGGTATTGTTCATTGTTGGGTATCATTGTTGAATTATTTTCTTTCAGTATCTCAGCAGCAATACTTTTCAAAAAAAATCACTGTTATTTTAGTACTTGTACTTTGTAACACCTATATTTTTCTCTGATATTTATTTGGAAACAGAAATGAATGCCTGAAAGGAAACCCCTGCCTGTACACTCACTTCTGATCTAAGAGTCAGATCACTAGTCCTTATGCTGGTTTCTTTTTCTTTTCTTTTTTCCTTTTCCTCAGACGGGGTCTCACGATGTCCCTTTGGCTGTCTTGGAACTCACTATGTAGACCAGACAGGTTGGCCTCGAACTCACAGAGATCCACCTGTCTCTGCCTCCCGAGTGCTGGGATCAAAGGCGTGCGCCACCACTGCCCAGTTTATGCTGATTTTCTAAGGATACATTTTTTTTTTTTTTTTTTTTTTTTGGTTTTTCAAGACAGGGTTTCTTTGTGGTTTTGGAGCCTGTCCTGGAACTAGCTCTTGTAGACCAGGCTGGTCTCGAACTCACAGAGATCCGCCTGCCTCTGCCTCCCGAGTGCTGGGATTAAAGGCGTGCGCCACCACCGCCCGGCTTTAAGGATACATTTTAATCATTTAATACAGACTTGTGTTTTGTGGTCCCCAAATCGCTGGCTTTTTAACTATTTGCATGTTTTCTGGTCTTCCACCAGTTCAGGTCAGGCTGCCTGGATTCCTCTCATGAACAGGCATGTTTACAGTGCGGAAACCTGGGCATGCTGCAGGGGACCTGCCCTCAGAAACATGGCTCTGAATGGTCCAGCCAGTAAGAGATTTCCCCTTAAGTTTAGGGTTCAAACACCTGAGTTCAAGAAAAACAACGGTAAGCCGACCACAGTACCTGGTCCCGAGAGTAAGTTCAGGAGGTCTGGGCAAGTTGCCTTTTGGTTTAGACTTAACAGCCATGGTGTCAATGTGTGAGCCCTTTCTTGTGATGCAGCGTAGAGATTATTCTGGCCGCTGGTGAGGCGCGATGCTGGGAGGGACCAGAGAGAGAAAGAGCAGGACCGGAAGTAAGAGTTCGGCTAAGCACAGGAAATCAAGAGCGCTAAGAGATGAGAAAGTCTGGGAGTAGGAGGAAGGCCAGACTTTCTGGTTTGAGATTTTATGAAGGTGAAAAACATTAAAACAGCTTAAAATTTTTTTTCTGAATAGCAAGTCTGAGCTTTAAAAAATAAGAAGGAATCAGGCGGTGGTGGCGCACGCCTTTAATCCCAACACTTGGGAGGCAGAGCCAGGAGGATCTCTGTGAGTTCCAGGCCAGCCTGATCTACAGAGTGAGTTCCAGGACATCCAGGGCTACACTGAGGAACTCTGTCTCGAAAATCCAAAATAAGTAAGTAAGTAAATAAATAAATAAATGAGGGGATTTATCATTAACTACATAGTCTGTTAATGTCGGTATAATCTATATCGGTGGTTCTCAACCATCCTAATACTGTGAGCCTTTAATACAGTTCCTCAGGCTGTGGTCCCCCCAACCATAAAGGATTCCGTTGCTACTTCACAACTGCAATTTTGCTCCTGCTGGAATTGTAATGTAAATATCTGATTTGCAGGATATCCGATGCAATCTCCTCACAATGGGGTCGGAATCCACAGGTTGAGAACTGCTAGTCTGCTGATTGTTAGTAATATTTCTTAATATGAGCTCTCTGATGATGCAAAATTCCCAATCAAGCCACATCAAAACACGCCAAATTAAGAAATAGCCAGGTTTAATGGGAGATCTGCGCTCTTGGGTGGCCCCGAAGGGGAAACCAGGAAGCCGCAGGAATGCGACCCCCGGGAGAAAGAAAGGGAGACCACGTGTTTCTCTTTTTTTGGGGGGGGGGGTCACTTAAGTACCAGGGAGGGGTCAGGACCTGCCCTGCTGGGATTTGAAGTCCAGACCAGGCCTGGGGGCTGGGATAGATGCAAGGGACTGGAACCTACGCTCCCAACCTAACACTGATTTATATGCTTTTTTAACCTCAGCAATTTATCAACAGATGATATTTCCTTCTCTCTCTCTCTCTCTCTCTCTCTCTCTCTCTCTCTCTCTCTCTCTGTGTGTGTGTGTGTGTGTGTGTGTGTACGTGCATGCACACACGTGTGTATTCAAGCAGATGCACATACATGTGCAGGTATACAAAGTATGCATGTACATATTTGGAGAGGCCAGAGGTCAACCTTGCGTACCGTTCCTCAGGAGCTCTTTCACTGGCTTGATACTCACGTAGTCAACTGGCCTACTGGGCAACAAGACAGGTAGCCTCCCTCTGTCTCTACCTCCTCAGAGCTGGGATTGGCACCATGGGCCACCATGACTGGCCTTTTCTGAGTTCTGAACTTTGAACTCAGGCTCTCATGCCTGCACAACAAACATTTTACTGACTGCTTCCCAGGTCAAGTGGGAGAGTTTCCATGCAGAATACTGTTTATACTTTTTACATTGTGAAGGTAGTATGTTATCAGGATCAACATACTTCTTGTTCCTCTTCTTTTTTGAGTCAAGCATGGCCAAGTTAGCCTCAAATTTACTGTGTAATCCAAGATGGCCTCAAACTCATGATCTTCCTGCCTCTGCCTCTCCTGAGTGCCGGGACTGTAAGTATGTGCCATCAAGCCGTGAAGGTATCAATCTTTGTTTTTCCCCTATTCAGAAGCTGGGGATCAAACCAAGGGCTTTGCACCTACTAGGGCAAGGGCTGTATGAGTAAGCTACATCTCCATGATAGAGCCTTATCAACACTCCTTAACTTTATAACCTCCAGGGTAGCAGGAGCTACCTGATGCTATGGGTTTCAACCCCATACATTTGTTAAACTAGTTAGCTAGTTTTAGGACTGACTTCATAGTTAGGAATGACTTCAAAGACCAAGGTTCTGCAAATGTGTGTATTTTAAATACAACTCCAGTCTAACATGTTGCAGATTTCCTGTTAGAGAAGAAAAAGACAACATTTTAAATGGATAATGATGCCATAGTTCATATTTTCAAAGCATTAGTTTAATTAGACCCACATTGTTGTGATAAAGATAAGATAAGCCTGTATCCATTTTCTGACACACTAGAAGCATAGGTTCCTGTTGCGCATAACTATCCAGGCAGGTGTTAGAGCTAATGGTATTTTTTAAAAGTTAGTGTTATTTTTTTTAAGAATCATTTATTTTAAAAAGATCATGCATGTCCAACATATCCATGCATATTTTATGTCAGTCTATAACAGGAAAGCAAGAAGCTCTTCCATTTTAGTGGCTAGTATATTCAAACTCTTAGCCTCACTTTAGAGAGTTTACCAATGATCATCTCGTATAGCCTAGTAGCCTATGACATAAAGGCTGTTAGTGCTACTGTGTCCCTTTTATCAATGGAAAACAGATTCACTAATAAGAAGTTACTCGCCCAAGATCATGCCTCTGGAACAGGTAAAGCTGGGATCAAAACCAGGTAACCCTGGCTTGAATATTCTTCAACCCCTGGGAGACATAAGGAAACTGTAGAAAAAGAAGAAGGAGGAGGAGGAGGAGAAAGACAGAAAGGAAGGAAGGAAGGAAGGAAGGAAGGAAGGAAGGAAGGAAGGAAGGAAGGAAGGAAGAGGGAAGAACCACCAGCTGGACAGAAATTGTTACCAGACTGCACATCCTGGCAAGAAATTTAAATGAAGGCCTCTAGACACACAGGTTGTGAGTGCCAGGAAGGGGTGAGCTATTTGATACTCAGGCTTTTCCTTTTCCAATGACAGAGCTGAAACTTAGGGAAGAGGCATGACTTTTATTGACAATAGAAGAACTAACTCAAAACGGGAATTCCCACAAAGGCTAAGCTCTCCCTAGTATTTGAAGCCAACAGACAATTCCCGTAGAGTCTGGTGAAGCAAAGGGCACAGCAGTGTGTTTGATGATGCTGTCCACTCCCTCAGAAGGCACGGAAGTTGCCACCATATCTAAAAGCTGCCAAAGGACTCTCTGTGAGAGTGCAGAAGTTGCACTCACACAAACAAGGAAGGAACAGAAAAGCTTCACCTTCAAGTTTAAAACAACAATAGAATTAAGACAAAGACAGAGAAGTCCCTTGAATTCCCGCTTACTTGTTCTCAACTGGAAAGTGGTTCTCCGTGAAGTAGTTCCTCTTGTCTTGAAGGAGTTGGAGGTGCAAAGGGATGTAATCCAGGCATGAAGAGGTGAGAGCATTGGAATCAGGAGGTCTAGTGTACACATGTACACACACACATATACGCATGCACAAACACACATGGGCTCACACCCATGTTTTCCCCTTTCTTCTTTTGCATTCTTGCTATAAGACAGGGTTTAGAAATGGGGACTCTTCACCTGTTCACCCAGGCTCATACTCCCAGACGTCTGTTTGACCTGAAAAACTCTTCATAGGTCTTTGACCAGAAAAAACAAAGAAAGACTCAAGCTTGGGCAGGGAGCAAGCTTTCTTCTTCCATTTCATAAGGTCTCATCGCTAGTCTCCGAGGTCATCATTTTTGCTTGATGCGTGTGGTGGGATACACATGTCAGCATTATTATGAACTGACACCCCAAGCTCGCTTCCTTGAGTCAACTGCTGAGTTAGTTCTTGTTCAAACAGAGGTTAACGACAGCATTCATCGCCCCTCCCCCCCCCATGCTGTCTCTTTGCATTAGGGTAAAATTTATCAATGTTACCAACTCTGTGACATTTTTGGCGAAAGGAACACGGGTGGGTGTTAGTGCACAGACCTGTGTGTCTGGCTTCATATCTCAGCCACACCTGAGTTAGTCTGGAGTCAAAAGTTAACATTTGCGAGGATGAAAATGGGTCTTTACTGCTGAGAATGCAGTCTTAATTAGGTAAACAAAGAGGTTTTTCATTACATTGTAAACACATTTCACAAAGAGACCCCATTTAAGTTTCTTTTTAACGAAACTGGAAATATTGAAAAAGTTAATTGAAGGTCACTCAAACGACAATTAATGAGCAAACACAGTTATCTCCTAGCTAGTATGTGGCTTGAGGATTTTTTTTTTTATCTTTCATTGTGGCCTTATTTTAAAATGTTGCGAATGCCAACCCAAGTAGGGGCAGACACGATATTAAATGACAGATTTCTCTATTTATATTTAAATAACCATCTGCATGAAATTATGCACAAATCATGGAATAATTCCTAGCAGAAATTACTGTTTATGAAATAAAGAAAGTATCTGAGAGATGGGGTGCTTGTCGTATTAAATTGCCCATTTCCAGGACATCATGTGTATTCACATAATGCAGAGATTCTACATTGCAAGACCAGTAGGAACTGCTCACAATACTAATGAAGATGGATGGAGAGGATTGAAAAGCACGCATTTACAAGTGCCAGGGGACCAGAGGGTAGCCATGTTCCCAATCTCTACCTACTTCTATTTATTTATTTTCCTTCAATAATAGCCAATTGTATGGTCATAACTTTAATAGGACAGCGCTTGGTGAGGCTTTACCATGGGTTTTCATTTTGAGTTTTAACTATGGCCAGTTTCCCCCATTTGGGTTGAAAATAGTACATGTGAAGTTGGGAGGTTTACAGATAAAGCTAAGGAAAAGGAATGTTAGCCTATGAAGAACTATGCATAAAGTAGACTAACTACAAAATTCAAATCGCCCTTTACATCCAAGAATAGTGAAATAGCTCTTTGTCCCGAAAAGACAGCTTCAGGACGACCGACCTTTTCTCCCCACCTCTAACAACCTGTCAGCCCCCCGGAGCTCAGCCAAGCCATAAATGGAATGGGATGGATAGGAAACAGGGAGGTGCTCTGAGGACAGACACAGTTAGTCCAGAATTCCAGGATGTAGGCTTCTCACAGTCCATCAGAGCACAGCGCTCTGCCGAAACTCCAAGTGCCTATCAACAATCGGGAGGCAGCCAGGAAGTACCTTACCCCTGAATTGAAAGAGGTGAGCTGGGGGTCTGAGGTCCTCACATTCCACCAGACCCTCAGCCATCCAGGCTCCATGACATCTCCGCACATTTACTGATGTCCTTCCCCATTGGTAGCTGAGTCTATGTTTTCCCCTGTGTCTCAAAAGAGTGAGACGCAGACTCAAAGCCACCGCATGAACATCTTCAAAGGCCAGCCTTCCTCTGGTCCCATTTCAGCTCCTCCTCCTTGAGTTCCCCACACTCTGCAAGCTGTGTTTGCTAACTGCTAAGTTCATTTGTCCAGCAAATGTTTATTGTGGATAAATATTTATATGCTAGATACTGGGACACTGCTGTGAATAGGACAAACACTATCTGTACTGCCCCAAACCTGACAGACTCATGAGTCAACACACAAGGACTCCTAAGGAAATCAGAGGGAGTCCCTGAAAAAACAAATATCCACACCAAGGTCTGAATTGATTGAGCATCTACTTTGTGCAAGACAGAGTGAGGAGTAAAACCAGCTGCCAGTCGGTGCCATTAGCGGTCAGTGAGGTGCACACAGTAGGCAGACATGACTGATGCTGGAAATGAGACCAATCAGCTCCCAGGAGGATGGATCTCCCGAGGACGGCTCTCTAGAGGTTGGACCCGGGGCTTTATAAACACAACGACTTAGAGCTCATTTTCAAGAGTGATGAACAGAATCAAAACCCAGACAGCCCAATGGGTAGGAACAGGATGCAGGGGTAAGAAACTGAAGTGTGTTTGAGGAGCAGAAATGGCCACACTTGTCCTTGCCTGGAGTCAGGGAGTACACAGAGAACAATTGTCCTGCCCTTTGCAAGACAGCGTGAGCATTGCTCTCTGGGTATCTGGGAGCCCAACCTCCCTGATCTCCCTGACAGGGGAGTAAGGTACATGTACCCAGGAAGCCCAAGAGACTTCGATGTCCTATTTATCATCCCACCATACCAGATCACTTCAGTATCTTCTCAAGTCCCCTGCCCAAAAACCCATTTTTAATATTTAATTGTTTAATTTTTTACACTTTCTGTGTTTGTACAAACAGGTGTGAGTGTGCAGGAGTATGTGAATTGAGGGAAGATGTCTGCAAAAGCAAAGGAGGGCGCGGAATCCCCTGAGCTGGGGTCACAGGAGTTATGAGTTGTCCATAGGAGTTGCCAGGCACCAAACTCCAGCCTCTGAAGGAGCAGCGAGTATTCTTTGCCACTGAGCCATCTTGCCATCTCTCAAAGTTGGGTTCTTTATTTAGACCTGGGGCACGTACTACATCCTTGCAGAAGCGTTTGATTGATGCCCTGGGCACTCACTCTGCTCCATTCTGTGTTCAGAGACGAGTTGGCACAGAACCCAAATCCATGCAGCCTGTTCTGAACAGAAGGGATCTTTAAGAAATTATTCACAGCACAATATGTAAATTATTTAAATTAGCTTTTTGTTATTTTGGGTTTTTTTAGACAAGGCATACTGGGAATATGGGAAAATGTGCCGATAAAGTCAGGAACAAGGAGGTAATAAAATATTCAGGCTGAAAGTATGAAAGAAAGTTCTTTAGGTCTTCCAAGGCAATCCTTGGAAATTGTGTATCATGGAGATGTACTAGGATACAGTGTTTCACCAGATACGTGTGTGTGTGTGTGTGTGTGTGTGTGTGTGTGTGTGTGTGTGTGTGTGTGTAGGGGGGAAGGAGAGAGGGAGACAGAGAGGGAGAGGAGGATGGGATGACAAGGGAAAGAGGGAGAAAAGCATGTTGCCTACAATATGTCCATGGTTTATAGACATCTAGAAACTGTTATCAAAAAGAAAGTTAGTAGTTAATATGTGTCAGGACATTGAGATCTTAGAAAAGACCCACTGAAGACATTTCTGTGATGTGATAGAATAGAGACAAAGGCAAGTGGATGAGGTAATTCATTACCTGATCTCTCAAAGGCCTTGCCTTGTGTACCCCTACCTCGTCTACTTTATATCCAGCACACAGTAGGCCATCCAATAAATAGTTGATAAATCAAGATGCAGAGACCAAGGGGGGAAATCAGTGGTTACTAGTAAGTGTGAGCCCAGTGAAGAAACTCAGAGGAGAGAAGAACCTAGATCACCCGAGATCAGAGACACACACCACTATGGGTAGGGAAAGGTTACCCAGAGGTGTTTCATGGGCGTGGAAGAGCAGATAGCAACTACGAAGACAAATAGTTTGGAGAGGGGGGTGTAAGGGTGCATGGATGGGATGAAGAGGGTGTTTTCAAGGCAACCAAGAGCCAGCTGCAAAGACTGAGCCAGAGTGTGTTTAGAAACTACGGGACTCGGTAGGTAACTGTGGCCCACCATCCTGCCATGTTCAGCGCCTCAGGTCCCAGTCCACATAATCCACAGATCTGGCATACAGCAAGCTTTTGCTGAACGCTCTCTGCCTTCCCCTCCCCTGCACTCCTTCTGCCTTATAGTGGGTGAGCTTTTTCATTTTAATAGAGGCTGGGGATGGAGTTTCTGAACTCATTTCCAATTGTGTCAGCTTTTCCACTTACAGCTTTTCTCCTGGTCCCCTTTGTCTAAAAGTTCAACTTTAGGCTACCGAGCATCACACTTAACACAACCCCTTTCTAGTCAGCACACATGAGGGTCTGACAGTCATGTGTGTGCTATTTCAGAGGAGTGTAGGGATTCAGGGAATGGATGGTTGCTTCCTATTGGCCATGTAGAAGACTTATGTGCACATGAAAAATGTCACCCAAAGGAAAGTTCCCAAGGAGGAGCTCGGGTTTCCTTGGAAGAATTAATCCTGCCATCACATGAAGATCCCAGGACAATGAACACTGTCCTCAGTGGGCACACGAGTGATGGGATAGGGTGAAGGGCTCGGCAGAGGCACAATGGCGGGAAGCAACAGCCCCAGAATAGGCTACATCTTGTAGCCTGACAAAATGAAGTTCTAGCTGGGGAAATGGCAGAAAAGGACATCTGCCTGTCAGAGACATCCCTGAAAGACTCAAAGAGGAAGCTAGGTATTATAGAATGGATGTCTGGATACCATGCCTACACCCGAAGAGGTCTGTTTCTATTTTTTATTATGGTCTCTGCTCCCAGACCCAACACACTGTAATAGGTCCGTCAGCTCTTCCCCAGAAGAACTCATCTCCTGAGATATGCAGAAATGTTGAAGCCAACCACAATCCAGGATATAGACATTCACCCGTCTTCCAGTTGACTTGACTGAGCACCTGGATCCATGGAGCCAATCAGAGGAGAGCAATGTGAGTGACACAAATGTGGTCACCTAATAACAAGCCTGTGGCCAGAGGTGTGTTTTCTGTAAGAGTGGGCCTGGAGGGAGAGAGGCCTTCTGGTGCAGACAAGTCTCCTGGCTTCTGAAGACAAAATGGCTTGAGGCTCAGTCATTGTTTAAAAGCCATTCCTCACATTCCTTGTTTACTGTCAGCACAGTGAGTTGTGGACTGTCACTCTGTCACTTTAGCTGTTAATGGGACTAAACACTTATGCCAACAGATTAAGCCTTGCTAAAACATTAAGAAAATTGGCCCAAACAGAATTTGGGTAAATGCTGGTTCAACAGCTGTTTCTTCAGGGGTGGGTGGGGGAGAGGTTGATTGTCCTAAGACAATTAAAAAGACTCTCTCTCTCTCTCTCTCTCTCTCTCTCTCTCTCTCTCTCTCTCTCTCTCTCTCTCTCTCTCTCTGTGTGTGTGTGTGTGTGTGTGTGAGAGAGAGAGAGAGAGAGAGAGAGAGAGAGAGAGAGAGAGAGAGAGAGAGAGAGAGACTAGAGACAACTGTGTGAGAATCAGTAGATTGCTAAAGTAAGGGACTGTTTGAAAAGGGAAGGAAGAATTTAATCTATCATTTTCCTGATCACACAGAGCATAGCCAAGATTTTCTGAAATTAAAGGTAGTGGTTGTTTTAACTGAGGCACATCACACATATTTAAAAATTCCAATAACTTTCTGGGAGAAATGAAAAATTGTTGGGTCTGTCATGCAAAGGATCATCCAGGTGCCCGATGGTACTGAAGGTAGACATGGCTTTCTTTGTTACTTTGGTTCTCTCTAGGACATGTCAACTCTATTTCTGGTCCAGAAGAGGAACCACGCTTTCACTCTGGGTACGTTTAATTTCAAAATCACTTTTTCAGCTCACTTCATGTAAATCCATGTGTCTTTACTTCACTTGTCTTCTTGAGCAAGGACTGTTTTGTTTTGTTTTTGGAGACAGGGTCTCTCTATGTAGCTCTACGGGTCCTGGAACTACCTAAGTAGACCAGGCTGGCCTTGAACTCACAGAGATCCACCTGCCTCTGCCTCCTGACCTCCTGAGTGCTGTGATTAAAGGTGTGTGCCACCACCACCAGTCTAGAGCAAGGATTTTTAAGATGTCCTTTTATGACCCATTTCCCCAAATAAATCGAGAACAATTAAATGTTCCACTTTATTTCCAAGTCTTAGACTTGAAAACGAGATTCACGTGTGGCATTCTAGAGCCAGGCAGTGGATCTCTGAGTTTGAGCCCAGCCTGGTCTACAAAGTGAGTTCCATGACAGCCAGGACTGTTACATAGAAAAACCCTCTCTTGAAAAGTAAATAGGAGGGAGCGAAGAAAAGAAAGAAAGGAAGGAAAAAAGAAAGAGAGAAAGGAAGAAAATTAAGAAAGGAAGGAAGAGAAAGAAAGGAAGAAAGAAAGAAAATGAATAAACACTAAGCAAAAATAAATCCCATCAAGACTCTAAAAAGAATTCTAGAAAACTAATACATTTCTGCCACTGTAATAATTATATACATATTAAATGTTTTCTAGAAAAACTACTCAGATGGATCAAAATTGAGAAGAAAGTTCTTTCTGAATTTAGAAATTAAAAGTTTGAAAGTCGTTCTCTGGGCATATGTGACATTTGTTGGCTAGAAAACAGTAGAAGGGACAATGTTACTACGCTGCATCTCACACCTCCTGACAGTTTCTCACAAAACCTAGTGCTCATTCTCTTTTTATCATGAACTCCCAAACCCTTCCTGTTGGAATCCAGCTACTTTACAGCAGCTCCGAAAAGAGAGCAATGAGCAGAACATGGCAGCAGCAGCTAAGTCACCCCAGGCACCTCAGAGATTGAGGCAGAAGGATCACTGCAGTTCGTGAGTTCAAGACCAGCCCGAACCACATAGCAAGACCCCAGTTGATGTCAAAGAAGAGGGAGGGGGAGGGAAGGAAGTGAGAAGAGCAGGAGAGTGAGCGTTCTCTAATGCTGATATTCAGAGTGGTGCTGATCTCTGCCACTCTAAGATCTTCACACTTGACTTTGACTAACCGTGGTAAGAGCTAGGGTGTTCCCTTTTAGCCTTTCTCCTAACGCCACGCTACCAGAACTGTAAAAACGCGCCCATAACATTTGCTTTTCATCTACATCAAGAAGGCAATGCTAAGCAAAAGAAAAGTATTTCGTGGCACATCTCAGATTGAAGCGATGGTAGTCAGAGACCCTGGTAATCGAAGCTTCTGGGGAGGGAGAGACCCTTTCTTCTGGATCCTTCAGTCTGCTTAATAGGATAAAATTAGCTTGAGTGGCTTGGTGTCTGGAGAGGATGTGATGTAATTGGAAGCGCTGCCTGGGTTTGCCGCCGGACAAAGCGATCAGGTGGAGACGTGAGGGCACGGGAAGCTCGGAAGTACGAATCGAATCGGCTTCCGCCGTCCTAATTAGCCTAAATGAGCCATGCCTGTTCTCTGCTTGCTTTTGAATTTCTCTGCTTATGCTACTTTCAGGACTGAAAGGAAAAAAAAATATGAAATGCCCACCGAGTTCCTATGGGATAGATGAATGGTGGAGCCTACGACAGGAGACCAGCTTTTATTGCTGGACCCTTTCTTACAAAGTGAGAGACTCCCTGGGAATGCAATGGCGGCGGGCGCTGAGAAGATGGACGCCACCGTTTCTGCGGTGAGAAAGTTGGCAGAGCAGCCAGGAGCAGGGACTTATTCTTAGGGTTTCCCGCACTTCCTTTCCAAGTCTCAGCTACAGGGACCATGGTGGGCCACGACTTTTATGGACAAAGTCGAGTGACACTTCCCAGCAATCCTGCTTCTTCCCAGACTGAATTTCAAAGTTGGGGGCGGGGTGGGTGGGCAATTATTTAATATATGGAAAACACTGACAGTTTTTGAGTTTTCAGCCTTACCCCAATTAGTCCACTTTAACTCTATAAACAGATTTGTAACACATCTAAAGTAGTTTGCGCAAGTATATTTTAATTCACGTACTTGGGTAGAAACAAAATCTCAATCTAAAAGCCACAGATTTTTTATCTTTCTAGTTGCCAATGATAAGACTTCATAGAATGATGGACATGCCAAATTGAAGTAGCAAAAATGAAATAATTTTGTCATTATATATATATATACCCCTTACAAAAGGCACAGTGTTCTCTCCAAGTCCTCTGTCAGGCATTGCAGATGGATTTTCAGCAACGCTGACGTAACTCTGCTGAGAGACAAATGCTGCTAGGGTTTTAGTTTAGTTGTTTTTAGCAGCATTTTTATTTATTTATTGCGCACATGTGTGAGTGTGTGTGTGTACATATGTTCACATGTGTGCCATGGCACATATGTGAAGGTCAAAAGACAGCTTGAAGCAGTTGATTCTCTGCTTTTATCATGTGAGTCCTAGGGACTGAATTCAGGTTACCAGACTCGGCAACAAACCCTTTGACCCACTGGGCCATCTTACCAGATCTAAGCCCTGACGGTCTGAAGCCAGATGTGGACTGGGGTGTAACTTATTAGGACAGTGCTTGTTCAGAATGTATGAGGCCCCGGGTACAATCCCAAGTACTGAAAAATATTTCAAAAGTCAAGCCAAGTTTTCAGCTGAATACTAGACCCACACATCAACATCGACAAATTTGACCTCGTCTTATTTATTTTTTGCATATCAAGTCTAAGTGGCTAATGAGTCAACACTGTGAGCAGTTCAGGGCTGGGCTCTGCAGAGGACACCAACAATCGTGCTGGCTAAACTCGGAAATGCAAATATCACATGTCTTCTGCCATATGCGAAGGCTAGATCTGAATCTAAGTTATGTGTCCACATTTATACAGAGAGACCACGAAAGTACAGGGAAAATTCTGTGAGGAAGAAGGGAGATAGAGGAACGATAGGTGAGAAGAAAGACAAAATCTCCCACGTGGAGAGCTGGTGAGACCGTGAAATCATAGGCCACGCTTACCTGATGACCTGAGATGGACCCTTGACACACACACAGAAGCTGGGTGTGGCAGCTCAAATCTGCAGTTCCCGCACTTCTGTGTGAGGATAGGAGGCAGAGGCACAGAAGTTGCTCAGAAGCTCAATGCAGCAACAGAGACAAGAGAACGGAAAGAAGTGACTCCTGAGAAGTCCTGCAGGCCCGCCCTGGCACATGTGTACCAGCGCCCCCCCTCTCTCCCTCTCTCTCTCTGTCTCTCTGTCTCTCTCTGTGTCTGTCTTTCTCTCTGTCTCTGTCTCTCTGTCTCTCTCTCTCTCACACACACACACACTTGTTAATTAATCATATTTAGAATGTAGATTTAATACAAACATAATACAAACATACATAGTCACACCATATGAACACAAAGCACAAAGAGGAGGATCACGGAGTAGAGAAAGAACATGGCAGAGGAACGTGGAGAGAGTGAACTACACAGGCCCAGGTTCTGGAAGTCTTGAAACCTATGCAATTTAGGGGGAAGAAGACACAGTTACACAATTTGTCTCCTTTCTTTGAGGCTATCGACAGGCACTTGGTAGGTTCTGAACTCTGATGAGTTTGCCTGCGGCCAAGGCAGCTAGCTCAGCAGCCCTGCTGGTTCCTTTCTCTGCTTTCTTTCCGGGGCTGAAGTTTGGCCAACCATTAAATCCCCTGGGATCCCTTCAGAGCACTGACTCTGTGATTTCAAAATATTATTGAGCAATGTGCTTTAGGAACCCAGAGAGCCACCAGGAATGGTTGAAGCTGCATAATCAGTAGAGTTTGTGTTCACAGCATCAGCAAACTCATCCCAAGGGGCGGGGTGGAACTCGGAGGGCAGGGAGGATAGACCACAGGGTAGTTTACCATTTGCTGTGGTGCAACGCTGCACACAAATCCTGGCTGGCTACAGCACCTTAGGCTGTCTCCAGAGCCCCTCACCCAGTGATGCCCAGCTCTTAACAATGGGGAGTTTTTGAATTTTGAATTTTCAACAATAGAATTGCTGAATCAGTTGAGGAACTGATTCATAAAAATACACAGAAGCTGTGTATCGAGTTAAGATCACGCATTATTCTGACCGACTCGGGACTTGTCAGGCGTCTGTTGAGGGGAGGAATTTTGTTCTGTCCACAGTTGTAAGGTCAGGTGGTGCCATGTCTTCCCACCAGCCCACCCACCTTGACTCAGCAGCTAGTGATGTAGGATTTAGCTTCTCCAGATCCAGTGCAATCATCAGACTCCTGTGTCCATTGGTGCAATGCAGCCTTGGCTCCTCCAGTGTCCGGTGCAATCATCAGACTCCTGTGTCCATTGGTGCAATGCAGCCTTGGCTTCTCCAGATCCAGTGCAATCATCGGACTCCTGTGTCCATTTGGTGCAGTGCAGCCTTGGCTCCTCCAGTGTCCGGTGCAATCATTGGACTCCTCTGTCCATTGGTGCAATGCAGCCTTGGCTTCTCCAGATCCAGTGCAATCATCGGACTCCTGTGTCCATTTGGTGCAGTGCAGCCTTGGCTCCTCCAGTGTCCGGTGCAATCATTGGACTCCTGTGTCCATTGGTGCAATGCATCCTCAGTGTCACCCAGGAACTCAAACTCCCCATACAAGCTTTATGATCACTATTAGATGACTCACTTTGAATGCTAATGATGGAATTTGAGCTGAGGTTCCTGCACACCTCTTATGACGCACACGTGTGTTCAGCCTTCCATTTCTTCAAGACTACTAGAAGGACTCCTCCCATGTCTGATGTAAGCCCTGAGTATTTGTCCTGGACTGGTCCCGCCGTTCAGTGCAGTGATATTGCCTTTTCCCTCCAGTGTCCTGTTTTCTTTCATTTGAGGAATTTCCTACCATAGAGTTCCAAATACTAGTAGCTCACTGCTCTGTTGCTCTGCCCTTTATTTCCTCATTGCCCACATGATGGTTGTTAGAGCAATACAAAATGCCACAGTTAGATCTAAACACGGCTCTGGACATACAAGAAACACACGATCAACCTTAGTAGTGACATTGTTTTTAACATTGATAAAACCTCTATGAACTTTAACAAAAAAATGTTTGTATTGTGGTTAATTTTCTAAACATAAAAATAATAATAATAATTTGGGAATTCATGGCTCCAAAATTTAAGAGAGAGATAAAAACAAAATGCTGTGCCGGTGATTAAGAAGCCATACAAATAAACACTGGCCATTGCTCCGTCACCATTGGCATTTAAAACCCACTCAGAATCACATCATCCCAGCTCAGGGGTCACCCAAACAGTAATTGAAAACCACATGCTGTGGTTCCCCTGTGTAAACTGCTGTTTGCCCCGGGGCTGTTTTCAAAGCCGTAAATAAATGGCGAAGGACACAGGCAGAAGTGTGTGTTCAAGAGGCAGGATAATCCAGGAGGCCTGACAATGATGAAGGTTTCACAGCCAAAAAACCAAAATCCCGTGGCAAGGTTTGCAGCTCTCAGTCCCGCACCCATCCTAACATTGCTCCGTTCCTCAGCCTGAACTCACATGGATGAAAACACGTTACTTTCCTTACATGTATCTGCCTCCCGCACAGCCGTAAATGTATCCCTCTAGACTCCATGGGACAGTGAGCTTCCTGGTTACATACCAAGAAGCTTGAAGGATTGGGGAGGAGGGAAACCTGAGCTGACTCCTTCTGTCCCCCTCATACCCCACACAGCTACCCGCTCTGCAAGTGTAGCCCCGGAAGGCCACCATCAACCTGGGCATAGAGAAAAAGGCTCAAGGAGACAAGATGGACTGTCTGCAGAGCTGTTGACTAAATCTGCAGCGTTCGGGATCTGTTTTCAAATTTCTGTTCGTTTAAGCCGTGGAGACTCATGGGCAGTGCAGTCCCAGTGTGGAGAAATTCCTTTGCGAATGCTGCTGGTGCCTGCTCTTTACGTGTATGGATAAGGTGTGAGCCTCTTAATAATTCCCAGATGCATTGTGAGAGCTTGTCATGGGAGTGGGTAGAGCTGAGCAGGATGGGCCCCAGTGTGCAGCTCACACTTGGAAGTGTCATTTCTCCACTCTTTTGGGAGATTGGCCTTGAATTTGGCTCTGAGATGGACACACTCCCGTGATTTTCCTGGCATCGTCCTGTCTTGTGCTCTGCAGAAGTTATCAATGGGATATCGCTGGGTTTTCTGGCTTGTTGGTGAGTTACTTGTCCTTCCTGGTTTCTGAAGGGATCCAGGAACCCTGGAGCCTTGTCTCTGTGGCTTCTCACTGTAGTCCGGCCATCAGCATATCCTGACCTGCTGTGGAATTTCCACAGTGTTGAACAGTTCCACTGAACCGTTGCCTGTGCTCCAGAGAACCATGTGGTCAAATAATGCTCAAGGGAGCAGGGACGTGGAGTCCGGGACGGGGTGAGGTTTGTTTTGTTTCAACAGTTATAGAGGAGAAGCTGGAAATAGTGGTTTATGTCAGGATGTTGAGACAGGAGTATTGCCATGAGTTCAAGGCCAACATGGGTTGCAGGGTGAGGTCCTGGTCCAGACAGTGATATATAGATAGATGGGGGTAAGGTAGGGAAAGGAGAGGAAGGAAAAGAGGGAGGGAATTTCCATATGCCCCTCCATTTCCAGAACAAAACCAAAACTGGGCTGGGGAGATGACTATGTGGTTACAGCACTTGCCACAGAAGCAAGAGGACTGGAGTCTGGATCTTCAGTACACGCCAAGCAAATGCTGTAGTTTGTCTGTAATTACAGCCTGGGAAGGCAGAGACCAGATCCCAAAAGCTATCTGGCCAATGAAACTAGCCATATGGGTGAGGTGTGACATTTGGGTACTCAAAAAAGAGCCACCGTCCCGCCCAGCTCAGCCTCTTCCCATGCTCCACACCTTGAGGTTGAATCCCCATTCCTGTTCCATGAGTTTTCCCCTTTAATAAAGAAGAACCTTGGAACACTCTTTTCTGAGTCCGTTTGGGATTATTTGACTCGCATTTCCCCCTTACATGCGTTAAGCTTCAAGAACCCTTTTAAGTTCTGGGGACAGACATTGGAAAGAGTGTGGTACAATGATGTGTCTGCACTTATTAACACTCACAACTTGGTAAATTCTGGTAGGTGTGTTGTACAGAAATGTAAAAATCTAGTTTAAAGGGGCGGGAGGAATGGCCCTGCTGCTGAGAACCCTCACTGCCTTTCCAGAGGACACCCATGTTGCTTGTCTCACAACTCCCTGAACCACCAGCTCCAGGGATCTGATGCCTTCTTTTGGCTTCCAATGGCCCTTACAGACACATGTGTACACACACAGACACACACACACACACACACAGGCACGCACACAAGATATGGATACAGTGAATCTCTAGGGCAAGTGAGGGACTGGGTTTTCAGTTATTACATTTAATTTAATCTTAGTTGATTTGTATTTAAATCTAAATAGTTACATGTGCTTAGCAGGTCCTGTTACAGCCAGCACACAGAAAAAGTCTTCAAGGAACTTTATGACACAACCTGACATGCTCCTTTGGATGGGCTTTTCTTTTATTTTCTTCCCCCGTAACTTCTTATGAAAGTGTCAACAGCCATTCAGTAGGGTCGCTTGTGTAGTGACCAACATACCCGTTGCCTACAGCTGGTGGTTGTGAATACCAAATTGCCACAGTTAATACTTGAGGTCAAGGGGCTGGAGAAATGGCTCAGCTGTAAGCAGTTCTGACAATTTGCCTCTTTTTTATTTTTTTAAGTAGGTTCTTGCACACACTGAATTCACTGTGTGTTTGAGGTTAAGAGCACTGACTGCTCTTCCAGAGGACCGGGGTTCAATTCCCAGCACCCACATGGCAGCTCACAACTGTCTGAAAATCCAGTTCCAAGGGATCTGACACCTTCACACCAATGCACATAAAATAAAGATAAATAAATCATAAAAAAATTAAAAAAAAATACTTGAGGTCAAACTGGAAAGCCAGAAAGTCACACATCCACCTTTGGGTTCCAAACTCCATCAATCTATTATTAGTTATTTTTTTTTCATATTTTTAAGGGAATTGCACCATAAATGCCAACAATGTAATGATAGAAATCTGTTAATATGATTTAGAAGGTGACCTCAGATTTGAAGGAGGATTGCTTCCCATTAGGTTAACAATTCTCTGTTGCTTGACTATTAAGAATAAAAAGTCACCAACCAAGTTGAGTGTGGTAGCAACAAGACTTCAGTCCCAGCACTGGGGAGGCAGAGGCAGGCAGATCTCTGTGAGTTCAAAGCCAATATGCTCTAACTAATGAGTTCCAGAATAGCCAAGGCTACATAGTAAGACTATGTTTCAGATAGATAGATGATAGATAGATAGATAGATAGATAGATAGATAGATAGATAGACAGACAGATAGATGATAGGTAGATAGATAGATGATAGGTAGATAGATAGATAGATAGATAGATAGATAGATAGATAGACAAAATAAAGTTCCCAATCATCCAATCATTGTGCATGTGAGGCCTCAAATACGACAGCTGTATGATCCAGAAACTGGCCAAGTTAGCTGGCTAACTTTTTATTTTTAACAAAATTATGCTCACTTTTAATCTGGCTTGAGGGGTGGATATAAAATAATATCTGGGCACAGTGGTGCAGATGCATAGTCCCAACTGCTTATGAGACTGAGGTAAAAGAACTCCTTGCATGAAGAAGTGCCAGGCCAATATGGGCAGCATAGCAAGATCTCATCTCAGCTGCTGCTGCTGCTGCTGGTGGTGATGGTGGTGGTGGTGGTGGTGGTGGTGGTGGTGGTGGTGGTGGTGGAGGTGGTGGTGGTGGTGGTGGTGGTGGTGGTGGTGGTGGTGGTGGAGGTGGTGGTGGAGGTGGTGGTGGTGGAGGTGATGGCAGCTGTAAGCAGTTCTGACAATTTGCCTCTTTTTTATTTTTTTAAGTAGGTTCTTGCACACACTGAATTCACTGTGTGTTTGAGGCTGTCCTTGGACGTGATCCTCCTGCTTCAGCCTCCTGAGGGCTGGGACTCCAGACCTATACCAACACGCCCACTTGGCAAGATTGTTCACTGCCACGATGTAGCTGTGGTTGTATTAACACGATGCAACCCCTGAGGGCATCTGACTGCCAACTTAATTTGTTACACACAATATATGGCCAGTATTAAATTATACATAGCAATATTTATATTTTCAAATAACTTTATTTTAGATTGCCTTTTGTTTTATTTTGTTTTGTTCTTCGAGACAGGGTTTCTCTGTGTAACATCCCTAGCTGTCTTGGACTCACTCTGTAGACCAGGCTGGACTAGAATTCACAGAGATCTGCCTGCCTCTGCCTCCCGAGTGCTGAGATTAAAGATGTATGCCACCATGCCAGGCTTTAGATTGCCTTTTAAAAAGATTTTTCTTAATTTGTTAACTTAAAACAGGGTCTCTGTATGTAGACCAGGCTGCCCTCGAACTCACAAAGATCCACCTACTCTGCCTCCTGAGTTCTGGGATTAAAGGTGATTTCTTTATTTTTAACTTACAAAGTCATTTTTATTTGTATGAGTGTTTGCTGGAGTGTGTGCGTGCATAACTATGTACCATGTGCTTGCCTTACCGTATCCCAAGGCCAGGAGGGGACACCAGATGCCCTGCAACTGGAGCTACTTTGTGAGTGCCGAGAACCAAACCTGGGTCTTCTTAACAGCTGAGCAGATGATGTGGGCGGATTCTTCTGAGACCAGTGAGCTGTCTCTGACACAAACTCAGTTTTCTCCTGAAGCTTTAGCCTGAAACCTCTTTAGATCCCCCTGGATGGGACAGGGGTAAGTAGGAATTTGTCCTGCAGCTGGGTGGTGGTGGCACACACCTTTGATCCCAGTGCTCAGGAGGCAGAGGCAGGGGGATCTCTGTGAGTTCAAGGGCAGCCTGGTGTACAGAGCGAGTTCCAGGACAGCCAGGGCTACACAGAGAAACCTTGTGGTCCTCTGCAGGTAGCTGGGACTGACTGCATGGTGACGGTCCAGTCTGAAGGACTGGCTACTTTACCACCAAGGAACACCATCCTAGCTTTCCCAGGCGCATCTAGAGCAGCTGACGACCCTTCCTCCCATAGCGTCTGTACTCTCTCAGATGCTTCCTGGTCTCATACATTCAGAGTCACTTAGACCTTTGATTCCAGCCAGCCAGAGTACCGTTTGAGCTACCGTATCTGCTCATTGCCAGCATCTTCCCGATATTTCCCGGCAGGAGAGGTGTGTCATGCCTGTGGGAAAGAGCTGGAAGGGATTCTGGAAGGGACCGGCACACTCCACCACAAGACAATTTACTTGTCTTTTGTTCAGATTTGTTTTTATGATTTTACACGTATGAGTGTTCGCCTGCCTGTACATTTGCACACCACACACATGCTTTTGGTGCCCTGAGGAGGCGGTGATCCTCTTTGTGGGTGCTGGGAACCAAACCTAGGTCCTCTGCAACAACAAGTGCCCGTAACCACTGAGCCAACAATTTTCTTTTTAAAAAAAAAAGAAAAAAGAAAGGAAAGAAAATGGTTCGAATTTAACAAATTGAGCTCTGGTATGGGACAGTGCCAAGTGCTGGGAACCATGGAGATGGAGGCAGTGCCATGTTCTGGGAACCGTGGAGAAAGAACTGTGGAGAAGAAAAGATGGGTGTTTCCTGGGTTCATTGTGACATGACAATTGAACATACAAAAAAAATGAGCAAGTGTTGAAGAAAGGAAAACAATTTGGAATTGTATTTTAGTTTCACCTCAGAGGCTAAGAGAAATCCAAGCTATGGAATATATTAAGAAAATGGATGTGGCGGGTATTATGAGAACCCAAACCTGCCAGTTCCCAGTACTTGGCAAAAAATCTAATTTTTCCTCAAATAAAAATAAAATGCAAAATGAGCAAGGGAGAGAGTCACGGACAATAACAAAGCAGGGTTGAGCTCCCAAGCGCCACACTGTAAATAGATGAGCATTCTGCAGTTGTGGGGACTGCCTGGTAGAACGCTGGGGTGCTGCTTTAGTTTATGCCTCCTTGTTGATCCTGATGAGAATAGGCTTCTGGAACGTCCAACCGCAATCCATCAAGCAAAGATGCCAAACTTTAAGTACCGCATGTGTTCTTTTTAACTTTTTAAATGGTGGTTTGTGCAGCGTTCCTCCTAAGTTCAAATAGATAAACGTTCTGAGGAGTGTCAATTTTATTCAGTCTGAGGCCAAATGTAACAGAAGTGAAAAATAGACAGACTGCACCTTGTGCGTTTTCATACATTTTAATGACGAGTTTCTATTGATTGCTGTGCTTTTATTTACATCACATTGCCTGTTTCCTGACAACAGAAACTTCTCTTGATTGCCCCTCACAAATGATCCATACTGATACTAAGTTTACAGTGTTGGGAAGAGGAGACTAGGGGGGGAACTTAATTTGAATTTAGAAAGTCTCTAAATGATAATTGAATCACAAGTCTGGATTATAATTCTAGGAGCAACACTTGACTTGGTCAAAATCACTGTTAGGAAGAGATGCAATTCCTACACAGTACTTCACATTGATTAAGTAATGTGTGAAAATGGGAAAAAAATGTATTTGAATCTTAATCACAGTCATTTGCATGAAATAAAAGTCTGTGTCAAGGGAATGCACATTATAATAACTCCTGGGTGTTTTGGTTGCATCAGTGAGCAAAGAAGTTGTATGCATTTTTTGTGCTGATATACAAGAATTCCTTTTATATTTACTGTATCTTTGATTGTACAAAAATTCAGCAATATAGGA
Organism: Microtus pennsylvanicus; assembly: GCF_037038515.1. NCBI lineage: Eukaryota > Metazoa > Chordata > Mammalia > Rodentia > Cricetidae > Microtus > Microtus pennsylvanicus. Next base: position 7,821,353 of record NC_134593.1, read on the forward strand.
TTTGGGCTGGTGAGAGACAACAGCTGATTAACTACCTCAACAATGGCTGTAATTAAAACAGATGTTTGATAATGCATGCATCTGAATTAAACTAGGAACAAAAAGGGAGAACGGAGAAATAGGAATTTGATATGAACCTCATTCTCAGAACGACTCTCCATTAAATGGGAAAGTAATAAATTAGGGCATGAACTTCGGAAAAATTCTGCCCATCATTTTCCCACATATTTTCGTGCCTATTGCTTTCTGCTCAGAACTGAGCTTCATGGCCCTTGTGCTGCACTTTCAAATCCTGCTGGAACCGCCCTTCCAAGGTGCAGATCTATCTATCTGCATGAGTACTGATAATAGCACCCATTTCTCTCCTACTGAGCATGCGCAAAGTCCTCAGTGTTTTTAGCCCAGGGTAATTGCACACTGTAATCCCAGCTAGCAGGAGTAACTGCTGGAACCCAGGAGTTCATGGTGAATCTGGGCATCTAGGCGGATCCTGAGTCTAAAACCCAAAATGAAAAGACTCTGGAGCTAGACTTTTCTACCTTGTTTGCATCTAACAATTCAAACCATGTTTTAGTCAACTAGAATCTCCTACTTGAGTTCCTGTGGTGTTGGGCTAGATTTTTAATTTCTTACTTAGATACCTATTTGAGAATAACACTACCTAAGAATGGAGATGGCATTCCTGTCGCTCCTCTGATTTATGAGCTAAGAGAAATGACAGTTCTGATCCCAAAGAGAGTACTAGAAATAATAATAGCTGGGTTTGAGATTTTGAAGACTAACTAGACTTATTAGACTGGCATTGTGATAACAGGAAGCAGTTGTGAGCTCAGCTATACCTTTAGGGGGAAACACATGGGACAAAATGCCAGGGAGATGGCTCAGTGGGTAAAGTGCATTCTGGGTAAATATAAGAACCTGAATTCAGATCCCCAGTGCTCATGGAGAAGTTGGGACTTGTAATCCTACTGTTAAGGAGATACTGGCCAGAGGACCCCTGGAGCTCACTGACCAGCCAGCCTAAGCAAGCAGTAAGCTCCAGATAGACACGCATATACTTTAAAAGATGGTGGCTTCAATAAACTATCCAAATGAATGTGTTGAGACTAGGGCCGCAAGTCTATTATTGCATACTCAGAGTCAAGAACACTCCAGGCACCAAGCATCCCTCTCCGGCCGCAGCATGCCTTCTCTCAGACCCAGGAGTTAGCTGGGATTCTTTACTATTGTCATCTAGAACATTGCAGACTTTCTGAAATGTCTACTAAAACAAATAGGCCTTGTATCCAGTCTCACAAAATCCTGCTAGTCTGTGTTAGAACACACAACCTACAGACACACCTCTTCCTTTCTATCCTTCCTACCACCAGCCTGCTGCAGTGTTGGCATGTCCGGATGTCACCACCAGCCTGTCCAGTGTTCCATGTCCAGATGTCAACACCAGCCTGTCCAGTGTGCCATGTCCAGATGTCACCACCAGCCTGTCCAGTGTGCCATGTCCAGATGTCAGCACCAGCCTGTCCAGTGTTCCATGTCTAGATGTCACCACCAGCCTGCTGCAGTGTTGGCATGTCCGGATGTCACCACCAGCCTGTCCAGTGTGCCATGTCCAGATGTCACCACCAGCCTGTCCAGTGTGCCATGTCCGGATGTCACCACCAACCTGACCAGTGTTGACCTGTCCGGATGGCAATTCTCTCCTCTTGACTTCTCTGAAATCCCCCACTTCCACAAAACCTAATCCAGTTTCCATGTCTTAGAAGAAGTTTTCTGTGATGGTCCAGGCTGCCTTAGTGTCTTCCTTGTCCCCTGTCCTATTACATCTGCAGACAGCACTTCCCATTTCAGGTTAGAATCATCTATATTCTCCTGCCCTAGTTGTAAGATTTTTTGGTTTCTTTTGTTTTTTTTTTAATTTTTTGTTTGTTTGTTTCTATTTTTGTTTTTTGAGACAGGATTTTTCTGTGTAACCTTGGCTTTCCTGGAACTCACTCTGTAGACCAGGCTGGCCTCCAATGCCCCCAAATCAGAGATCTGCTTGCCTCTGCCTCTGCCTCCCCAGTACTGGGATCAAAGGCATACACTACCACTGTCCCACAGTGGAGCATGCCAGTAAGGCCAGATCTTAGAAGGTGGAAACAGGTGGATCTGAAATTCAAAGTCATCCTTGGCTGCATAGTGGGCTCAAGGCTAGTCTGGGATATATGAGACCTGTTGTAAAAAGAAAAGCTTCTTGTCTTGCCTTGTGACCACTGTACACAAATCCCATTCTTGTGATGCTTCTCACTGTTAGGACCGCACTAGAGTTGAACAGATGTTGGTGGCATGCCCCTGAGCCTCCAAAACATTAGCTGAGTAAACATTTCTTCTTTAGACTTTACCTAGGAGTCAAGTATTTTCTTATACATGACTAAAACAGGCACCTACCCTGTGCCTATTACAGCACTTCCTAGACCTCTCCTGAGCATTCACAGCAGGAAAACATGTGGACACTGTTTGGAGGTTGTCAAGCGACTTTCCACAAACCTGGATACTTCCCTTTAAGTCATCCGCTCCTTCCTCCCATATACATTTAACCCTTTCTCTTTGACAAAAGCCCCAGCCTCAGCATCATCACCATTTCCCAGTCTGTTCTCTCTGATGCGGGGTGGGGACAAATTAAAGGCAAAATCTGCTTGTGACGACTTTCCTGTCTCCGGCTCTGTCTTATGTCATGTGCACTTCATTTATTCATGGGCCACAGCCTCCTTGTGGTATTCCATAAAACAAACATGCATGCCCCCTGAGCTGGGTATCTTCATGTCAACTTGACACAAGCTGGAGTCGTTAGAGAGGAGGGAGCCTCAACTGAGAAAATGCCTTCCCAAGATCTGGCTATAGGACATTTTCTTAACTGGTGATTGATGGGGTGGATCTAACCCATTGTGGGCAGTGCTATCCCTGGGTTCTGTAAGAAAGCAGGCTGAGCGAGGCATGGGAAGCAAGCCAGTAAGTAATACCCCTCCATGGTCTCTGCATCCGCTCCTTTCTCCAGGCTCCTGCCCTGTTTGAGTTCCTGTCCTGACTTCCTTGACTGGTGAACAGTGATACAGAAGTATAAGCCAAATAAACGCTCTCCTCCTCAACTTGCTTTTGCCCATGGTGTTTCATCACAACAATGGAAGCCCTAACTAAGACACCACCCAGTACTCCCGAGGGCAATAGTTAATAAGATAATAGATGTAAGACACTTACGCTTGTCTAAAGAAGAGCACCATGATGCCTAAAAATGAAGTTATTAGGCAACTGATCCGGTTAAAAATGCAGGTCCCAAATGAATCTGTGATGGGCTGAACTGAAGTCACAGCAACACGGACTAATGTTTAACTTGTTCTACAAGGCCAGGGGCATTTCCAGAACTCTCTTTAATATGAATCAACTTCACAATGTATATTTTAAAGACATTTTTAAAGAGGGGGAGAACTTTATGTCCGTAGCACAGAGATGAATTCATTTAGCCAGGATTCAGGTCCTTGCTGCTGGCTTCCATTGGATTAGATACTAGCTTTTACTCCCACATAAAGATGCTTATACATTGAAAAACGATATCTATCCCCTCAAACATATGCATCATATTGTGATGATAAATTTTCAAGACCCTTCTTTTAAGTCACTTTGAAATATAGACAATGCATTCTTATTAGCTATCGCCATTCTGTTATGGAGAGAACACCAGGATTCTGTGGCAAAGTTCAATATCCTTTCATATTAAAAATTTTCAGCAAATTAGCTATGGGAAGAAGATACCTCAGTTCAATAGAGAACTTACAGGACCAACCCACAGCATCACACTGAGCAGGGAGAGATCAAAGTGGTTACTTCACACAATTCTAGAAACCCTAGCCAAAGCAACTAAGCAGGAAAAAGATCTAGAAAGCATCCAAAGCAGAAAAGAAGGCGTGAAGTGTCTGCCTACGCATTGCACACAACCCATACGTGTGCCAGTGTTAGTTTGGAACTTTCTGGCCTGGGAGGCAGCAACTGATTCGTTATTCACAATTACATAGCCAGCACCTCAAATGACACTTGGAACATAGAAAGCAGACTTCTGTAAGTATTTTTGCTCTCTTGATTGTATGAGTGAATTTGGCTTCTAAGCCCTAGAAGGTAAGAGGGGATGCGATGTGGGCACCAGCGTGTCCAATGCTTTTTCATTGGAAGGCTATATTGAGAGGTTATATGATACTCTAGGATGGCTATGGAGCAGTCACACGGTAGGGCACTGCCATTGACTGCTCAGTTCTATGGGGCTAATGTAGAACAACACTGAAGAGTCTTTGACTCCTTGTTTTATGGAATGCATAGCTACGGGCATCGGGCTGCAGTATGAAATGGGCTGCTGTATGAAGTGGGAATCGGGTTGCAGTATGAAGTGGGAATCGGGCTGCTGTATGAAGTGGGAATCGGGTTGCAGTATGAAGTGGGAATCAGGCTGCTGTATCAAGTGTGCATCAGGCTGCAGTATGAAGCGTACATCGGGCTGCAGTATGAAGTGTGCAAGGAACTCATGTGCACATGTGAAGTAGCTTCTCTTAAAGATAAGAAAGGAAACAAACAAGAAAAGCTATTACTCTTCTGATATTTTAATAAGAATTTTATAGTGATCTCAGTACTTAGAAAACTCAGGAAGGAGGTCAGAGAGTTCAAGGGCAGCCTGGGCTAGATGAGAGACACTCAGTCGGTGAGGTAGCTCAATGGGTGGGTCAAGGAACTTCCTGTCCAAACATGAAAGTCTAATGACCTGAGTTGTTCCCTCTTCCACATAACAAGAACAAGAACAACAATAATAATAATAAACAAGATATGTTTTAATTAAAAACAAAAAATAATTTGGGTCGTCCATGCTACTAGAGGGATGTGGATAGCAGAAATGCATGCAGCCTTAGAGTGTGCTATAGGTGGAAAGAGAATTGGATTGTCACCACACACATACACATACCCTAGAAATCCAAAGGCAATAGGACTTATGTACTATGCTTCAGTGACTGTAATGAGCCATGTGGCACAGAAGGACCTTAGCAGGAAACTCACCCCGTGAGGAAAGCAAAGGTAGCTAGAGGCCAGCAAACTCATCCTTGGGGTTTGAATTGCCAACTATGCTGAATTTAGGCTCCAGAAGAGCGGTACTGGAAACCCTCTCGATAATGAAAAAATCTGTAAGGAGACTTCACCATACAAACAGAGAATTACAGCCGTGTGGTTGTCTCAGATTCTGTCCTAAGAAAACTCTTTCCCCTTTTCTTTTATTAGATCTTAATAACAGAGAAGGCCTCAAGTTGTGGCTCTGAAACTTTCCATCTTGTCTCTATCTTTGCACCAGAAAGCAGCAGCCCGCACGACACGGTGACACGCTACACGCAGTCTCATTAAAGTCAGGAACAAGACAAGGGCAGTCATTATCACCATAATTAGTTAATGATTGCTCTTGAAGTGTTCACCAATGTAATTAGAGCAGAGAATGAGGTAGGAAGCATAAATATTGGGATGAGGAAGCAGGGCTATCATTATTTGCAGATTATAGTCTTAAAAAAAACCTCAAGTGAACCAACGAGTAAAACAGGAGAGAGTTCAGAGGGTTACCTGGTTAAAGTACAAACATCCAAAGGTAGCAACTTTCTTATGTGCTTTAAATAACTAGCTACAAAACCGGACCTTGTTAAAGACAAGAAAAGGAAACAAACAAAATGAGAAAAAAAATGAGTTTTGTATTAAGGGAAATTTTAAACTCTGTAGAAGGACATTGATAAAAATTTGGAAAGAAAAATAGTATTTTAAAATGTCATTATGGGGCCAGTGAGATGGCTCGGTGGTCAAGGGGCTTGCTACCACTTCTGAAAGTCCTAGTTCAATCCCCGGAACCAAATGTTAAAGAGAACTCACTCCCACAGGTTCTCCTCTGACCTATACACACACACACACACACACACACACACACACACACACACACACACACACACACAGATTTAAGACAAAAACTGCTCTAAAAAGCTATTAACATGTCCAAAGATGAGGCTTCCGCATTCCCTTCCTGGTGTCATGGAGGGGCCGAAATCAGTTCAAGTGGGCAGTCCTAGCTGGCACTGGGAAGTTCGCTCTGGTGTTTCCTTAGTCAGGTGCCTGTGGAGCGGTGGTCCTTTCTCTTTTCTCTAGGGGTTGTAGGGATAAGTCCCGCCCGTTAGGGGGCGTGTTCGCCTCGGGCTAATGTTTGCCTATAAATTTGGCTAGCGTGGGAGGGAACGGTGGTTCTGTAAGTCTATTTCGCCATTAAAGCTATATATATTTTTACAATCTGCATTCCTTTACGCCGTTACAAAGGGTATTCAACTTCCTGGTGCTTCTCTTTAGTTCCAGGTCCGGACACCAGCTTCCTCATTTACTGGGCAGGTTTTCAATTCCGTTTCCTCCCACAGCACTACTCCAGTTCCCAGCAGCCTTCTCTGAAGGTTTGCCGTATATGTAGGTGGGGTGAGCAGGTAAAGAGCAGGGTTCGAGTCAGGCTACCTGGACTCTCATCCCAAGCTAAGCATCTTGCCCAGAGGTACCCAAGAGCATTTGGTGGATCTTTCTCCCTCTGCTTCAGACTCTTCATCTACTTCAGTTCAAAAAGCATATCTTCATGTTTTCTTCTGTGGACGGAGGTGGAAGGCCAGCTCGAGGGACTGGTGTTCTCCTTCTGCCTTGTAGGTGCTGGCGACGCCCACTGAGCCGTCTGCCTGGCGCCTTCACGTGTTTTTGAGTCACATGAAGTAACTCAGGAAGACTCTTTCGAGCGCCCGCAAAGGCACAGGACACACCTCACGCTGGTTTCCTAATGAACACTAGCACGTTGAAGCTTTCTTCTGTGTGCCAACTGCTTCTCCCTGCATGGCCTTGCCTGTGGCTACACCTGCACCATGAAGAAAACTGCTTCCTGGTTGATCGCTTGCTTTTGTCCACGGTCAGCAAAGCAACTGTGCTTCTGTGAGCTTTTGTGACCAAGTCACAAAATGCAGTCAAATGCACTTTAGACTAGCCCAGTGACAGACCAACCCTATGATGAGTTCTGACCCTCGCTAAGCGGGGCATTTTCAGCATCTTATTGGGCAGTACAACATCTTCTTTTCATTTGAAAATTGGTCTTCTATCTGTTGCCGGTTTGTCGGGAGGACCACTTCCCTGTGTCTCCTCCCTCCGGCCCTACACCTTGCCCATGACCTCCTGAGCTTCCTGGCATCCCATAGATGGACCATCCTTGCACGAGAAAGTGCACACACATTACTTTTGCATTCAGCATGTCTAGATCAACAGCTTCATCTGGGACTTAGGCCCAACATGCTGGTGATGCAAAGAGCCAGGCAGTTATTCACATCAAAGCAATTTGCTAATTGCCGATGCTTCCTTGCTGCTTAATGCTTCGTGTGTAAGATTAGGTGGTTGAATTAACTGGCTCATAGAGCTTGTGTTATCCCATTAGCTATCTCTAAAGGAAATCAAACCAGACTAAATACAGACAGAGGACATTAATTATCTGGAAGACATAAAAGTATAACCTGTATAAAATGTGAGAGGTATGACTTAAGTCATTATTTATTTCCAAACATGTTGAAGTATGGAAATGAAATGAAATTTATGCCCTGGCAATGCTGAAGCATGCATGGGCAGCCCCTATATGGCAGTTCTGTTGAACTTTCCATATTGGGTTTTGTGGTCTAAGTTGATGAGAACGACTGACCAGGTCTCTTTCTCAAGAGGGCACCAGATCTCACTGTAGATGGTTGTGAGCTATCATGTGGTTGCTGGGAATTGAACTCAGGACCTTTGGAAGAGCAAGCAGTGCTCTTAACTGCTGAGCCATCTCACCAGCCCCCTACATCCAGCGTACCTCCCTAGAACTCTGGGTACCAAAGAGCTCCAAGCCTCACTTCTCTTGGTGATGAGGATACAGGCTGGAGGAATTGAAGGCACAGAACAATGCTTCCCGTTACAGAGTGCACTACAGGGTCCTCCAGCATCTGCCCTAAGCTATTCCAGGTCCCATCTACACCAGCCCATATAAAAGAAAAACAATATACAATAACATATGTAAACATACTTGTCATTCTAAAAGAGTGTTCCGTGTGTGGATTATCTACCTGTACAGCCCAACTCCAATATATACATTCAATATAGAATTGGAGACTCAGCATGCAGTATGTATGCTTTATTGTGATATGGATTTATAATCACTTATAAGCTCAGATAAGGATCCTAGAGTGTCTTCGTGAGGGTTTCATGGCCGTGATAAACAGCTCTCAGGTCACACCCCATCACCGAGGGAGGTCAGGCCAGAAGCTCAAGGCAGGAGCCCAGAGCAGGAACTGATACAGAGGTGGAGGAAGCAACTTACTAGTTTCTCATGACTTCTCAACCTGCTTTCTTAGAGCATCAGAGCCCTGGGCTGCCACTGCTCACAGTGAGCTGGGCTAGCCCACATCAGTCTACAGGCTTGTAGTACAGGCATGAGCGGTGGAGGAGGGCCTCTCTTCCCAAACGACTCTAGCTTCTGTCAAGTTGACCTAAAACAGCCACATAGCACTTTAGGGTTTTTTTCCATCAATGTCTTTATCGCCTTTGTCTTTTGTCATTTTAGCCAGAACTCGAGCTAATTTGACTATTTTTTTGTACATTTTAGCCAGAACTCTAGCTAATTTGACTGTCTTTGCTCCAGCTATGTGCCTGGCCCAAACTTTATTTCCATGAAATTGAGTTGACTTTTTATTTATGTTTTGAGACATTTCAACTCAAGACAAAAGCAGTATTGCCATATTTGAAAGATAAACAGTAAAATAATAATAAGAAATTTAAAATTAAAAAAATGAGTCAGAAAGATGGCTTAGCAAGAAAAGGTTCTTGCTGCCAAGGGTGATGATGTGATTTTTTTTTTAAGATTTGTTGATGTTTATGTGGTATTTTGCTTGCATGTATGTCTGTGTGAGGGTGCCAGATCCTCTGGGAATGGATTTACAAACAGTTGTGAGCTGCCATGTAAGTGCTGAAAATTGAACCCAGGTCTTCAGGAAGAGTCAGTGCTCTTAACCACTGAGCCATCTCTCCAGCTCCCGACATGACTTTAGTTCCTAGGAAGCCCTGTTGTCCCTTTATCTCTGTCCCCACTGGTGCTCAGAACTTCGTGTCCTGCCCTGAAGGCTCAGATGTGAATTTGAGGGGCTTGCCTCTATTTCCCATTCTTTATCTTGGCCATGGGCTCAGAACCACGCCAACCTTTACACTGTCCCCATCCATTTGGATAGAGTCTATCTACTTTGATTCATGTTCTTGTGACAAAAAATTAAGGCAGATTGTATACATATTGACATTTTCAGTCAGTTCCTTGGTATGAAATACTAAAATAACATGTCAAGCACAGTCATGCATGCCTAAAATTCTGGCCCCAGGGAAGCTGAGGCAGGAAGAGCATGAGTTTGAAGCCAGCCTGGTCTACAGAGTGGAATCTTAGCCCAAAACAATAAGAAGAAGCTGCCTTGTGTAAGACTGACAAGTACATCCTCAATCTTTATATCGCACACGGCTCCATGCTACCATGCTCCCTTCCGAGAGCTGCTTCTCTCTTAGACAAGGCTGAACTCTGACACTAGACATTGTGATGCTCCAACACATTTGACTTCAGAAAATACTGAAATAAAACGTATAATGCTGCAGCACACCTTTAATCCCAGCACTTGGGAGGCAGACGCAAGCAGATCTCTATGAGTTTGAGGCTAACCTCATCTACAGAGCGAGTTCCAGGGTAGCCAAGGCTACACAGAGAAACCCTCTTTCAGAAAACCAAAATCGAAACAAAACAAAACAGCAAAAACTTATAATCCCTACTCTACCCTGTTCAGTCAGGAAGGTCAATCCTCAAAGCACTCTCAAGTTGTCTGTGGAGTGTTACTGCCCACCAAGGGACAGGCCTTAGTTCCATGAGCATCCTCCATCCCAAATCATCACCGTATCTCCAGGCATCTCTTGCAGCACACCATACCTGAAAGAGCACATTTGGAATACAAACCCCTTCCTAGGCGTTAAATCATGTCCTAAACGCACACCAGCTCCCTAAATCTCCCAGCCACTTTTCTGCCCCACCATTTTTTTTCTCATCTCCCCTCCTTTGTATTCTATTCAAGGTCTTTTTTATTCTCTTTCTTTCTCTCTTTTTTTAATTCTTCTTCTCCCGCCTGCATCAAAGTTAGGACTTTGTGGGGGATGCTTTGCTATCGGCATCTGTTACCTCTTTTTCTTAGGGGCTAAGGAGGAGGCTGCTGTGTGGCTGAAAAAGACTCTCATTCAGCTTGGAATCGCGTCCCTTTGCTCCGCTGTCACACTGTCAAGCTCAATCAGAACGCAATGAAAGTGATACAGAGCCGAGGCTTTGCTGGCGAGACTTAGAACAAAGGCAGCTGGAGAGCCTGGTACAGATTTCACATCCAATTTAACTCTTTGGAAAAGGGTTTCAGGAAATACATAGTCAAGAGTTGAAAGATGGAGCTGGGACTACTATAAAGGCTAAAAGTGTTATCCTGGCTTAGATAAGCTACAAAGATAGGTTGATACTATTTTCTACATAAACCACATTAGCCGGCATTACACATCGAGCTTTCTTTGCTCGTTAAGTTGCAAGGAGATTTGAGAGGAATTTAGCAGCCACATAAAATGACTCTTTCATGATTCTAGCTTTCCCAGTCATTTTCGTCCTACAAGGTACATGAATAGCAAGGCCCTAAATCATGTTGTTTAACAAATCTGGTATTAGAGGGTTAGTCTCAGTTTACTTATTAAGAATTTAGTTGAGTAAAGGATTTTAGGGCTCAGTTCTTTGTGTGGGTGACAATGAACAGGCCCATACTTGTATTTTGGGAGAAAATGTACTTCAGCTATGCACGTTTTGAACTCTGTCTGCTGTTGGGCCCATAACTAATGTTTTTCATTGAATATACTTTTCCCTGGGAACAAACTGTAAACTTCACGGAGGACATGGATCCATGTTGACTTCAGCAGCCTCCGCCTTGACATTCTTTCTGAAGCTTAGTTTTCAGTTGTCCTTTATCTCACAAGGGCCTCAGTTTAAATTCTCTGACTTTTGCAGACTTGGGTCATACCAAGAAAGAAGCGTCAGTAGATTAGTGATAGCGCTCCCTTCTTCCGATGAATTAGAGACAGACCAAAATCCAGTTCTCACCATATGCACCAACAGTGAGTGTTGCGCTTTCTACATGGAAGCAGAAACACTACCACAATTGTGTGGGAAATGCCGCATCTTTTCAGTGAAGTATTTTTACAAAGAGTTCTCTAAGACTTAGAACTGCTCAAGTTTTCTATGTAGGCAACAGCAATTATTTTTTCATATTTATGACCTATATGTTACTGAAACCAGGGCACATTTAAGTACATTATATATCTTTATATGTGCAATTTTATGTGTATTCGGTGGGTTAGTTGTAAAGAAATTAGACTAAAGTTAGTTTACAAACACAGTTGGGCTTAAGAGAAGCACATTTCGGATAACTGGTACCAGATCATCATATTTAAGAAGATATCTCTTTGGAAAATTTCCCATGAACAAGAAGTGATTAGAAGCAAGTAAATGATAGACCACAACATTTCATCTCTGCATGCAATTATGGTACAAATTAGAAAGGCCATTATGCTGGGGCTCTATAATTAAGTAAGCAATTAAAAACAAAAGCGGTTCATTAGGAAATTGTTGAAACTATGCCGACAAGTGCCCATGAGGTCATGGTCGTGCAACTGCGTGAGAGGATGGATAAGTTCTCCCAAGATCATAAGTCCTAACCACAGCCATAGTCCATCTCAAATCCACGTGTCATAGAAATCGCGGCTTGAGGTAGAAAAACTGAAATAAACATTGGAGGCAAACGTGAGGCAGATGAGAGGCCGTGAGGAACGTTATGTGTATCATCTGTTAGAGTGCGATGGATCTCAAAACCAAATGCCGGGGATATCCAGAACTGAAACCTGGGGTGGGGCCAAGGCTCTGGGGTCCAGTGTCTGACCAGAATGGCTTCGATTTCCAGCACTGAAAAATAAGAAGGAGGAGAAATTCCTTAGATGTCTGATATAAGCACAATTTATATTCTATTCTTAGAAGTCTAACTGCTTGGCTCATTCCATTTTGCCAACCTCTTTCCATCTTAATAAAGATGATGCTTCAAGACCCAGTTACTGGCATGGAATTACAAGACCATGAGTTCATAAGTATTCTCTTAAAGAATTTTTCATCATTTCCAGAGAATCCATATAGTGTCACATGAAAAAGTTATATCAACAACGAACATGTTTGATAAATAAAAAAAAATGGAAAAAATAAGAGTGAAATGGTTAATCCCCGTACTAATTATTTGTCCCATTTTTGTTAATACAAATTAAATGTTTCACTTGGTTAATGACAAGTTTGATCAAACAGTTCATAAACTGATGGATTGACTTTGAAATGAATTCGGTGGAAAAAAATGCCATGATGTGGAGCTGGCAAAGGGCCGCCTCTAGTGGGAACAGATGCCCGACAAATTTGGCGAGTAGTTTTGTTCTCTCCTCTCTGTTGCAGTTCGCAATCCTAATGAATGTTATGTTTAAACAACATGAATAAAGATAGAACGAAAATGAATTCAACTCCAGTTTGAGCAGCAGAATGAAAATGAGCAAACTGTATTATCTTCCACCACCTAATCTGGGTTGAATTTCCTCTGTATCTTTTTTGTTTGTTGAAGAATCCTTTTCTTGAGTCTCCTTGGTCATTGACAAGGTCTTTTGAGATGAATATGAAAAGATAGATTTAAAGGTTAAGGCCAGGGTCAGACGGTTGCAGATGTTTTGTGAGAGACTGTTGGGTTCAGTGTGTGGAACTCCTCCTGACTAAGGTATTTCAAACCGTCAGACTCATGGCCAGCCACCGCCAATGACTCTCGTTTGTCTCACGATTGATCCAGGCAAACACAGAGGCAGAGTAGGCTGTTTGTTTTGTTTGTTTTTTTCTTTGGTGGATAATTCCACACACATGCCCCCTGGGGTTACAGGGAGGGCAAAGACTTTGTCTAAAGCCGGAGAAGGTGTTGTTTTTATTATTTAAAAGTAGAATATTTTAGGTTTGGCTCTTCAGATGATCACGTGAGACCATCTTTTCAGAGAGAGGTGAACAGTACCATGTGACAGAAACTGACTACAAGAGCTAGTTCCAGGACAGGCTCCAAAACCACAGAGAAACCCTGTCTCGAAAAACCAAAATAAAACCAAAAAAAAAAAAAAAAAAAAAAGAAAAGAAACTGACTACATTCAAAAGGTTGTAAAGTTTCTGGAAGAGAAAGTAGGGCTCAGACATAAAGAAAAATAATAATTAACATCTCTTGTCTCCTGTTTTCAAATTCTAATTACCAAATGATGTGAAATGAAGGGACAAGAATTAATGTAGGTCATTGGGAATTTTGTTATTTGATAGAATGAAGTCAAACCATAGTCAGAACACCTAGGTAAAGCGTGTGTGTGAGTGTGTGTGGGTGTGTCTGTATGTGTGTTATAGAATACACATAGACCTAGCTACCCTCTTTACAGTCATGTAGCATGAACTGAGAGCTATTGTCTCTAGGAGTACTCATTTTTTATGAATGATTGTCTTACCTTCTATTTATTTGTATGCGTGTTCATGTGTGTTTGTTCTTACATGAGGCAAACATCAGGCAATCAGAGGACAACTTGTGGGAATAAGTTCTCTTCTTCCACTGTGTGGGCTTCAGAGATTGAACTAAGGCCATCAGGCTGGTAAGTGAGGACCTTTACCTGCTGAGTCAGCCTGTTGGCCCTCCAGAAATGTCTTCAGAGCTGTCATCTTAAGATTCTTAGTTCCTCTTTCCACATGTATAAACATGGTGAAGCCATTTCCATCAGAGCATTTCCCATGCCGTCCCCTGAGCATCTCCATCTTAGGAACGAGCACCGAGTTCAACTTAGTTGAGCAAGGCCGCAGGTTGATTCCTTCTGAGCATGTACATTCAGAACTCGTGAGATAGCAATGTCTTCTCCTTCAGATGTCAGAAATAAGGCTTTCAATTTGAAGTGTATTTGAAAATTTTTTTGTGAAAATATCTGGAATCTTGGGAAGTGTGAAAGACTGGATGGGGTTAATTTACAGAGGGAAACCCTTATCGCTGGTGTGTTCCCATCATCTGTGCCTTTCAGGCTTCAGAATGTCACCCTGCATATCACCCTGGGAAGACTGCGGCTATCATTCTGACATGGTTCTTTTTGAAATGGGTACTTCATAAGGATTATTTTTAAAAAGCCAAAAGCTCCTCAAGTAATTACCCACTCAAACTTCTCAAAAAGGAGGTCAGACTGATCCCTATCACGCTGTAGGCAAATCTAGAATGTTCTAATATTTTAGATGTTTGCAGACCACACCGTATAATCCGGTTTATTTTTTCCCAGATGCATAATTAGAATTTCTTTTTCCTTCTTTTAAAATGCCTCTTTTGCAATTGAGTAACGCTTTAAAAACAAAACAAAACAGTTTCTGCCCTTGTCATTCCTATATATTTGTCACTTCAGAATGCCACAAATCTACAAAAAACTATGGAAAAATCTCGTGTGTGCTTCTCATAAAAATGAAACATGAATGAGTATTAATTTTCAAAACTTCTTACTGCGATCAACATTCACATAACAGGTAAGGGTATGACGGGTTTTCTTTGTAGGAGTTTCCCAATGGATATTTCACTGGTTTCGATTATAGAATGGAAGGGCCCTCGGTTTGCATGGTATTCTCCGTTTATAATCTCTTCCAGCTAAATCATCCCTCCTTAGCGCGCCACATCCAAGATTGAGATTTTATACTACTTGAAACATGTATTTGCTTTCAGGGACTGTGTTTGTGTCCTTTCTTCTCTTCTGAAGGCAAAAGAAAAGTATTTAAAGAACCAAAAAATTATATATATATATATATATATCACCACGAAAACAAAAAAACCTAGCAGTTATGAATTGTTTTGCTGATGATAGTTTAAAAGGCTTTATTTAAATCTCGGTTAAATGTCTTTATGGGAAAGCAGAATCACTATGATTTACTCACCTCACAATTCTCTAAACTATGCTTGCTGGATCTTTTCCTAGCCACACCCCATCAGCATTCTGTTTTTATGTGTGTTCATTTTTTAAAAAGATTTGCCAAACATAAACAATTACAGAATTTCAGTAGAATTGCTTCTAAAGAGGGGGAGAAAAGACGATGAGTTACACGGTCTCATTGGCTCTCGATTGAACCCCATCATCAGGGAAAGTACTGAGCCCGCCTAGTGGGAGAGAGAACAGCAGAGAGTTCTCAGTTAGATATGATAGTTGTATTCCAGCTAATTCTCTTCTTTACAATAGAGTGTACCTAGCTTTATCTCCACAGGATGCTGCTTTCAGTGGAAAAGCTGGAGAGAATAGAAGTGTCATGACATGAGCTTCACAGGACAACTGGCTAGAAAATCCAGTGTTTGAGGTGAGGAAGGTGGAATGTGGCAGCCGGCCGTGGGACAGACGGGCAGGGTTTCTTGAAGACAAGTGAAAAGAAAGATCTCCATCATTGGTTGATGCCTCTGATGGCAACACTATTTTGAAAATACGTGGTCCATTTAGCTAGTCAGTCTGTGCAATGAATGAGGACATACCCAATGGTGCTAGTTTGTATGGAAGTCACAATCATGGGAGGAGAAAATAAAAAGAGACTAGTTCAAATTCTGTTTCCAAGGTAAAGAGGTGTGCCTGCCCGAGATGGCTCCCTTGTGAGATGACAAAGGTTTTCAACAAAACCTCTGGGTTTGCTTCAAGAAGCCCCCATATTATCTCTTAGAAACAATTTAAAAACAGACTTCTCGATATAGCAATGTACATACATTTTTATAGAGTATAGAGAGTTAAAATTTTACAGTTGAGCCATGTTGGTTCAAAGTGTGAAACAGAAAAAAGCAATTTACTTGGAGAAGTTACAAATGAGTGTTTAAGTCAGGCAGTGATGGCGCACGCCTTTAATCCCAGAGGCAGGCAGAGCTCTGTGAATTCGAGGTCAGCCTGATCTACAGAGCGAGTTCCAGGACAGGCTCCAAAGCTACAGAGAAACCCTGTCTCAAAAAGCACCATCAAAAAAAGACTGTTTGAGCATGTCTGTAAACTCCCTTCCTCCTTCTGGTGAGTGTCCAGGCAATCACACCAAAGCTGAAGCTGATAGTGGTCAAGCCTAACATTTACCTGGACAGATGTTATAGACTAATTTGAAACTCAGAAAAATACTGCATGCTGTCATCAGTGTCTCCAGCAAAACATGTAAAGGTTGCACACACTGGGGCACGTGCTCCACAATGCCATGTTTTTGAGCCTCCATTTTTAACATTGCAAAGTTTCCTTAAGAATGGGTTAGAACTGTTATGTGCCAAATGTTTACTTAAAACTTTGTTTAAAAAACAAAACACATACACACACAAAATCCCATCAAATATTCACACTTTAATATATGTTCCTCAGAAACAAATGTCCAGTTAGATAACACATAAAGAATTATGAATGACTAATTATATTTTGCATATTTACAGCAAAGACAATTAGCAAATAGCTTTTATATGCAAACTAAGTGAAAAAGTAATTAAGATGTACCAACCAGAGCAGCAGTATCAAGTCTGTTGTCTTGTGATTCCTTCCTAACAAACATAATAATTACACATTCATTGTCATATCATTAAAACAGCTCTGTCCTTTAGGAAAAAAAATGGTTATTTACTGTATAATAACCTGAAGAGCCACAGAAGTTCCTCATAATGGTAAGCAGGATAATTAAATATTTCTTCTTAGGAATGTTCACCCGGTTCAATTTATTATCGTATACTTCTACCAGCAAGCAGCTGTTCCTCAAGAATGCCAAGCGCGTTCTATCTAGTCTGGGAGAGTAATTTGGTTTTGTTTGTAAGCTCTTGGTTTTTTGCCTTGCTGTTGAGCCGGGCAGGCCTGCTCGAGAGACGCTTTTCTCCTCCCAAGGCCGCTCTTCTTGGAGGTTGTGCCTGGCTCCAGAGGTCGGGAAACAACTTCAGGGCCCTGCTGTCACTGAAAGCAGGGCATTCTGTGAGGCATACGCTCTCTTTTGGAAATATTTGAGAACTTCCACCATTTCTTTCATCACTAAAACAGACCTAAGTGTGCAAATTAATGAGTGAGCCCCTAAGCAAGGATCCACCCGGTGCCTACCAGGGTTACCCCAACCGCTCGCCTTGAGAAATACAGCAGCGGTTAAGATACTTGCTGTTGAAGCTAATGAAAGTGCTGGGAGACATCCATCCTCCAACTCCACAAGTACACAGAGGCAGCCATTTTGTTTCCCCAAGCAGAGCGTCTGACGTCATTGCCTATCGTTCGACACAGTACCTACAGAAGTGCATGGCACAATCCAATCAGAACTTAGAAATATAAAGGTTTGCGTGTGTGTTTAGCATGTTACACCATATACCACATATTATGTCCTGTCTATAGTTAAGGTTAATTTGTTTACTACGATCACGTGTACAGTGAAGTAGGAAGTGCGGAACAGCGAATGAGGGCAGAGTTTCTTCACTGCTTGCTACTCCTTTAAGAGATACGACATAGAACACCTTACATACGACAGAAGGATAAATCTTAAGAAACATCAAATTACTAATAAAACTTCTCTATTATTTAAAACATAAACATTGAACCGTGCAACGTTGCTCCAATATTCATTTTTTTCTTTTCCTTGTAGGTAATTTTAATGATATTAAATGTGAACCTCCACCTCAGCTTAACAGGAATAATTTTGCATAGGTTTTAGCATGTAAGTGTTAGTAACTACTTCAGCATTGCTGAGCAACAATTCATTTCTATTTAGAAAGACAGCAGGCAATAGACACAGCATCCTATTTTATATATTTAGATAAAGATTCCTGGCCCGATTTTGAACGGGTTCTTAGTTTACCGAGAGCTATTTCGACGTTTTAAGATTTTTCTATGCTGTAAGCTCCCGTCTACAGGGTATAATGAACACGCGGCAAGCAGAGCCTAGGGAGACCCGAGCCCTTTCCCCCATGTTAGGCTGCCTGCAGAATGTGAAAAAGAAACTGCTGCCCTGAAGCGGAGCTGCTTACACGTTACTGGGGATCCTGTGTGTTACCATCAGCTGACATGTGTTACTGGGGATCCTGTGTGTTACCATCAGCTGACATGTGTTACTGGAGGCCTTGTGTGCTACCATCAGCTGGCATGGGTTACTGTTAGCTGTGTGTTACCATCAGCTGACAAGTGTTACTGGAGGCCTTGTGTGCTACCATCAGCTGACATGTGTTACTGGAGATCCTGTGTGTTACCATCAGCTGACATGTGTTACTGGAGGTCCTGTGTGTTACCATCAGCTGACATGTGTTACTGGAGGTCCTGTGTGTTACCATCAGCTGACATGTGTTACTGGAGATCCTGTGTGCTACCATCAGCTGACATGTGTTACTGAGGATCCTGTGTGTTACCATCAGCTGACATGTGTTACTGGAGGTCCTGTGTGTTACCATCAGCTGACATGTGTTACTGGAGGTCCTGTGTGTTACCATCAGCTGGCATGTGTTACTGGAGGTCCTGTGTGTTACCATCAGCTGACATGTGTTACTGGGGATCCTGTGTGCTACCATCAGCTGACATGTGTTACTGGAGGTCCTGTGTGTTACCATCAGCTGACATGTGTTACTGGGGATCCTGTGTGCTACCATCAGCTGACATGTGTTACTGGAGGTCCTGTGTGCTACCATCAGCTGACATGTGTTACTGGAGGTCCTGTGTGCTACCATCAGCTGACATGTGTTACTGGGGATCCTGTGTGCTACCACCAGCTGACATGTGTTACTGGAGGTCCTGTGTGTTACCATCAGCTGACATGTGTTACTGGGGATCCTGTGTGCTACCATCAGCTGACATGTGTTACTGGAGGTCCTGTGTGCTACCATCAGCTGACATGTGTTACTGGAGGTCCTGTGTGCTACCATCAGCTGACATGTGTTACTGGAGATCCTGTGTGCTACCACCAGCACAGGGGGAATTAGAAATAAAGGACTTGAATTTGTGGCCAGGCATTCTCAGAGCTAATTTGTTAGCAAAGAAAGAAGAGAAACACAAGCACTGGTCATTTACTAAGGAGTAAACAGCATGCCAGACACACCAGGAAAGGCAGTAAAACATACCCTGCCTTTATAATTGATATTTTAAAGAGTTCTTTTTTAAAAATCTCAAAATAGTCATCATGGAAAAGAATTCTGTCTTTCCCCTTCACCCTTATTTGAGGGTTAGTATGGTTTTCATTTCAGTGATTTGGGTGACGGACTAAACAAAGAAGAAACATGGGTTTTTACATTCTCATGCTTAGCAATGGTCTTTACAACCAGGCGTGGTAGTGCATGCCTTTAATCCCAGCACTTGGGAAATGGAGGCAATAAAGTTAGGAGGATCACACAGAAACTGTGTTATTAAATGACTGCTTGGCCCATTTGCTCTAGCCTCTTATTGGCTAACTCTCACATCTTGATTTAACCCATTTCTACTCATCTGTATATTGCCACATAGCAGTGGCTTACCAGGAAAGATTCAGCATGTCTGACTCTGGTGGCTCCATGGTGTCTCCCTGACTCTGCTTTTTTCCTCCCGGCATTCAGTTGTTTTCCCCACCTACGTAAGTTCTGCCCCATCAAAAGGCCAAGGCAGTTTCTTTATTCATTAACCAATGAAAGCAACACATAAACAGAAGGACCTCCTACACTACGCATATCTTACAAAACTTCACACAATCCCAACCATAGCTGTTGACCTGTTTATGACACACTTACAATACAGCTTCAATGCCTGCCACTGAATAAATAAATATTTTGATGAATGAATGCATGATATAATCATGCAACAGACTGAAGGAGATAAGAAGATGCGTCTTTTCTACAGGTGTAAACCCCTTTGCTCTTTTCCAGCTCTGATTTAGCTGAAACTTGTGTCATAGTGTTATAGTGTCGTAGTCATTTGTAGATCAAACCCGTGAGCTCTTCCTAGGTATGTATTTTTAAAAATAAACTTTTCTGGGGGCAGAAGAGATGGTTCAGCAGCTAAGGGACCAGAGGATTCTCCACCAGAGAGACCCGGGTTCAGTTCCCAGCACCCACATGGCAGCTTGCTGGGGAACCTTCTACAGCCAAAGGCCTTTGAGAGGCTGGGCCAAGTTGGGCATGGCCTTGGGTACCCAAAAGGTGCAGCCTGCCCTGCTCTCTCTCTCTCTCTCTCTCTCTCTCTCTCTCTCTCTCTCTCTCTCTCTCTCTCTCCCTCCTTGCTCTCTCACCTGGATGTTGGGTTCAGTTCCTATTCCTGATTCATATAGTGGCTTGTGATTTGTGAGTTCCCCCTAAATTAAAAACAAAACAACAAAAAAAACTTTATTACACTCAATTCTGAGCTAGTGTGGGATTACTTTATTCATGTTCCCCCACATTTGGCGCATTCCCTTGCAGCAGCTCAACCATCTGTAACTCCTGTTCCAGGAATCTGCCACCTTTGTACCAAATGCACATCAAATAAAGTTAAACAAATATTTAAAAATGAATGTTCTGTATTTAGGGATAGAGAACAATGAGAGGAGAGGAGAGGGAAGAAAATGGCTGAGCTTCAGTTAGAGACCTATATCAAGCATCCTTGGTGGGGGACTCCCTTGGTGAGGGAACTCCCTTGGTGAGGGAATTCCCTTGGTGGGGGACTCCCTTGGTGAGGGAACTCCCTTGGTAAGGGAACTCCCTTGGTGAGAGAACTCCCTTGGTGAGGGACTCCCTTGGTGGGAAACTCCCTTGATGAGTGAACTCCCTTGGTGAGGGACTCCCTTGGCGGGGGACTTCCTTGGTGGGGGACTCCCTTGGTGGAGGACTCCCTTGGTGGGGGACTCCCTGGGTGGGGGACTCCCTTGGTGAGGGAATTCCCTTGGTGGGAGACTCCTTGGTGGGGACTCCCTTTGGCTCATAGACCAGACCCTAACAGGACTCTGAAGAGCTTCTGACTTAGAATCAGTGCCACTCCCGTGCGTAGTCCAAACAGTCATTGTGCAGAAAACTTTATAAACAAGATGCCAAAGTAAGTGGCATCCTTCTTCCCCACTTTCCTTCCTTCCTTCCTCCCTCCCTCCCTCCCTTCCTTTTCTCCCTCTTCCTCCCCCTCACCCCCTCTCTCAGGTTTTTTTCTTTTCTTTTTGAGACAGCGCCTTATGTATACCCAAATGAATCTTCAAGTTCAGAAGATCCTCCTGCCTCAGCCTCCAGCATGCTGAGACTACACGCATACTCTACACCAAGCATTAGACACAGATCTTTCAAAATAATGCCCTTACTAGAGAAATTTTTCTTTCTTTTGTTTTGTTTTCTGTTTTTGTTTGTTTGTTTTTGAACAAGACAGATTTTCTCTAACTCACAGAGATCTGCCTGCCTTTCCTCCAGAGTACTGAAATTAAAGAAAGGCATACCCCGTCACATACTAGAAGCATGCATTCTCGAGGGGCTGGCTTTGAGTGCCTGTACCCCTGGTTTCTATCCCCGGGGTTATGGAAATCAGATCCAGTAGAGCAGGAGCAAGTCTGCCTCAGCTGCCTAGTGAGTTCGAGTCCAGCCTGGAATGTATGAGAGCTTATCTCCAAAAAGGGAGGGAGGGAGGGAGGGAGGGAGGGAGGGAGGGAGGGAGGGAGGGAGGAAAGGAAAGGAGGGAAGGGAGGGAGGGAGGGAGAGAGGGAGGGAGAGAGGAAGAGAAGAAGAAAGGGAGGGAGGGAGAGAGGGAGGGAGGGAGGGAGGGAGGGAGAGAGGGAGGAAGAGAAGAAGAAAGGGAGGGAGGGAGAGAGGGAGGGAGGGAGGGAGGGAGGGAGGGAGGGAGGGAGGGAGGGAGGGAGGGAAGGACAGAGCAGTCATTAGTGTTCACAGCCTTATTCTCTGGACCCTGTTCTTCACTGACTTAATGGCTCTCCCGAGGAATTAGCAGGAACACGCACAAAGCACCAAGGTCGTTTATAAGCTCCCAGCAGTGGAATAAAGTCAAGCTGGCCTAGAAAACTTGAGCACAGACATGAGATCCTGGAGACGACTTGGGAGATCTTCATACCTCTCCTTGTCCAATAAATCAACAAGCATTTTCTGAAGTCCCACCTTCCACGCCTTACAACTCTTCTGAGAGCTTAATCTGAAAAACTAGTATGTCCTATAAAACCATAGAAAGGTGCTGTATATGTGCAAAATAATCAAGCTGCCATACCCTGGTAAATCCAGACTTAGTGTATGGAAGTTACATGTATTTATTAATTAGTAATTCATGAACTCATTTATTCTGGGCAATACTGAGGACTGACGAGCATGGGGCTTGCAGGGGCTAGGCTAGTGTTCTCCCACTGAGCATACCCCAGACCCGCACCTGTTAGCACACACTTGTTACATTGCCCAAACTAGCCTTGAACTCCCTTTCTAGCCCAGACAGGCCTTAAAAACTTGTGACCCTTTTGCCCCAGCTGGAGTTACAGGCCTGCACCTCCAGGTCCAGCATTTGCTGTTATTTTAACTGTGCTTAAAGGTGCGACCTCTCTCAAACACAGGTGCTAACCCTCCGCGAGAGTAGGTGGCTGCCATCTCCACTGGAGCTGCTCCAGAGCTGGCTCTGGGCTACCAAGACCCCGACTCTGCCTTTCCTGGTTCTGAGACTGGCTTCTCCGTCTCAGAAGGACCCTGAGCCTTACTCATCCATCACGTGGAAGCCACCTACCAAGGTCGAAGATCTGGCCAGACGCAGTGCCCACTGCAAGCGCGTCTACGTCTCCCCTTTGCTGCCCGCTGAGTTCCCGAATGTGGGCCGCCTCACATTCCACCAGCTCCAGTGACGATTTTGTGGTTGGATAATAATCCTGAGATTCACACCGATGCCGAAGAAGTCGCTGCTTCAAAACTTTAAGGCAACAATTAAGTATTCCATTGTCATGGCTCAATTAAATGGTTTGGCCTGAGAAAATTGGGGATTGTGAAGTGAGGATGGGATGCGCTTTGATCCTCTTTCCAGGGTTATTGTTTCATTAATAAATGAACATGTCATTTGTCTCACCAGAGGGAGCTCATGCCCTCCAGGCTTTTTTCCCTTTTTTGTTCAGGTTTTATAAAGATGAGTTTCCAGGGCTCTGAAATACCATGGATTAGCAGTTAAGCCTGACAGCACTTTAGGGAGTAGGGAGCTTAAAGTGCCTCACACAGGTCTCCAAAGCGCTTGTTTACCAATAGAGGACGGCGGCCACCGGCTGCAGCTGCTGATATCGTATTACCATTTGGAAAGACAGTAGCCGAGATAACAAATCACACAGTTTTAATAATTACTCCTGCATTCCCCGGTTTTGTTTCCTGCATAACTGTAAAGGCTGGATTGCTTCCAAGTAAACAGATAAAAACAGTATGGAACTTTTATCTTTTAATGATAATGACAGCACATCGTGTCTCACCAAAAGTTTCCCGCTGGATTTTTTTTTCTGATTTCTAGAGTTTCAATAAAATGTAATTATACTTTATAATTCCACTCTTTTAATCTTCACTTCAAAAACTATTCATAGTGAGCAAGTTTGCCAGGCACTAAGAGGAAAGGACAAAGTGCCTGGACTTACCCATGTTGACTCTTTTTCCTGCTTTCTGTCTTGGGGTAAACCTGTCATTGAAATTGCATCCTGTATGTTGAGCTGCTTTGCATTCAAATTAATAGCTAGTTTAATTTGAATGTAAAACAGCCCCATTTATGCACTCATTTATGGAAGAAGAAGTGAGGCATTTGGCAATGAATGGATGTTTAAGATATGATACATTTGCAACATATTTTTAATCCTAAATTGAACCTATATTAGGATGGGGACATTTTAATATCAATGGATAAATCCTAACAGAAACCCTTTTTAAAAATCTGCATAGTAAATATGTGCTTTAGGGGTCAGAACTTCTGCATTGTACACATACAGTACGGGGTTTAGTTCATATGGCTGGAGCTGGGCATTTTCCAGCAAATCTGTGCATTGTTAGGATTCTATAGCCCAAGGGTGGCAATTGATTTTTAAAACACATGCTGCAACTTTATTTGCTCAGTAATTACACGGACTTTATTTGGAGGTCAGAGAAAGAACAACCAAGGAGGAAAATCAAGTCTTCCTCCAAGCGCAATGAAACCATGAAAGTTGTCAGACAGACAAGAATGCTCAACTTTTTCCCAGCGCCCTGCATTCGTTTCTGCCGCTCCATGTTCCAGTGGGTGATTAGGGAAAGCTTTTTTAAAAGCTCACTTCAGAATGATCTTAATTGGTGCAAGGTTGAGCCCTTTCTAGGAGGGGAGGGAAAAGGTTGAATAGCCTTTTCAAGTCACATGAAAGTTTCGAGGATGAATGTACGATAATTAGATTAATAAGTAGCTTAATTTATCGCAGCTGAGGATTTCAACAGCCACACATCAGAGCAACAATAAAAGATTACTGTGATTCTGGTTTGCTAAAAAAAAAAAAAAATTATACTGAAACTTGATTAACCTTAAACACAAAGTGCCTTTCTTCCTTCTTCTAAAGTGTCTGATTCAGGGAGGGTGTGTGCAGAACCAGAGCGGAAAGAGGGCTTGGAATGACCCAAAAGTCGTTCTTTACTCTCCTGCATTTCCCAGGAAGGAAGTGAGCAGTGTATGGGGTGGTTTGAACCAAAACTTTTCCCTTTCTGTCCCTTATCTTTAAAGGATGCGTTGGCTCTCAGCCAGAAGAAACTTATTAAACTGCCCACCCGCCATTTAGGGAAGTTTGTTTCTGATGCACATTGCCTCTCTGGAGACCGTCAGGTGCTGTCAGCTGCATCAGGCTGCGGCACAGGAGGAATACCAAGCCATCCCTGGACCTCTCTGAGTCTCTGTCCTGTCATAGGTCACGGTGGAGAACTTACCAGGGTGAGAGCACCCCAGGCACAAGTAGAAAAGAAAGCTGCTATAGCATAGCAAGGAGACCTCGGCTTGGGGTCACATTAGCACAGTATCCTTAG
This sequence comes from Microtus pennsylvanicus, assembly GCF_037038515.1. Lineage (NCBI taxonomy): Eukaryota > Metazoa > Chordata > Mammalia > Rodentia > Cricetidae > Microtus > Microtus pennsylvanicus. The sequence continues at coordinate 7,846,480 of NC_134593.1, forward strand.
GGCTAAAAGGCATGAATTTAGGTGTGTGCCTCCAAATATCACAAGTCGCCTAGCGGGGTGGATGCGGGTGAGAAGGATTCATGCATGAAACACACAAAATCGAGACGGCAGTGTGACAGCAAGAGCAGCTGACTCAGAAAAACTAAGAAAGACCAGGTACAAAGTGCATATCTCTAACCCCAGCGCCTGAGAGGCTGAGGCCTAGCCTGATCTACATAGTGAGCTACAGGCTGGCCAGGGCTATATAAAAACAAACGAACAGAAGAGTTAAGAAATTGGATGGAGGACTAGAGAGATGACATGGTGGTTAAGAGCACCTACTGCTCTTCCAGGGGACCTAAGTTCAATTCCCAGCACCCACAACAGGCCTGCCCATAACTCCAGCTCCAGATCTGACGCCCTCTTCTGGCCTTCCAAAGTACCCATACACACGTGGCAGACACACAAAAGAGACTGGATGGAAACTTGAACTCAAAAACTACACGAATTGAAATTATTGTCCATTTGAAGTCTTTCTCTCCTCTCTGCCACAAATACTTAAAAATATTTCCAATTACAAACTGGACTCTGGATCTTTGCGAAGAGCCCCACCGTGCTCATGCTGCTCCCGGGTATCTTTAGACTCCACACATGGCCAAAGACATCAAGACTGAAACCAAGAAAAGACCGCCCTTTTGACAGCTGCTTCCCAAACCAGAACCAGACCAGAAACTTGGCCCAGCACTGCCTGGACTCCAGCCACCATGAGATGTCATGACCACAGTGGGGATGTCTGTGTGTGTGAGTGGGACCAAGCATGCACAAGCCCCTCTGGCCCATATCCTGGGGCTCAGCCTGGGATGACCACCAGGCAGAAGGCTCATTTCCTGGGAAGAAAAGGGACTTGGCTCTGTTCTCTCTGGACAGTAAAGGGGGACCTGGAACCATGATGTCCCTTCCTTCTCTGGGGCCCAGAATCATGATGAAACTACTAAAAAAACTCGCTGGAAAATGAGTTGTTTTTTTTTTTTTAAAAAAAAAATGGGGATCTACTGCTTCATCTAAGCGATAAGATCAAATTTCATTAGCTAAACTTAAACTTCCTGACACTGTCCAGCTCCATGTTAATCTGTAAGGACTGCCTCATTGGCATCACTGTTATTCTGGCAATGGACGAGCCTGGAGTGGGGCGTGTGGTACCTGTCAGCATTCAGGAGTCCTCATATTTGTGAGGTTAGAATTTCCAGCCCAGCAGAAGATCCTCAGTTGAAAACACAGCCTCCAACAGAAAGGAAAATACAAAGCAGAAAGACTAGGCAGCCTTCCTTGGTGAGACCGTTGTGTGTTCAGCGCTAACCTCCAAAACTTGCATCTAAGAGCTCGGCGAGAGACACAGGTGTTGTCTTGCGCACCGAGAAGTGGCCCACAGACCAACCAGATTCTCAGGCTAACCCAACGGGGCTTGTGCACACTCCCAGAGCCAGCTCAGCTACCCGCACTAGCAGTGGGTGCAGATGCATGTACACTGTCAGACAATTCCTCTCTGGGAGACCTTCCCTTCTGCTGGCATGAAAGAGAGCTTTAAATATCTCTTTAATCATCTAATGGAAAATGGCATCCAATCATGGGTTGCTTTCTCTATGGTAAGATATCAGACCTTGAAGGTGTCAATTGGATGGATGATAGACTCAGAAGGAACTCAGAAGCCTGAGGCACTGTTTAGCCAGCACCCACTCCTGAAAGTGCAGACCTCATCTGAAACGGGCATCTCATTACTGGCTAACATTATTTACTTAGGAGGAGATATGACCTCTAATTTGCCTTTAAATGATTAATTTGGTGTTTGAATAAGTGCCTTTGACTTAATAATGTTTTCTTCAAGCAATTCACTTATGTCAATAAACTCTCTGTTTAACCTTCTTTAAGGAAACATTTCCTCTGCTCCGAGGTAATTATGAGCTATCGCATAAATAGATACAAGAAGATGAACTAAAATTAGGGACTACCCAGGACAGTAGAAGTGGCTTCCACAGAGGAGTGGGAACTATCGGTATATCAACCATACTCTGGCCTCCCATGAGTCCCCTCCCTGTCACAGCTTCTGGTGGAAGACCTGCCTGCATGAGACACCCCAGACAGAGTACAGTCGGTTCATTTTCTCTCAGTTGCTGGATTTTATGGGTTTGGTTAAAAAACAAGTATAAGTCAAGATGGAAATGATGTTTTGTTTAGTGGGAAATTAAGTTATGAATGAAAACAGACATAATGATTGATAATAATACAAAATAATATCAAAGTGTCAGAAAGGATAGTTTTATCTTTTTGTTTTGGGCTTTTTTTTTTTTTTTTTTTTTGGTTATTGTTGTTGGGGGAGTTTCAAGAAGGGTTTCTCTGCATATCTTTGAAACCTGTCCTGGAACTCATTCTGTAGACCAGGCTGACTTCGAACTCAAAGAAATTTGCCTGCTTCTGCCTCCTGAGTGCTGGGATTATAGGGCATGCGCCACCACCACCCGGCTACTTTTATTCTCTAAAGGAAATACAATGGTTTGTGTATAAGGCAGTCGCTATTTTTCAGATAATCTGCTGTGTCTCCGTGTTCTATGGAGCAGAATGGATGTAGACGTTGTGGTTCTAGGCACTGGTAGCATTGAAACCGGCAGGTTTTGTTGAACTTCAGCATCTGCAAAACTTCCAGGCTGACAACCGCCTCATCGCCAGCACCAATGTTGTTTTAAAGGTAGAATTTTCCCTAATGGGAGTGAGAGACCACACTACTCTCTCAGGAGTCCCTCCTCGTTCCTTTCCATCATCACAGGCTTCAGCCTGAGGGCACACAGCCAATGAAAACACAGCCAAGCCTCCTTAACTGCCAGCTGTGGGCATAAGATCCAGTCCCCACAGATGTTTTACTCTGTGGACTCTTTTGGGAGGCCTGCCACCCAGTTCCCAAATAAATCACACACAGTGACTTATTCTTAATTATAAATGCCCAGCCTTAGCTTGGCTTGTTTTTAGCCAGCTTTTCCTAAATTATCCCAACTACCTTTTGCCTCTGGGCTTCTATCTTTCTCTATTTCTGTATATCTTTCTTTACTTCTTTCTCGGTGGCTTGCTCTGTGGTTGGGCGCTTGACCGCGGATGTCTTTCTCTCTTGCACCTAGGTCTCATTCTACTTACCCTCTCTGCCTGCCAGCCCCGCTTATCCTTGCTCCTGCCTTGCTATTGGCCTTCAGCTCTTTATTAGGACCATCAGGTGTTTTAGACAGGCAGAGTAACACAGCTTCTCAGAGTTAAACAAAAGCAGTGCAAACGAACATCACACGCCTGAAAATAGTAGTCCCCAACAAATGGCAATCATTTATTCCCTCAACGGGAAAAGAGCTTGGACTGAGGACCTTCTTCAGTGGACAGCAGTTGCCTAGTGGGCTTAGCACCCTGGGCTTGATTAGAAGTGATCAGAAAAGTAAGTCAGGTGTGCTAAGGGCACACACCTGTAAGACCAACAGTCAGAAAACTGAAGCAGGAGAATTTCTTCAAGTTTGAAGTCAGTCTGAGCTACATAGTGAGTTCCAGACCAGTTTGGGATACAGCATCAGCTCCTTTCAGGAATGGATGGATGGATGGATGGATAAATGGATGGATGGGTGGATGGATGGATAAATAAATAAAATGTTTAGTTTAGTATACTGAAAGTAGATGTAAAAAAAGTCACTTTTTTTTTTTACCACATATGTCAATTAAAGCTGTTCTTTCCAGCTTCAGGGCCTCACACATGGTAGTAACTGTAGCACACTTAGCCACACCCTAACCTATGCTTTATTTCTGTTTTCGATATAGTCTCACTGACTACCATAGGCTAACTTCTGTCTGTCTGTCTATCCATCTATCATCTATCATCTACCCATCCATCATATCTCTCTCTCTCTCTCTCTCTCTCTCTCTCTCTCTCTCTGTCTGTCTCTCTCTCTGTCTCTCTCTCTCTTTCTGTCTGTCTCTCTCTCTGTCTCTGTCTCTCTCTCTCTGTCAATAGTTCTTGCTTGTTTTGTTTTATCTACTCTGTGTACAATGTCCCTCTGACTGAGAAGTTTTGAAAGTCCTTCAAGGGCTCTCATGGTCTCCTGAATTAAGTTCGGGCTCTCACCTGGCAGTCGCCCCTCCACAGGCTTTCCAGCCTCTGCTTCCTGCATGGCTCTCACCTGGCTGTCGCCCCTCCACAGGCTTTCCAGCCTCTGCTTCCTCCATAGTTCTTCTGCTCTTTCTCCTCAGCTCTCAAATCATAGCAGCTCCACCTGGGTCCACCCCTGTTCTCTCTGGGCCAGTATAAGCCATATCCACCATGCTAGCTTTGAAATGGGGGTGGAAGTCTTATTATAAAGGGGGTTGTAGGGCTCAGGAATAAAGGGGACTGGTTGGAGGCCATGCTAGGCCACTCTGGGGTCCACCTGCTATTACATCCCTCTGGCTTTCCCACAAAGCACTTCTCACAGACCATCGCTGTGCATTCCGCCCCATTAGAGGACAGCCCTCCTGGTGTACTGCAGTCTCGTGCGCACAGAAATAATGTGTGTGTTCCACTGCTTCACCTGGAATAGCCCAGTGCCTGACATTTAGCACCCAAATGCTGAGTGAATCAGTAAACATTTCCGAATCCACGTTCTCCTCTATTAATTGTGATTAATAATACAGCACAGGGTTGTTGTTCAAAAAATATGAGCAGCCATATTCAGGGAGTCCGGTTTGATCACATGCTCCATCATCCAGCTGGCCTTGGTGAGCTCCCATTAGATCAGCCCCACCATCACAGTGGGTGGGTGCACCCCTCGCGGACCTAACTTCCTTGCTCATGTTCTCCCTCCTTCTGCTCCTCATTTGGACCTTAGGAGCTCAGTCCAGTGCTCCAATGTGGGTCTCCGTCTTTAGCTTCCTCCATCACCAGATGAAGTTTCTATGGTGATATGCAAGACATTCATCAGTATGGCTATAGGATAGGGCCATTTCAGGCTCCCTCTCCATGACTGAGAAGCCAAGGACAATGGCAGTGGGTTTTGATCCTACTACATGTAATGACTTTGTGGGAGCCTAGTCTGTTTGGATGCTCACCTTCCTAGTCCTGGATGGAGGGAGAGGACCCTGGACTTCCCACAGGGCAGGGAACCCCGACTGCTCTTTGGACTAGAGAGGGAGGGGAAGGGGGATAGGGGGAACGGGAGGGAAATGGGAGGAGGGAGGAGGAGGAAATTTTTAATTAAATAATAAAAATAAATAAATAAAAATATGAGCAAATAAAGGTGTCTGAAGTCTGGTGCATGGTATAGAGCAGACAGACGGGAAATGAGATTGTGTGCCTTTGCCGCACAGACTTCAGAGTTAGATATGCCTGGGTAGATCTGTTCCTTAGACAACTGGGCAATTGATCTTTTCTTCCTCTATAAAGTGATAGGATGAAATCTGTGTATAACATTTGACCACCAGTGTGCTTACCATGGTATATACTACCACATCAAGGACGCAACAATGTTATCTTTTGATATCCGCCATTTATTTGACCACCGTCAAGTTTTCATCAACAGTATGTAATGTGCCAGGCCATGATCTCTATATAGGAAACATAGTGGGGGCATGAGTCAGAGAAGCAGATAGGGCATGCTTCATGGACTCTATGGCCTGGTGAACTAGGTCATGGAGTGCATAGGTATCCAGACAGACAGACAGACAAGTGCTAACTGTGAGTCCCTGCTCAGAGAAGGGCAGAGGAGCCACAGGAACAGAGAATTACCTGAGTAGCTTTTCTCCAGCTCAAATGCCAATGGTACCCGAAATTCCTAAGGATTCCCATTTCTTCCCAATTATGTGGTCTTTCGCCTTCATTCAAACCCTATTGTATTTGTCTTGTTCCGAAATAAAAGTAAATATTGACCACTTTTATTAATTTGGTGAAGCCTGTATCCGAACACTAGTTCTTTGCTCCAGTAACTTCCCAAAGGTAGGAGCTGCGTCTTACCTGCCTACACTGTGCCCACAGCGTCTGGCGGAGTTCCAGGCTCAACTAAGAACGGATGTGTAATAGAAGGAAGTTTTGCTGTTCTTTGATGTCTCAAAAATATTTATCCTACTTTAAATAAGCTTCTCCAGGCTCCTTGTTGGGCTTTAGTTAGCCAACTTTCTAAGTCTATTCCTTCTGCATATGATAGATGGTGGATAGATTTGAGACAGGTTATAAGAATCACAGTTTTGATCCTCAGAAAGTCTACTACCCTGTGAGAAGAGGAGCTCTTCCAGGCTGTAACTTCCAGGCCAACACCTGACAACCCTCTGTTCTTTGTAGCTTTGGGAAGCACCTTCCCAATACAAATTCTCGCCATTGCTTAGGCTATTCCCATGACTCTGTCTGAAAGAACAATTGCTACTCACTGCAACATAAAACCACCATGGGGGCCCTTTCCAGCAGGATAAGTGCATTGCTCTAAGGAAACCTATCAGTCATGCCCAGTGAAAGATAAATAGTGCAGCGGTCAGAGACTTGGTCTACCTATTAAGAGTGTGTACTGCTCTTGCAGAGGGTGTGAGTTTAGGTTCCCAGCACCCATACTGGGCAGCTCACAACCACCTATGACTCCAGTTCCGGAGGATTCCGTAAGAAAAGTACTCAGCTCACAAAACAAGCAAATCCAAAGATAGGGGTGTCTGACTTGAAAGTTGTCTAATGTCTCAGTGACTTCTAAAGACAATATTCTTTCCACCTGTCTAACCACTATCTCCCTAAAGCTGGCTCTATCCCTGCTTCCAGGATGGCGGATGGCAGCTTCTGTAGCCCTGCATTTTCCTTTGACTATCTGAGCATGTTCCAGCATCCTAGTTACTGTTGGTTCTGTCCCTACCAACAAGAGAATAGAATATAATGATTTGGGGCTAGGCCTTGGGCTACATCATCTATTGTATCCTAGAATAAGACTCAGTGGGGTGAACTTCCACAAAATTGTACAGTTTCCACCGAAAGAAACTGGACCCCGTTGGAAAGAAGGAACAGAGAGCAGATGCTGATGATACACAGGGTCCAGTCAGTGTCAGTCTGTCAAGCCTGTATGTTCAGGGGTAGACCCCTAAGTCACACCAGGAGTATGATGTCTTCCATCTCTCTCAAGACAAACAGTAACTGGGGGTGGGGGGACCCATATAGTGGTATAATAAGTAAAGCTTGCCTAGAGATCAAAGGACAAAGCAGTCACACTTGTCAGCCATACAGGCCAGGCAGTGGTGGCACACACCTTTAATCCCAGGACAAGAAGCAGGGCAAACTGATCTCTGTAAATTCAAGGCCACCCTGGGCTACATAAAATCAATCCAGAAACAGATCCAGTTGGTGGTAGGTCACACCTTTAATCCCAGTGTTTGTGAGTCACACACCTTTAACCCCAGCACTAGAGGGGTGGAGACAGGAGCGATATGGCTGGGTGGAGAGAGGAATATAAACGGGAAGAGACAGGAACTCAGTGGCTGTGGAGTCTGAGGATTTGTGGAGACAGGATCTTGCCCTTTCGGTCTGAAGATTTGGTAGAGGTAAAATGTCTCTCTAGTGGTTGCTGGTTTGTTTTTCTGATCTTCAGGTTGAACCCCAATATCTGTCTCTGGGTTTTATTATTCATCCAACAAACCCACAGCTGATGTGGGAGTGTCATATATCAATCTGTTGATTTCATTGGCTAAGCAATAAAGAAACTGATAGGCCCATTGGATAGGCCCACCCTTAGGTGGGTGGAGTAAACAGAACAGAATGCCGGGAGGAAGAGGAAGTGAGGTCAGACTCCGCAGCTCTGCTCTCCGGAGCAGACGCTTCAGAGAGACACCATGCTACCTGCTCCAGGGAAGACGCACGCTATGAAGCTCTGACCCAGGATGGACTTAGGCTAGAATCTTCCCGGTAAGACCGGTGCTCACAGATTGTTAGAGATGGGTTGATTGGGATATCAGAATTAGCCAGTAAGGGCTAGAGCTAAGGGCCAAGCAGTTTATAAAAGAATACAATGTCCGTGTAATTATTTCAGGGCATAAGCTAGCCGGGCAGGGCAAGCGGCTGGGGGTTGGGGACACAGCCCCGCCGCCGCCCCTTATTCCAACACACAGCATCTGAGAAATTAGTCCTGATTTCTTCTACTCAGGGCAAAGTGTTATAGGAGTCAGTGTGTTAAATCTGTACTTGAAGAATTGTGCTCTAGAACTTTCTACCACTATGGAGTGGTGAGATCAACTTATAACATGTGCTCTTGTAAATGTTCCATCTCCCACGATCAACGTAGAGCTCTTCTTTCACGTATGATGAAATCACACAAAAGGACTTTACCCAGAAGCCTTTGCAAGTGAAGTCTGCTAGCATCCGCTGGATCTTCCGTGTTTCCATTTTTCCTCCTCTTGTCCATTTTTCAACCCTTGTACTGGTTAAATGTTTGTCAACTTGCCATAAGCTAGGATCATCTGGGAAGAGGAACCTCTATTAAGAAACTGTATCCATCATTTTAGCCTGGAAGCAAATCTCTATTGGGTGTTTTCTTGACAAATGATTGATGTGGGAGGGTCCAGCCCATTGTGGGAGACACCTGCCCGGGGTTGGGGGTCCTGAGTTGTATGAGAAAGCAGGCTGAGCAAGCAGCGATGAACAAGCCAGTAAGAGGCACTCCTCCATGGCCTCTGCTTGAGTTCGAGGTTGAACACTGACCCAAATTCTTCCATGGTGGACTGTAAGCTGTAAGAAGGGGGCAACCCTTTCCTCTCCAGTTGCTTTTGGTCATGATGTTTACCACAGCAATAGAAAATCAACAAAGACACATCTCTGCACCTCCCGATGTTGTTTGAATGTGTGATATCCGGCAGAGTTCAAGTGGAATTCATTTAGAAGGTTGTAGAATCTGAAGGAGATGGGGCCTCCCTAAAGAGAGTTACCCGGGGAAGGACTTGAGGCTTTTAGTCCAGTCCCATTTCCTGTCCTCTCTTTGTGTCCTGACAGCAGACACTGTGACCATCCATGTCAGCTGCTGCCTTCTCTGTCATGATGGACGGTATCCTTTCTAACTGAGCGGCAGAGTAAACCTTCCCTCAGGCTGCTTCAAGCCAGATATTTGATCACAGCAATAAGGAAAGCAGCTCATAAAACACTACCATCTCTCTCTGCATGTCTCTCTCTGTCTCTGTCTCTCTATCTCTCAGTGTCTCTGTCTCTGCCTGCCTCTCTCTCTCTTTGTGTCTCTCTCTCACACACACACACAAACACACTTTTCCATCTTTCTTTTTCTGGTTTCTCTAGTCTCTCTCATTCTTTATTCCCCAGTGGAAATTTTTATGTCTTGAGTATAGTACATTGAGCTTAATGATATAAGGTAGACACATCTTTTAAGACAGAGTCATATGTGTGTGTTGTGTGTTTGCGTGTATGTGTGTGTGTAGGGGGGGTTCTGACTGTCAAGGAACTCACTATGTAGACCAGGCTGGCATTAAACTCAGAGATCCACCTTCCTTAGCCTCAGCAATGCTGGGATTAAAGGCGTGCACCACCATACCTAGCCTCGGTAAAATTATTTCTATTCTTTTGTTTTCTCCCTATTTTTCTCTTGCGTTTTTTATTCTTTCTCTCTCTAAACGGATCCCTGTAGGTGGATTCATTTAACAGGAGGATATTCAGCATGTCTCTTCATTTGTGTATGGAAACAGTGTAAAACTCATCCAATTGATGCAGGTCTACCGTGAGGATGCTGCTCTAACTTGTGGCCTCTGACCTCTATCAGGTGATGGAATCTCCATGTCTGATAGGAAGCATTTGGTTTACTAAAATGTTCTGTACTGTCCAGGAAAGAAACTCCAGTCTGCTTGCTGGGAAGCTCTGAGAACTAATTCTTATCTCCCTAATCCTCACACCACCCTTGAGAGCCAAGAAGGCGGCTTAGTTTCCTGGGCCCCATTTCCGAGTTCTGAAGAACCAGTAAGTATGGCTCTTACCGTGCGATAGGATGGCCAAACCTTTAAGCCTATTGTTGTCTTTAGTTCAGGCTCATTTTCTCAATGCTGGCATTTCCTCAGAGTAGCATGAAATCTCTTTCCAAATACCTTTATCCATTAAGTAATAGTATCATGGACAAGAGTAGTTACAAGCAAGAGACAATGACATTAAACTCAGATAAGATGCAGTAATTTGTTTATAAAATAAGTGCTCTGTGCTGTGGGGGTGTCTCAGCTGAAGGTAGGGCTCAAATAAGGGAAGCTCACTGAGTATCCCCCAAGGACAGACAGACACAACCTATCAAAAGGAAAAAGGTTTGATTTAAAGGTTTTTGGGTTTTTTCTTGTTGTTGGTTGGTTTTGTTTTGTTTGGTTGTTTTTTTTTTTCAAGACAGGTTTCTCTGTGTAATGTAATAGTCCTGCTGTCCTGAAATTTGCTCTGTAGACCAGGCTGGCCTCGAACTCACAGAGATCCGCCTGCCTCTGCCTCCTAAATGCTGGGATTAAAGGCGTGCACCACCACTGCCCAGAAAATATCTCTTTTGTTTCCTTGTTGTTTTTTTTTCTTTTTTTTCAAGACAGGGAATTTAAAATGTTAAAACAGCTACATATAGTTATCAAATTCCATCATTTGAGGAATAATACAACATTCTTGAGACAGATATAATATGAATCTTGATTGCTGTTTTCTAAGTAGATACATGATCACTAGTAACGAGGGAAAATATCTGACTAGTCAGTGGCAGCTCACACCTTTAATCCCAGCACTCAGGCTGCACACAGGTCAGAGGAATCTCTGTGAGTTTGAGGGCAGCCTGGTCGCAGAGCTAGTTCCAGGACAGCCAGTGCTACATGGAGAAACCCTATCTTCAAAAAACAAACAAACAGAATATGTCCCCCAAGAGAGGTGATTCAGTATCTAGCACCTGGTTATGAAAAGTGGCAGCTCAGTGGTGCTCCCTGGTGCTCCTCTCTCTAAGTTCTAGGGTTTGTTCTCGCGATGCCAGACAAATATGCTGTTTCCTGGCAGCAGAGAGCTTCGATAGGCTGCCGGTCACATTTCTTCAGGGACTCTTGCGGTTCTTGAGTTATGGTTTATGGACACTTATTCCAGAGCAAGGTGCACTGCTGGTATTCAGTCTACACACATTTGCCAAACATTTGTCATTTGTCAAGTGTGTGTGTGTGTGTGTAATTGAGGTCAAATGAATAAATGCTTAAAAAGAGAGGGGAGCAAAGAATGAAAAGAAAAATGGGAGAAGTAAGTTTAGGGAGGAAATAACTTAGGTCCACCTTGTGCTTGAGATCCTCTGGTTCTTCCAGTCTGGAAGGTTGGACTCTTCCTTGGACACTCAAAAAAGAGGGTAATAGAATTGTCCTTGAAACTGTGAGGACTTAGAGCTCTGATAAGCTTGAATGTAAGAAGCGAACTGGATCAGGGTGTAGAGACAGAGCACCACCACTTCAAGGGTGGAAAGAAAACCAAGTAGTACAGAGATGTCAAGAGAAGCCCGCTAGGGTAGAGCGGAGTAGAGCACAGCCACAGTGTGGTCATGAAAAACCTGATATTTTAATACTTTATTTACATCTTTATATTTTATATTTATATTACATTTTAAATAATTACATATTTCCTTGGAAATATGGAAAACATTAGCTAAAACCATATATTTTTAAAGGGCTAGGCATAGTAACACCTATAATCCTAGCACTGAGAAGTTGAGCTAGAAGGATCATGAGATCAAGGCCAGTCTGGACTACACAGTGACCCCTATCTAAAGAAAACAAAAGGAAAAGAAAGAGGACTCGATGAGAGAGCAGTTGCCTAGGTTTCTCAAGACCTTGACCTTGCGTATGATCCCTAGTAACATACAAACACATACACATTAGATGATAGACATTTTCTTGTTGTAGAAGGAGCAGGCTGCGTCCCAGTCACCCTACTAGCTAACACCTGAAATAACCACATAGAAACTGTATTCATTCAAATACTGCCTGGCCCATTATCTCCAGCCACTTACTGGCTAACTCTCACATATTAGTTTAACCCATTTCCATTAATGTGTATCACCACTTGACTGTGGCTTACCGGCATGAGTCTAACCAGCATCCTTCTCAGGCAGGAGAATCATGGCGTCTGTCTGTCTCTGCTTTCTTCCTCCCAGAATTCTGTTCTGTCTTCCCCGCCTACCTGAGTTCTGCCCTATCAACTAGGCCAAGGCAGTTTTTGTTTTTTTTTAAATAACCAATGAAAGCAACACAAATACAGAAGGGCCTCCTACACCATTTTCTCAAAGAAGGTAAACAAGTAGTCAAATACTCATGAGAAAATGTCCAGCATCATGAAAATGTAAATCAAAATGCCAATAAGATATCTCCTTGCATATACTGATGTGGAAGTCAAGGGAGGGGAGGGAGGAAAGAAAGAGGGATGGGGAGGTGGCAGAGAACAAGTCACACGTTGTGGAGGGATGGAGTGCAGAAAGAGACTACAATAAGCAGTTGGAAGGATGCAGGGAAACCGGAACAGGTAGTCAAACAAAAACTTACAGGTGGATGTTCACAGCTCTGCTTAACAAAAGTCAAAGGGTAGGAACCCAGTGTCCATCGGCAAATGAATAGGAAAATAAAATGTGGCGTGTCATACAACAAAATACTATTCAGACATCGTCCATGAAGTCCTGATGTCAGGAGCCAATTTCCTCCTAAAATCATTACAGGAACCATCATCCTGGGGAGTCTGCAGAGAACCCCACACCCCTAATTGTGTTAAGAATGGTTCTATTGACAGAGCCTACCCCACACCCAAATTGGCTGTTAATGAGAGCTATCTGTTAGCGGAACCCACCCCACATTCCAAACTATCTAGGGAGCTAGGTGAGCCAGGCCTACTGTGACTTGACCGAAGATAACCTCCTGCCTACGTGATCAACGAGAACCACGTGACCAACGTGAACCACGCGGCAAGAGCCCAGGACCCTATGCCCATCCCCCAACTCCTTACCCTATAAAAAGTTGTATCTCGTCCCTAATAAACGGAGGCTTTGACAAACTTTGCATAGCCTTCTTCCTGTCTCCTAGCCCATATCTTCCAGGTAGTGCCTCTCCGTGACCCTGGAATAACTGACTGCCAGGCGGGTTACTAACCCTAGACTAAGTAGCCCGCCAAGGCAATCGACATCCTGATACGTGCTACAACACACAGAAGCCAGGAACAAAAGACTGCATATTGCATTGTATACAATAGACAGAAAAGATAAGTCCCTGGAGATTGATGGTTGCCAGGGACAGTTAAGGAATAAAGAGCTGAAAATGACTGTCATAAAACAGTCCAAACTTTCTGTTTGTGGTGACAAAAATGGTCAGGAAGTAGATGCTGGGACCGAGGGCCCAACATTGTGAGTGCCTTGAATGCCACAGACTTGCACCTGGAATATGGAGCTAATGTGGGTCGTATGTTCTGAATACTTCACAGTATGCTAGGTGGGGGGAGGAAGGCAGCAGAGAGGAAAGTTGGAAGGAGGGAGGAAGAGAGAGAGGGAGGCAAAGAAAAGTCAGGCCTGTCTTGTCAGGTGAAAACCACAAAGTTGAGGCAGTGACAGACCGCAGTAAGCTAGAGATCAGCTAAGAAATGCCAAAGCTTGTGACTGGAGGTGATTTCTCAGACAGACAGGGATCTGAAAGCCGAACCAGGGTGGCATGCCTCACTACTCTACCTGACAGAACTCAGGGGAAGTACACGGACCCACAAAGGGTCTTTTCTGTTTGATTTGGCTTAGTTTCAGGTTATATGAGCATGGTGGTTTGGGGGCGGAGGGTGGCTTGAACGTTTTCTGAGAGAAGGGTGCCTCGGAAGGGGAATAAACATGTTCAGAGAGACATGATTGACAGAGGCAACTGGAACCTTCAGAGAAGGGGCAGAAGTGGGTGGAAACTACCACTTTGGAAAGAGGAAGACAGCCCATCAGGAGAAGAAGGGAGGGGTGCACTGAATCAGAGATCAGAGGTTCGAGATGTTTGGGCCTGACGATTCTGAGACTAAAGGGCACTTCTATCAGGTTATCAGCTTCTATCAGATTCAGTCGCTCTCAACACTGACCAAAATCATTTACTTATCTTTGTGAACAAACGTGGTTTGAGCCTCTCCAGAGGTCCTAGTTAGCTCATCTGGAGACAAGTTCTGGGCCCTTCAGGTGACTCCCCAGGCAAAGTCATGGCCGAGATCTATGATCTAGTCATCTGCCAGTTTGTGTAGACCCTGGCTCTGAGATTTCTGTTTGGTATAGAATGGCAGCTGCATGATACTGTATTTAACTATAGAGGGGCCCTATGTGGGGGTCACTAAAGACCAAGACATGGGTTCTCAACTGGCCTAAGATTTCACCCTCCACTACAGACCTTTCCTGACCACTCCCATCTACTTGGAACCCTATCTCAACTGAAAAGAAACAACACACCAATAGGCAGTCATAAAATATTCTTTAGAGAGAAATTCTGTAAGGCAAAGAAGATGAACGCTAAGCATCTTTTTGTTGGTGTTGTTTTTGTTTGTTTGTTTTGTTTTTTCAGACTGGGTTTCTCTGTAGCTTTGGAGCCTGTCCTGAAACTAGCTCTTATAGACCAGGCTGGCCTCACAGAGATCCTCCTGCCTCTGTCTCCCAAGTGCTGGGATTAAAGGCGTGCGCCACCACCACCCAGCTAAGCATCTTTTTAAAATTTCTCCTTTTAATCTCCACACCTGTCCCGTGTGGTGGCTATTGACGTGTGTGCATGCACGCATGGAGGCCAGCAGGTGTCTGCCAACTTCCATCGTTCCCCCCGACACCGGAAGCTATCAGGATCCTCCTGTGTCTGCCCTTTAGCACTGGGGTCACTGGAATACCATGGTCAGGGGGACACGAACCTGCTTCAGAATATTTGTATACCGTGCGAAGATGTGCTGCTATGATTGGTGTAATAAAGAGCTGAAACAGCCAATAGCTAAGCAGGAGAGATAGGCAGGACTTCCAGGCACAGAGAGAACTCTGGGAAGAAGAAAAGCAGATTTGCTAGCGAAACACAGGTGGGGGAAATAGGATGTGCAGGATGGAGGTGAGGTAGCGAGCCACATGGCAGACTGTAGATTTAAAAAAATACTGGCCAAGTTATAAGAGCTTGTTGGGAACAAGTGTAGGGTAAAGGTCAAGCTTTCGGAACGGATAATAAGTCTCTGTGTCCTTATCTGAGCTGGTGGTCCTACTGCATGGACCAGGGTCCTCATGCGTGAGCAGCAAGCACTCTTCATTCTGCGCCATCCTCTCAGTCCAGGGATTACCTCTTTTATTGCCGGCTGACAGGTAATGTATTACATTCGTGAGAAATTTATTCAAGATCACAGAGTTTGAATGTGGCACAGACCTTTCCTGACATGGGAGAATGAGTCATTAACCCTTCTGCCACATTGTCACACTGACATTACATATAAAGGCGGTTCTGGCAGGAACATCTTCAGCTCCTTCCTGGAAAAACTTAACTGTGTCCTTCTTTTATATCAAAAAGCAAGCCTGAAAGCTGGAGACACAGCTCAGCCATAGGGTACATGTTTAGTGTGTGCAAGGTCCTGAATCCAATCTTCAGGACCCAGCCGGCCCACAGCCCCCAAAAAGCAAGACTTCAGTTATCTTATCTTGGGCTAGTTCAGCTGGAAATAGTTACACCTTCTGTTACACACCCATAATTCCTTCTTCTATAACTCCTGTCATCTCAAGGCTAATAATGAAAGCATCTACCATAGGGGACTGATCACATTGGTTTGGACTCAGACTGGGTTTGGACCTGAGCCCCCAGCTATCCTAATTCTATGATCTTGAATGCACAGAACTTCAAGTAACATCTGTGGCACGGTGCTGGCAATGGGGAAAATGTGATGGTCACTAGAAGATAAGCCAGGAGCTGCTGCATTGTTTCTGTTTTTTACAGAAAGGCAGTGATTTCATCACTATGGCAACTCTTCACCATCAGCAGCAGCAGCAGCATGAAGCTTCCTCAGGAGCATCACGAGGGGCGTTGTTGCCTCTTTTGGAGCTTCAAAGGTCTATGGGTTTCCAGGACTTTCTGCACTGATGGAAGTCCTCTCCAGGATGCCCTCTTTAAAGAGGTAGCCACGGATCACATGTGAGTGCTGAGTGTATAAGACTCGCTCAGTTTGACTAGTGAGTTAAATATTTTTTAAGTAAAACTAAATATATGGACAGGCAGAATGGGTCAATAGGTAAAGGAACTTGACATCACATCTGACAGCCAGTGTTTGATTCCAAGGATTCACAAGGCAAAATAGAATCAACTCCTAAAGTTATCTTTTGACCTTCAAACACATGCTGTGGTACACACACAAACACACGCACACACACACACTAAACAAACAAATAAATAAATGTCATAAAAGTGTTTTAATTAAATTTCTGCATCAAGCTAACATCACCGTCAATGGATAGAACTATGCTAAACTGGATAACTAATTAGACCATACTTGTGCTAAAGCTGCTATATTAACAAGAAAAAGGTAGCCAGGCAGTGATGGTGCACGCCTTTAATCCCAGCACTCAGGAGGCAGAGGCAGCCAGATCTCTGTAAGTTTGAGGCCAGACTGGTCTACAAAGTGAGTTCCAGGACAGCCAGGGCATCCCTGTCTCAAAAAACCAAAAACAACAAAAGGAACAGGTAGCTTCTTCAAAGCTATCCCGAATACACTGAGGTCAAAGTCTTGGTGAAAGCTTCTGCTTCTGGAGACTGTATCGTATATACTTGCCAAGCAGTGGACAATTTTTATACTAATCAGAATGTGGAAGTCACTCCAACAGCTAGGGGTGTCTTACAACAGGATTCTTGGATTTTTATGGCCAGAAGTTCAAGGACAAATAGCCTAGAAAAATACAGAGACATCAACTCCTGTGATCAGATTCTTTTTAATGTGAAAGAAATTGTTAAAATCTGATGAAAAAAACCACGTGTGATACCTTAAATTTTAACATTTTTAATTTAAAAAACAAAAAAACTGATAGAGGAAGGTCATTGGCTAATAAAGAAACTGCCTTGGCCCATTTGATAGGCCAGCCTTTAGGTGGGTGGAGTAAACAGAACAGAATGCTGGGAGAAAGAGGAAGTGAGCTCAGACTCCATAGCTCTCCTCTCTGGGGCAGACGGGATGAAGCTCCGACCCAGGATGGAGGTAGGCTAGAATCTTCCTGGTAAGCGCACCTCGTGGTGCTACGCACATTAATAGAAATGGGCCAAGCAGTGTTTAAATGAATACAGTTTGTGTGTTGTTATTTCGGGGCGTAAGCTAGCCAGGCGGCCAGGAGCCGGGTGGCAGGAATGCAGCCCGCAGCTCCTTCAACAAAAAAAAAAAAAAAACCCTAAGAGCTACCAGCTTGGCTCAGTTGGTACAGCGCTTCCCTAACATGCATGAAGTCCTGGGTCTGATCCCATAGAACTATGCTATACTATGATACTATAAAACCAGATGTGGAGGGCTAGGTCTATAATCTCAGCTCTGGGGAGGTAGAGGCAGAAAAATCAGATATTCAAGGCTGACCCAGGCTACATATGAGTTCAAGATCAGTCCAAACTGCATGAGAGCCTATATCAAAGTTACAAGGATGTGATGGGGAGAGGGAGCATGACACAGCAGTCCCACGTGATGTTGGGCAGGAGTGCAGATGCCACTGAGCAACCCCACTAGGTGTGTGATGTTGGGCGAGGTTGAGGATGTGTGCCAAGCAGCCCCATTAGGTGTGTAATATTGAGTGGTGGTGCAGATGCACACTGAGCAGCTCCACTAGATATGTGATGTTGGGCTGGGTTGTAGATGCACCATGAGGAGCCCCACTAGGTAGGTATATGATGTTGGGCGGGGGTGTGGATGCGCACTGAGCAGCCCCACTAGGTGTGATGTTGAGGGGGGTGCGGATGCGCACTGAGTAAGGCGACTCGCCTCGATTCATGTACATTGGTGAGAAGCCTTGAGAAGGAAACATGCCCAAACCAAAGCGTAACAAGTTTAAGGAGGCAAAAGCAAAGCTATGAGTAACCTTAATAAGAGAAATATAATGTCTCAGGCTGGTGAGATGGCTCAGTGGTTAAGAGCACTGACTGCTCTTCCAGAGGACCCGGGTTCAATTCCCAGCAACCACATGGCAGCTTGCAGGTGTCTGTAACTCCAGTTCCAGAGAATCTGACATCATTATATCAATGTACATGAAATAAAGTTAAATACATATTTAAAAAAAAAGAAAAAGAAATATAATGTCTCCATCTGTAAGACAAAGTACATCCACAGAAAGCCCTGACAGATAAAGTTGAACAGAATTATAGAAGAAAAGAAATTTACTTCATAAATTTCAGTATTTTTTTCATGTGCATCAGGGACATGATTTACAAATAAAATGGCATAAAAACATTATTCTCCATCAATAAACTATTGTATTGTATTGTACTGTAAGGAACTCGTAATGCCTTTACACTGTGCCCCTTGCATGGGTTGATTTTCATGCTATATTAATAATTTTATAAACATTTGTTTTTATTTTGTGATCGTGCTGGGATCAAACCCAAAATCTCACACATGGTAGGTTAGTACTACCCCAGAATTCTGCCTCAAACCCCTAAGTTTAAAAGAAAAAACAGGCAAGTGAAGAAAATTATATATTTACATGTATATTCATTTAATGTATTTAATTTTCAATGAACATAATATACATTTAAATATATATACTCAAAGTGAACAAATTATAGTATGCTTTGGCTTCTCAGAGAATGGGTGTGTGTGGGTGTGAGTGTTTAATCTGCTTATGGTAATGCAATAAACCGTGGAAGGATAAAGCACAAAATTGTTCTAATGGTTATCTATTAGTGGCGGGGAAGGAGAGGCTGGAAGTAAGAAAGAGAAAAATCGGATTTCTTTGGCCAGGTGAAGTGGTGGGCAACTGTAATCTTGGCTCCTTGGGAGGCTGAGGCAAGAGGATTGCTTGAACCCGGGAGTTGGAGGTCACTCTAGGCAACATGTAAAGATTATGTCTCAAAGAAAATAAAAATGATATTCATTGAGAGCTGTCACTCCCATCCTTGCCTGTCCTCTTCCCAGGATTGCCACTGTCCCCGGGTTGCCAGACAGACAGGGCTGTCCTGGCAAGCAGCAATGTTTGGCCAGCCTCGACTTCCCACAAAAAGAATCATCATTGGGTTTTTTAATATTATTCAGATTGCCCATGGTGGTCAAAGCCTGTAAATCCAACTACTCAGTCAACATGGGATAGCGCTAAGGCAGAAGCATCACAAGTTTGGGGCCAACCTGAGCTACATAACAAATTCCAGGCAACTTGTGGGCCTCAAAATAAAATAAAATAGGGAAGGACAAGTAGGTAAAGTAGAAGATGAACCCAGCATCCATGTGGTCCTGGGTTCAGTTTCCGTTATTGTAAGTATAAACAAACAACAAGTGCTCCCTCAGGCTTTCTTCAACAAAAATAAAGCAGTGTAGGCTTTATTTTCATCTTCTCTCATAAAAAATGCCAGGTACTAGCCATTTTTCACTACTCTCTGTTTCACTTTTCTTCAGGATGTATCTTAAAACCTTCTCATGGTGAGAGTCTTCATGCCTCTGAAGAGTTGCAACATGCTAACTGTGGATATGCTGGAGTCGACGTGCTATTTAGGGAACAAACTGTTTCTGCTAGCCTCCTCTTGACCATGCTGTGGTTTCCTTCAAATGTGTCCCGTATAAGCACAGATTAGCATATAGTTCTACAGTCAGGACTTCAAATCAAAAACTAAAGAGTACATCTATCTTGTGAGTTTGCAAAATTCCCTTCTAAAAGGTTATGCCATTTGGGGAAACCAAAGAGCTGTTTTGGCAATTAACAGCACTTGCTGCTCTTCCAAAGGACCCAGATTTTATTCCCAGCATCCACAGGACTCACAACCATGTACAACTCCAGTTCCAGGAGCCCCTATGACTTCTTTTGGTACTCATAGGCACAAGGCATATACATTCAAACACACAAGATAACAATAAACAAGTCTCTTTTTTTAAAGAAAATGATATGCCTAAGTGATCCCAAAAATTCTACCAAGGAACTCCTACAACTCATAAACACTTTCAGCAATGGAGCAGGATACAAGATTAACTCAAAAAAATCAGTAGCCCTCCTGTACACAGATGATAAAAGGGCTGAATTAATATAGTAAAAATGGCAATTTTACTGAAAGCAATTTACAGATTCAATGCAATGCCCATCAAAATCCCAGCAAAATTCTTTAAAGACCTCAAAAGAATGGTACTCAACTTCATTTGAAAAAGCAAAAAACCCAGGATAGCCCAAACAATCCTGGGCAACAAAAGAACTTCTGGAAGCATCACAATCCCTGATTTCAAACTCTACTACAAAGCTACAGTACTGAAAACAGCCTGGTACTGGCATAAGAACAGACAGGAGGACCAATGGAACTGAATAGAAGACCTCGATATCAATCCACACATCTTCGAACACCTGATATTTGATAAAGAAGCAAAACATATCAAATGGAAAAAAGAAAGGAGATTTAACAAGTCATGCTGGCATAACTGGATATCAACATGTAGAAAAATGAAAATAGACCCTTATCTATCACCATTCACAAAACTCAAGTCCAAATGGATCAAAGACCTCACTATAAAGCCAGCCACATTGAACCTTATAGAAGAGAAAGTGGGAAGTACACTTGAACGCATTGGCACAGGAGACCACTTCCTAAATAGAACCCCAGCAGCACAGACACTGAGAGAAACCATTAATAAATGGGACCTCCTGAAACTGAAAAGCTTCTGTAAAGCAAAGGACACAGTCAGCAAGACAAAACAACAGCCTACAGAATGGGAAAAGATCTTCACTAGCCCCATATCAGACAGAGGTCTGATCTCCAAAATATATAAAGAACTCAAGAAATTGGACACCAAAAGATCACATAATCCAATAAAAAAAATGGAGTACAGACCTAAACAGAGAACTCTCAACAGAGGAATCTAAAATGGCTGAAAGACACTTAAGAAAATGTTCAAATGCTTCATCAGAGAAATGCAAATCAAAACAACTCTGAGATTCCATCTAACACCTGTAAGAATAACCAAGAGCAAAAACACTTATGCTGGACAGGTTGTGGGGAAAAGGGAACACTTCTGCATTGCTGGTGGGAATGCAAGATGGTACAATTCCTTTGGATGTCAGTGTGGTGATTTCTCAGAAAATTAGGAAACAACCTTCCTCAAGACCCAATAATACCACTTTTGGGTATTTATCCAAAGGATGCTCAATCATGCCACAAGGACACGTGCTCAATTATGTGCATAGCAGCTTTGTTTGTCATAGCCAGAACCTGGAAACAACCTAAATGTCCGTCGATCGAAGAATGGATTAAAGAAATTTACACAATGAAAAAAAATAACAACAGCTTGAATTTTGCAGGCAAATGGATGGAGCTCGGAAACATTATTTTGAGTGAGGTAACCCAGACACAGAAAGACAATCATCACATGTACTCACTCATAGATGGTTTTTAAACATAAAGCAAAGAAAGCCAGCCTACAAACCACAATCCCAGAGAACTTAGACAACAAAGCAGGCACTAAGAGAGACTTACATAGATCTAATCTACATGGGAAGTAGAAAGTAGAAAAAGACAAGATCTCCTGAGTAAATTGGGAGCATGGGGACCTTGGGGAAGGGTTGAAGGGGGGAGGGGAGAGGCAGGGAGGGGAGCAGAGAAAATTGTAGAGCTCAATAAATATCATGGGGAGAAAAAAAAGAAAATGATATGCCATGTTTAAATCCTATCAGACTTATATGAGAGTGCCTGCTTCTCTTTGGTGTGTAGACAGCATATCTAATACCTTGTGCTGCCGTTGGTGTTGTTTTGAGAAAGGTTCCAACTCATTAATTAGCTAAAAATGACCTTGATCTCCTGATCCTCCTGCCTCTACCTCCCAACAATCTGGAATTGCAGGTATGCACCACCAAGCCTGGCTTCTAAGAGCTCTTGAAATTTCTATTTCTGATATTTAATATTTCACTTTTAACTTTGTTGTTGAAGTTTAGAATGCACAGCTACATTATAAATATGTAGCCAGGTGCATTTCGTTCAACTGAATATGGCTAGGTCAAAAAAGGAAAAAAAAGGGGGCTGGAGAGATGGCTCAGTGGTTAAGAGCGCTGTCTGCTCTTCCAGAGGTCCTGAGTTCAATTCCCAGCAACCACATGGTGGTTCACAACCATCTGTAGTGAGATCTGGCGCCCTCCTCTGGTGTGTGGGCATACATGGAGGCAGAATGTTGTATACATAATAAATAAATAAATCTTTAAAAAAAAAAAAAAAAAAGGAAAAAAAAAAAGACGTTGTTGGTTCCTCAGAATTCTTCCCCCATCCCTCCTGCTCCCTTACAAGGGTGTCAGCATTTCAGTTTGTACCAGAACATACAAATTTTCATGGTATTCAAGGTATATTAACTTGACACAGCTAGAGTTACATGAAAGGAGAGAAATTCAATTGAGAAAACGCCTCCAAGAGACCCAGCTGTAAGACATTTTCTTAACTGGTAATCAAAAGGGGAGAGTCCATTGTGGGTGGTGCTGTCCCTGGGCTGGTGGTCCTGGGTTCTATATGAAAGCAGACTGAGCAAACCAAAAAACAGCACCGTCCATGGTCTCTGCATGAGCTTCTGCCTCCAGGCTCCTGACGGGCTTGAGTTCCTGTCCTGACTTCCTTCAGTGATGAACAGTGATATAAAAGTGTAAGCCAAATAAACCCTTTCTTCCCCAACTTGCTTTTTGGTTGTGTGTAGCAATAGAAATCCTAACTAAGACATGTGGGTTTTGTTTTTTGGGTTTGTTTATTTGGGGGGAGGTTGATTTTTTTATTGTTGTTGTTGTTGTGTTTTTTGTTTGTTTCTTGTTTGGTTGGTGTTTCAAGACAGGGTTTCTCTGTGTAGCCCTAACTGTCCTAGAACTTGCACTGTAGACCAGACTAGCCTCAAACTTATAGAGATCTGCCTGCCTCTGCCTCCTGAGTGTTGGTGTGTACCACCACAACCTGACTTCTTGTTTGTTTGTTTGTTTGTTTGTTTTTCCAGACAGGGTTTATCTGTGTAGCTTTAGAGCCTATCCTGGCACTAACTCTGTAGACCAGGGTGGCCTGGAACTCACAGAGATCCACCTGCCTCTGCCTCCCGAGTACTGGAATTAAAGGCATGTGCCACCACTGCCCAGCAACCTAGATTTTTTAAGATTGATTTTATTTTGTGTGTTTGACTGCTTTGCCTGCATGCATGTCTACACCACATGCATGCCTAGTACCTAAGGAAGTGGTTGAACCTCCATGTGAGTGCTGGGAATCAAACCCAGGTCCCTTTCAAGAACAAGTGCTTTTAACCACTGGATCAACTCTGTGGTTTTTATTTTGTATGAATGGGACCACAGCACTGGAAAAAAGAAAACAAACACACATGGGAAGGTATATGTGGAAGCTGATGGTCTGGAGACCAGTTGATGGAAAGTTTCCACACCAGGTACCCTTGGAGCATCCACCACACCACACCACACAGGTGGGTGTCTGTGTCCAGTAGCTTGAAGACAACCAGTGTGAGATCAGAGTATCCATATAAAATTATCCTCTGAATCTAACTTGTAAAAATCTCTTCCTAGAGTCTTTCCGGACCAGGCCGTGCAGGAGGCGCCATCTTGCGTGTTGACATCCGCCACAACAAGGACCAAAAGGTTCGGCGCAAGGAGCCCAAGAGCCAGGACATCTACCTGCGGCTGCTGGTCAAGCTGTACAGGTTTCTGGCCAGGCGAACCAACTCCACCTTCAATCAGGTTGTGCTGAAAAGGTTATTCATGAGTCGCACCAACCGGCCACCTCTGTCCCTGTCCCGGATGATCCGAAAAATGAAGCTTCCTGGCCGAGAAAACAAGACGG
Organism: Microtus pennsylvanicus; assembly: GCF_037038515.1. Classification (NCBI taxonomy): domain Eukaryota; kingdom Metazoa; phylum Chordata; class Mammalia; order Rodentia; family Cricetidae; genus Microtus; species Microtus pennsylvanicus. Next base: position 7,870,429 of record NC_134593.1, read on the forward strand.
CTGTGGTTGTGGGGACGGTCACAGATGACGTGAGGATTCTCGATGTGCCCAAACTGAAGGTGTGTGCACTGCGGGTGAGCAGCCGGGCCTGAAGTCGCATCCTCAAGGCTGGGGGTAAGATCCTCACCTTTAACCAGCTGGCCTTGGAGTCTCCCAAGGGTCGTGGCACTGTGCTCCTGTCTGGACCTCGGAAGGGCCAAGAGGTGTACCGGCATTTTGGCAAGGCCCCAGGAACCCCACACAGCCATACCAAACCCTATGTCCGCTCCAAGGGCCGGAAGTTTGAACGTGCCAGAGGCAGAAGGGCCAGCCGCGGCTACAAAAACTAACCCTGGATCTTACTGTTATTAAAAAGCTTTGGATGTTGAAAAAAAAAATCTCTTCCTAGAAACATCTAAAAAGAAATTAAACACTATGCTGGGCTATAAAATGAAAAGAAATCATAAATATGTGTGTATTTTCAGGGCTGAGGCTGTGGCTCAATGATATATATAGTGTTTCCCTAGAGGACACAAACCCTAATTTGTTCAATCATCACCATTAGTCAAAACAATAAATAAATAATTACATTTTGCAATATAAACACACCATTAATTCTAAATGCTATTGCTATATAAAATTAAGTGAGACTACTTATTCTTGTAGAGATTTTAAAGTTTTTAATGAAATACATGATCATATTTAAATAATTATAAGGCAAAACCCCTTGTGAACGGCTCCATCAGTGCAGCATCTTAGGACTCAGATCTATTTAGGTGACTTCATTGTCTTTTAGTCATGAAACACCTGCTCAACGTGAAAGAAGAAGCCTCTAGTTCAAGCCCCGTTGCTGCCACAAGATAGAGAAATAAATTAATATTAACATGATCAATTTTTTAAGGGATGTGTGTTTGCATTCTCTTTAAAGGGGAACTGGTGGTCAGTATACTGTAAAGATTAAAGGTTGGTTCTTGAAGCCTCGGGTAGAAGATACTAGTACCATACATTGTGAAAGCTTGCAGTGCCGAAAGTCAGACTAAAACCACTGATTGGAAGCCAAGATCACAAGAAGCAGACATGGAGAGCAGCTCCTGGACAGGTTTAAACCCAGGAGACTCCCACCCCGAGAGCATGTTGCTGTACAGGCGAAGCCTTAAGCCTCTTCCTGCAATGCAGTAGTTCTAATGTAGGTAACCACTCCTGGGAAGCTCTCAGACCTGGGCACAGACTTGCATGAAAGTAACCCAAAACATTCAATATAAAGCAAGAAAACTTACAAAAATGAATCAACTAGTTAGATCTTGACAAGCAGGGAAGACAAAATTCAACACATGAAATATTCATCTTGTTAGTTATTACAAAACCCTTAAATGAACTATATATAATTGGTAATAGTGTTTACTCTGGGGACTGGAGAAATGACTCTTCCAGAGAACCCAGGTTTGATTCCCAGCAGCCTCATAGTGGCCGCGTGGTGCCTCACAATCACCTGTAACTCTAGTTCTAGAGGATACAATACTTTCTTCTAGACTCCTTGGGCAATGGGCATGCAAGTGTTGCACAGATATACATATCTAGGCACCCATTTGCGTAAAAGAGAATTTTTAAAAATATATATTTATGACATACGAATATAGTGTTCTGCCTGCAAGTATGCCCGCAGGCCAGAAGAGGGCACCAGATCTCAGTACAGATGGTTGTGAGCCACGATGCAGTTGCTGGAAATTGAACTCAGGTCCTCCAGAAGAGCAGTCAGTGCTCTTAACCTCTGAGCCATCTCTCCAGCCCTAAAATGGAATTTTTAATTAATTAAAAAAAAGAGTGCTTACTCTTCTAGCATGAAGACCTAAGTTCAATTCCTTAGTGCCCATGAATGTAGACAGAAGTTTCTGTCCCGCCTGATCCCACAACTGTTTAGTCCCAAAGAAGCACACAGAGGCTTATATTAATTATAAACTGGGTGCGATCCTGACCCAGCCACAAAAGAAGAAAGATGTGACTACCTCGCTGAATAAGGTGACTTATTCCAAGGCTTATGTCCCCAAATACAGAAGATCACAAACAACTCCACTTCATTGACCAGCTGTGCTTCTGTGAGAGCAGAGAGACACTGCTGACAACTGTTCAGAGGCTCTCAGGTAGGACATGCGGATGGTGCTGGGGACCACGGGCACACCTGACTTCAGGTAGGACATGCGATGGTGCTGGGGACCATAGGGGCACACCTGACTTCAGGTAGGACATGCGGATGGTGCTGGGGACCACGGGCACACCTGACTTCAGGTAGGACATGCGGATGGTGCTGGGGACCACGGGCACACCTGACTTCAGGTAGGACATGCGGATGGTGCTGGGGACCACGGGCACACCTGACTTCAGGTAGGACATGCGGATGGTGCTGGGGATCACGGGCACACCTGACTTCAGGTAGGACATGCGGATGGTGCTGGGGACCGTAGGGGCACACCTGACTTCAGGTAGGACATGCGGATGGTGCTGGGGACCACGGGCACACCTGACTTTAGGTAGGACATGCGGATGGTGCTGGGGACCACGGGCATACCTGACTTCAGGTAGGACATGCGGATGGTGCTGGGGACCATAGGGGCACACCTGACTTCAGGTAGGACATGCGGATGGTGCTGGAGACCACAGGCACACCTGACTTCAGGTAGGACATGCGGATGGTGCTGGGGACCGTAGGGGCACACCTGACTTCAGGTAGGACATGCGGATGGTGCTGGGGACGACAGGCACACCTGACTTTAGGTAGGACATGCGGATGGTGCTGGGGACCACGGGCACACCTGACTTCAGGTAGGACATGCGGATGGTGCTGGGGACCACGGGCACACCTGACTTCAGGCAGGGCATGCGAATGGTGCTGAAGACCGTACGGGCACACCTGACTTCATCTTTTCCTTAATGAAATGTTACCCATCACTCTTCCTCCCATTTCTGGTGTGAATTGTAGTTTTTAGGGACTTTAATAGTAAGAAACAAACACTACCAGAAACTCCACCTTCACAGAACATCATGTCAACATCACAGCCACGGGGACTAAGGCTGCTGACACCCTCACACCTGCAAGTATCCAGGTCACCTCGCCAGCTCAGTCCTGAGTCACAGTTTCAACTTTCAGCAGCAAGAATCTCAGAAGAAGGCCACCCTCTGGGCTGAGGACACAAGGAACCAAAAGCCATGCCCTAGTTCCAGCGCATATTCCCCTGTCTCTGACTCTGGGAATATATGAGCATCAAAGGCAGATATGAAGAACCAGGCAGGGGTCAAGGCATGAGTTGGCAAGGAAGCCTGAGAGGACTTCTTCAGCAAGGTGAACTAAAAGTGCTGGTGGCGAATGGAAAAAAGAACCAGTCCCTCCTGTGAGTCAGCCCAAGGAAGGGGGAGGAGCCAGGGAGAACGAATGCAGTAGGAGCTTGCAGAACTGGATGCAAACTGTGCTGTCAGGAGCTGCTGTGAAGCCACAATGGCAAGCAGCAGACACTACAGGGCAGTGGCACCCTGAACTCCTGTGAGCACACTTTAACCACACCCCCAACAAGCTGTGAAACTCTGACTCAGAGGGCTGGCATCCACGCTCCAGGCCTCACCAACAGAACTGAAGAGCACACGTCTGTGCAGTGCTGTAGGTGGGCTCCAATACAGGTGGACTCTCTCAAACAGACTCAAACTCTAGGCCTCATGCTGCAGAAGCCTTGCATCTAGATAGCAAGCTCAAAGTGACCTGCAAGAGCTGAAGAGCAGCAACCCAAGGGCAATGCCTAATTTGCCATTGGTCATAGCCTCTCGGCAGAGGTGACACACAGAGAAAAGTCTTGAAATACAGATGTGCGAAATGCCAAGAGTGAACAACAAGAACAGGTACACCAAGCACAGACTTCATGTTCTCAGCCTGTCTCTCCCCTCTAGAACATAAACTCCTGTGATCTGGAATTTTATCTGCCCTATACTACCACAGCATCCCTGGGGCTGGGCAGAATGCCCTGTGTATAGTATGCTTCTAATAAATACATGCTGAATGAAAAAAATATAAAGTGTTTGGCCTATTAGCTCAGGCTTATTATTAACTAGCTCTTACAACTTAACCCATAATTCTTGCCCATGTTTAGCCACGTGACTTAGTACCTTTTCTCAGTGAGGCCATTCTCATCTTGTTTCCTCTCTGTCTGACTTATGACTGACTCTCTGCCTTTTCTCTCCCCAGAATTATCAGTCCGGTCACCCCATCTATATTTCCTGCCTGGCTACTGACCAATATGAGTTAAATCTTTACAGTGTACAAAAGCATAACCCACAGCATGTGAATTTTTAAAAATGCCAGTCAGGGTGGTGGTGGCACATGTCTTTAATCCCAGCACTCAGAAGGCAAAGGCAGGTCAATCTCTGTGCGTTCCAGGCCAACCTGGTCTATAGAGTTGGACAGCCAGGGCTACACAAAGAAATCTGTGGGGGGAGGCAGAGAAATACACCTGGACCATCCATCATAAGGCATCTTAGTTGCTAGGGATCTAAAAAAAAAAAAAAAGCAAAATAAAGACTCTGCCTTCCTACCCTTAGAACTAGATGCACACACCCAGCATCAAACAGAAGGAAGGTACATGAGTATCAAGCTGGTTGTGGTGACTCATACCCATAGCCCCAGCCCTTAGGAAGCTGAGGCAAGAGATTCAGGAGTTCAAGCCCAGCCTGCACTATGTAAGATCTTGTCTCAAAAAAGCTGGGGAAAGGAGTATTTTTAATAACCTTCAAGAGCATATGTAAAAGTTATGATTGCTTCTATGAAGGAGGAAATGCACTGAGGATGTGAGCTAAAGGGAATGTTTATCTGTAACTTTGCTTTTATTGGGAAAAATATAAGGCAACTGTATTCTCCTAGGAACAATGGTCGGTTCTCGGGGTGAGGCTTTCCTATCCACCACATTAATGTATGTGCCTTATGAGCTTCCCAAGCCAAAGAACTTGTGATGGGGAAGTTGAAGATTTCATGACCTTAAAGTAAAATTAATACACACACACACACACACACACACACACACACACACTTTTATAGAGAAAAGTTCCTGCAGTAGCTGGTTTCCCATGGCATCCAAACGGTGTCTCTTCAGCTGAAACGGGAGCAGAGGAAGCCATGGAGAAAGGGAAAGCAGAACGATGATGGAACTGAACTGACAGATTAACAAAGATTAACAAAGGCCTTGAACTCCTCAATAAGCAGAAGGCAAGATGATCTTCTGAGGGCTTGAGGAAGGGAAGATCAGGCGGTGAGCTTCAGAAATAAGGAAAAGGTTTTTAATAACCAATGTAGGAAACTCATTAGTGAGTCTCCAAGAGATTAATAAAAGGATTAGGAGCTGGGCTGGGAGTCAGGTGGCCTGAGTGGATTGGTTCCATCTCTTTCTCCAGAAAGACTTTGGGGGATGGAGGAAAGAATAAAGTGAGGGAGAAAGGAAATGAGAGAAGAGAGAGAGGGAGGGGGGGGAGGAAGGAGGGAAAGAGGGAGCAGGAAGAGGAGGAGGGGAAAGGTGGGGGAGGTTGGCAAGAGTAAACTTGACGGGCACTAGAAAATGAAGTGTACGGAACACTAGAATTATAATCAAAGCCTTCTTCAAAGTTCTTAATCAGACAGCAAACTGGATATAAGGAGGGAGACAGAGGAAAGAGCTTTGGCTCTTTTGGATCAAGAGTTATCAATAGCACAATGCACAAACCAATTCTTCTATCTCTAGGACACAGGCAGACATCCCGCATTGATCTTGAATACCTTTATTTAGAATCCTAGATATGGGCTTAAAATTCTGTTCAGTTCAGTACTCCAGGAATCGGCCCCAGCAGATAGATGAGAGCAGATGCGACATGAGACCCACGTGACATCTGTACCAGTCAGTGTCTCTACCTACGTCCTCTTATTCTTTGATTCTGTGTGTTGCACCAGGCACAGAAAGATAGTTTCTCAAGGAATGTGGAAAGGAAAACCAGAAGGAGAAAAGGGAAAAGGAGGGGGGGGGCATGCAGCCCATGATGCAAACAAAACCAGAAGAAATGGAAGGAAAGAGGAAATAAGAGGGTAAGGTCCGAGCCAGCGAGTTCCACGCTGAATGGCTAATGTATTAAGTGATCATTATCAAAGCTCTGTATTTCTTTTGGAATTGTTGCTGTGAATCAGTGATGGAGGAAGGTCATTGGTTAATTTATAAAGAAACTGCTTGGCCCTGATAGGTTAGAACATAGGTGGGTGGAGTAAACAGAACAGAATGCTGGGAGGAAGAGGAAGTGAGCTCAGATGCCATGCTCCCCTCTCCCGGGCAGACACGATGAAGCTTTGACCCAGGATGGACGTAGGCTAGAATCTTCCCGGTAAGTGCACCGCACCTCGGTGCTACACACATTAATAGAAATGGGCCAGGCAGTGTTTATATGAATAAAGTTTGTGTGTTGTTATTTTGGCTCTTACTACAAATCAGGATCTTGCTGTGTATCTCAGGCTCGACTAGAGCTTGCCATGTAGCAGCCTGAACTCTTGGTCCTCTGTAGTGAGCCGGACAGGATCGCCATTACAAGATGGCGCCGACATCCTGTCTTGTTGGAAATAAACAACTCCATATTTGGCTCTGCCTTTGGAAGCTGCGTGTCCCCCAATTTCATATATAAGCAGCTGCCTTAGGGCTCTCGGCCCTCTCTCGCTTCCTGCCTCCCTCTCGCTTCCTGCTCTTCCCTTCCTGCCCCTCGTTTCCTGCCCCCTTCGCTTCATGCTCTCTCTCAATCAAGGGCACTCCAGTAAAGCGTGATCTGAGTAGAATCCTGGTGTGGTGGTTGTTCTTTCTCGCTGGTCGAGAAGTCCGCCGCAGTCCTCCTGCTCAGCCTCCCCGTGATGATCGGTGATGATTGTCACTATGTCAGCCCACCTTTCCTCCTAGGATGACGTCTCGTAGTTTACCTGGAAACGGCACCTTGACTAAATTAACCTGTGTTGTTGCTGAACTGTACATTTACGCAGAATAAAGTTAAACTTTTGCTATCGGACCATTTATAAGCCAAGAGTTCAGTAATGTTTTGTTCTATAGCTTGGATTTTATCCTCTGCTTTTATCTCTGGAGTGTTGTTTGTAGCTTTTCCCCGAGCTGTTTCAGAGTTTCGGGTCTTACATGGGTGTCTTTAACCCACTTGGAGCTGACTTCTGGCAAAGTGAGAGATAGAGATCTAGTTCCCTTCTTGTATATGTTGCTGTTCACTTTCTCCAGCACTGCTTATTAAGGGGGCTGTCTCTTCTCTGATGAATATTTTTGACACTTTTGTCAAAACTCGGGCGACCGTAGCCATCTGGTTCACCTCTGGCTTTTCCGCTCTCTTCTGTGGCTCCATGTGTCTGTTTTAACTACCTTGGCTCTGGAGTATAAATTGAAACCAGGGAGTAATGCTTCTAGGATTACTCCTTTTGCTTGTCACTCTTGTTTTTCATGCTTTAAAGTAAGCTCTGAGGTTGCTTTCTCTGTAAAGAATGACGTTGGCATTTTGACAGGGATTGCGTCAGGTGTATAACTTACTTTTGAAGAGACTGCCATTTTCAAAATACTATTCTTCCAATCTGAGAACCTGGGAAGTCCTTCCATGTTCTCACAGTTTTCATTATGGAAGCTGTGTTTCCTCAGTGAGGTTCATTCCCAAGTACATGTTTGTTTGTTTTTAAGACTTATTTTATTTTTGTGTATGTTTGTTGGGAGGATGGCATGTGAGTGCAGGTGCCCAGAAGACCACAAGAGAGCACCAGGCCCCCTGGATTGGGAATCACAAGCAGTTGTGAACCACCCAATATGGGTGCTGGGAACCGAACTTGGGTCCTCTGCAGGAGCAATACAAGCTCTTAACCACTGAGCCATTTCTGCAGCCCTGTTGATTAGTTTTTAAGAGTTTTTAAGTACAAGTGCCCCCAATTCTTCCTCAGCGAGCTTGCCATCTGCAGGAAGGAAAGCCGCAGGGTTTACATGTTAATTTCCCCTTTGGTTATATTTTCATTGACAAAAGTGGAGGATTTTCGTGTTGATGATTATCCTAAGAAGCATGGAATATTCTGAAGTGGCTTATAATAAAAACTACGTGGAAACTACTTCTGGTTCTCCCGGTATCTATTTTACAGAGAATATCTGGGGTATTCAGATGCCCAAGTCTTAAAGCATAAACATTCTGTTGTGAATTGTGGACACAAAAAATTTGGAAATTCTTTCTCAATATTAACACAAGGACGGGTGTGGGAGCATAAGGCCAGCCTAGTCACATAGTGAGTTCCAGGGAAGCCAGAGCTACCTAGTAAGACCTTACCTCAAAGGAAAGAAAAAAGCACTCCTCACTCAAAACAACAAAACAAAACAAACAGGGGCTGGAGAGATGGCTCAGAGGTTAAGAGCATTGCCTGCTCTTCCAAAGGTCCTGAGTTCGATTCCCAGCAACCACATGGTGGCTCACAACCATCTGTAATGGGGTCTGGTGCCCTCTTCTGGCCTGCAGGCATACTCACAGTCAGAATATTGTAATATACATAATAAATAAATAATTTAAAAACAAAACAAACAAACAAACCAAAAAACAGAGCACATGTTCTTCTAGAAGAGCTGAGTTGGTTCCCAGCACCCACATCAGGGGACTCACAGCCATGGTAACCCAAGCCCTTAGGAATCCTACCCCCTCTCCTGGCTTCCACAGGAGCCTGCATACATATCCACATAAAAGGAAATTTAATTTAAAAAAAACAGCCATAGTAACTTGAAGTATGGAAGTATATAATAAAAACTCAACAGTAACCACAGACATTGTTCAGAGCTTCAACAGTATTTTCGTGGGGCAGAGGTCTTCCTTCCTGGCATTGCTCAAAATGATCATGTCTGGTGATGACCCAGGCAGGCCATCATGGATTTTCCCCTCCCGAAAGACAGTGCTCCAGGGTTTGAGGTGTAGGGGGAACCTGGGCACTGCCCACCTGTGTTGCCACCACTTGGCTTATAAAACTCTATTTCCTCCTGCCCGAAGCCAGCACATTTCTTCTTTCTTTTCTTTCAATGATGCCTTTCTGGGTCTATCAAATTTTTAACTTTCATTTAGTATTTATTTAATTATCAACCAGAAAAAGCTACTTTTTCTTTTTTCTCTTTCTTTTTCTTTTTTCTTCCTTTCTCTCTCTCTCTCTCTCTCTCTCTCTCTCTCTCTCTCTCTCTCTTCTTTCTTTCTTTCTTTGTTTTTCAAGACAGACTTTTTCTGTGTAGCTTTGGAGCCTGTCGTAGAACTTACTCTATAGACCAGGGTGGCCTTGAACTCATAGAAGTCTGCCAGCCTCTGCCTCCCAAGTGCTAAGATTAAAGGCATGTGCCGCCACCACCCAGCTAAAAGAACCTACTACTTGATGAGAACTAGACCTGCAGATAAATATTGATCTGTATTTAGCGTGTATTTGTAGAGAAGTTTTAAAGGCGGCAAATTTTTTTTAAATAAGAATGAAAAAGACTAAATGTAAAATGTAGCCACGGTCCCAGTAAATGTGTGTGTGTGTTTGTGTGTGTGCACGCATACATGCACGTGTGTGTGTGTGTGTGTGTGAGTATGCATGCACGTGCATGCACGAGCTTGTATTTGACAATGATAGAAGCTGATTTCTAGCACTGTATTTCCTTCATGGCAGCATGAAGTATGATTCCTTCACGAGAGAGCCTTTTTGTTCTCATCCCTCCTTTCTAGTAAATAAGCATCATAGATATTTTCACACATTTTTCATAAAGTTGGTGACCCAAACAGGACCCAGGCAGCATTATACTATGAATCTCTTTTCGTTTGATGCTACTGTGATTTTTTTCTTTATAAAATTAATTCTACCACGGCATCTGAATGGGTTTTTTTCCCCCTTTAAAATCAATTAGCTTTTGCTAGGAAAATCTTTTCCTGTTTAATATAATGATTTTTTTCATCTGTCAAGGGGGCTATTAATAAATGGCACCAGTGGGGTTAGAACACTCTCTGGTGTTTGCTTTAGGGGAACAGGGGGATTGTCGGAAATCCTAGCCAAACTGAACCGTAATTAGAGAGAAAATGTTAGCAATTAGAACTATACATTAGGCTTTAATTTACGACCATGGAAAAGTCAAGGGTGGAATTTCCTTTCCATTTTTAGGTGCAGCCAGATGGATTGCTCATTATAGGATCATTTCCGCCAACCCTCTGTGTTTCTCGAGGTAACAGCGTGGCTGAGGGCACCGTGCAGCCCAGTGGCTGGGCCTTCATTTTATCTCTTGTGGAAATGGAGCATGGGGTAGGAGGCCAAGCAGTCATCAGTTCCTGCCTCAGCACTGAAAATGGGAATCCTTTTCAGGGGCAGAATTGCAGAATTTCGGGTCAGGAGAGCAATGAGGAAGCAGGAGTGTCTTCCTGCGGTTTGCTTAGCCGTGGTCACTGGCCAGTGCTGGGCTGTTGGAGCGCACACCTCTCCCCTGAGACGGTTTTCTTACCGGTTTTCTCACGCTTGGTTTCTTTTTCTTAGAAACCAAAACCAGCACTTTAAGCCGTTGTTGTTTTTTTTTTTTTAAAAAAAAAGATCTTCTCAAATCAAAATAATATAGCTGCGATCTAATTCCAATCTAATGCCAGTAAAAAAGCCCCTGTGTCTACTAAGTGATAGATTTTTAAATATGGGCTATACTTTATTATTTCTCCCATTGATTTCACAATCAAATGTGATTTCTTTCTTAAGTGTCCTAACCAATTTTCCTTTTATAAAATGAACTTAGGACCAAAACGATAATCACTCTTTAAAATAAATGTATTATTTATTTCAGAATGAACAAGGTTTTCGTATTTACAGCTTCTGGTTACTTTAAATTCTAGCAATCAAAAGCCGTCATTGCTTCCCTCACAGTTGAAAACACAATTGCTGATTCCCTTGTTCTTACTTTGTTGATAATACTTTTGTGCTATTGATGACTGGTTGATCCTGTGCTCTGCTGCATTCGGTAGGCACACCACTCCCCAGCTGTCTCTTTATCTTTTCTACTTTTTATGTGGAGACAGATTGTCTCTAAGGTCTCCAGACTGGTAACCTGGAGAACCTCAGAACTCACCCTCTCGCCCAGGGAGACATTGGCCTTTCAACTTTTCCACCTCTGATCAAGGAGGCTTGAGCCTGCAGGCCCATGCCACCAGGCCTGACACACTTTACTTTTCACTGTAGAAAATACGTGTAATATGAAGCTATCTATTTTTGACATAGAGTCGCTGTGGTCTGCTTATCTTACAGAAATGCCCCGTGTAAGAAGAATCCTACACTTGCCTCGACAGTCCGTGTACTAACATTAAAACTTACATGGATAAGATTAGCATGGCCCTGCATAAGAATGACATGGAAATTCGGCAAGTATTCATTATTATTGTTATTATTATTTATTTATTTTACTGTTTTGGTGCTCTGTGATTGTATGTGTGTGTGTGTGTGTGTGTGTGTGAGACAGAGACAGAGAGACAGAGAGACAGAGACAGAGAGAGAGAGAACAGCTACCAGGAGTAGAATCTCACCATTTACCACGTGGGTCCCTGGGATTAAACCAGGTTGTCAGAATTGGAGGCAGGCACTTCTACTCTCTTTTCGCCTTTTCTTCTTTTTTCTTTCTTCCCCTCCATCCTCCTTCTCTCAAATTTTGAGATGGGGTTTCTCATTGACTTGGCACTCACCAAGGAGGCTAGGGAGCTGGCCAGCAAGCCCTAGGGATCAACCTGTCTCAGACTGCCCCGAGCCAAGATGACAAAGACACACCTTCTTGCAGGATGACTCTGAAATCAGTCAGACACACACTGCCCCTGGTGCACATGTACTCGCTACCCAGGCTGAATTTGACAGTTTGTAATTGTGAACCATTGACTTTGCTCGGGGCATGGTTTGCCTCCCATCTCAGTGATTTCATATATTTGTGTACGTAAACAATATATCCAAATAAGTGGTGCCAACACAAGGATTATAAAGACAAGGAAATGGAATTTGAGCATCTCCAGTTCACCAAATGAATTTTTAGTTACTCAGAATTTATATATAGCAAAAAAAAAAATTCACTGCAGAAACATTTGAAAGTTCTTAGCCTCAATCCTGAAGAAAAAAAGAACACAGAATTTATTATAAAATGGGGTGAATTTTTAAGACTTTCTGTCAAACTTATATTGAAGACTTTTTCTATCATTATATGTTGCTCCATGTAACAGGAATAATTAAAATTAAGAGTCCTTGATCAACAAAGAAAAAGTAGATTAAGAAATCTGATTATATTATCTATTGAATATGAATCTGAAGATCAATTTTTTACAAAGTCATTGATAAATTTGTACAAGTTACACCTCCAGCTCAAAATTGCACACTGTAATATTATTGTTGACTGTGGCAGCAGACAGATATGGAATTCCAATATTTTCTCCTTTCCTCTAAACATACGTTAAGAGGGCTGGGAATGTAGCTCCGTTGATAGAGCACTTGAGTGGAACTCAGAAAGGCCTGGCCTTAATCCCATGCATCACACAGAATCAGGCATGTGAGTGATGGGGGAGAGTCTTCTGTTTTGTGTTAATTTCATTGGTTAAATAAAGAAACTGCCTAGGCCCATTTGATAGGCCAACCCTTAGGTAGGCGGAGTAAACAGAACAGAATGCTGGGAGAAAGAAGCTGAGTCAGGGAGTTGCCATGATTCTCCCACTCCAGACAGACGCAGGTTAAGATCTTTCCTAGTAAGCCAGCTCGTGGAGCTACACAGATTATTAGAAATGGGTTAGATCGATATGTAAGATCTAGCCAATAAGAAACTGGAACTAATGGGCCAGGCAGTGTTTAAAAGAATACAGTTTCCGTGTAATTATTTCGGGTAAAGCTAGCCGTGTGGGCGGCCGGGTGCCGGGGACGCAGCCCACCACTCTTATTACAACATGTGAGCACATACTTACAACCCCAGTTCTCTGGAGCTGGAGGCAGTGGTGGCTCACACAGGTGGATCTCTGAGCTCGAGACCAGCTTGGTCTACAAAGCAAGTTCTAGGACAGCCAGGGCTACACAGAGAAACCCTGTTTCAAAAAACCAAAAAAAAAGAAGAAGGAGGAGGAGGAAGAAGGAGGAGGGGGAGGAAGAGGAGAAGGAGGAGGAGGAGGGGGGAGGAAGAGGAGAAGGAGGAGGAGGAGGAGAAGAAGAAGAAGGGGAAGAAGAAGAAGAAGAGGAAGAAGGGGAAGAAGAAGAAGAAGAAGAAGAAGAAGAAGAAGAAGAAGAAGAAGAAGAAGAAGAAGAAGAAGAAGAAGAAGAAGAAGAAGAAGAAGAAGAAGAAGAAGAAGAAGAAGCTGCTGCTGTGTTGTTCAGGGTCGCCCTAAGGCCAGCCTGGGTGATAAGGGACACTGTCTCAGAAATGTCAAAATAAAGTGGACTGGAGAGGCGGTGCAGGGTAAGTGGTTGCTCGCTGCTCTTCCAAAGGACCTGGGTTCCGTCTCCAGCACCCACACCACCTCCAGCCCCAGGGCATAGGACATCCCCTGGCCTCAGGAGGAGCCGCTCATACTCATTGCACACATAAACTCACACAGGCAGACAAACTTACGCTTGGTCTAAATAAATAAGTCTTTAAAAAATTTAGAACCATTAGGTATTTTTAAATTATTTTTTTCATTTTGTTCAAAATCTCTACTTACATGTAATAACTCTCCATTATTTAGACCACTATAAATATGAAGTTCTATAAAAAAAATTCCAGTGTCAACATCTCTTTTCTAAATTTGGTTAACTTTATTTCATGGACCTTATAGGAAATTTTGACATATAAAACAAGTTTTTTTCTAAATATCTGCTCCAAATTTCAAATACACAAGGTGTTCTACTGAAGAAACAAAACAAAGCAAACATTATATTTATATGATACAATAGGAGTTTACATTTAACCCCTTACAGAGGCAGAGCTCTCTCTCTCTCTCTCTCTCTCTCTCTCTCTCTCTCTCTCTCTCTCTCTCTCTCTTTCTCTCTCTCTCTCTTCCTCCTGCTTCAATCATCTTGGTCCTGGTTTTGGAACAGATTTCCAATTCTCACAAAAGACAATTGTCAACTAATTTTAGTTTTTATGCACATTGGCTGCTTCTTGAGGCCCGTGACAGACTACTCAACAGAAGCAGCTACAGAATACAGACTCCACTGCGGGTCACAGTTTTAGGGGTACAGTCCATTCTTGTGGGGAAGGCATGGTGGTTAGCAAGGGTGTCTGGCAGCCAGAATGTGAGGCAACTGAATGTTTTTTTGCTCTGGAGAAACCAGTTGCAAGGAAGTCCACCGGGAGAAAGGCCCCAGACACCACCATGAAGACCCACTTCCTCAGGTGGGCCCACCTCCTATAGCCTCCAAAAAGGGCAGCACCAACTGGGGACCAAGTAACCAAACTCCTGAACTCAGGCGGACATTTCACATTTGAACCACAAGAGCCTGCTACTTGAGATAATAAAAGTAAGAAGTGACAAGTGGCTCCGCCACAAACTGGGCACATCTGTACTGCTCCTCAGACTACCCAGTGATCTGACGTGAGGCTGGAGAACGGACCGAGCGGACCGAGCAGTTAAGAGCACCGGCTGCTCTGGCAGATGGCGGTCACAGTCTCTGCACCTCCAGGTCTAAGGCCCGGAGACACCCCACACACTTCCGGCCTCTGCCGGTGCCAGTCACGGTGCTCGTGTGCTCATGCCGGCAAAACACGCATGCACGTAAAATAAATTTTATCTAAAATGATACGTTTATTGTGTTCAATCTTAGATAATATTCCCACAGCACTGACATATAATTTCAAAAATCATCTCTATATGGGATCCAAATGCAGCTAAGTAATAGAGTGCTTCATCTAGCAGGCATGCGCTCTGGATTTAACCCCCAAATCAACAACAACAAAAAGAGAGAGAGAGAGAGAGAGAGAGAGAGAGAGAGAGAGAGAGAGAGAAATGCCTCTGTGTGTGTGCGCAGGGGTGTTGTGTGTGTGTTTGTATGTGTGCAGTGGTGTTGTGTGTGTGCACGTGTGTGTGTGTGTGTGTGTGTGTGTGTGTGTGTGTGTTAATAGGGATTAAGCCCGAGGCCTATGCAACTCTTTCGTCAAACTATACTTGTTCTTAGGTATGCTTTTCTTAGGTATCCCATCTTTTCTTATGTTTTTGTTTGTTTGTTTATGACAGGGTTTCTCTGTGTAATCCTGGCTAACCAGGAATTCAACCTGCGACAGGTTGGCTTTGAACTTACATTTCTGCAGGCCTCTGTCTCCCGAGTGCTGAAATTAAAAGCATGTGCCACCACCACCCAGAACAGCCTATTCTTTTCTAAAGTATGTATATATGTACTTCTCTCACAAGTCTAAGCAGCTATATACATATTAACCCTTTCACTGTTCTTAATGCAGCTCTTCTCGAATTACTAAACTCCAAGAGTTCTCACTCTCTCTCTTTCTCTACACACACACATACACACACACACACACACACACACACACACACACACACGTGCTAAGTTCTAAGTCACAATTCACAGCCCTGTTTAAGGGAAGAAGGGTTGGTTGGCTTGCTTTCTTTGTCTCTTGAAACAGGTTCTTTTTAAGTTTTAGATTTATTTATTTGCTTTATTTCACTCTCGTGTGTGTGTGTGTAGAGAGAGAGAGGTGTGTGTGTAGAGAGAGACAGTGTGTGTGTGTGTGTGTGTGTGTGTGTGTGTGTGTGTGTGTGGAGAGAGAGAGAGGTGTGTGTGTGTGTGTGTGTGTGTGTGTGGAGAGAGAGAGAGGTGTGTGTGTGTGTGTGTGTGTGTGTGTGTGTGTGTGTGGAGAGAGAGAGGTGTGTGTGTGTGTGTGTGTGTGTGGAGAGAGAGAGAGGTGTGTGTGTGTGTGTGTGTGTGTGTGTGTGTGTGTGTGTGTGTGGAGAGAGAGAGAGAGAGGTGTGTGTGTGTGTGTGTGTGTGTGTGTGTGTGTGTGTGTGTGTGGAGAGAGAGAGAGGTGTGTGTGTGTGTGTGTGGAGAGAGAGAGAGGTGTGTGTGTGTGGAGAGAGAGAGAGAGGTGTGTGTGTGTGGAGAGAGAGAGTGTGTGTGTGTGTGTGTGTGTGTGTGTGTGTGTGGGGAGAGAGAGGTGTGTGCGTGTGTGTGGAGAGAGAGAGAGAGGTGTGTGTGTGTGTGTGGAGAGAGAGAGAGAGGTGTGTGTGTGTGTGGAGAGAGAGAGAGTGTGTGTGTGTGTGTGTGGAGAGAGAGAGAGAGGTGTGTGTGTGTGGAGAGAGAGAGGTGTGTGTGTAGAGAGAGAGAGAGGTGTGTGTGTGTGTGTAGAGAGAGAGAGAGGTGTGTGTGTAGAGAGAGAGAGAGGTGTGTGTGTGTGTGTGTAGAGAGAGAGAGAGGTGTGTGTGTAGAGAGAGAGAGAGGTGTGTGTGTGTGTGTAGAGAGAGAGAGAGGTGTGTGTGTAGAGAGACAGAGAGGTGTGTGTGTGTGTGTGTAGAGAGAGAGAGAGAGGTGTGTGTGTAGAGAGACAGAGAGGTGTGTGTGTGTGTGTGTGTGTGTGTGTGTGTGTGTGTAGAGAGAGAGAGAGGTGTGTGTGTAGAGAGAGAGAGAGGTGTGTGTGTAGAGAGACAGAGAGGTGTGTGTGTGTGTGTGTGTGTGTGTGTGTGTGTGTGTGTGTGTGTGTAGAGAGAGAGAGAGGTGTGTGTGTGTGTGTGTGTGGAGAGAGAGAGAGGTGTGTGTGTGTGTGTGTGTGTGTGTGTGTGTGTGTGTGTGTAGAGAGACAGAGAGGTGTGTGTGTAGAGAGACAGAGAGGTGTGTGTGTGTGTGTGTGTGTGTGTGTGTGTGTGTGTGTGTAGAGAGACAGAGAGGTGTGTGTGTGTGTGTGTGTGTGTGTGTGTGTAGAGAGAGAGAGAGGTGTGTGTGTAGAGAGACAGAGAGGTGTGTGTGTGTGTGTGTGTGTGTGTGTGTAGAGAGACAGAGAGGTGTGTGTGTGTGTGTGTGTGTGTGTGTGTGTGTGTAGAGAGACAGAGAGGTGTGTGTGTGTGTGTGTGTGTGTGTAGAGAGAGAGAGAGGTGTGTGTGTAGAGAGACAGGTGTGTGTGTGTAGAGAGACAGGTGTGTGTGTGTGTGTGTGTGTGTGTGTGTGTGTGTGTGTGTAGAGAGACAGAGAGGTGTGTGTGTGTGTGTGTGTGTGTGTGTGTGTGTGGAGAGAGAGAGAGAGGTGTGTGTGTGTGTGTGTGTGTGTGTGTGTGTAGAGAGAGAGAGAGGTGTGTGTGTAGAGAGAGAGAGAGGTGTGTGTGTAGAGAGACAGGTGTGTGTGTGTGTGTGGAGAGAGAGAGGTGTGTGTGTGTGTGTGTAGAGAGAGAGGTGTGTGTGTGTGTGTGTGTAGAGAGAGAGAGAGGTGTGTGTGTGTGTGTGTGTGTGTGTGTAGAGAGAGAGAGAGGTGTGTGTGTGTGTGTGGAGAGAGAGAGAGAGGTGTGTGTGTAGAGAGAGAGAGAGGTGTGTGTGTAGAGAGACAGGTGTGTGTGTGTGTGTGGAGAGAGAGAGGTGTGTGTGTGTGTGTAGAGAGAGAGGTGTGTGTGTGTGTGTAGAGAGAGAGAGGTGTGTGTGTGTGTGTGTGTAGAGAGAGAGAGAGGTGTGTGTGTGTGTGTGGAGAGAGAGAGAGAGGTGTGTGTGTGTGTGTGTGGAGAGAGAGAGGTGTGTGCGTGTGTGTGGAGAGAGAGAGAGAGAGAGGTGTGTGTGTGTGTGGAGAGAGAGAGGTGTGTGTGTGTGGAGAGAGAGAGAGGTGTGTGTGTGTGTGTGGAGAGAGAGAGGTGTGTGTGTGTGTGTGGAGAGAGTGTGTATATGTGTGTGTATGCACACACACACGCGTGTGAACTAATCACCAATGAACTAAATGTTTCAGGTCTTTTTCATATAGAAGACTGCCTTGACTGGCATGCACAAAGCCCCTCCATTCTGTCCCTCACACTCCATGGTGCACAAGCCTCTAATCACAGCACTGTGGAAAGGAAGTCAAGGAAACCACAAGTTCAAAGTCACCCTCAACTACATAGAAAGTTCAAGGCCAGCCTGGGGTACCCAAGCACGTAACTCAAAGGAGAAAAGAGAATCAGCTGTTTACAGCCGTTACTTGTTACTGTCACGCAAGGGAAAGCCCCCTGAAGTGCTCACTGCCAAGGCAATGAAGCAAACCAAAACAGGAGCTGTCAGGTAACTGGACAGAAAGACATCAGTGCTCGGCTTTTCAGGGCTCTCTGGGTTCACTTTCCAGCTTGTGCTAAAAGCCAACCCTGCAATCCCAAGCCCGAACTGTGGACTTAGGTCATATTTTCAGGAGGCTCCCATCTTTCTCTCATACTGCACAGACACAAACAGGCTCTGAAGTTCCCAAGGGTGTTAGTGAACGGGTGCACGCACAGCTCAGTCAGTCCTCTGTGGAATCCCCACTAGACACATAGAGCTGACATTCTGTCAACCATCCACTCAACTTTGCCTAGGAACAAGTTTACCCTCGCAACCTGGGCACCCAGGAGACTGTCCCCAAAATGGAGGCTGTCCTTTGGGAGAGGAGATGCTGCCTCAAAACCAAGTCTTACCAAATCTTTCACTTAAAAGAGTTCTTACTACATTTCATACAAGAAGCAAAAATGTAGCCAGGCTTCATGATCAACAACTGTAATCCAAGTCCCCAGGAAGCAGGGATAGGAGGATCACTGGAACGTGCTCCTACTAGACTGCAGAAACCCTGTCTCGATGGAATAGGGTGGCCTGTGATAGAGCAGGACACTGGACACATCCTTCTCTGGCCTCGGCACGTACACCCAAAGGGCACACACCAGTACACACAGCATGAGCATCACACACACACGCATACATACACGCACACACGCGCGCACACACATAGTCCCAGGCACAGAAGAGAAGGGTTAAACATGTTCGCAGGAGAAAGAGTGTTCTCTGTGTGAGGAGGGAACAGGTGAGCCGGTCGGTGTGTGCTAAGCTGAGTCTAGGGTTAATCTTCATGCCAAGCTGATGAGTACTTGCTTACTAACCACCAGAGGTTTACGAAAAGTAACGTGTTTTCTGAGTGTGGTAGCGCATGATGCACGCCTGTAATCCCAGCACGCAGGAGTCTGAGGCAGGAGAATTTTAAGTTCTAGACCAGCCTAAGATACATAGCAAAATCCTGATTTAGAAGGAAGGGAGGGAGGGAGGAAGGGAGGGAGGGAGGGAGGGAGAGAGGGAGGGAGGGAGGGAGAAAGGGGAGAGAAAGGAGAGGCAGAGAGAATTCTCCTTTGACTGGTCATTCTTCACCTCACCAGCAAGGCACACACCTTGTCACCTTGACACAAAACGACAGTCTCAATTGGGGCTGTGGTAGGAGGTCGAACAATCGTGCCCAAGGCCCCAGGTTCCATCCTCAGCACTGCAAAAACAAAACTGTCACCCTCTTCCTCTTTTCCCTTCCACGAGTATAAAATGCCTTTCTGTTTATTTCCCTGGAAAGAAGGTTGACTAATTCATCATCATCTCTCACAACTATATAGAAAATTTCATGCCTGTGAAGTCTGCGTCCCCTTTGATTGACTCTGCTACCATGAACCACCTTCCTAATTTCTCTTCCCCCTGCCCTTCCCTGTTTAGTGCCTGGATCCCTTCAGCATCAGATTGTTTGTATTGGAGTCTCATTACAC
The DNA here is from genome assembly GCF_037038515.1 of Microtus pennsylvanicus. Classification (NCBI taxonomy): domain Eukaryota; kingdom Metazoa; phylum Chordata; class Mammalia; order Rodentia; family Cricetidae; genus Microtus; species Microtus pennsylvanicus. Next base: position 7,890,108 of record NC_134593.1, read on the forward strand.
AGCCCTTGCTAACCTGAAACTCGCTACAGACCAGCGTGGTCTCGCTTCTCCCTCCTGAGTGCCGGGCTAACAGGTATGAGATACCATATCTAGAAACCTCAATGACTTTTGTTATCTCACTCATGAGTTATAGTTATCAGAATATTTATAATACTGTTTAACTCATCAGAAAGAAAGTACCTTGGAGCCACCTGGCGTCCCCTGTTACAAGACTAAATAAATATATAGGAGGAAGAACAAGGGTCTGAGTAATCTCGAGATTCCAGTGTCTAAGACAAACACAAACAGTGGCGCCTCCTGGACTGGCATGCACCTTTACAAACTCACCAGTAAAAACTCTGGTAATATTAGGTCCTTGCAAGATCAGTGACTGGGGACTAGCGCCTCAAATTTGAAAAGAACATGAAATTTTCTATTGGCAATAGTTTCATAACAACTGGTAAATGTTATAATAGAATTAATTCTTGGTAGCTACTAAACCCAATTGTTACAGCACAGACAATTTTTTTGTTTGGTTGGTTGATTTTGGTTTTGTTTTGTTTTGCTTGCTTGTTTTTAAGATGGGGTGTCTCTGTGTAGCCCTGGCTGTCCTGGAACTCGTTCCATAGACCAGGCTGGAATTAATGGCATGCACCACCATTGCCTGACTCCCACTACAATTTCTTGTGGGCTATGGAGATGGTGTGTTAATAAAATGCTTGCCACATGAGCATGAGAACCTGAGTTGAACCCCCTGTGCCCATTTAAAAAGCCAGGCAGGGTAGCCTGAGCTTGTAGTACCAATACTGGGAAAGAAGAGACAGGTGGATCCCCGGAGTTCACTGGCTAGCCAGTCAAACCTAGCCCGTAATCCCTAGGTCCTAGTGCGAGAGAGACCCTGTCTTAAAAAACAAGGTGGGTCACTCCTGAGTAACACCATCCAAGGCTGACCACCGGCCTCCCTGTGTGCGCACGCACACACACACACACACATACACACACACACACACACCCCACACAGTGAGACAGAGATAGTTTTCATGTGTGTCTACTTTAAAGCCATAAATCAAAACCTAGGGAGGAGAAGGCAGCAGAAACAAAGATAAAGTCATAGTTGCATCAGGGTACAGTGCAGAGTCGGGGGGAGCAGGAGGGGACTGAACTCAAATCGTTTAAGTCTACCCATTCTTTGGCACACGCCCTTTGGCAATCATGTCTCAATTCCCCGTATGGACACAGGAATGAGCGTGGTCACTTGGGTCATTGCTTGGTACCACGGGAAGTATGAAGCAAGCATCTGTTGTTGCTTCTCGGTTTTTCACTAACTAAACTTTAGCAGAGGCTAAAGTTGTGGTCTCCAGTCAAACTTCCTAGAGCTAAGTCTTCTGCTGTTGTTTGGACCTGGAGCATCTCTCAAAGCCCCACCAGGCAGCCACTGCCCATCAGTGCAGGCTGGGTACCAGGTCTCTTTGGTTTTCAGCCTGGTAAACACAAATTGTAGGTTTTCCCTGTCTCCATAATTGTGTGAACTAATTCCCTATATAAATTTAGATTGGGCTGGCAAGATGGCTCAGCAGGTGAGAGTGCTTGCCATGACAGGCTGATGGTCTGAATCAAGTCCCGGGAATGCCTCGTGGAAGGAAAGAACCAAGTCCTGAAAGTTACCCCTGATCCCCACACGTGTGCCATGGCCTTTGAGCATCTGTTCTCTCTCACACACAGAATACTAATCAATAAAATTAAAACTTTAAAGAGCAGATTCAAGATGGAAAGCCAGGTCCTGTTGAGCCTACGTGACCCTGTTGTCTAGAGAATTTTGACCAGTCCAGGTGGGACCTGGGAACTCTGAGAACCCATTTGGAATCAGTAACCTGAAGGATTCTCCCCAACCCTTCTGCTGTCACAGTTGTAATTTGGCTATAGTGTCTCCAGCCCTAGAACAATGCTCAGCAATGTGGCGGGCACTGAATTTGATAAACGCCTGCTGGCTTAGTCAATGAACATTAATCAATGAACAATTAAGCTAATAAAACTTTAGCTGAAGCGAATTCTCCCCCCCACCCACCCCGCAACTGGATTTAACCACCTCCAAAGCACTCAGAGATCCACAGCGCATCTAGAGGTGCTGGCCAAACAAACAGAAGATCTCAGATTCCAGTGGGCCTCATCTGAGTAGGGGCATTGCCTGGGGCCATTTCTCAAATGACACAGATGCCTGTTTGCTATGTTAATGTGACACTTCTAATGTTCTATTCAGTGTGAAGAGTATAGAGAGCGACTCCATCATCAGTGTTTCCATAATATATTATATAGACTCATTCATCTGTTAAATATTGAGTTACATGGCCAAGGAGCATTCTCGGTGCTAGTCCCTGAGGAAACTAAAGAGGAGTGACTTCTCCCCAGAGTTCATCATCTAATGGGGGAAAGCAAACACACAGGGACAACAATGTGGTGAGTATCATCTTAGGAGGACGCTGAGCAAATACAGAAGTACAATGTGGGCCAGAAAGCTTGGTTTGTCCTAAGATGTACAAATGGAGGGTTAGGAGCAGGAAGGAGGAAGAAGCAGCATGCACTTTGTCTAGACGTGTCATGGGAAGCTTCCCAGGATGCACTTCTGCTGTGAGTCTGGCTGGAAGTCATGAGAAACATCTAGAGCAAAAGGCTAGCCTTTGCAAGTTTACTGTGTGTGGAGATGAGCAGGAGCTGAATGGGCGTCATTCCAGTTTCCTGAGCTGTGGATCTCAACACCTAAACTGCAGATGGAAGGCCACCAAAAAACTTGCCTTTTGAACATAGAGTGGCCAACAATTAATTCATGATTGAATGCGTGCTGAGCCCGTGCTGTCCTCTACTATGCTCGGCCTCCCTGTGTCGCGTGACTTCACTGAACACGCAACATAAACCCTTTGGACCACTCGGTACTGACTCAAACACTTCAGTTCAGATCCAAGAATTGTGTGTTTAAACCGCACAGACGTTTCCGCTCTTATGGAAACATAATAGTTTGTGAAAGCATGGGGACACGCACCTGTAATTCCAGCACTAGAGGGGCTGGAGCAGAAGGAAACACACTTACACACACACATGCGTACACATACACACACACATATACATACATACATATTTATTTCATTTATTGAAAAGCATGACCTTTTCCTACTGTCATTCCCAGCACTGGACACTGACTCACACGCCACGTTAAAATGCTTGGGGTTGTTTGGTTGGTTAGTTCTGGTTTTTTGTTTGTTTGTTTGTTGTTTTTCAAGACAGGGTTTCTCTGTGTAGCCCTTGCTGTCTGGAACTCACTCTATAGACCAGGCTCGCCTTGAACTCAGAACTCAGAGATTTGCCTATTTCTCCCCGAGCTGGGATTAAAGGCATGCACCACCACCACCACCAGGCAGAATGTTCAGTTTTAAGATTTACTTTTTATTAATTAATTTGTGTTGTGTATATGTGTATTTGCGCGTGATTGCAGCTGTCCATGGAATCCAGAGGCATCTCTGGAGTTACAGGCAATTGAGAGCCACCTAACTTGGTTCTAGGAACCCAACTTTGATCCTTAGGAAGAATAGTATATACGCCTAACTACTGAACCCCCTCCAGCCCATTTTGGGTTTTTGTTTTGTTTTGTTTTGTTGTTTCTTGAATTGCTGTTTGAGTTACAAGTTTGAGCTTCATTTTTAAGAAGTGGGACCAATGAGATGGCTTAGTAGGTACAGACCCATGCAGCCAAGTCTGATGTCCCTAAGTCAGTCTTCGGACCCGCATGATGGAAGAAGAGAGGACCAAGTTGTGCTAAGTGTCCTCTGACCTCCACATGTACCCCATGGTGTGTGTGCACGCACACATGTGGACACAAAAATAAGAATGCAATCTGGGGCCGGAGAGATGCCTAGGGGTTAAGAGCACCGGTTGTTCTTCTGGAACCTAGGTTTGCTTCTCAGTACCCACAGGGAGGCTCACAACTATCTGTAACTCCAGTCCCAATGAATCCAACACCTTCTTCTGGACATCGAGGTCCCTTAACACATGGCACTCAGATAAACACACAGGCAAGACACTCAAACACATAAAAATTAAAGAAAAACAACTTAGCTGGGCTTTGGTGGCACATGCCTTTAATTTGGGAGGCAGAGGCAGGCAGATTTATTTGTGTGTTATTCAGACAGGGTCTGTAGTCCAGGCTTGCCTTGAACTTGCTATTGTTGGGGATGACCTTGAATTTCTGGCCCTGCCTCTGCCTCCAGTATTTTGAGATGACCTGGGTGTGCCACTACACCCAATTTATTTAATGCTGGGAATTAAACCTGAAGCTAGACAACCCCTCTACTAACCCAAGAGCCAGCTCTTATATAAAAATAAACAAGTGCATGCATATCACTAGCTATGCATTCATTGACATCCTAAGGGCAGAGTACGATGTAATCATGAGGATAATGTCTCGTCTATGTGGTATACACACACACCTTATACAAGACATATAAACCTAGTTCTTTGCTGGTGGGGTGTGTGTGTGTCTGTCTGTCTGTGTATGTGTGTCTGTGTGTCATACACCTTTAATCCCAGCAAAGGCAGAGGCAGAGAGGCAAGTGAATCTCTCTGAGTTTAAAGCCAGCCTGGTCTACAGAGCTAGTTCTAGGATAGTCGGGGCTACCCAGAGAAACCCTGTCTTGAAAAATCAAAGCGATTTAGTTCTTTTTCTGTAGAGGTCAAGGTGTAAGTTTCAGTCTGGTGAGGACCTGATTTTGCCAAGTCTCACTTTCTGCTCTGCTAACTCCCAGATGGGACTTGTGTCTGCACGGTCCAAAACAGCATCACAACCGGGACCAAGAAAAGAAGTAGGACTTGGGGAGGCAAAGAAGCATCTTCTTTAAATTTCTCTCCTTGGAAGTTACACGCTTCATTCCTTTTACATGCCATGGCCTAAAATCCAGTCATGTGGGCACATGTAATTATGAGATAGAGGGGAACTCTTTCCCTGACCCTCCATGTCCAGATAAACATCTGGGACTGTGGTCAGATGGCACCAGAACGGATTTCTTCATCAGAGATCACCCAAGAGATCCCAAGAAGAGCAAACTAAGAAAAGGTTGCAAATCCTAGTTTCTCGCTCATCAGAGTCTTTGGTAAGCCAGGTAGCCAGTTCTGTCCTTAGGGCTAACTAGCCGGCAGGAACACAGGTGACTGCCCCTGCCTTCAGGAAGCTTCCCTGATGCTAGGAGACCACCCTGAATAAAGGAGTTCAAAGTCGTACAGAGTCCATTTTACCTGGGGTTTTAAGTGGTAATTCATACAGTAGGTTATGTGCATAGATGTTCTTCAGCTACAAGGAACCCTAACTTCTAGAATGTTCTTCTATAGGATCTTTCATGAATGTGTCTTTCCTATCCTTATAGTAAAAAATAAAGGGCTGGAGAGATGGCTCAGTGGTTAAGAGCATTGCCTGCTCTTCCAGAGGTCCTGAGTTCAATTCCCAGCAACCGCATGGTAGCTCACAACCATCTGCAGTGAGATCTGGTGCCCTCTTCTGGCCTGCAGGCATGCATGCAGGCAGAATACTGTATACACAATAAATAAATAAATCTTTATAAATTAAATAAAATAAAAAATAAAAGTCTCAAGTGTGAACTTCTGGTGAAGCTGCATCTAAAATAGAATTCTTTCCAGGACTGCTGCATTTTTCTTGAGCCGGGCTTTTGTCTGTCTTATTTCTTACTATGTGCTAACAATTAATACTCTTTAACACTCCAGATCCTGGAGAATAGTACCCAGAGCATGATCAACATCCATTTGTGTGTGCCGAATGAACGAATAAAAATGTGTGAATGAAGGAACTGCCCTTAGAGGAAGGACCCCTTGCAAGGCAGAAGAGAGACTACGGCATGGTGCTTCTAATCCCAACTAGCCTTTCAGTAACCATGCTTTTCGTCCATCTTGGTCACATCCATCTTCTAGGACTCTGGGAAGCAGATGCACACACCACCACCACTACCAGATACACACACACATACATCGTATACCACCAGCAGACACACATACACACACCACCACCACCATCAGATACACACACACACATACACCATATACCACCAGCAGACACACACACCAACAGCAGCAGCAGCAAACCTCCCGTCTTCCTCAGAATCAACCAAACATCATGGCTACCCCATGGCAGGCTGCTGCCTTTCTTTCGGTCAACCAAGCCTCTCACATAGGATGTCATTGAGGACCTCTCTTTCTGCTTCCATCAACTCCACACCCACAAGAACTGGGCATCGACTCAAGTGAGTCTTCATCCAACACTCCCAACAAACAACGGCCTCGGTACACAGGGCTCCCATCCCATTGGCGTTTTCTTTCCCCGTGACTCTGAGGTCATGCTCTCCCTGTTCCCTTCCTTTTCTTCTACTGGTGTGCTCAGCCCCCATTGTCTGTGCCAATGTTACCCGAGTTGAGGCATCCCTAGGTTTCAATAAATTCCACACCAGTAATCTTACTTCTGTGTCTTTAACAGCTGCCAATATTTTGAAAGCTCATCTACATCTCTAGTGCACAAATTTCAAGTTTCATTAATTCTTTTGTATGTGTATTGTGTGTGTGTGTGTGTTCCTTTTCTGTTCTGGGGACTTAAAATAGTAGTACCTGGCATGTGACAAGTGTTCCTTAGTATTTAAGACAGAATCTCACACCAGGCAGTGGTGGCGCACGCCTTTAATCCCAGCACTTGGGAGGCAGAGGCAGGTGAATCTCTGTGATTTTGAGGCCAGCCTGGTCTACAGAGTGAGTTCCAGTACAGCTAGGGCTGTTTTATAGAGAAACCTGTCAAAAAAAAAAAAAAGGCAGTATCTCACTATGAAGTCCTGGCTCGCCTGAGTTCTCTATGTATGCAGTCTTTTTTTTTAAGGTTTATTTATTTATTAAGTATACAACATTCTGCCTCGATGTGTGCCCGCACGCCAGAGGAGGGCACCAGATCTCAGTACAGATGGTTGTGAGCCACCATGTGGTTGCTGGGAATTGAACTCAGGACCTCTGGAAGAGCAGCCAGTGCTCTTAACCTCTGTGCCATCTCTCCAGCCCCTGTATGCAGTCTTTGAACTCACAGACTCTGGGGTACTGGGATTAAAGGCTACCTAAATGAAAATTTTCAGTACTGATGGATCATTAGTCCTTCAAAATGGAATCTGTCTTACTCACCTTGATACATGGATGGATGTTAAAGTTACTGAGGAGGGTGTGGAGGTCCCTTATGTAAGCTGAGTTTGTTTATGAGCTCTCAAAGGCATTCATTTGATTGTGTTTATTTGGAGCCAGGGAGAGGCTAAGTGGGCGTCCTAGTTAAAGTTACTCTTGCTGTGATAAAATACCACGACCAAAAGCAAGCTGGAAGAAAAGAGTTTATTTGACTTACACTTCCAGAGCACTGTTTATCATTGAAGGAAGTCAGGACAGAAACTCACACAGCAGGAACCTGGAGGCAGGCGGTGAGGCAGAGGCCCTGGAGGGGAGCTGCTTGCTTCCTGGCTTCTTCAACCTGCTTTCTTACAGAACCCAGGACCACCAGTCCAGGGATGACACCACCCACATGGACTGGGGCCTCCCCCATCAATCACTAATTAAGAAAATGCCCCAAAGACTTGCCTTTCAGGAGGCATTTTCTCAGTTGAGGTTCCCTCCTCTCAGATGAGCCTAGCTTGTGTCAAGTTGACATAGCAACCATCTAGCACAGTGGGTAAAGGCAGTAGCTGCCAAGCCGGATATCCTGAGTCCCAGAATCCATGAATTGACTCCCAAAAGTATTTGTCCTGTGACTTTCACATAGGTGCCATGGCACGCTGAAAGACACACACACACGCGTAATAAAATTAATTAAAATACTTCTGTTTTTGAATTCTGTTAGAAACATTATTTACTTCTTTTGCAAATTAGCTAGCATCCATTTCCTCTTGTCCTCTGTAGCAATCGTAAGTCAGCCTATAAAACCTCAAATCTGAGATCTTTCAACTTGAGAGTGGACTAGCAAGTACTGTCACCATTTTACACTGAGGTCAGGGTGCAACCGTTCATCAAAACTGTTCAGCAGGCCGGCATGGTGGCGCACACCTTTAATCCCAGCACTCAGGAGGGAGAGGCAGGCGAATCTCAGTGAGTTGGAGCCCAGCCTGGTCTACAAGAGACAGTTCCAGGACAGCCAGAGATACACAGAGAAACTCTGTCTAGAAAAAAAAAACCAAAAACCCTATTCAGCAAAAACTCTAACTTCAAGGCACAAGTGTTGCATTGATGAATTAGAAAGAAAAACTTGGGATTTACCTGATTCTACAAAGTAATTCTGTACACAAAATGGGCAAAAGGAGAGATTTCTCATTTTGTTCACCAACCCCTGGGAGGTTATTTTAATTAATTATTGCAAATTAAGTATTTCAGCAATTTTAAGTGAGCTCTTAGAAGAATGAAAAAAATCTCACCCTTCTGTTAACATTGCAGTTAATAGCAAAATTAAATCCAGCTTTTCAGCTAATTCTGCTTTCTCACACCAGACGCATGCACATACACACATATGTATCCCGCCACACACGCCACACACACATGCACATACACACATATGTATCCCGCCACACACACCACACACACATGCACATACACACATACGTATCCCACCACACACACATGCACATACACACATACGTATCCCACCACACACACATACACATACCACACATATGTATCCCGCCACACACGCCACACACACCACACACACATGCACATACATATCCCACCACACACATACACATACCACACATATGTATCCCGCCACACTACCACACACACATGCACATACCACACATATGTATCCCACCACACACGCCACACACACCACACACACATGCACATACACACATACGTATCCCACCACACACATACACATACCACACATATGTATCCCGCCACACACGCCACACACACCACACACACATGCACATACATATCCCACCACACACATACACATAACACACATATGTATCCTGCCACACACATTCATACATATACATATCCCACCACTCACACACACCACACACATGCATCCCACACTGCACCCACACACATGCACATACACACACTACACACATCACACACAACACACAGCACATGCACATACACACACTGCACACACATGCACACACACATATACACCACACACATACAAACCACACACCACACCCTCCACATGAACATATAAAGACACCACACACATGAACATACAGACACCACACATGCACATACACACACACTATACACATGCTCATACAAATACACCACATGTACATGCATGCACATACACACCACACACATGTACACACACCACACACGCATGCGCATGCACACACGCACACACTACACTCACACACACGCATACACACACACACACACACACACACACACACACACACACACACACACACACACACACACACACGGCCACCCCAGTCAGATGCTTTAACAGGCAAGTTAATTCTGCTCACAGCTGCAGCAATTAGAAAGTGTACTTAATGGAGTGTCATGTTAATTGTTTTCAGAGTTAACCAATTTCTCCATTTAATTGCCAATTGATTAACCTATTGAAATGTTAAATGACTCAGTTTCCTTCCAGAGTAAACAACAGCCGCTTTTGGAAGCTGCCACCAGCCAAAGGCAGGCTCATTGGCGGGGGCTCTGTGCCTCTCTGAGTTTTTAGTCAGATGAGGAAATGTTGCAGGAGTTTGTCTTCAGAAAAGGTTATCAGAGGCACAGCTGACCTGGGTTGAGGTGCTGCAGCTGCAGCTGACCTGCAGAGGCGAGGTTGAGTCTTGCAGTTTTAATAGAATCGGTTTTCAGTGGTGACTGGGGTACTTTACTTGATGGTATTGTGATGGTAATTAACTCGGACTTCTTCCCCAACCCGGGAGGGGGTGTCCATCTTTCTTGTGGTACTAAGTATGCAAAGAGATGCTCCCTCTGTCATATATGTGCGTGTATTAAGCACTCGTTGGGTTCTACTAATAAGCCTGCAAGTGGTCGAGAGTTTCTGTAGGCTGAAATCACACTCTCAGACTGTGGTACCATTACATAACACAGCTCCCTACGCTTGCTGCACACCCTATTAGCTAGTTAGAGCCTTTATTTTCATGATGTATCTCCAGGACAGCTCTGCAACTAAAAAGTAAAAATGATTTTTTTTTCCTCCAACTATAAGGACCATGCGGCCACACAGGTCAGAGTCAGACAGTCAAAGAGATTTGGACCTGCGAAGCTTTTCTCCATGTTCTACTGAGAGATGACTTGTTTTAGTGACCAAACTCATGTCGGGTCCTACTGGCGAGCTATTAGCTCAGCCTTTCCATCTCTCCGCACTGTTTTCGGACGCGGAGAGCGTGGTGCTCGCCCGGCTGTTTTTACTGTACTGCGCTATTGTTTAACTGCCAGGCACTGGCCACGACTGAGCCAGCGTTATCATCCCTGATGGTGCCGGGGGCAGGCAACTGAGACAACACGACTGCAAACCTATGTTGTGCTCAATAGCGCTTTAGAGGATTTCTCTTCCTAGCTCTGGCTCATTCATGTTTGATTCAGCACGTTTGTTCCTTAAAAAAGGCATAGCTTAGAAGAGTTTCAGAGCGGGTTAATAATTCAGCTGAAAATGGCCGCTCACATTGTAAGAGCTTGTCCCTGCAGATGCTCGGGCTTTCTTCAGGTTTGCTGCTCTGCAGCTCCGGCCCAGTTGGTAAACAGCTTAAGTCCAGACATCTTTTCATTCTCTGAGCAGCGGATTGAAGTAAAAATGCATATAAGTGGCGACTGACTGGCGCTGGCCTAACAATAGCCTGTAACATTATGCAAGGGCATTTACATAGGAATACGGCCTCACTAAAGGCGATGGGGCAATTAACGGTGTGGGCCACACGTAGAAGGCAAGTTGTCCAGTCCTTCCCTCCGCAAAGATCTTTTGTAACGTGCTACAGAAACTCGTGAAGACCCAAAGAGCGTCAGGGGTGGGACTTTTAAAATATGCTTATGCAAATATATTTAACATTTTAATAAGATAAATGACATTAAATACATGCACAAAAAGAAGATGAACTTATTGTTGTTTGGGCCATCTTGGATGGTTTCTTCAACCCTGCAACCAGAAGGAGCACGCTCTCAATTCTCCTCTCTTCATTTCTGGGGGGGGGGGGGGGGGGGGGAGGGAGGTATGTGTACTGAATTAAAAAAAAATCACTCTGAAATAGACAAGTCCCTTAGTTGCCACTTTTGTGTATTTGAAACCTTGGGCATCATCTTTAGGATATTTTAAAGGTCCCACACTACTCATTTCAAGTATTATTTAAGCATTGGTAGGGGAAATTGTCAGTGGCCAGGCATAAAGGGGAAATCGTAGGATTCTTAGCCGCATCTTGGCAGTTGGCAAGGTTTACACAATGAACAGGAACTACCGCCCAAACAGGGAGGGGCCCGAAAAACAAAACAAAACAAAAACCCAAGGGAGTGTCACCAAAGTATGGGAAAACAATAGAAACTTAGCCCTTTAAAAAGTATGTTTTAAGAGAATCAATATCTTATCAGTCAAGATAGAAATTAAAGCATCAAATACTTAAACTATTTTCACCCCAATACTCCCCAATACTATTGTCACTGCGTGCGGAGGAGGGGCGTGGGAAGTCCTCCCCTCGCTCCCCCCACCCCAGATGACCAGCCTCTAACAGGAAGAGCAAATCCGTGCTGGACCTTTCTGGTGCTCTCCCTGTCAGGAGGTAACCCTCTGCTTCTGCCATTGGTCATGTGGCAGGACTGCTTTTCTTGCTCCGGGTCAGAATACTTGCAATATCAGCATTTCCAAAGTCCGGTGTCAGACGGGTGTTAACTCTTTGGAGAAGCGAACCCTCCCTGCCTGTTTCAGTAGTTAAAGTGTTCCTCTGTCTTAGTCTAGACACTTCGTTCTCTTCCGCTGTGTTTTATCTCATTCAAAGGGCATTGCCTTCAAAAGCAGAGTCCGCAGAGGTCCGTTTGCCCTAGTTAGTGGGAAACGGCCCTATCAAAGCCATTTTTCCATCCACAGTTTCTGTGCTGTGTACAGTTGGTTCATAAAATACGCTGATGCCCATATGGGATGAGAGAACTAAAACCTTAATATGCTAATGCCTAAGCTTTGGGTGGATCGGTGTATCTGGCAGAGGCAGAAGTGATTTCTGCTGCAGCCCTGTCAGGCAGGCAGAAATCAATGCCTCATTCAGGACTATTGATCAGCACTAAATTAATTAGACTGCCAAGCTTATGGCAGTTGATAAGACAACTTGTTAATTTCGTCAATGATAGTGTTTTCCCTGAAGCCGCAAATACCCTCTTTAGGAAAAACATCTCTGACCTGGTGCACGATTCTCCTCTGCTTCTGTCTTGTTCTCTCTCTCTCTCTCTCTCTCTCTCTCTCTCTCTCATGGGTGGTTAGAGGCAAGTGGGTTTGGGGGTGAGCAGAGCAGAAGTCAAATAAATGCTGCAAAAGAAAGATTGTAAGGAGTACTTCTAGAATGTTCATTAACCCATTGCCCTTCAGTTCTCTTGTCTCTGAGGTAGTTCGGAGATGAAAAGAACCCGGGATCTGGATTTCCTGTGGGGCTTTGGCCACATCAGACCACTCCATCCCTAAAAAGGATGTTCATTTGGAAGGGGCTACTTCCAAAACCTTCATTTGGAATTGACTGATACAGATTGCTTTTATCCCTCCCCCCCTTAAACCTGTAACCGTGATGGTCATAGCCAGTAACAAAAGACCAGGGGCTCCGTCGGTGATGCAAACTCTGAATGGAATGAAGGTATCCCAGAATGCCCTGAACGTGGGGCAGTACTTCCTGCTGGCTTGGAAGGACAAAAGGACAAAGCCCGGGAGAGTAGGGGTCCCACCAACAGCTCCTGGAGGTAGCAGCCTGCTATCAGCAGCACTCTGAGAATGCTAATAAGCAAGCGAGAAGCTCAGCTTTCTTGCCATAATTCTATAGTGCCGTTGAGGACCCCATAGTGCTTACTAAATAAAGACAACTAATTGGGAATTTTTTGCACATTTTGCCCAGGGTACTTGTTCATTCTCTTCTTCAGGGAGAATGTGTCCCTACCGACATGAGAAGCACACTCCTGTTACTCTTCCCTGGCTCTCAGACTGACTTTCGAAGTATGACAAAGATGTTCAATTTTAATATTTGAAATTATGTTGGCTAGAATTGTTTTAAATCTCAAAGAACAGGCATTTCGGTGTTCAACTTTAAAAAAAAAAAATCCTGGCAAAGTTTCCTGAATTAAAGCCCTGTGGGTCCCCCCCCCCTTTTCTTTTCTTTTTTCTTTCTTTTTCTTTCTTAACTTGTCTTTTCTGTGGTGAGGCCTACATTTTTGTGTCTGCAGGTGACACGTCGGTTGAAACTAAAATTAATAAATCAGCTGAAAAGCTCACACCTACAGTTCACAGCGGGGCCTGGAAAACACGTTTCTAAAGGAGCTTTATGCCCTCGGAGAAAGGAAGCATAAATTACACAAGCACTTGTTGCCCCGGGTCTTGATTTTGCTTTGCAATCTGGTATCTTATTTTTGGAGGCTTATTGTTCATCAACAGGTTCCTGGTTGCTCCAGCCAGTGACTTTGCTATTAATCTCCTATTTGACCATTATAGCATATTAATGAGGAGCTTCTAGACGGGGCTCTGTCTTCCGACCAAGGAATTAGTTTAAAAAGTGCACTTTTTCCTCAATGGCTAACAGCCTCGCTGAGGACAAACGCCAAGTAGCATTTTCTGCAGCTTGTGTCATGTGAATGAGTGTTTTACTAGCGTGTGTCTTACTGTTCTTTTCTTCTCCTCGACACTTATTCCTCTGCTGTGGAGGGTAATTGTGGAACTTAGCCGTCTCTGCTCATTTTCTTCCCACAAAATTAAATTATATATAAATAGCAAGACGCTATCCTTTCTTATGAATGTGCACCCTCATTTTAATTAAATAATGTCTGTGGGCTTTGGAGGTGTGTTTCAGAATTAAAATGTTTGATTTGGGGAGGCACAGGAGCCGATACGTCTCGCCAAAACAAGATTAATAAAAGTCATCGCGAGTGCAGGAATGTAGCTGTCATGAGTCTAAGGAGGCTGGAAATGTTTGTGCTTACCTGGAGAAGGAGAGAAATACGCTAGTGGGAGTCTGAACACACAGACCAACACTGGGGTTTTACATCGTCCATTTGTGATTCTCAGATGTCCGAGGTGATTACAGGACAAACCAGCCGAGGCAGTCCCAAGGGTGCAGACTGCCTTGCGATAGTCTGGAGATGTTCTTTTCAGAGGACATCCCCTGACAACAAGATTATCAATATTTGCTTTTTTCCATTTCCTTGAGACAGTTTGGGCCACGTCCCAAGTATGCATGCCATCTTCTGTCTAAATCTAAAGGAAAAAGTCAATGTGGAGGGTGTTCTGTTCTTCTATTTTTAAAATTAAGAGTTTGTGCCAATGGAGACCCCTTTGATGTTACTATCAACTCTGAAGTATCCTTGGTTTGTGGGTTAGTCAAAAATCAATTCCCGCCCCCTCTCTTTTTGCAACAAGGTCTGTCTATGTGGTCCTTGCTGTCCTAAAGCTCAAACTATACATCAGGCTGGCCTAGGACTCACAGAGATCCTCCTGCCTCAGCCAGGATTGAAGGCGTGTGCCACCATGCCAGGCTGGCATCTTTTCAGTAAGGATTTTTCTAGTTAGGATTCGCTGGGAAGAAGTAAATGAGAGGGATTAGGAGGGAAATCGAAAGTTAATCAGGAATTCACGAGCGATCATTTATCAAACCTTCCTAAGTGACAATATAAAACATCTGTCCTTCAAAATGCACATGAGATAATCACAAAGGTTATAGTTAGGCCATGATAGCAGGCCATGCTCTCAGACGAGAGCAACTAGAGATAACTTCGTCTTAACAAGCACTAGGTCTAATTCTGTGAGGCGCGTAAGGACCTTCATCTGCTCCGAAACCCATGAGGCCATCCAAAGTCTGAGCCCACATCCTGGGTAATTCATGTGTCTGGCCAATAAACTACCTGTGTATTTGGTTTTGTTTCTGTTCTCTGGGACCTTAGAGCTTTGAGGTGAGTATGGGAGGTGGAGGTGGGGATGGCAAGGGCTGGATGGAAGGGTCTGGTTAGTGGGAAATAGGAAGAGAAGGAGGACAGCAAAGCCCTGTGAAAGAAATGAGGGAAACCTGGCAGTGGTGGCGTAAGCCTTTAGTCCCAGCACTCACAGGCAGAGGCCGGAGGAATCTCTGTGAGTTCAAGGCCAGCCTGGTTCACAACAAAAACAAAAGCGAAGGAGGTGGCCAGTGCACTCTGTAGCAGTCAGACTATTTTGACTGTGGTGCAAGTTTCTAGAAACCAAGACTGAAACAAATCGGCCAGTAGCTAGCTACTCTACCAGCTTTAAGAGAAAGAGAGTTATTGCTAGGGAACTTCCCCTCCCCCAACCCCCCTCAAGTACTTCCAGCCAGAGAGGTCTTCTACAGCATAGCAAGATCAGACTCACTAGGGCAATGCATATGCAGATTTTACCTCTTGTTACCGGCTCTAATGAGCGCTCACTTAATCAGTTTGACAGTAGCCTTTATCGCCTCCTCCCCCTTTCTCTTCCTTCACTTTCACCAAGAAAGTTTTCAGAAGAAAATAAAGTGTTAATAGATTCAAGGGAGGTTGTTAGCAACGTGAGATGGTCAGTGGGGGGAAGCACAGGACTTCACAATGACCTGCCTTCTTCCCTCCATCTCTGGTCAGCTCCTGAAAACAGGAATCAGGTCTGAGAGGTTCCCAAAGAAGCGTACTGTTGTTGTTGTTTTGTTTTGTTTTTTTCCTAGACAGGGTTTCTTTGTTTTGTTTTCCTAGACAAGGGTTTCTCTGTGTAACAGCCCTGGCTGTCCTGGAACTCACTCTGTAGACCAGGCTGGTCTCAAACTCACAGAAACCCACCTGCCTCTGCCTCCAGAGTGCTGGGATGAAAGGTGAGCACCATGCCGCCTGGAAAGAAGCATGTATTTTATAGTCAATGGAAATTATTTTTCTTTGCATTTCAAGAGTTCAAAACAACTTGTAAAAATTTAACAGAACAGAGGAATACAGTATTTCCTTATAGCTGTGCGCACCCAGTCCTGACATATACGTTCCATGACAGCATCTTCATCACCTCAGTAGAAAGAACTAGGGATCAAACCCAGGGCCTTCCACAGACTAGATAAATGACCTCAGTGAGGTAGAGCCTCGTGCCTGGCCAAAGCATTTAGTTGTTGTTGGGGGTTGCTTGTTTTTTGTTTGTTTGTTTGTTTGTTTGTTTGAGACAGGGTCTCTCACGCAGCCCTGAATGTCCTGGGCTCACTATGTAAACCTGGCTGGCTTTGAACTCGGAGAGATCCATCTCTGCACCTCCCTCCGGAAACACTGGAGCCACCACCCTGCTGGCCAAACTAGGTACACAAACGCAAACTGAACCTGTTGGTATAGATTTGTAATCTCTGCTATTTTGGAGAACGAAACGGGAGGCTTGCAGGTTTAAGGGCTGCCTAGGCTACAGAAGGAACTCAAGGCTAGTGTCAGCAATTCTGTGAGACTCTGCCTCCGAGGGGAAAAGAAGGTGACCGGCGTGGGGGGAAGGGGTTAGGGGAGAGTGGTGGTGTTTCAGATAGGATAGCCTGGATTCAATCCTCAGTACAGCAGGGAAGGAAGGCAGGCAGGGAGGGAGGAAGGAAGGAGAGAACAAACAGGTGACTCAAGGAACCACCCACAGGGCACTCTAAATCACCAAAGCAGACTTGATCTTGCAGAGTGATTTTCCTGCCAGGGCAAAGCAAGCAGGAGGGGTGGGGTGGGGGATGTGGTTAACCCGCAAAAGTTCGGACTTCTATGGAATAGTTGGTGGCAGTCAAAATTTGAGGGTTCATCATCTGTCTCAGCTACTGGACAAACTAATATAAGGCACAAAGCAGCCTAGCTTCCGGGAGGTCACAGGTCCTCCAGCCGCGTGAGCCTGCAGGTTTTCACCTTGGCTGGCAGAAGCAGAAGGGCATGGGCGAGCTGGCTGTAGCCCCCTACCTAGCCACCTTCTTCCCTTCCCTGAACGTCCCTAATAGAAATCAGCTTGTCTGTCTGAGACTCTCTCCCACTTTGCCTTGGTTCTAGCTTTGCCTTCCTCATGACTCACAGGATCTACCTAATACCATCAAGCCAACAGTCGGTCACCTTCTAAATTCTAAATTTGGTCTTAAGAGAGTCAGAATCTAGGTACAAAACTTAGAGCACGTCAACTCCCGTTTTTGTTGTTTTTGTTTTCTCCCAGGGGGTTGTGGAGGAGTCAGGTGGGGTGGAGGACAGTCTGCTGATAAGGCTGGAGCCTTGGGCAGCAGGCACCGCCCTACCACTCCGCCCTCCTCCTTCTCTTTCCTGTGAAAGTAGACATGGAAAGTGGTTGCTTAACCATAGTGAGTTCCTGTTCCACTAGGTTAGGTCCGTCCCCACCAGAGAGAAGATCTCCATCTGCAAACTGGACTCAGAACTATGGAGTGTGCAACCCAAGCTTCAAAAACACCTTAAATTCTAAGAGCTTCATTGACGGTTCCCAGAAGTCCAGGCGAACCTAGTGAGTTCTTAGCTGGGTTTCCAATGGAAGGGCCTTGTCATGAGACTTATTAAACCACAGTTGCATTTTAACCATATCTACAAATGATTCTTACATAGGCTCTTGAAATCACGTAAGGATTTTAAGAAAGAAGGACATGGAGTGAACTTGTGAATTATTTTAAGATTTATTATTTTACGGGTATGAATGCTTTGCCAGTATGTATGTATGTATGTATGTATGTATGTATGTATGTATGTGCACCATCTGAGCTGCCGGTCACCTGTCTCTGTGCGGGTGTGTATATAGCGACACATAGGTGTGCAGTATTCCTGCATGTATGGGGAGTGGCACAAAGGAGAGGTAGGGGTCCTGCCCTTCCAGTCTCTGCATTATTGCCTTGGGGGGAGGAGGTCTCTCCCACAATCTCAGCTAGGCTAGCAGCCAGCAAGCCCCAGTGATCCTTGCATCTCACCGCCCCTCAGCACTGGGGTCATTAGCACACACAGAGCCACACCTGAGTTTTTAGGTGAGGGGCGAAGACTTGAACTCTGTCCCCCGTGAGTGTGCAGGAAGCAGCACTCTTACCCGATGAGCGGCTCCCTGTTTCTTCTGTTATTTCACGAAAGCACCCATGGCCTTGGCTTTTCTGCTTATCAACCTGATAGTTGACCCCTCCTTTCTGTTTTATTGGTTGTTTTGTTTGAGAGTCTCACTCTGTAGCCACAGAGGTCCTGGGGAATTTGTTCTGTAGACCAGGCTGGCCTCGAACTCACAGAGATCTGCCTGCTCTGCCTCCTGAATGCTGGGATTAAAGATATGTACCATCACTTCAGCTTTGTGGTTTTGTTTTGTTTTTCCACTTAAGAATGGTTCCTACTTAGGCTCCACTCTGGAGAAGTTGGTGGTTTTGCTGAGGCAGCAGTGAAAGTTCTAGGTTATGCCCCGCACGTGCGGCTGAGAACGCCCTGGCAAGGTGAAGGGTTTGGTCGCTGATGTTCGCTACCTGCCCCATGGACCCGAGCAGACGGGTGGTGAGGAAAGGCCACTAATCAGAATGGAACGAGCCTGATGTGGAGACAGCGCTGGCTTCCCAGACCTGGCACAGGCGTGGTCTGCCATTGTCCTTAATACTTGGCGCCCTTGGTGGATTGCTTCCACTGGGTTCTGTTCTGGGAAAATGAAATGATTTCAAGAATTGCTGGGTTAAGTAATGAGATGGCATTTTTTGTTTGTTTGTTTTTTGCGTGGGGGTCTCGTGTGGTTTCGGCTAGCCTGGCCCTTGCCATGTGGCGAAGGATGGTCTTGAACTTCTCATCCTCGACCTTTCCTGGCTCACCTAGTTTGGAGCCAGGGCCTCTGTGCATTATTCTATTCAGAAGCTCCGCCAACTGGGTACATCTTCAGCTCTAAGAGGTAACTTATAAAAATTATCTACCAGCTAGGCATGAGAGTGCACACTTTAATCACGGCACTCAGGAGGCAGAGGCAGGAGAATCTCTATGAGTTTGAAACCAGCCTGTTCTACAGAGTGAGTTCCAGGTCAGCCAGGGTTATGTAGAGAAACACTGCCTCAAAAAAATGAACGAATGCATGATCAGAAAGGAAGAAGAAAATGCCTCCCACAGAGTAGGGGTTATTAACTGGGCCTTTGAGGGAGATGAAAATTCCCGGTGGTGGTAGATCTAGCTTTTGTAACGCCTCCTCCGTGAGCAAGACCTTGACAAGGGCTTCAGCCTCCCAGAACAGTTCTCCTGGTTCTGTGAGATGATCTGGTGACTGCGGTGACTGATGAAATGGCTGTGGTGAAGGACTTGTTACCTTCTTTCTTCCCCCAAGAAACCAGTGAACCGGGCCTTCTGCGGCCCTGTTTCTAAGCTGAGGAAGGTGAGACCCAGTGCAATCCAGTCATTCCTATAGGAGTGAGAACCAGCATGGATCTCTAAACACAAACTTAGGCCCTCTGCCAGAACAGCTAGGGCTGTTAAAGAGACCCTGTCTTTAAAAAATGAGAGACAGAGAGAGAAACAGAAAGAGAAGTCAGAATTGCTTCTGCTTCCTCAGTGCTGGGATCAAGGGCTTATGTTGTGCTTTCCTGTCGCTTTAAGAGACAAGCCACGCCCACTCCCTCCCCCATCAGCTGAGGCAGGCTGATCTTCAACTTCTGGCCTGAGCTCTCTTCTCTTTTCCATCTTCCTCTTGGAGAGGCAGCTTCGCTTCTGCCTCTCTCTCCACTTCTCTGCTTCCCCCTTCTCTGTCTCTCTGTCTCTGTCTCTCTCTCCCTCTCTCTCTGTTCCCCCCTTTACCCTTCCTCCTCCATAACCCCCTGAATAAACATTCAACCTCACCCTGCATGTCGTGTCTATCCATGTTTCTGTCTTCTGTCCGCCCGCCATGTGTCTCCCTGCCTGGAACCAGCCGTTGCTCGGGGACTAGCAGCTGTCTCTGCCTGGGACTGGCTGCTCCCAGAGCCTGCTGCCTGCCACCACATGGCCCGCTACCACCATTTGGGACCTACAGCATTTCTGCTGCCTACTGCTGCGGGGATCTTACAGCATTTTTAAAAAAAGAATAACAGCTTACACCATGACTACCCAGTGTAAAGGAGTGTTTAATGTCTAAAGGACTGTCCTATTGACGCCCCAACATGAGAAGTAGCAATTATTTCTTCTTTGTGTTTCTGACGGAGTAAGAGAAGCGGGCTTCAGGGTAACATAATGTCCAGCTAAGGCAGGTATGACCAGGCTTACCAGAGGGTGGTCAGAATTCCAGAGATCTTGTTAACCAAGGTGAATTGTCCCCTACTGGCAGCATCATTGTTCAGAATGGGAGGCTCCCTAATTCAGTATGTTGGTGTGAGGCTTGGTGAAAAAGAAAATGCCTGGAGGGCCAGGGAGAACTGGTAGGGAAGGAGGAGAGTGGGTAGCACAAAGAAAGTCAAAGAGCCTGGTAGTGATGGCACACGCTGTGGAGGCAGAGGCAGGCAGATCCAAGGGCAGTTTGAGATCAGCCTGGTCTACAGAGTGAGTTCCAGGACATCCAGGGCTACACAGAGGAATCCTGTCTCAAAAAACTGGGGCAGAGGTCGGGTGGGAAAGAACCCAAAGAACTAGGGATGTAGAGAGCTTGCCCAGCGCGCATGAAGTCCTGGGTTCGAGCCTTAGCGAGGCATAAACTAGATGTGGTGATGCATGATGGGAATCCACTTAGGTGGTAGTGACAGGAAGATTAGAAGTTTTTGAGGACAGCCTACGGTAAATGAAATTTTGTGTTTTTAGAAGAGGAAAAAAGCAAGGAGAGGAAAAAGAAAAAGAGGAGGCAATGGAAGGAAGAAGGGAGGGAGGGAGAAAAAGAAAGAAAAGAAAACCGTGTATTTGCTGCTGGTTAAAAGCCACCCAGAGTGGCAAGAGAGATGGCTCAGAGGTTAAGGGATCATATTGCTCTGGCAAAGTTTGGTTTTCTGGGCAGGCGCTGGCAGCTCACAACCACTTAGACTCCGCAGGCATCTGCACTCATGCCCACACACTCACATAATTTAAAATCATAAAAACTTGATCTAGGGAAAAAACAAAACACTTATTATCAAAACTCAGGCCATGCAGTTGAACGAGCAGTTGCTCTCTCTCAGGCTGCCAGGATGCTGTTTGATTCGGGTTAGTAGGAAAGTGGTCCCTATGCACTCAGACACTGAGTGGGCTCCCCTGACAAGTAAGCACGTGTGAATCCCCAGAGTGCTGTCCTTCAACATCTGACAGAGAGCACGTTTCTATGCCGTGGCTTCCTGTGGTTCAGGCTAACACCATTCTCACTATGAGGCTGGGGATGGTTTTGAACTCCAAATCTTCCTGTCTGTATCACAGACGCACTGGGACTGGATGTGCTACGTCCTCTAGCCAAGCGCCCAACTTCCTAATAATCCTCAGAAAAATTCAATCTTGCAACCCTGAAAATGATAACAGTTCAGATATTTCTAAGTTTTGTGTGTGTTATTGGTTTTTGCCTCTTAGATCACTTTCTCTGAGCCTGTTCCTGAGTCCCAAGAAAGCTGCCTGGCCCAGGGAATCATTAATGTTTTGTAAGGGCATTGAGAGATAAAGTACAAGTTTTCCTTTTTCTTTCTTTTCTTTCTTCCTTCTTTCCTTCCTTCCTTCCTTTCTTTTCTTTTCTTTTTTTTTTAAATGTAGCCATAGGCAGGTTTGTTTTTGTAACTGTCAGCAGTTGGGGCTATTTTGAGAATGTAGGACAGGGTTAGGGATTAGTCCCCGCGTTCTCTTTGCTGTGTATCAGAACCGCTTAGCGGTAATTAATCAGGACATTAGGTTTTGTACTCGCGGTTCAGGTCATTTGCCTATGAGCTGCTCGAGCTTTTCACAAAGGCATACTGCATATGTTTCTGGGTACCTTTTTGAGAGAAGATTTAAATTAGCCAGATGAATAATACTTTGTTACAAGTGTTTTGCCCTAGGCAAAAAGGTTTTCTTCATATTATCATAGCCCGGAGCTGCAGTTCCCGAGCGTGGTGTGACCGGTGTTATACTGTCACATGGCAATGATGTAAGAACAGGGCTCTCCGTGTCAGACAAATCTGGATTTAGGGGAATTATAGCAGATGTTGCAAAATGGCAACAGTTTAGCAAGTTCCTTTTATCCCAGTGTTGGGAGGCAGGACTACTAAATGTAGCAGACAGAAGAGAATGTTTTCTTTGATCCTTCCACAAGCTCTAGGGTAGGGACTTCCCCAGTTAGAGCAAATCGCTAATGATATAGTTATACGGTCGCTGATGGATCAGAATACAGAATTAAGGCTGGCATTCTTTTTTTTTTTTCTCTAAGTATTTGTTTTGGTTGAGCTTGGTATTGTGGTCATTTACATCATAAGCTTCAGACACCAAGGTCTAACCCTGAGTCAAGGAAGCTTAATTCCAGGATAACAACAAAAGCAAACCAAAAACATAATTTAGCCTCTGCCACCCTCTCCACTCAGACCTACCACGGACACCTAAGTTACATGAACACCAAGAAAGAGAAGATCAAAACGTACGCTTTGTTTGAATTTTTACATTCTGATAAGTATTATCGAATCTATTTAACTGTGTTTAATAACAACGTAGTCTGTCCTGTCGATGTATGTGTGAGTCTTCATTTCTCTAAAGTAAAATGAAAAGCTTTGGATTCCTGTGATCTCGAAGCCTTTCTGTTGCATTCTAGTCAAATGGTTTACCGGCTTGATTAAGGTAGAGAGATGGTGGGGGCCAGGACAGCACAACGCAGTAGCTGCTCCTAGGTGGCAGAGGTGCTAGATTTAGTTCCTTGGGGGCTCCTGTGGCTTCCTGCCCACCCAGAACTGGCCCCGGGTTTTTTTTAAAAACTTTGGAGAGAAGTGTAGCAATAAATTTCACTGCAGTGTATATTGTCAGAAGACAGCAGAAGCCGGCAGGATGGCAAGAAATCCCTTCCCCTGGGGAAAGACTTGCAATGATTACTAACACACACATAATGAATTTGCTCCTTTTATGCAAATATTTATTGATCGTTTCCATTGGAGCATTAGACAGTGAAATTTGCACAAACATTTCAACATTTTTTAAATGGCTTCTGTCTTTACAAAAACTCTTTTTTAAAAAGTTAAGGTGCTTTTAACCTGCAAATTTTCATTACCTCTTGGAAACACTGAGAAGAAAATGAGATATCCTAATTTTGCAGACAGTTTTCATTTAAAACAAAGCAAATGGATGAACAAGAGGTGTGTTTTAAAAACGTGGATGTGAGTAGCTATGCTTTGTATGTTTGTTTCTGAAGAGACCGAAGGTAGACACTGACAAAAATAGCAGGTTCAGAGGGGACTGCCCCTAAACAGCGCTGCTTTGTTCTCTATAAAATATTGTCTGGAGTGGAATCCGGTTGTCTTTATACATTGCACCTGTCTTCCTACCTCCCACCTGGAGAGAGGTTGTGCTTATGCAGGGCAGCAATAGAGGATGTTGAGGAATATCTAGGTTTAACAGACACAGAAGTGGATCACAGCGACCTATCGCTGTCTCTTTAATAAGGTAAGCACATGGTCATCCGGTAAATGTCACCAAAGCTAATATACAACTCTTCTGCTTCAGATTTTTCAAAATTGAGTTACCTAAATCAGAGCCCAGAATAATGGTCCTTGGCAAAAAACAAAAACAACAACAACAACAAAAACACCAAAGCAGAAGTTTCCTTGAGAGCGGCTAAGCTCTAACTTTGAATTTCATATTTCATGATGAATAGATATCCATTCGTCACGACTCCTGAAGCCCGGGACTGAATCCTCACCTGTGATTAAAATTGAACCTGTCACCACCCTCACACAGATTGGCAGACGACCCTGAACACGGGTTGGGTGCCAGGCTCCACTCGCTGGTGTTTCTGCAGGCACGGAACGAGGACAAAATGAACAGAGGCTTGATGAGCATGCTGGGTTCAAGAACCCCAGACTTATAAAAAAAATTGCCTCAATAAGACGTTTTTACTTTTTGCTCTGTTCTGCCCCTGCTAATCTCTGTCCCAGAGGTCTCAAACACCAGAAAACACATATCTTTTTAGACTACCCACTACAACCTTCAGAGTCCCGGCATTGGTGGCAATTCCCAGTGCGCATAGCTGAGTCTAGGAACAATTAGGAAGAATTTTCAGCGTGAGGGAAGCATCTGCCATTTCACTGTTCGCTAATTCACAGTTGGCAAAGTAGGAAATGCAACAACTGGGCTTCATATCTGCAAACTTGGAATTTGACTTTTTGATTCATGATTGCTCCCATTAGCTTTGAAAATTCACGTTTCTGTCTAGTTGCATGTTTTGCTTGAATGAGCTCAAATTATGCTCTTGAATCAAATATTATTACAAGTGCAAATACTTGGGAGACGTGAGTGTGCGCCACTGATTCAGGAGGGTGCTATTTGTTTTATTGATTTTTATCTGGCGAGTTTAAAATATGAGCAAACTTTTCATGGAGAGCTTGGAGACATTTGTTTGAACACTCCTGGAGTAATTGGGAATGCAACAATTGTTTAAAAAGTGGTATTGTCCATGAAAAGATTTAGTGAGGGGTGAAGAAATTTCTTGAACCCAAAGACCTAATCTGGTGATCCAATTCTCCCCACTGTGTCCATTCCCGTGAAACCCCATTTACTGGGCCCTATCCATCACCAGCGCCCCGCATCCTACCTAGCCAATCCTCCACGTTTCCCACATTGTCTCCGCTTTTGTCTTTTCAGTTTAAACAGAAGAACAACAGATAGGGTTCCGAAGGGCAGGGAGCATCATGGGCCGCAGGAGAATGGCTGGGATGAGGGTCAGAGTCCTGCCCCTGCTGCCAACAGTTACTAGGGCTTGTGCTGCCCGGCTGAACAGTGTTCAAAGGCTTCGCTGGGCTTTGTTCCACTGTGTGGGGATTAGGCCTGGCGGTCTGAGAATTTGCCTTCTAATTAAAAAGGATAAAAGATAGAAGTAGCATTAGACTAAAACAGAGCAGTGATACTTCACAGGCTGAGGCTGTGTGTGTGTGTGTGTGTGTGTGTGTGAAGTCACAAGACAACACTAAAACTTGTCTGGATATGTTGTTTCTTTCATATTCCACTCGGATTCAAAAGAGAAAACTTGGGGACCTTCCCCAGCTGTTGTGCGTAGCTCAGAGAAGTCTAACTGCATCGAAGATGTTGGCTGCTTCTAGCGGCTGTGCTGGGGGTGGGGGTGCATTGGAGAATGGGAATGCCTTCCAGAATCACCTTCTTCTATTTCAAATGCTGACAAGAAACCAATTCTACTGAAAGTGGATTCTGTCTTTCCCTCCAGCCCCATGTGTCAGGCTCTCCCGCCTTCTAGCGCCTCTCCCCTGGTCTCTTTTCAAGCCCTCCTTTCATCTCCTCGCTGCTGAAGCCCTGTCTTCACCAGGTGTAAAATGCAATTAAGTAATCATGACCTCATAGTCTCTCCCTTTGTGTGTGTGTGTGTGTGTGTGTGTGTGTACACGCAACCCCCCCCCCCCCCATTTGTATTTGCATAGGTAAATGTAGCCCTGTGCTATAGTTTGTTTTAAAAAGGAACCATCTACATATCCAGGTGAAGACTGGGGGAATCCAGGGCAATGGTACCCTGTCTTGGCATACATTTGCCCTCCATCCTCCATAGCCCACTGGGCCGTGTACAAAGAGCTGTGCCTTCTAAGTACAGCTGACACTTGTTGACTTACACAGAGGCCGAGACTGACTTAGCCAGTACTCCACACCGGGTACCCATTCTACCAAGAAGGAAGTGGAGGTGAGAATTTCTGCTAGAAATGCCCATGAGATTACAGAAACTAGTTGAGGTGGGTTGTTTTGGTTTTTTTTTTCTTTTTGGGGGCTGGGGTGGGAGGTTGGTAGAGTTTTGCTGAGGACCTCAGAGCTTTCAAAGCCCTGAGCTCCAACGACATAAAGGAAAGCTCTCCGTTCCCACACAGCTCATGTTACTCCAGGAGGCTAAAGGAGTTAGTTAAATGGCATTACCAATTTTTGTTTTTTGTTTGCCTAGCATACACAGGTATGCTCCCTTAGTAAAATTATGGTTTTTTTGGGGGGGATGAGATTATAATGGGACTGGTCTGTATATTTCAGAGATGCAGCATGCTCCTGTTCATTTAAATAAATAATATCTCAAGTTGAATTTCTTCATTTGAGCTATTTACCAACTGCCTATTTTGAGCATCACTGGGAAATATGTGAAGTTTACACACTGTTTTACTAATTAGCATATACATTTTGAAATGAAGTCTTTGAATTATTATTACTTTTTTTTACTATCAGGAAGAACCCAGCTTTTCTAATTTTCCAAACATTTGCTCTTTCTCCTTTTAAGGCCTAAATAGAATTAGTATGTTGGTGGTTGTCTGTGTGTGCCTTAGATTTATGATATAAATTTTGCAGCTCTGCTAAATATATGTACATGTTCTCGTGAAATCACCCAGACCGATTTGATCATGAGCCTCATGTAAAAGAATAAAAAGGTTCTCTCCGTCCTGAGTCAGGACAGCCATGGTAATTCGCATCAAGTTCTACCCCTTCCTTTCATTTCTGCCCTTTAGAGATGACCAGTCCCCCTGCTGACTCCCCAAATGTGGCAAAGCTGGACCTGCTAGTAGCACTCTAAAGAAAACAGAGATAACAATCTGACTTAGACACTGAGAACACTGGGAAGAATGGCAGCGGTCCTGGGTACCAGTGGGCACCAGGGCATCAAACGCTCCCCTCCTCCCAGCCCAGCTTCTCTTCAGCAGTCAGAATATATCCGGCATTCACACAAAGCCAAGCCATTATGCGAATGTAATTCACAATATTTTGGCTTCTACTTTCACCAGCTTTTGAGTAAAATATTGTACAAGAAAGAGGCCTTTTGTTGTGTTTATAATGCATGTACAACCTGGTGAGAAGCCGAATTAAAAAAATGTATATTATTTGCATAACTTGAATTAAAGAACTTAGTGCATTATTGGGTCTTGAATGTCTTAAATTTCAGTGAGCTGGCTGAAGAGCAATATTATTCTATTACTGTTCTGTAATTCATATAATGAAATCATATGGCTAAAAAAATTCAGGTCTTAACAATGATGAGTGGAACCTGATTTCTGAGCGCCTTTTGAATGAAAACAGTAATTTCTAAGCTGGCACATGTGTGTGCCCCTCTTTGTTTGCTGACAATGCGAGTCTGTGGCATTTGTGTCCTTTCATCTGCCCTCTCCTCCAAGGGCCTGTGACAGAGGCCAATTTCATCCACTAGATGTTCTGGGAATGTGAGGCGCCAGTGTGGCCTCCGAGAAGATGGAAAGATGGACGCTCCATTGGAATGCCTGGGACTCTGTGCAGTCTTCTGACAGCCTCCCCAAGCTGTGCTTTTCCCTTCGGGTCCACCATACAGGCCACTGGAACAGGGCCACGGGCCAACAGTGCACCCACCCCACACCATTCTTAGGAAGCAGAACTGACTTCGCTACATGTGGGCGGTGCTAGTCATCTTTAATTCTCAGGGTGAAGTGTGTATGTGTGTGTGTATGTGTATGTATGTGTGTACATGTGTGTGTGTTTTTATGTGTGTGTTTTATGTGTATATATGTGTATGCATGTGTGCATATGTGTGTATTTCTATGTGTGTATGTGTTATGTATGTATGTATGTATGTATATATGTGTATGTATATGTGTGTATGTATGTGTGTGTGTTCTTCTGATACAGACAGAAACTTCTAACAGTGCCCCCTGAACTCATGAGATGGGTATATGTTTGCTTATTTATTTAGAGACATGATCTCACTCCATAGCCCAGGTTGTTCTCAAATTCACAGTAATCCTTGTGTCTCAGCCTTCCTAGTGCTAGCACTATGGGTGTGAGTCACCTGCTGGAGAAACGTGGCTTTGAACTGGTTGTTGTTAATGTTTGTGTATATGAAGTAGGCTCGTAAATGTGTCTCCAAACAGTGTCATGGGAGTTCGCATTTCTTCTGCAGCTTTGCTCTGCTGTCCAGCCCGAAAGAACCTCTTGTCACCTGTCCACATTTAGAAATAAAGAGTATCATACATGTTTGGTCGAGACGGCTCAGCAGGTAAAGATACCATGAGTAACCATCTGAGTTCACATCACTGAGACTGACGTGGCGCAGAGAGAACTGACCCCACCACTGTCCTCTGAACTCCACTTGTGTTCTGGGGCACCCACGTGCCCGTACAGACATGTTCATAAGTAAATATACTTCACAGGAATATCATGTGATGTTGAAATGCTCCCTTCCTGACTCTCTCCAATAGATATGTCATAATATATATTAACTGTTTACTCTGTGATCATGCAAATGTTTCTTGAGGACACCTAAGATGTCTCAGCTAGCAAACCTGCTCAAATAAAAACTAAAGAAAGCAGTTCAAAGGACAGACTCTAGGAAATGACTGAAGTAAGCCATAGCTGTTTGAGATATGTAGCTGTGGGTGCTGTGAAATAAGGCAGAGGTCAAACACTCTGATCTTTTACTGCATTTTGAAAATATAGTTTAAAGGTTTTCCAATTAATTATTCCCTTGGGACCAGCAACGTGTTCTGTTTAGTGTCCTTCTCTGCCCAGCAGGGGTGTGTCTCCTTTCTCAGGACAGAGGTGCAAAGGCCTGATTGAAACCAATAGTTAACTCTATGATCTAAACAAACAAGCAAAAAACTCCGTAATCTAAAAATAAAAAAAACAACCCACCAAGAATGTACTGTTTGGGTATTTTGCATCTTGATGCTTAAGGGTAAAGCCTGAGGTATGTTAGTCCGATTGCAGACGTCCTATCAAGACGTTAAAGCCATTGCTGTATTTCTGAATCCCAAAGACTCCTCATTTGACTTTCTGCCTCTGGCTTCTGGAAGAACAGTGGGGGAGGGAAGTTTGGAGAGGAGGCTTGGCTTGAGAAATAAACTTGGACCAGCTGCAGTCTCTGGAAACAGATTTCTTTATCTGCAAGCCAGGTTGGAGCACATCCCCAACTCGCTGTTCTGAGCTGCCTCATCCAGTTGCTGAGTCCCTGTGTCCAGGGTGGTGCACGAGTGCCAGGCTCTCTCTGCCATGTCCCAGGGCAATCTCCAGCCTTGGGTTCCTCCTGAGCAGAAACATTCCAGCATCACCAATTTGTGTCCTTGGCAAATTGTCTTGTCTACCTGTGTGGGGCTAAGGTCATGAGACTTCTTTGAATTCTCTGCAGGTAGATGGATAGAGCCCAGGGTCAGGAGGTGAATAGCCAACTCTTTGTCTTCATAGCCAAGCCCTTGATAGGAGGCAAGCTTTGATGTTCAGAATGGTGGTTGGTGTTTTTAGAACTAATATCCAAAACAGTAATACATAATGCATTTGCTTCCGTGGACAGCTGCTGGTGCATAGCTGAAGGTTAATTTAAAGACTGTCCAATGACAAGAGCCACTCGAGCCCATCAGATGCTTTGGAACACAATTCTCCGGTCCTAAAACAACTGCAAACACATAGCAAAGTTCTCTATGAATCCCATGTTCCACTGTTGTCGCTGTTGTTACTGGAGCTATGGACTGAACTCGTGGTCTCATGCAGGAGGTCAAGCCTCCCACTGAGCTGCATGCCCCAGCTCAGTGCAGTGTACTTCTTACCCTAGCTCCATAGGTTGATAGGTAGGTAAGTGGATGTGTGTGTGTGTGTGTGTGAGAGAGAGAGAGAATTAGAACTAAAAAGAACCTTATTGTTTGTGAGCTACGTGCTAACAAGCACAAGCATGAATTCCTGAACAGAAAGCAGAGCACCTTGGCATTGAGCACATCCAAGGCCACACAGCACAGCATGGAGCAGACAAGACTTAGACCTAGCAGCTTGGCTATGACATCGGCCCTTTTATCCACTGTGCTATGTCCCAGAATGCTACATCTTCTGCTTTTTACTATTCTGAATCTTTAGAAATAGAGTAGAGCCCATCTGCCTGGGTTCAGGTCTCTTAGTTATCAGATGCTTTCCTCTGCAGAGGTGAAACTACGGCTGATGGCTCAGGCCTATGACTCAACTACTTGAAAAGCTACAGGGCCTAGAGGGCAACAGAGAAAGACCCGGTTAGAAAACAGGGGGAAAACAAGGCCTTTAATCCCAGTACTCAGGAGACAGAGACAGGCGAATCTCCGTGAGTTCAAGGCCAGCATGGTCTACAAAGTGAGTCCCAGGACAGCAAGGACTGTTACACAGAGAAAACCTTTTAATGGATTGGAGCTAAAACTGAGTGTAGTGGTGCACGTCTTTAATCCCAGCACTTGGGAGGCAAAGGCAGGCAGGTCTCTATCAACCTGGTCTACAGAGTGAGCTCAATAAAGGCCTGGAACTCAAGCTAACGGGTAGCACACTCACATTTCTCCAGGATCAGCCCCCAGCACACCAATCAGCCAATCACCAAGTCAGCGGACAATGTGAGAGACAGAGGTCTCAAGGTGCAGCTGGTAAAGCCAGATGGGCTGGCACAGAGAAGCACTTAAAGGCCCTGGTCTGGGTGACCACTACAAGTGAGTGCCTTGCTTTCTGTCACTGACGTTAAAGACCCCACGGCTGAGTTTCTCATGTCTTCCTCACAGATTTCTGCATAGCCAGGACAGGTGCTTGTCTTTGCCAGAGAGCCTCATTTGAGCAAACAGCCCTTCCCCCAGAATCCAAATTAAAATACCAGACTCTCTTGCCTTTTTCAGAGGCCTCCATCAAAATACCGCATGGTGGGCAGAGGTTGTGGTCCAAATAGTAAAATGCTTGCCCACCATTGACAGGCCCTGGGTGCAATCCCAAGCACTGGTAAAACAAAACAGAATGGAGCAAAACAGAGCTATTCGTGTGCAAATGCATACAAGCATGTGTGTGTGTGTGTGTGTGTGTGTGTGTGTGTGTGTGTGTGCATGTGCACATGCGTGTGTAAAGGAACAAATTGCTTGGGTTTTACAAAATATTGATTATTATTTAGTATATTTGAAAGTCAAAGTGAAACACTCAAAATCACGTTTAAATTATCTCAGAAATGTTTTTAAAAGGTAAATATGCTGTCAGTGTGAAATACAAAATCAAACGCTTTGGCTTATAAATCGGAACATGTGATAATTTGCGGAACCTCGTTCAGCCCTAGTGCTAAGGCAGTCGCGGTCCCTTCGTACACGCTCTGAACTTGACGGTGTGCTTCTCACTGTGATGTTAATGGCTCCTTTGAAGAGGTTAAAAGCATATTGAGAGCAGCAATCGATGCAGCTCTATTTATATGTGGTAATTTTCTCAAATATTAGGATACACGTTAATCAGAAGAGAATTCAGCAGATTACAAGATAAAGGACACTCAGCACACTAACACATATTGTTAGTTGTCCTTGACTTGAACCTGATGAAAATGCCTTTTTTTTTTTTTTTTTGCCTAACATAGTGCACAAAATACAATAGGCTAGTATCCAGTGCTGAACTCTGGGACATACCCACATGTTATCATAAACGTTCTTATGGAAATCTAAGGGGAATTTTCAGAAATCGTTAGCCACTCTGCTGCTTCCTTAAGTTGGTCGCCTTTGTATGGCAGTAATTTCGGCTGCCTTGAAGCCGTGCCGTCTTCTGGGCGTAGACACAAGTTTGGCGGGTGTGCAAGCTCACAGGGCATAGAAAAACAGGCGCGCGAGCTCAGAGGTCACTGTAAAATTCTGGACACCTTTCTGCAGCTTTTAAAATCCAAACCCAGGATAGAACGTGGGGGGAAAGATGGAATTTGAGAGAATTTGCGTCAGGCATTGGCCATTTGAGTTGTTCTGGCTCAGATCTAGAGGCGAGGAGCGGGCTTCTGTTGAAGGACCAGGTATCCCTTCGGCGGCAGGATGCCTGCGATCCCAACACTTAGGACTGACGCATAAGGGCACCTTGGAGCTCAGAGATAGCCTGGGCTACCTAGTTGCCTGCCAACCTGGGCTACCGTGGAAAACACTTCCTCAAACAAAACGAAGCCGCACAAAGATCAGAACTCCAAACCCAAAACAGACCTCACCTCAGCATGAGAATCAGCCTATCACTGCCCACAATGGCCACTGCCAGTCAGCTTCATGGTGCGTGTTAGGCCTGAGCAGAGCAATGGGCTCATCGGTCGGGAGCAAACTGAGGTACAGACGAGGGAATGATGGAGAGCAGGTGTGTTTTCTTCTGTTTGTGATCCTTTTGAGTCCACTCTCAAGGCTCTTTATCAAAAAGCCTTTTCTCTACTGCTCTCAGTGAAGCAGTTTGAATATCTGTCTGATAGACATATGCCACTACATCTCAAAAAGTCAAATAAAATTGTCATTTCGGAGCCAACCGCTGAGGACAGCGGTTTTCTCTTCAGTTGCTTTGCCCATCTCCAGAGAAGCCCGCTGAGAGGAGTTTCTGTCCTGTTGTAATACAAGGGCAATACCAACGAAACTACATTGTTGTGTACACATCTGTTTTCTTCTTGGAACCATGTGTCAGCCCTTGTCTTTAATACCAGCACTTGGAGGCTGAAGCAGGAGAACTGCCTCCAGTTTGAAGTCCATCCAGGTTATATTGTGAGTTCTAGGCCACCAGCCTGGCGCACTGTCTCAGAAAGAAAGGGCAGGGGAAAGTCTATCTGGGAATGTAGCTCAATTGGTAGAGTGCTCACCTAACACATCCTTGAGGCTCTGGGTTCAGGTCCCAGCACCCCCCAGAAACCAAGTGCATACTCGCAATCCTAGCACTTGGGAGGTGGAAGTAGGAGCATCAGTGGTTTGGGGTCATAGTCAGCTGAAATGGTTAAGAGCACTGGCTGCTCTTGCAGAGGTCCCCCGTTCATTTCCCAGCATCCACATGGTAGCTCATAGCTATCTGTAACTCCCAGTTCCAGGGGCTACGAAGCTGCCTTCTGGCCTATGCATCTAAGCTGATCTCATGTGGTATGTGAACACACATTCAGGCAAAACTTAGAAACATAAATTTTGTTTTGTTTTGATTTTTTGTTTTTCAAGACAGGGTTTCTCTGTGTAACAGTTCTGACTGCCCTGGAACTCACTTTGTAGACCAGGCTGGCCTCGAACCCACAGAGATCTGCCTGTCTCTGCCTCCCAAGTGCTGGGATTAAAGGTGTGAGCCACCACCACCTGGCTTAAATTTTTTAAAATTAAAAATAGTTAAAATAAAAATAAGATTACAGAAAAGATATTGTGTGTTTACCCCCTCCCAAGTTGCTAAGCTGGTTTTAAAAGACTGACAGTTCTGTGAGGTGGCAGGTGGGAGGTGATCAGGAGCGGGCAGTGACCACGGCCCTCCGCACTGCTCTTTACTCTCACTGGAGTGGGCAGTGCTGGGGAAGTCCACCATCAGAGGCAGCCGCGTGCCATGACGCTTCATGCGAACCAGAGTTCCAGATGTTGAGGGAATGATCGCAGTCAACACGGATAGAGTGCTTACTACCTGACAGACATCATGCATTCACTAAACAAACATGTAGCTAAGTCCCAGTCCCCGTGAAGCTGGCCTTCTGGCGGAAGGAGGTGGAGAGTGCGTCAAATCCATTACGCAGCCTATGACCTAGTGAGAGTCACGTGGGGGAAAGAAAAAATGAAGGAGAGTCTGGGAGACAGAGTTTGAGTGACGGCTCGAAGTTGGTGAGGGAGCCAGTTGGTGGAACTGTTTGGGAAGGAATAGGAGGCATGGTCTTGTTGGAGGAGGTCTGTCACTGGGGGTGGAGTTTGAGATCCTAAAATTTTCAGCAAATGACCATATGTGACCTTCCACTGCTGGCCTTCAAATAGTGAGGGCCAGTGGAAGGGAAGGTCAGCTCATTTCGTGGTTATGTGATTGAATGATCTTAAATGATGGAGCAACTCAAATTTCTCTCATTGACATCTCTGCCAAAAACAAAGAAATCACCACCAACAGCAAACCTACAACTCTCCGACGTGACATCCCTCACCTGTGGCTCGTGGTCGCTCCCCTAAATGTATGCTTTAACTTTCTTAATACACTTATTTATTTCTTGGTTGGTTTTTTTGAAGCGTAGTCGCACTGTGTACCACTGCTAGAACTCAGGATAGAGTAGGTTGTTCTTGACCTCACAGAGATCCATACACCTGCCTCTGCCTCCCGAGTCCTGGGATTAAAGGCATGCGCCACTAAGGCAGGCCCTCCTCTTTTTAAAAATATCACATTTATTTATGTATTTAGGGGGAGAGCATGCATACCACAACATACATATAAAAGTCAGAACACTTAAGGGAGTCTGTTCTTTCCTTCCACCATATGGGTTCTTGAGGATTGACCCCCCCCCCCCATCATCAACTGGACCACAAGGACCTTTACCTGTTGAGCCGTCCCCACCAGCTCAAGCAGGTCTTCTAAATAAACCCTCTTCTTGCCAACCTACTGTGTCATCTATAAATGCTTTTTTGGAGGAAAACAAGAAGCCAGCCCAAAGGGGTCTGGCCTCTGTTGTCAAACTCCCCAGCTGATCTCCATAACAAAGCTTTAAAAATCTGAAGGTCACGGGAGTTGAGAGCATTGACTCTGTGACAAAATGTGTTTGCTCTTCTTCCAGAGGGCTACAGTTCAGCTCCCAGCACCAAAGTCAGATGGCTCACAACTACCCTAAGCCCCATTGCAGAGGGTTCCAAATACATAAGGCTGCTGAAGGTAGCGGCACTCATGTAGACAAAAACACAGAGACATATACATAATTAAAAATAAAATAAATCTTTAAACACACACACAGGCTATGCGGTGGTGGCACATGCCTTTAATTCCAGCACTTGGGAGGCAGAGGCAGAAGGATCTCTGTGGGTTCAAGGTGAATCTGGTCCACAGAGTGAGTTCCAGGACAAGCTCCTTAGCTAATGGGAAATGTCTTCTCAAGAAACAAAACAAAACAAAAACAAAAAACAAAATGTAGTGAGAGGCCAACAAGACACCTCAGAGGCTGTGCACACCCAGAAGTCCAGCATTCCAGAGGTTGAGGCAAGAAGATTGCCATAGTTCAAGGGCAACTTCACTGGTTTCAAGCACAGTTGCTGGTCAGCCTCAAGGGAGAAAATTGACAAGAAAGCCTGGTAGAGAAGGAAGGTTCAAACAGAGTTCAGCAGTGTCCTGAAAGAGGTTACTCTTCAGCAGCCAACAACTATGACAGTATACTACTAAAACCCTACAGCAGAGGGATAAGGAGGACAAAGCATGCTCTTGGTAAAAAATAAGTGGATATAAAAAAAGAAACCCTCAAGAATCTGGATATACTTTTGTATTTGTTCAATTTCTTTTTCTTTTTCTTTTCTTTTTGGTTTTTTGTTGTTGTTTTGTTTGTTTGTTTCCCAAGACAGGGTTTCTCTGTGTATTTTTGCTGTCCTGGAACTCACTCTGTAGACCAGGCTGGCCTTGAGCTCACAGAGATCCATCTGCCTCTGCCTCTGCCTCTGCCTCCTGAGTGTTGAGATTAAAGGCATGCGCCACCACACCTGGCTTATTTAAAGTTCTTTTTTGCATGTGTACATGTTTGTGTGTGCACAATATGTAGACAGTCATGCAAGTGCCCCGTGCATTGGTTTGGCTTTTGTTTGTTTGTTCGTTGTTTGTTTTGTCAATTTGACACAAGCTAGAGTCATCTGAGAAGACGGAACTTCATTTGCGAACACGCTTCCATCAGACTGGCCTGTGGGCAAGCCTGTGGTGTGCATCCGTGTGGAAGGCTCCAGCCCATTAGAGGCAGTGCTGCCCCAGGCAAGTGGTCCTGGGATT
The DNA here is from genome assembly GCF_037038515.1 of Microtus pennsylvanicus. Taxonomy (NCBI): domain Eukaryota; kingdom Metazoa; phylum Chordata; class Mammalia; order Rodentia; family Cricetidae; genus Microtus; species Microtus pennsylvanicus. The sequence continues at coordinate 7,926,006 of NC_134593.1, forward strand.
TGAGAAGGCAACGTTGGCAAACAAATGAGCAGCACTCCTCCAGGCCTCTTTCCAGCTCCTGCCCTGACTTCTCTCAAGCTGTGAACTGAGATAAACCCTTTTGATCATGGTCTTCACTACAGCAGTAGAGACCTAACTGAGACACATGTTGAGGCCAGGTGATGACATGGGTCCTCTATCACTGTCTTTATTTTTTGAGGCACTGAACATGGACTCTCCAGCTGTTTGTATTGACTGTGTGGTGAGCCACCGCACTGGGAGAGAGTTGCTCACCTCTGCCTGGCTTTCTCCTGGGTGTTGGGATTTAAATTTGGGTCCTCATGCTCCTTGGCCTTAGACTTGAGTGTTTTGTTTCTCAGCACAGAAGGGGCGAGCCACCCAATAAACAGGGTGAGGCCTGGAAGGAGGGACAGCAGTGACAGTCCCCCCTCTTTTTTAATATTTATTTATTTATTATGTATACAGTTTTCTGTCTGTGTGTATGTCTGAAGGACAGAAGAGGGCACCAGACCTCATTACAGATGGTTGTGAGCCACCATGTGGTTGCCAGGAATTGAACTCAGGACCTTTGGAAGAACAAGCAATGCTCTTAACCACTGAGCCATCTCTCCAGCCCGACAGTCCCTTTTCTATCCTGACAAAAGACATCTTGCAAGTGAGAGCACACACACCTTTAATGACAGCACTCCGGAGACAAAGGAAGATGACTCTCTATGAGTTCGAGGCCAGCTTGGTCTACAAAGTAAATTTCAGGATAGCTAGGACTGTTACATAGAGAAACCCTGTCTCAGAAAATAAAATAAAAAGCAAGGTGTTTAACAATATACTAAATATGGTTGGAGTTCTACAGAGTCCTGGTTCTTCTGCTCTACCGCTTCTTTTTGTCCATGCAGCCTAGGCAGACTTTGAACACCTCATTCTCCTGCCTCCCCATCCCAAGTGCCAAGATTATAGGTTTAACACCAGCGTGCCCAGCTCCTTGTGTTTTCCAGCAAGAGGGATTTGAATAAAGCAGAGAAATAGTCTGATAAATCCTCTTTGCTGTTTGGGTATGAAAGGGTTAACATGATACCTACTTAGGAGACATTCCCAGGTCATGGTCTGGAGTCATTTTGTCCTGACACTGGCCATCTTTGGCCTCCTTCAACTTAGCTATCTTTCCTATTTGACTTAAAAATCTCATTCTATTAACATCAGTCCTCTAGACTAGACCATTAAAGCCGGGTCATGGTCCCTGGAAGCTCACTGCTGCTATTCACATATGTCACCTGGCAGGAAGAGAGGAGTCCTTGATTGGGACATGGGGGAGGACAGCCATCTTCTATAGTCCTCTTTCATTAGCACATTAGCATGAATGAGCTTATCAGATTAGCTAATTGTCACCTGGACACTTTGGACAGTGCAGAGACACTGGCGTGTTGAATTTTCGCAAGAAAAGCATAATGACAAAGACAGGTCCTCGAAAGACCTCCACGCGTTCAGGAAGACCGGGCCTGTGGAAGAAGAGCAAAAATAACGCTATACAGGACAGAAGGCCTCGGAGAAAAATCTCTGGATGAGACGGAACAAAATTTTTTTTTTTACCATTTTCTGGCTCTGCCTGGTGTCCCCAGTCCCTGCTGGGGGATGGCAGGTGTACAAACAGCTCGGGCACAAGAAGGGACCTTGCCTTCTGTTTCCTGACACAGTATCACAAGCAAAGACAAGCCCTGGTAAGACAGAAAGCTTTGCAAACCACAAGGCCCTTTCCAAAAGTGTCTGGAGATGTTGATATATCACACACACAATATTCATCAGCATCTAAGAAAAAGGACAAAAAGAGGAAAGTCCAGCCCCTCTACTTTGAGACTCACATTTAACACCACATGAGAAGGACAGACCAAGACTTTGAGCTCCTGAGAACCATTGTTTCGAAATGAAGTCCCTGGAATAAAGCCAACATGCTTGGCCTTCCACAAAGGGGAAGACTAGGAAAGAGCCCCCAATGCCACAGGTGAAAAGGAATTCTTCACAACCATGCAAGCACATGACCTCTACTGCCATTTCTATGATGACATCAGAGGAAGTCATCCATGTAAAAATAGCATGAAGTGACTGCTAAGGGTGTGTGCCAACGCTGAAGCACATTCATAGATTCTGAGACTGCACAAAGCCTGGGCTCAGGTTTTGTTTGTTTGTTTGTCTTATTTTGTTTTGTTTTTTTGATACAAGGTTTCTCTGTGTATCCCTAGCTGTCCTGGAACTTGTAGACCAGGCTAGCCTTGAACTCTCAGAGATCCTCCTGCCTATGAGTTTGAAGCCACCCTGAGCTACAGAGTGAGTTCCAGGGCAGCTAGGGCTACACAGAGAAACCTTGTATTGAAAAACCGAAACCAAAACAAACAAACAAACAAACAATAACAAAAAAGTAAACCATAGAAAAAATAAATAGCCGGGCGGTGGTGGCGCACGCCTTTAATCCCAGCACTCGGGAGGCAGAGGCAGGCGGATCTTGTGAGTTTGAGACCAGCCTGGTCTACAAGAGCTAGTTCCAGGACAGGCTCCAAAACCACAGAGAAACCCTGTCTCGAAAAACCAAAAAAAAAAAAAAGAAAAAAGAAAAAATAAATAAATAAAAGTTGCAAATTTTAAGTTTGTAAAGACAGCTTTGGGGGGCAATAGGAGTCCACACAGGACAAGAGCTTGTTCCGAAATAAAAGCTTCTTTTCTCTTGTTTTTATGTATGAGACAATCCTCTCTGTTTAAGAAAAATTAGGAAGTTGTAATCAAGCAAAAACCTAAAAAAAGAAAGGAAGGAACATAACTACTGATAGATAAGGGGTTTAGGAACTACTATGAGTAGCTTCCTGGCAACAAATGTGGAAACAGACAAAATAAAATGTTTAAAAACAAAATCTATTAAAACCGATACAAAAAGAAATGGGAAACTAAATAGTATAATATTCTTGTTTTTTTTTTTTTAAAAAAAAAAACTACATCAGCTGTGAAAAGCTTCAAAATAAAACTATCAGGACTATTTAAGTCACCCAAGTCCTACCAAGCCTTCACTATGCGAATCCTAGCTGACTGGAGAAATGGCTTAGAGGTTGAACATGCCTCCCTGTAGTGGTGATTCAACTGTATCTTAATAAATAAAGACTACCTGAAGACAGACGTTGAGGCAAGAGCCAGTGGTTAGCTGTTTTGCTTTTCAGATCTTCAGGTTGAACCCCAATTTCTGATCCTGAACTTTTATTAATCATATGTCACCTCCCTATGTGAGGGGTTTGACCACCAACACCAGAAAAACAACATACATAAAACATACCGTTTTAAACAAATGGCTCCAAAAGAGAAAAAGGAGAAACTCTTCAATTTTTCTGTTCATCTTGCGATATTAGTGATCAAATTCAGGATGTATACCTACTGGGTGGTGGCTGCCATTTGGCCAAACTGAAAGGCCTTCCCTAGCTTTTGATCTCCAAAGTGGATCTATAGGCTGTACAACAAAGCCAGCTGTGCCAGCGCAGGCCTATCTGACCCCAGCACCGAGGGAACTGAGACTAGAGAGTTCATGGTTCTAGGCCAGCATGCCCAGAAAGCAATGCCCTGTTTTTAAGAAAATAAAAGTTGGGCATGATGGCTCGGGCTTTTGATTCTAGCACTCAGGAGGCAGAGGCAAGCAGATCTCTGTGAGTTCAAGACCAGCCTGCTCTACATAGAGAGTTTCAGGATAGCCAGGACTGCAAAAAGAGAAAGACTCTGTCTTCAAAGAAAAAATAAATTAATTAAATTGAATTAACATATATATACACACACACACACATATTAGATTCAAAAGGTAAAAACTATGTGATTGTCCCAATAAATATATAAAAGCATTTTATAAAATTCAATCTGCCTACATTACTCTCAGCAGCTAAGTGGTAGGAAACTTGTCTAGGCTGTGTGACATTCTAGGTTCAACCCCCAGCACTGGAAAGAAAAAGAAATCAAGGCAATCACATAAACAAATAAAACTAAGATTCTTCAAAAAATTAATGATAAGAGCTACCTTTGTGAGCTCTTGACCCTCCCTATATATCAGATTTAATATGAAATACAATAAATCGTTCCTTTAAAACCAGAATTTCAGCCAGGTGGTGGTGGCGCACGCCTTTAATCCCAGCACCCAGGAGGCAGAGGCAGGTGGAGCTCTGTAAGCTCGAGGCCAGCCTGGTCTACAAGAGCTAGTTCCAGGACAGCCAGGGCTACACAGAGAACGCTGTCTAAAAGCAAAGCAGGATTTTTTTTTCTTTCTTTCTCTCTCTCTCTCTCTCTCTCTCTCTCTCTCTCTCTCTCTCTCTCTTTCTTTCTTTCTTTTCTTCCTTTCTTCCTTTCTTTGAGACAGAGTTTCTCCATGTAGACCAGGCTGGCCTCGAACTCACAGAGATCTGCCTGCCTCTGTCTCCCTAGTGCTGGAATTAAAGGTGTGAGCTACCACTGGCTATAAACAAGAATCTTACAAAGGGTATTTATGCCCACATTTCCAGTCAACATGATACCATCGACTCTAGTAAACAAGGTAAGACAGGGAGAGGACAAAGAAAGGTTACAAGAACTGGAAAGGAGAAAAACCATTAGTGTTCAAGTCAATGAGGTTGGCTCTTTGAAAACCTTAGACAAATGTAAACTCCCAGCAAGGCTATTAAACGCAGGAACAAATAACCCAAATGAATTGCGTTTCTGTACAACAGTAGGCGAATGATGCTTGGGTTAAGGTTAGGGTTGGGCAAAAATGAGGAACTTTATCACATTTCCATGGAAGAACAAAACAGAGAAGGTGAGTGTGTTTACAGATTGAAAACCCCACCATAGAGATAGCATTCCTCCAAGTGCATGCCGACCAAAGTTGTAAGCGAAGCTAACCAAAACCTCAAGGAGTGTTTTTCCAGGTTGTTTCCTGTAACCAAATGTCTAAGGAGAAGCAAGGTGTCCTTTGAGAGGAATGGTGAACTGGGAACAAAAGGCATTGTAGCAGGACAGGCGACAGAATATGGACTATGTGAGCCAGAAATGAGGCTCCTTTATCAGGATGCTTGATTATGACAATCAAATACAATGCAAGTTTCTGTCATTCATCATATTGGATGGTTGCAAATTTACATAGAAAGACTAAACCTCACCAAGCACAGCGGTGCATACCTGTGATCCCAGCACTTGGGAAGCGGAAGCAGGAGGATCAGGAGTTCAAATTGATGGCTGACTGTATAGCAAATTCCAGATTGACTAACCAACAGAAACCAAGATAATCTGGGCATGGTGGCACAAGCCTTAGTCCTAGCCTTCAGGAGACAGAGGCATGTAGGTGGAGCCGAGGCTTTGGCTTACCGGTAAAGGTTCTGCGGGGGTCTGTCTCGTTTGGCAGTTACATGGCATCTCCCTGACTCTGCCTCCTCTCTCTCTGTATCTCTCTTCAGATTTCCTGGCTGGCTGTACTCTGCTAAGCCATTGGCCAAGACAGCTTTATTCATTAACCAATAAAAACAACACATATACAGAAGGCTATCCCACATCAGAGGCAAGTGGATCTCTGGGAGTTTGAGGCCAACCTAGTCTACACAGGGAGTTCTAGAACAGTTGCATAATAGACCCTGGCTCAGAAATAAAAAAGGCCAGTTACTCATTCATCTCAGTTATTGAAACAGCATCTGCACAATTCATTCTGGGTCCCGTTCATCCCTGATGGCAAGCTGCTCAGGTCAGGTGCACACTCTGGGCAACCCAACCTCTTGGCATTCAGGTGCCTTTGTCTTCTACTCATACAGGTGTCTGGCAGCACTCACGTCTGCCTTGTCATTTCTCTAACTTTTTAATTCTGGGGGAAGCCTCTCTGAGCTCAGGAGAAGCGGTCGTTCTGAAAGTTAAGTGAAGCAGGGATTCTTTTCCTCCTTCATCATTGTTTGGCTTCGAAACAGCTGTCAGCAGTTGCCCGGTGACCTCTGTGAAATGTTTGTGGTCTTGTGTCAGCTCCTAACAACGAGCTGTCCGCAGAATGCCAGCACTTTATTTACTGTAGACGCTTCTTTGATGTCTGTCAAGCTTTTCATGTTTCCTTTTCTTTTTATCTGGTTTCTCACTGCTGATATTGTTCTGGTGTTATTGTCTCCCAAGACCAAGAAGGACAGTGTCCATGTAAGTAAGTAACTTAGCATAGCAACCAGCCCATTCCGATGGGCGTGTGTGTGTTCAGTGTGGTTTTCATGGTGCTGATGACTGGACCCTAGAACACAGCCTTAGCCTCAACTCATGCCAGGGAATGAAGACCCTTGTGCCTAGTGCCCAGACAAAAAAGTGCCAGATTTAATAAGTAAAAACACTAAGTGGCCTAAATAGTATTTTTTTTAGTAAAAACATGACCCAAACATAGGATGAGACATATTTCTCTATAGATACAGATAGAGGTATAGAGGCCCATGCATTAATCCCAGCACTAAAAAGACCAGAGGTAAGAAACAGACAGATCTCTGTGAGTGGGAAGCTAGCCTGGTCTACATACTGAATTCTAGGCCATCCAGGGCTACACATAAATCTAACCAGACAGTATTTTATATTGTGTCCTTACTCAAGTCCCCTTCTCTAAATAGTCTGCACCGGGACCACGCAACACGAGGGAACACAGAATTTTCTTTTTTCTTTTCTTTTCTTTTTTTTTTTTTTTTTGGTTTTTCAAGACAGGGTTTCTCTGCGGCTTTGGAGCCTGTCCTGGAACTAGCTCTGTAGACCAGGCTGGTCTCGAACTCACAGAGACCCGCCTGCCTCTGCCTCCCAAGTGCTGGGATTAAAGGCGTGCGCCACCATCGCCCGGCTCAGAATTTTCTTGAAAGAGACTCTGTCATGCTTATTTGTATAAAAAGCAAAAGGAACTTCTAACTTAAACATTTTTACCACAAGACTCATAGTTGAATTATTGTCAGTTCTTTTGGGGAAAAATAAAGAAGATAGAATGCCATACGGCTATTTCCTGAGTCACCCAAAGTCTCCTGTCCCGCCCACAGTGACCACGTCATCTTCTGCAATGGTTTTACTTAATGGTGGAACAGACTGCAATGAGGCAGAACCTGGGAGGAAAAGCTGATTTTTAAAACCATTCGACCCTTCCAAGCCCTCCTACGTCTCTCTTCTCACCATCACCAAACCCTGCCCTCACACATTCGTACTTAGGGTATCGGTTCTCAACTTGTGGGTCACAACCCCTGGATCAAACGACCTTTTCAGAGGGGTTGCATATCCGATGTCCTGCATATCAGATGTTTACATTATGATTCATAACAGTAGCCAAATTACAGTTATGAAGTAGTAATGAAAATCATTTTATGGTTGAGGGTCACCACAACATGAGGAACTATGTTAAAGGGTCGTAGCAATAGGAAGGTTGAGATCCACTGTCTTAGATTGTCCAAGAAATGCATAAACATGCTTGAAACATGAGAGAAGAAAGCACAAAATGAAATCAGTCCACGGAAGAGAAAGGATAAAGGAGGTCCAAGGCGAGCGGACAATCCTGCGCTTGTGTAAGTGACGATATGAATGTTGTCTGTGATCTGACACAGAAGGAAGCAACTCAAGGGTGTTACATACTCAATCACTACCTGTGTGTAGAGTGACCGTGCTGAGTCTCCAGGTACTTGGTCACTGCCTGTGTGTAGAAAGATCCTGCTTAGTCACTAGGTACTGGTCCTCACTCCATACAAGGGGCTATGGCTGGAGGGCAGATGCTTGGCCTGAGTTCCATCCCAAGTGCTTCAGACAGCTGAAAAGAGTTCAGGGCCGGGGGCAGCTCAGTTCATATGATGATTGTGTAATCATGCAATGAATCCTGGGCTCAGTTCCCACTACCACATAAACCAGGCGTGACACATGCCTGTAATCCCCACACGTGGAGTGTGGAAACAACAGGCTCAAAGGGCAAGGTCATCCTCAGCTACACATCTAGTTCCAGGTCAGTCTGGGCTGCATGAGAACCTGTCTCAACACCACCAAAGAGTTACAGTTTAAAATGAGCCAGGCAATGCATCCTTTTAATCCCAGAACTGGGGAGTCAAGATGCAAGTGGCTCTCAGTGAGTTCCAGGCCATCTTGATCTGCATAGTCAGCTCCAGGCCAACTAGGGCTACAAAGAAAAAAAAAAAAAAGGAAAAAGTTGCTGAAGTTTTGTGAACATTTTCCAGCCCTTCTGTAATCGTAGTGCATAGCAGACTGGCAGACTGTGGCAGGAGGATCATGAGTGTGCCGTGTTGTATGACACCAAAGATAAAAGTATCCTAGGTCACTGCATGTTTATTTTTAATTTCAGTATATATATTTACTTGTAGTAAATGCAAACACCCACCCGTTGGATGTTCAAAGCTCTCGCTCCCAGCTGTTTTCTGTGGAACATCTGTCCTTTCTGGCTCCACCCACCAGCCCATCCTGTTCATGCACTTTCTTCTATAGAAATAAACTGGGCTACTGCCCTTGTTCAATGTGCTTGTCTGGAACACTGTAGGCATATACTCAAAGGGTGGGAGTGTGGACATGTGTGTGTGTGTGGAGCGGGGGAGCATTGCTTGAGTATAATCCAGGGCCTCGGGCATGCAAAAGCTCTACCACTGAGCCACATACCAGCTCTAGAGTTTTCTTTTTTAATCATTGTAAGTGGATTTATGAAGCTGGGGGTGGAGATTGCTCAGTGCTAGCCCCTTGACTAGCATATCTGAAGCCCTGGCCTCAGTCTCCACCACCACTCCTCCACCTCAATCTCCAAAACCTTCAGTCACTTTTAAGAATTGGTAATTGGCCAGGTGGTAATGGTTTATAATCCCAGTCCTCCGGAGGCAGAGGCAGGAGAATCTCTGAGTTCGAGGCCTGCCTGGTCTACAGAGCAAGTTCCAGGACAGTCGGAGCTACATAGGGAAACCCCCATCTCAAAAAGACAAAAACAAAAATAAAACAACAGCAACAAAAGACTTGGTAACTTAGAGATGGGCCTGATAGCTCACAGCTAAAACCCAGACTCTTGGAAGATAAAGGCAAGAAGACTACAGGCAGCTTCAAGCAGAGACCCAACTACAGAATGAGACTGTTTCAACTCCCCCTCCCATCGGCCTCAAAAGGAATTGATTGTCTGGTTTGTTTGGGGAATAGGGTCTGGCATCATAGCTCAGCCGATCTGGACCTCACTACAGCACAGGTTAGTCTCAAATCCTTCTCAGTTCCCCTGCCACGACCTCCTGAGTACTGCGTTGGATTACTGGCACTGTGCCCAGCTCAAACTGTTCGTCTTTTCTTTGTTTTATCTCCATGGTAGAGTTTAAAGTTAAATTACAAAGCAATTAAGAATGTGAAATAGAGGCTGGAGAGATGGCTTAGCAGTTAAGAACACTGACTAACTCTTCCAGAGGACCCGGGTTCAATTCCCAGAAACCACATGGCAGCTCACAACTGTCTGTAACGCCAGTTCCGGCAGATCCAACATCCTCACAAAGACAGACAGACATGCAAGCCAAACACCAATGCACATAAAATAAAAATGAATCATGAATAAAAAAAAGAAAGAAAGGAAGGAAGAAAAGGAAAGAAGGAAAGAAGGAAGGAAGGAAGGAAGGAAGGAAGGAAGGAAGGAAGGAAGGAAAGGAGATGTCAGGTCTTTTTAAAAAAAGAATGTAAAACAGTATCTGTATATTTGCTTTTAGGGGTTTTCTGTTTGATCATGACAAGATCTCTGGTCATTGACTGAAAGTCTCTACCTTCCACAGAAGCTCTTATGCTAATTAGCTATCACACCAGAGAGAGGTGTGTTTCACAGTGTGCAGAACAGGCGGCAGTCACAGCGAGAAGAAAATCTTGTGGAGAAGCAGCCTCTGTAGTAGATGCTACTCAGTGAAGCTCAGCCATGTGCCGCTTCTCCTGTCACTCCGGAGAAGCGTTAAGGCTGAAGATACAAGAATCAGAATTTAAACCTGTTCTCTGCTTAATAATAGTTCCCTCCTTCCCTGTCTAGCCAAAACTGATCTGCCTGTTCCTTCCCATTTTTTTTTAAATATTTATTTATTATGTGTACAATATTCTGTCTGTGTGTATGTCTGCAGGCCAGAAGAGGGCACCAGACTTCATTACAGATGGTTGTAAGCCACCATGTGGTTGCCGGGAATTGAACTCAGGACCTTTGGAAGAGCAGGCAATGCTCTTAACCACTGAGCCATCTCTCCAGCCCCCTCCTTCCCATTTTTGAATTAGCCTTGGTCACATTCCCATTTCTGGATAATTTTATTGATCTTCAGTGAAAATGCCTAAACAGCATAGTTTTTTGGGAGCAAACAGGTCTGGTGAAGCTAGGAAGTGTGGTACACCCTTGTAATGAAGCACATGGAAGCATGAACCTGAGGATGGGAAATTCCAGGCCAGCCTGCACCATGTAGCAAGATCTTGTCTCAAAAAACAAATGAACAAAGATCATGGACGAAACCAGACAGTGGTGGTGCACACCTTTAATCTCAGCACTGACATTAGGAGAGGCAGAGACAGGTGAATCTCTAAATTCAAGGCCAACCTGGCCTACAGAGCAAGTTCTGGGGCTACACTGAGGAACCTTGTCTCAACAAAAAATAAAAACAAATAAACAAACGAATCATGGTCTAGAGATGGCTCACTGGTTAAGAGTTCGCAATGGTCTTGCAGAGGACCCAAGTTTGATTCTCACTGCCGCATTAGGAAGCTCACAACTGCCTGGGACTCCAGCTACAGTCACAAGGATCCAGGGCCTCCGCCTTCTCAGACACTGAGGTTCTAGTTCCTTTGTTCTCTCTGGACACCTGTGCCTGTGTGCATATATGCAAGCTCACATACATATAAATAACTGTTCTATAAAAAATACACTAAAGAATGAAGGTGGAGAGATGGCTCAGTGGCTAAGAGCACTTGCTACCTTGCAGAGGTCTTCTGTTTGATTCCCAGCACCGGCACAGTGAGAGGCTCACCCCCATCCATCACTTCAGTTCCAGGGACTTTGATGCCCTCTGCTGTTCTTCTCTGGCACCAGGCATGTTTACTACATAAAGGTAAAACATTCATATACGTACAATGAATACATTTTATTTCTTTGGTTTTTTAGACAGGGTTTCTCTGTAACTTTGGAGCCTGTCCTGGAACTAGATCTTGTAGACCAGGCTGGCCTCAAACTCACAGAGAGAGATCCACCTGCCTCTGCCTCCTGAGTGCTGGGATTAAAAGTGTGCTCCACCACCACCCAGGGTGGCTGTTCAGCTCTTTATTAGACCATCAGGTGTTTTAGACAAGCAAAGTAACACAGTTTCACAGAGCTAAACAAATGCAGCATAAACAAAAGTAACAAACCTCAAAATAATATTCCTCAACACAGGCTGACCTTAAATTCAAGGAGGGTCACCAGCCTCTGCCTCCTAAGTGCTGGGTTTACAAAGGTGCTTGGCTATTTTTTTTCTTCTTCTTTTTTTTTCCTTTCTTTTTTGGAGGGATTTGGGATGAGACTGGGTTTCTCTGTGTAGCCCTGGCTGTCCTGGAACTGACTCTGTAGACCAGGCTGGCCATGAACACACAGAGATCTGCCTGCCTCTGCCTCTGCTCAGGCTGGTTTTGTACTTGTTCTATAGCCCAGGCAGGCCTCAAACTCTTAATCCTCCTGCCTCAGATTCTGAAATGCCGAGATTGCAGATATGAGCCATCTTGCCTGGCTTTTTTTTTAAGCTTTATCATCCAGGTGGCAGTGGCACAGGTTTTTAATCCTGGCACTTGGAAGCAGAGGTAGGCAGATTTCTGAGTTCAAGGCAGCCTGGTCTACCTAGTCAAGGCTTTAGAGTAAGATTCTACCATAAAATAAATCAAGAAGCAGATGGTTAACTCAATAAATTTATCTTTAAATATTACTTGTTAAATCTATTTCTCTGTGGAAAAATGTGTCTGCCATTTATTACCAGTGTCTTGGCCACCCAGGTCTACCTGAAAGCCCTTTTCCTATTTCTTGTTTAGCTTCATGAAGTGGATATGAAGCTTAAGTCAGGAAAGAACCTGCCTCCTTTAGTCAGGCTCCTGGAAGACTCTTTCTGGAACCTAGGTAGTGAACAAACCTGGGAGAAAAAGCATCACGGGGGAGGGGCTGGTAGACTCAGTAGATTGGGAGTCTATCATCTGGCCACTATGGGAATGTTAGTCAACCAGATCGTCCCTTAATTTTCTTATCTCTAAAGGAGCATAATATCTTCTCTCTTGTTCTTCTACACAGGGATGAGACAATCCAATCCATGTTGACGCTCATGTAAAAGTCCTCCGCAAGTGTGATAAATGGTGTTGAAGGGGAAGCCTTAGCAGCAGAAGAAAGGATGAATGACAGTCATCTTGGGAGCAATTCGTAGTCATATTTAAAAACTCAAATCAGGATATATCCTTTCACATATAATCTGACACATGGTTTGACCACATGACAGAATATTTGAATTAAGACAAAAAAAAAAGTCCTGAAAAATCCAGGACATGTGGTTGCCATGGCAATGAGGAGCCATAGGGAGGCTGTAGGCCATGAAAAGACAGGGTCGAGTTGGCAAGCACAGAAAACTGTTTTGCCAGCGATGTGCAGGACAGTTTGGAACCAACCAATGTGGAAGACCAAGAAGCCAAGAAGAAAGAAATTGTACTGATCTAAGTGTGATGCAGAAGTAATAATCTCAAACCATCCCACATTAGAAAATTCTTCCGCTCACTCTGGGAAATCCCTGGTAGTCCTGGCTCACATCAGCGTGGAACAGAGGACATTTGGATAGGACTTTGTTAGTGGGGACAGACCCATCATGTCCTGATGGGCTCTGGATCTACCCTCTTCAGTGTCCCTGGGTCAGCTCGTGGTAGCTCTGCCTCCAGACCAAAGGGATCTCCTGAGAGCATCCTGGTGGAACTTCCGGTCAGCCTTTGCAGGGACCCCAGGTCAGTCTTGCTCTCCTGCACTATCCCCTGCCTCCATCTTGCTCCTCCACATAAGTTAAAACCATCCTGTCCACTGTGCTCAGTGAGTTTTCCTGAGATTTACAACACCATCAGAGCTCTTGACAATACAATCCCTGGAGCCCCATGAGTTCTGTTGACTTTAAGAACAAAACTAAATTATTTTTCTTTAATGACCGGTCCAAAGATGAGGACAGAGGCATGATGACTGGACTCAGGAGAGGGCTGACAAAATGTTTAATCTCTTTTATTTTATAGGTACACAGATTCTCTTTCACATTAATACATCTGATATTTCTTAAGTGTTGTTCAAGGGACAGAACACACACACACACACACCCTTTCTCTCATTGCTGCCGGGCCCTTTAAGACCTCAAGATCTCTAAATCCCATGCAGCCCCGATCACATGCTATCGAGTTGGCATGTTTGCAAATTGCATGCAGTGAGATTTTTCCATACCGAAGGCCCTGTCTCGGATTCCCCAGCATCCCGACTAAAGAAGTATTGCTTGCGCATTTTCCCCACTTTTCATTGAGTTCGGTGTGGCAGCCTGCATTCCTCAGCATAGGCTGCAGTCGGCATGGTAACTAGTTAGCAGTTAGCCGATGCACTTGCCTTCTGCCAGACTTCAATTTCTTCCTAAGAGTCCCTTTTGGGGGGGAAGGGTGGGTGTTGGAGTTGGGGGTGCCAGTATAGGAAGTAGTGAAAAGAGGATGGAGCAAGAATTAATTGGGTTGGGCCAGAAGCGGGGGATGGGCAGAAGAACGACTTAACCGCTCCTTTAAAAGAGTTATCTGGTCCACCCAGGGCGTTGGTGCTAAATTACAGGAGCAGAAAGAAAAAAAAAAGTCCTAATTGGGGTGTGGGGGCAGTGACAAACAAAGCTTGTCCGCGCCTGGAATCCACACTGTTGATAGTGCAGGTAGCTCAGGGCGGTGGGAGTGATTGCTGTTGACTTTGCGTAATTGCAGGGGAGGAGTGAACGGAGCTGGGGCAGGCGGGGCTCCACCCAGTGGGGTGGTAGACAGACGCTGGCCTGGCGAAACCACGCAGGGGCTAAACAGCTGACTGACAGAGCACCCGGCCCGTTATTAAAAATCTGGCAAAAGGCTCATCTCTTGACAAAAATGTATGGAGACTAGTAAAGCATAGCTTTACCCCACGCTCGATTTTAAAATGGCTAATGCCTAGTTGTCTGTCAAAGTTAATAGGGCATTGCTGCTGCTTATGGAACAAAAAAAAAAATTCTCATACATGTTATTCATTTATTCATTGCTAAAAAAAATCATGTATCTGCTAAAATTTTCATTTAGGAAAAAAGGTTCCGACGTGGTTAAACCTTGACTTTTAAGAAGCGCTGTGAATACAGGCAACTTTTTCTCTTGTTTTCAGTAACCAAAAACCACACTTTCATTAAAAAACGGTAAACACTTCATTCCCTGAGAATAGATTCAAATCTGTATCCAAGATTACACTAAAAGGCATTAAACCTGCAATTATTGATGATATCTTTTTAACTTCCTTTGTATCAAGAAGTATGCTAAATGATTAAATGACGCTGTGTGGTCATAGGAATCAGTCAATATAATAACTTCCTGGCTCTCACTCATGTGCTGATCTAACTGTTTCTCCTTTGCTCTCCGGGAAGCCTGGTCCACACAAACCACCCCTTAATCTAAGTTTTGCCCTCATAGAAGGCAAGATACTGTTCAGGAATCTTAGTGAGCAAATATATTACCCTGGTCTTTGTCAAATTCATCTTGTGTGTTATGGGGGAGGGGCATTTTTTATTCTTATTGTCCACGTTCCAAAGCTTGGGATTATGTGAGCTTTTCAAAAAGGTTATTGGAGTGGGGGGACACTTAAACCTTTCTAATATGTTTTATTCTCTAGTTAACCTATATATATGTTATATATATATAACTATATATATAGTAATGTATATTTTAATGTACTAGTTTAGAATTGCCATTATTTGGGGGAGTTGAGAGTTCAGTTCACTGCTTTGGTTCCTAATCACAAGGCCCTGAGTTTGGTCCCCTGCATAAGTTCAAAAACATATCAAAATTTGTTAATCTTCCCCCCCAGAAAATTCCTGAAATAGCATTTCTCTAAAAGACCTCCCATTTTCTCTTCTATGTCTTATTTTTCAACAAAATCACGAGATGATGTTGATGGGGTACTTGGTTCCAGTCCCCTAATATACAGTTTGGTTTGGTGATTTTCCTCCTTTAGTTCCCAGGGCACCAATCAATCTCCCGGCTCTTTGGGAAACAGAGATACCTGAAGCCTCCTCGCTGGGAAAATGGGAAAATACACAAATGTTCTTCCACTACTGAGAAACAAACCCGCAGACGGGAGACGGCCCGACTGCATGCGGCTCCTGTTTGCTCACTGCCAGCTCATTATGTCAGCTGGGGA
This sequence comes from Microtus pennsylvanicus, assembly GCF_037038515.1. NCBI lineage: Eukaryota > Metazoa > Chordata > Mammalia > Rodentia > Cricetidae > Microtus > Microtus pennsylvanicus. Next base: position 7,941,397 of record NC_134593.1, read on the forward strand.
AGTCACTCTATGAATTAATAGCAGACATCTCTGCTGAAAATAAGTGTTTACCAGTTTAGGGGCCGGGGTTTTTTTTTTGGCAAAGACCTGGCTTTTTGTCTGCCTGCCTCCTTTTTTGGCACGTGCATCCCTGAGGTGTGTAATTAAAGTCAGAGAATTTGCACATAGTGCTTTTGGGTTTTAATGAATAGAAAACACAGGATATTCCAGCAATTTGGTGCCTAATGTCAGAACGTGTGTTCCCTGTGTGAGGTATCACAATAACAGGGCTCTGTGATAATCAAGGCGCCTACGATCCCATGCAAGGAGAAAGAAAAGTGACAGCATTTGTTCTTAAATTCCAATACAAAATACATGAAAAAGAGCAATTTACATTTAAAACAGACAGACTTTGAACTTGAACATACTCTCAGAATTAACGGCTGTTAAATCAGCCCACTTTGCTGAATATTGAAATTTTTTCAGGACAAAGATCTTGGCTGCTGATATCAGGTTAGATTACAAAATTGAATACACAATATCAAATGGCTCTAATCATAACTGCTCCGGCCTTGCTGTTGAAATTCTAATCGCCTCAAAACCTACAAATGTGTTTTTAAATCTCTGGAACCTTGGCATGAAGGGTAGAAAGAGAAATCAGCATTTATTAAGTACCTGTTATATGCCAAATACTTAGATATGTCCATCAGATTGAATATTTACAAATTCAGGAATCTGTCATAATCACCATGCAAAACAATAATAATCCTATGTTTTTGTTGGAATATTATGGTCAGGGCTGGGGATATAGCTCCGTGGTATAGTGCTTGCCTAGAAGACAGAAAGCCCTGGGTTCCAATCACAGTGTTAAAAAAAAAAGTCAAATTAAGTAGGTGGTCTAGCAAAGACTACATCACACACCGCAAACTTTTAGCCGGGTACCAGGCGCCATAAAACCCAAGCTCCTTCCTACATAGTCTAGTTAGTATTTTTCTTTGTTTGGTTGTTTTTGTTGTTTTTTTGTTTGTCTGTCCCACCCCCCACCCCCCCCGACTGGGTTTCTCTGTGTAGCCCTGGCTCTCTCCTGAAACTTGCTTTGTAGATCAGGCTGGTCTCCAGCTCAGAGATCTGCCTGCTTCTTCCTCAGGAGTACTGGGCCAGCTTGAATTTTTTTCTCTTTTGGATAGTCTAGATGGCCGATAGTCTCACTCTCTAGCCCAGGATATACCGAATGAAACTCACTAGGTGGACCGGGCTGTCCTTCAAATCAAAACCGTCCTCCAGCCTCAGCCTCTCAGTGCTAGAATCACAAGCATGAACAACCATTCCTAACTAAGTTTTTGGATATAAAATTTACTCCAGGGCTGGAGAGATGGCTCAGAGGTAAAGAGCACCGGCTGCTCTTTCAGAGGTCCTGAGTTCAATTCCCAGCAACCACATGGTGGCTCACAACCATCTGTAATAAGATCTAGTGCCCTTTTCTGTACTGTAGGATACATGCAGAAAGAACCCTGTATACATAATAAATAAAAATCTTTAAAAAAAAATTTACTCCAAACAGAAATGAGGTTAGGAGCACTGCCTGTTCTTCCAAAGGTCCTGAGTTCAATTCCCAGCAACCACATGGTGGCTCACAACCATCTGTAATGAGATCTGGTGCAGAATACAGTATATGTAATAAATAAATTAAAAAAAAAACAAAGAGAAATGAGAATCTTGTTCCTCAGCCCTCCCAGGCCTCATCTTTCAGTGAGACGTATGCACCCCAGGTTCATCTTGGCCGCCTTTTTCTACCTTATTCTCCCTTTTGTCTCTACCTCCTGAGTGCTGGGATTCCAGTCTTGTGCCACCAAGCTTGGTTTGTGTTACAGAAGACTGAACCCGGTGCTTCACGCACGCTAGGGAAGCACTTGTCAATTCTTCCTTGTGAGTAACCCTTACTTTATGTGCTCGGGCTGAGTAAGGAACCCAGGGCCTTGTGGCTGCTAGCCAAGCCGTCTTCCACAGAACTACATACATCCACTTTGTGTTTATATCCAGTTTGAAAAACAACCAAGACCAATTCTGGTGGCACACGCTGGTAGAATGCTAAAGGAGATAGAGGCAAAAGGATCACAAGTTCAAGACCAGCCTGGACTACACACCCGTGGCTGGAGAGATGGGTTAAGAGCACTCGCTGCTCTTGCAGAAGACCCAGGTTCAATTCCTACCACCCACACATGATTCGCAATCACCTGGAACTCCAGTTCCAGTGGATCCAATACTTTCTTCTTGTCTCCACAAGCAACATATATGGTACACAGACACACACACACACATTAAGCAAAATATCCGTACATATCAAATAAATAAATAATAAACAAACAAAAAAGTTAAAGCAAAACAAGACAAAGGGCCAGTAGACGGTTCAGCTGGTAAAGACGCTGATGTCAAGCCAGAAGACCTGAGTTCAATTCTAGGGACCCACAGAGTGGAAGGAGAGACGTGACCTCCTCAAGTTGTCCTCTGACCTCTACACAAATGTGCTGCATGTGCGTATGTGTGTGTCTACATGATATATATGTATATGTTTTTATAACACCAGTCTTCCTGTTCTATGCCCTGCATTCCAGCACAGGGAATAACAAACTCGTACTAAGGAGGGTTTTCTGGAGCTGTCAGCGAAGCAGCTCTACCTTAAAACAAAAGACAGTGGGGCGGTGGTGGCCCAGCACTCGGGAGGCAGAGGTGGGCAGATCTCTAAGTCCAAGACCAGCCTGGTCTACATAGTGAGTTTTAGGAAAGCCAGGGCTACCCAGAGAAACCCTATCATGGAAACAAGACAAAAAGGCAAAGAACTTTTAATACAAGATAGGACACAAATCTTCAATAGAAGCATGGGATGGTGCTATGTTGGCAGCTAGAGGCTCCAGAATAGAGGGGTTGGCAAAGAACAGACGAGATTTCACCTTGCCAGGCTCCAGTTCTACCACGTGTGAGAGAAAGACCAGTCTGAATTGACTAAAAGGCCTGCTTTTGACTCAAAAATCTACACTACCAGTAACCCTTGGTTCATGACCCGAGATCCGGCGACTGGAAACTGACTTAATCCACAAATAGGAGAATTCCTGCAGGATAGGCTTCAGGTAAATACCCACCTGTGGTCATCACACAAAAGCATCCTTCAGCCACCAGAGCCGCAGCCCCCGTGAAGTGATTATCATCTTCCCACCACACGGTTCCTACAAGGACATTTCTTTTCTTTTCTTTTTTTCTTCCTTTTTTTTTTTTTTTTTTTGGTTTTTCGAGACAGGGTTTCTCCGTAGCTTTTGGTTCCTGTCCTGGAACTAGCTCTTGTAGACCAGGCTGGCCTCAAACTCACAGAGATCCGCCTGCCTCTGCCTCCCGAGTGCTGGGATTAAAGGTGTGCGCCACCACCACCCGGCAAGGACATTTCTTGACATCAGCAGAGAACTAAATTCTCAGGTTAAACTGTTTTTCTCTCTAAAAGCCTTTCTCTCCTGTTGTCTTCCTCCCGTGCTTCTCATCCTATCCTGGCCTCTTGGGGGGCCCCTTCTTGTCTCAATAATCTCTGCAAAACCATTCAGAGTCCAGTCACCTGGGCATAAGACAGACACCATCCTAATGCATGGTAGGGAAGAAGAAAAGATGCATGTGTGCTCTTCGAGGGGTGTGTGCGTGATGGGTGTGGGGTGTGTGATGTGTGTTTGTGTGTTATCTTCATCAACATTAAAAAAATTGAACATCAAGAATTTGAAGCTAGGCATAATGGTGCATGCCTCTAACCTCAGTACTCAGTTCTAATAAGTATTCAGTAGATGAAGCAGGAGATTGTTTCCAAGTTCAAGGCCAGCCTGGGCTACAGAGTGAGTCCCAGTCTCAAAACAATGAAATAACAAAATATTTGTAAATTAAAATGTATTTACTAATATTAGCTATTTTGTGTTATGTAAATACGGGTGCTTGTGTTCCACTTGCGTGAGTCAGGGGACAACTCTCTGGAAATGGATTTTCTCCCTCCATGGTGGTATCAAACTCAGGCTGTCAAGCTTGTGTGGCAGGTGTTTCTATTCGTACCTGATTGAGCCATTTCAGCTGCCCAACGGGAAAGTATGTGGAGATATTTCTGAGGGTTGAAGGTGCCTATGTTCTGATTCCGCCAGGACTCATTGTCTTTACAAGGTGGATCCTGCCACATGGTCCCTGTTCTTACCTGTCTCAAGTGCCCACTTTCCTCATCCTTCCTCTGTTTAAATTCTAGTTATTAAGTCCCCAAGCTCCTCCAACCCCCTTGCTCCTCTCTTATCGCACTAAGGCTCTAGCAAAAACTGTCTATCGTTCCTGGTTAAATTAGGTCGAACAATCTGCTCCTTCCGTAAGTAAAGGTGCCTAGAGAAACACAGTTCTATTGGCCGGCCTCCTGGTGAACACGTGCGTGGTACAGTTCCTAGGGGCCTTCACACTGCCCACATGGTGTTTTCCACAGCAGCTGCGGGTGGAGCTCAGTGTTAGAGCACCTCCCTATCAGACATAGATCCTGAGTTTAGCTCTAGTGATGTGACGTGCACGATGTGAAATAAACATCACGTGTAAGAAAGAGCAAAGACTAGGGAGTAAGGTTTCCACCCTTGACTTGTTGACTTTCTCGTTTTTCTCCTACTTGCGTTCTTCAACAAGTCCTTCTTTCTCCTCAACACGCTGACTTTGAATCATTCAATCCCTTTCCATTTTGTTCAAACATTGAAGAACTTTTAAGTCTACACATCTCACTTCCTGACCTCCGCAGTCACCGGTACCAGTATTAATTCTCTCCTTACTGGACTCTGGAGGGACTGTCAGGCTCATATCGAGACTGTTTTCCCCTTGGGGCACTTCTTCTCTCTTCTGTTGCAGTAGCTCTCTCTTCTTGCTGAGCCTTTGCTAAATAGCATCTCCTTTCCTTTGTTAGAAATAAAGACAAGGCCTGGAGAATTGGCTCAGTGGTTAAGAGTATTTGTTGTTCTTGTGAAGGACCCAGGTTTGATTCCTAGCATCCACATGGAGGCTCACCACTTCCTCAGGTACCAGGCATGCATGTGGTACACAGACACTTAATACACAGACACATGCAGGCAAAGCAGTCATAGAACTAAAATAAATCTAATATATATAATATATATACATACACATAGATAGATATCTTTTTTCATGAAGTAAACCCCATTATCCATACATTTTTATATGCAGACATTCATCACAAAGAATCATTGTTCTGGTGCAAGGCCCTGTCTCTGCTATGCCATTGACACTGGGCCCTCACTGGGACCTTTCCTGGATATCTGGTTGCTTGCCCTGTGTCACGGAGACCCTGCAGCCCTTCTCCTTCCCCTACCCCTGTGCCCCAGCAGATCACAGATGGTGTTAGTTGTAGTGTTGGTCAGCTCGTCATCTCCCCTGTCTTCATCCCAGGGCATTGCCCTGGCTACTTCACCCCTTGCATGGATAAGGAAGGGGCGGGGCTGTGCTGCCAGGTGAGGTGCAGGTGTCAGGGGGAGGGTCAGCTCCCTCTCCCCCCAACAGGTGGCAGGGTCAAGGGGGGAGGGCACCTCTCCCTCGCCCTCACCACCATACAGCAGATGAGAGGATTGTGTACATAGCTTTAAAAAGGAAAACAAGAGGGCTGGAGAAATGGCTCAGCAGTTAAGAGCACTGACTGCTCTTCCAGAGGACCCGGGTTCAATTCCCAGCACCCACATGGCAGCTCACAACTGTCTGAAAATCCAGTTACAGGGGATCTGACACCTTCACACCAATGCACATAAAATAAAGATAAATCAACCATAAATTTTTTTTTAAAAAAAGGAAAAAGAGCCGGGCGGTGGTGGCGCACGCCTTTAATCCCAGCACTCGGGAGGCAGAGGCAGGCGGATCTCTGTGAGTTCGAGGCCAGCCTGGTCTACAAGAGCTAGTTCCAGGATAGGCTCCAAAACCACAGAGAAACCCTGTCTCAAAAAACCAAAAAATAAAAAAAATTAAAAAAAATTAAAAAAAAGACAGGCAAGGCTTTGCAATGGCTTGGCGCGTAGAAGCCTTTGCCACAAAGGCCCACCGACCTGAGCCTGATCCATGGAACCCAGGGCCGGAGAGAAACTTGATTTCTGAGTGTCACACATTCTCTGTGGCATGCGGTAAGTTTCAAACCCAGGAGGCTGAGGTGCCTCTTTAACATATAAAAGCAGACCTGGCCTTCAGATTCTCCCAGCATCCCTCAGTCACTGTTACAAAATATGGCTGGCACACGCTGCCCTCTACCCCGAACTCTCCAGCCCAGGGCTGGGCTTCTCCTTCCCCCAGACTTTCTTCCTGTATAACCCAGACATTTTGGTTACCAACCTCTTTTTGTACTGTTTGGCCTTCTGGCTGCTGCGTCTGGTTCCCTCTCTCCCCTCTCCTCCCCACACAAGGCCCAGTTCAGTCTGGTCATGTTCACTCCGGTGCCTCCCTAGGCTCCCTCTACCACATACCTACAATAACCTTTCTCCTCCACCACACCTAGGAGCGGGCCTTTCCTTTCCTCTTTCTTTCCTTCTTTCTTTCTCTTCCTCTTCTTTTCTATTCAACATGTGTGCCTCTTGCCAACAAAATTCCTCAAAGTGGCTGTGCCTACGGATAGCTGTGGTTGTTGTGGTTATGACTGTCTCCCTTTCTCTTGAAACACGCACCTACTCCTCCTGCCTCCTCCCTGTAAACATTCCCTCACAACTGTCTTGTTAAGGACAACCAAGGACCACCCCCCCCCCCCCCCACCACACACACACACCCTTGACAATCTCACTGTCAATCAGTCTTGCATCTTAGACTGTTTCCCTGTCCATGTTCTGGGATGGTGTCTCCCAATCTCCCTGCCTCAGCCTGGTCACCTCAGGACATAAGGGTCAGACTTCTTTCTCCACCAGCACTGGATCACTAGAAGATCCTGTTAGTCACATGGCTTTTGTTTATTTATTCATTTTGGGTTTTGTGAGATAGTGGCCTTCTGTGTAGTCCTGGCTGTCCTGGAACTCTCAATGTAGACTAGGCCGGCCTCAAAATCAGAGATCCTCTGCCTCATAAATGCAGGAATTAAAGGTGTATGCGCCCCATGTGTGGGGATTAAAGGCTCACCATTCCTGGTTGGTCACAGCTTTATCTCCTCATTGCGGAGGTTGGCATCTCCAGTCTACATGGTTCCTACCCTGCACTGCCCCCGTGAAGCCAGAAGCTAGACCTTATTCCTCTCAGTTATGTTAAGTAGGTTTCTCTCTAACCTCCTTACTTAATATCACAGTCCTTTAGGGCCTGAAACCTGTATTGTTCTCGTGGGATGGTGAGCCTTTAAATCAGTAATTTAAAGTAAGAAATGACCATCTGGCCAGGCAGTGGTGGCACACACCTTTAATCCTAGCACTCAGGAGGCAAAGACAGGCGGATCTCTGTGAGTTCAAGACCAGCCTGGTCTACAAAGCAAGTTCCAGGATAGCCAGGGCTACACGGAGAAACCCTGTCTCAATAACATCAAAAAGGAAGGAAGGAAGGAAGGAAGGAAGGAAGGAAGGAAGGAAGGAAGGAAGGAAGGAAGGAAGGAAGAAAGGAAGGAGGGAGGGAGGGAGGGAGAAAAAAAGATAGAGAAAGGAAGAAATGACCATCTTGAGTGAACAAAATTCCCCAAGTTTAGGAGGTAGGTGCACACGAGAAGCAAAAGCCGCGCTTTAGAAGCCATGGCTGAGTGAGTCCTTCCCGCCTCAGCTGGATGATTCTTCCTCAAAGCAGATATCTGAGCAAGTCACCCCTTTAAACCATTGTTTAAACACATTGTTCTTAGAAGACAAAATCCTCAACCTTCTGGTTCTACAAAGGTCTGGCTCCTTAGGCCTCTGCCTTCCAATGAGCATCTGGTAAGTAGGAACACACTTCCACAGCTCAAATTCTGGCTCCTCATACTTCGCAACTCTGGGGATTTACTCACTTGTCGGTGCCACCGGTTCCTCTCCCGTCAAAACGGAATAAAGATAGTGCTTATCTTATAGGATGAAAATAAGAGTCACCTGCTTTCAGTGGTGTCCCACAACTACAAAGAACTCAATAAACATCATCTATTGTTAGATGCAAACACTCTGGGCCAGCCACACCAGCTGTCTTCCCACCCCTTAAAGCGGCTACAGTTGGAGGTCTTTCTCGAGTGGTTTCCAGACCGGCAGAATTATCCCGTCTGAACGTCTGAAGTAGTTCCCTTATCCGCTGAGCATCCCTGTCTCTCTCTCAACCTTTAACTCATAAGCCTGAAACCTAAACTCTTCGTCTGTTCTGTACTGGCCTCCAAGTCAGTTTTTTTTTTTCTCTCTCTGTAGTTTGGTGCCTGTCCTAGAACTAGCTCTTGTAGACCAGGCTGGCCTTGAACTCACAGAGATCCTCCTGCCTCTGCCTCCCAAGTACTGGGATTAAAGGCATGTGCCACCACCGCCAGGCTCCAAGCCAGTCTTGTTTTGTTTTTCAAGACAGGGTCCAGGAACTGGCTTTGTAAACCAGGCTGGCCTCAAACTCCCAGAGATCCGCCTGCCTTTGCCTCCCGAGTGCTTGACTGAAAGGCCTGAGCCACCACCACCCGGCTCCAAGCCAGTCTTCTTAAAGATCATCTACACGTTGGGTACATTCACCCTGCTTAGACCTGTTGGTACACTACCCAGATTTGTTTAAATGAGGATTTAATTGCTGCTAGACCCAGCCTGGAGAGTTCCGAGGTTCCACCCTCGGAAGACAAAGCTGGGAGAAAGTGGCCTTGGGGATTCTAACAGTGGTGGAGGGCTGACCAACCCCCTTCTCATTAACATTCTTCATTCTTTCCTTGCACGTGCTAATGAGGTTGCCCAGGTTTCCAGGGCCCTAAGAAAACCTTGTCGTCTGGGCTCTAGTTCAGTCTATTGTTTTTTAGGTTTTGCTCTCAAAGGACTGGTTTTTGTGTCTTCCTGGTTTGGGCAGACCTGGGGGTGCTGAAAGGTAGTTCCATTGTATCTCTATTGTTGACTTGCACCTGGGCCAGCCTTTTACCTGCCGGTGGAGACAGCCTGGGGCTTGGGTTTTTGTATTTTGGTATATGCTCACTTTTAAAGCCCACTTTGCAATCTTACCTTCTGTTTCGGTCTACGTGGTGTCTGCTGTTTCCTCTCTGGGCCTCTCACAGGCCTGCCAGGGTCCTCACAAAGTCCCAACTCATCTTTTAAACACGTATGTTATTAATAACATATGTAACCTTTCTTAGCCTGGCTCTCTGTATGTGTGCATCAGAGACCCAAGAGGTCAGAAGAGGCGTCAGGTGTCCTGGAAGTGGAACTCCAGACAGTTGTGAGCCGCGTGTGGGTGCTGAGAATCAAGCCAAGTCCTCCAGAAGAGCATCTTAACCACTGAGCCAACTCACCAGTAGTCCCATTCTTTTTGTGCCTGTGGCCAATGAAATACCCAGTATTGTCTCCTACCGTGGGGGGAAGGGAGTCTCATCCTACCTGACAGAGAAAATTCAAACTGGATCCACAGATTAGAGTTGTAAACAGGAAGTTAGCCTTCAACAGTGATTTAAAGGGGAGTCAGCCGATATTTCCAGGCATAAGAGACTTCCATCGCTCCAATACTGCCTGTCCCTCTCTCAAAAGCTGGATGTCAGCAAGTAGAATTGGCCTGCATCACACACACACACACACACACACACACACACACATCCTGGGCCCTTAAAGTCTGCAAAACATTGCTCAGGGCTTTGGTACTATTTCCGCAATGTAAAGAAATGGTTTGGGTCAGAGATGTGCGCAGGCGCACCCAACCCGATGGCTAGTTCGGCAGAAGGTAGTAGGAACGCAAACTAAGGTTGAAGGAAGTCTCTCTCGGGTATTTCTCGTCCTTTATTCTCACCCAGATCCCAGACTTGTGGTGAATTCAGATAAGCTCCTGACCTTTGTGGGTGATTATCCAAAGTCAACCTTCCTGTGTCCGGGGGTCACCTGTAACTCATTAAGCTCAGCCCCGTATTGTTTTGCAGCGATGTCTGTTCCATTTAAGATAGAAAACTCCTGTGCAGATAACGTAGAGGGTTAACGCACTCACCTTTCATTCCTTGATTACTGAGTTCAAACCGAACTCAATTCTGTGTGCGTCAGGATTACATTTTGATATGTTCTCTGTCCACAGGAGCCATTTGTCTAAGGGGCTTGAAACCCTAAAAGGATGCTGCAGACGTCAGCATCCACTTCAGGGTCTATACAGAAGACGCCAAGAAACAGAATGGCCCAGAGGTTCCCGGGTCAGGACTGACCTGAGAAGAAAGGACTGGGGAATCCTGCTGAATGCAGGCTTCTGAGGGCGCTAATAGGGTTTTTAAACTCCGCGGCCAGTACTCCAGAGGAGACCGAAGCCAATAGCACTGTTCCAAGGTGACACGTTGCTTTATTGGAAACCTTCCATGGGCATACTGTACTGTACATGTGGGCCAGCGTAGAGGTGCTAGGAGTGGGCAAAAGGGGAGCAAATGGGAGGATGTCTGTCTGTTTTGTGTTGTGGGTAAAGCCTAGGGCTCCACACATGCTAACAAAGGGCTCTACCACTCAGTTGGTCCTACATCTGCAGTTTTGTTTTGGTTTTTTTTTTTTTTTTTTTGAGACAGGATTTCTCTGTGGCTTTGGAGCCTGAAACTAGCTCCAAACTGGTCTACAGGCTGGCCTTGAACTCACAGAGATCCACCTGCCTCTGCCTCCCAAGTGTTGAGATTAAAGGCAGATTTTTTTTATTCTACTTTGTTTGTTTGTTTGTTTTAAGGCTTCAAGCATCCCAGGCTGGCCTCTGACTAGGCCATGTTGTCAAGAATGACCTCAACTTTCAATTCTCCTGTCTTCACTGTCCAACTGCTCTATGTTGTACTTGCAAGAGATCTGACTCAGGTCTTTGTTTCTATCTATCTCCCCCTTCAGTTTTTTTGAGACAGGGTTTCTCTGTGTAACCCTAGCTGTTCTGGAACTCACCCTGTACACCAGGCTGGCCTTGAACTTGGAGATCCTTTTACCTCTGCCTCCCAAGTGCTGGGATTAAAGGCGTGCACCATCACTGAGGCGGCAGTACACGTTCTTAATTGGACCATCTCCTCAGCCTCTTGTTCTATTTTTAAATATACTTCTAAGCATTATTTTACTTACATTAAATTTCATTCTTTCTCCTGGCCGTGGTGGCACACACCTTTAATCCCAGCACTCAGAAGGCAAAGACACAGAGAATCCCTATTTCAAAAACCAAAACCAAACAAAAACCCCAATGAACGGGGAAAAAAAAAAGGAAATAATCTCTTAGGACTAGCAAAATTTAGTCAAAGCCTAAAATCCAAATTTGGTCCTGTGAGTTTCAAGGCTAGCCTGGTCTACAGGGAGAGTTCTCCAGGACAGACTCCAAAGCTACAAAGAGAAACTTTGCCTTGAAAGACAAAAAAACAAGCAAAATATTTCGTTTCCTCTTCCATCAGGAAATATAAACGTACACCCTCTGAGCAAGCAATCTGAAATACGGAATCTAGAAGAAATGCTAGTCAGGCTTCTGACCCGACTGGACAGACGTAAGTCTCCTAACAGAGAGCACACTAGCTCTGGATTCAGGCTGAGCTATGTTCTGAGCCTTCTGCTGGAGGCCTTAACCACTTCCAGCCTCTGTTTCAACCACTGCAAGATGGAAATACCCAAAGCACCCCCACTGAGTTATGATAAACACTAGATAAGGTGAGGGGTGCGCAGACAGTGGCTGGCACATTCCAGGCGCTCAGGAGGCATTACTTCTTTGATGCTTAATTTGTCTAATTTATGCTATAAAACCAGATGTACTAAAAACAAAACAAAACCAGAAAGCTATGTCTACCGAGGTCTGAGGACCCCTTTGTTAGCTGGAGACAGGCTGGCTCATCAGCTTCCGACCCTTTCTCCTTGGTCACCTTTCTGTCACTGTCATTCTGAGTCCCAACCAGCTGAAGTACAGGATGGCTCGAGTGAGGACAGCGTGGGTAGACTCGCCTAGTTATTTTATCCAACTCCCCGGCTGCAGTGCTGCCGATGTCTCTCCTATCAACATCAGTGTGAACTGGAGAAATCAACGCACAGGGCCAGTTTTCCTTCCTAAAGGATATATATATATACACACAGATCATCAGTGTCCATGCTCTGGCCTGTTTTTCCACCACGTTCTTGGGGTTTAAGAACCACTGACATGTGAGTTCGAGACCAGCCTGGTCTACAGAGCTAGTTCCAGGACAGGCTCCAAAGCCACAGAGAAACCCTGTCTCGAAAAAAAAAAAAGAACCACTGACAAAAGGCTTGTAGCTCTGAGGCCCGAGGCAGTATAAGAGGGTGCTCAGCAGTGGGGAAATAGAGGCAGACCAAGATCTACGGACAACAAGAATACTTGAATCACAGCACTGTGAAGTTGTGCTGATGAGTGCCTTGCACCACTAACTTGCTTTTCATTCTTCTCAAGAACTTGAGAATGACGGGAATCCTCTGTCACTGTCTGGATGGGAGGGCTGGAAGAGTTTGCCCTCACTTCCTAGCTGGAGTGAGTGCCTAGCAGAAAGGCCTAGGACAGGATGGAAGGAAGACAGGCCTGCCCTTGAGTCTGTCTGCTGTAGCTGCTAGGATTTACGGGGACTGTTTTGTAGGATTGAGAGTTTTCTTCTTTTTCTTTAAAAATAAATAAAGCTGGGTGTAGTGATTAATGCTTTTAATCCCAGCACTTAACCAAAATAAAATAAAACAATTAAGTTGTATTTATTCATTTATATTCATAGGGGTGGTGGGGCCCATGTGCTGTGGAGGTGGATTCTCTCCTTCCACCACGAGGACAGAATATGGATTTTAGGCTTTGACTGCATTTTGCTAGTCCTAAGAGATTATTTCCTTTTTTTGATGTTGTTGTTGTTGTTCATTGGGGTTTTTTGTTTGGTTTTGGTTTTGTTTCTCTGTGTAGCCCTGGCTGTCCTGGAACTCACTCTGTAGACCAGGCTGGCCTTGAACTCACAGACATCCTCCTGCCTCTGCCTCCAAAGTGCTGGGATTAAAGGCGTGTGCCACCACCACTGCCAGCCTTTTTAAAAAAAAAAAAAAACAAAACAGGAAAGGCATTTCAACCTGTTCTGTAACGTTCTTTTTAAAGACTAAGGGGAAGATAGGGTTTGAATTGATTCTCCTCAGTTTGCTTTGAAGCTTCAGACTCCATAGTCTCAACCATGTGTTTGAGGCTTTCTCCTATAGCTTGATTTCCGTCAAGAAGACCATTCCATTAACGGGCTAACAGAACTAGAATGGTACCGGGGAGAAGGAATCACATCCTGGTGTTTTCAAGGCTTCATTTTCAATTTCATCCCTTGCTTCAAATCACTGCATGCGGTAGTTGTGGAGGGCAAGTCCTCTTTCCTAATGCTCCCCTTGTCTCTAACCCCAGCTTTTTTATACGGGGCCTCCTACAGCCCAGGCTGGCCTCAAACTCACGAGTAGGCAAGGATGAACTTGAGCACATGATCCTCTTGCCGTCACGTCCAAACGCCGGCAGGGAATGCACGTCTGCCATGTGCAGCTCGGCCTCCCCCATTTGTGTCCCTATACCTCGGTCTCAATGGCTCCTTAGTGTTCCCACAGCAGACTGTGCGGTCATGCCTGAGCTTGTCTCCCTGCCTCCACACTCCTCCCTTCCTATCTTTCCTCATTAAAATGACATTTAAAAAGCTGATTAATTAAGAAAACTACACAGTTGATTCTAGTATTTAATTACACAGTTCTGTGTCCTAGCTCAAATTTTCTTTCATCCATTGCTTAGTACGCAAAGCTTCAGCAATGTGCCCTCGTCCCAGGCTGCCTTCAGATGGTGTGAGGGGAGCAGACGCTCTTCCCTGTGCTATGCTGTAAGACAGGCCCAGCCTCTGGTCTGTCATTAATACCTTTGTACACAGCAGTCTCTTGTTTCCCTACCAGGTAGTCCCCCACCATCCTTCTGTAATCAAATTCCTGTTATCTTAGAGTCTAGTTTCTCTGTTGTTTGTTTTAGACGTGGTTCTATGTAATCCAGGCTGTAGAGATGTATGTCTGCACCACACGGGTGCCTTGTTCCCACAAAGGCCAGAGAAAGGTATCGCATCCCCTGGGACTGGAGTTACAGCCGCACTGTGAGTGCTGGGGATCAAACCCAGGTCCTCTGGAGGGTGAGCAAGTTCTCTTAGTCACTGAGCTGGCTCTACAACCCTCTGACCTTGAACTTTTAGGCCAGCTTGGTGGCACAAGCCTTCAATCCCAGCACTGAGAAGGTGGAGACACCGGGCGGGTGAAGATAGGGGCAGGTGGATTTCTATGAACTCCAGGCCAGCCTGGTCTACAAGAGCTAGCTCCAGGACAGGCTCCAAAGCTACAGAGAAACCTCGCCTCGGAAAAAACAAAACAAACAAACAAACAAAAAACCAAAAACAAGAACAACAAAAAGAAGGCAGAGACAGGTGGATCTCTGAGTTCAAGGCCAGCCTGGGTCTAATTCCAGGATATTAAGGGCTACATAGAGACACCCTATTTCAAAAAGGAAGGGAGGGAGGAAGGAAGATCTTTCAAAAATAGTACATTATTGCTGCATTTTTTTTGTCCAAAATTTCTAAAACTTAGAAAAAGCAGTCACATGTAGACAATATCTGATGTGGCCCAAAGACCAAGTATGCTTATGTCATACAAGTCTATATCTGTGGAGAAGGAAAGGGGAGTTTCAACAAAAATGAAGAGCATCAGTGAGCTAATGCTTTGTTTGTTTCCCTGGGCTTTAAAATTTGTTTTGTTGTAGTATGGTGCATGTGTGTCTGGTGTGTGTATGTGTGCTGTGTGCATGTGTGTGTGGGTGATGTGGATGTGTGATGTATGTATGTGTGTGGTACATGCATGTGTGGGTGATGTGGATGTGTGGATGTGTGTGTGGTACATGCATGTGTGTCTGGTGTGTGGATGTGTGCTGTGTGCATGTGTGTGTGGGTGATGTGGATGTGTGATGCGTGTATGTGTGTGTGGTACATGCATGTGTGTCTGATGTGTATGCATGGGATGTGTGCACGTATGTGGCGTGTATATTTGCGTGTGTGCCGCATGTGTGTGTATCATGTGTATGCGCACTTGAATGTCTTAGATGTGGGTGTGTGCTGTGTGTGCATGTGTGTATGATGTACATGTGTGATGTGTGTGTGAATGTGGTAGGTATGAGTGCCATGACATCCCTGAGGAGGACAGAGGTCTGCTTGTGGGAGTCAGTTCTCTCCTTTAACCCTGTGGGCTCCTGAGAACTCAGACCACCTGCCTGAGACCAGTGCTTCCGCACACAGAGCCCTCTTGCTATCGTTGTTTCTCTCTTTCACAGCCAAAGCATATGAACTTTATTTTAAATCCTATTTCAAACAATTACTGAGGGAAAATTGGCAAAGCTGTGCATATTGCAGTTGTACGTGGTGATGTTTCCATGCATGTCCACATACCTTGTAAAATGACTTCACAGGACGATTAATTACCATAACAACAGCCAACCAGACTTAGCTGCTACTGGGGGTGGCACTTAAGATCCATTCTCTTGGAGATTTCTAGTGTACAGTAAAGATTGTTTTTTTTTTTAAAGACAAGGTTTCTCTATGCAATAGTCCTGAATGTTCTGGAACTTGCTCTGTAGACCAGACTGGCCTCGAGCTCAGAGATCCGCCTGTCTATGCCTCCTGAGTGCGGGGGAATTAAAGGCGTGCGCCACCACTGCCAGGCCAGTAATGAATTGCTAACTACAGTTTTCTTGCTGTTTGTATTATTCAGGGTTATCTATAGAAACATAAGTTATAGCATGGAAGGGGCGGGAGCTTACAGGCTGTGATACAGCTAGTACAATAATGGCTGTCTACCAATGGAAGGTCCAAGAATCCACAAGCTGCTCAATCTACAAGGCTGGATGTCTCAGCTGGTCTTCAGTAGATGCTGGCATCCCAGAGAAGTAGGCTCTAATGCCAGTGAAGGAATGTACTTGCTAGCAAGTCGAGAAGAAGCAGGCAAGGAGCAAACCCTTTCTTCCTCTCTGTCCTGACATAGGCCTCCAGCAGAAGATGTGGACAGATCAAAGGCCTGTGTCCTCCTAACTTAAAGGTTTAGACTAGAAGCAGGTTCACCCACTTCAAACCAAGCAGAAAACCCCTCACGGTGTGCCCCTCCCCCGTTTCTGAATTTCAGTTAATTCCAGATAGAGTCGATTAAAAACCAGAGCCATTACGTTGTACATTGGGCCTTCAGAATTTAATCAGTTTCTGAGTAGCATCTACTCCCACAGTCCATCTCCTGCCTCTAGCATCCAGCCTTTTCCCTTGTTCTCTTTTAGTGAGAAGCAGGGTACTCTTGAACTCACTCTAGTCAACGATGCTCTTGAACGTCTGATTCTCCCATCTTTGCCTCCTCAAAGCCAGGATTAAGAGCAGGTGCCATCTCATCCAGTTACGTGGTGCTAGAGATTGAACCCAGGGCACGTTAAGTACATAGTCTACCAGCTGAGCTATAGCGGCATCCCTGTTCCTACGGTGTGTGCGTGTGTGTGTGTGTGTGTGTGTGTGTGTGTGTGTGTGTGTTTCCACTGATGGACAGCTGGGCTACATTCGTACCTTGGCTACTGTGAGCGATCCTGATGTCTCTCCCATTTCCGCTGGATATACACCCCAAAGTACGATTACTACTGGGCTACCTGGTAATTCTTCCTTTTGTCTAATTCTGGAGGTCAAACTATTTTTTATTTATTTTTTATTTTTCAAGACTGTAGCTTTGGAGACTGTCCTGGAACTAGCTCTTGTAGACCAGGCTGGCCCCAAACTCACAGAGATCCGCCTGCCTCTGCCTTCCAAGCGCTGGGGTTAAAGGCCTGCACCGTCACTGCCCAGCTCACCTCTTTTCTTTTCCACAGTGGCCATCCTGTCAGCTATGAGGTGATTACTCACGCAGTTTTGACTTGTCATTTCCTGGTTAATGATGCTGACCGGCTTTTAACCTGTTAGACATTTGTTTATCTTCTTTGGAAAATACCTGTTTGGGGCTGACAAGATGGCTGAGTGGGTAAAGGTCCTTGCTGCTAGGTTTGACCACCTGAGTTCAATCCCCAGACCCTACTTAACAGTAAAGAACCAACTCTGGTTGTCCTCTGGCCTTCAGATGTACACTGTATTAAGAGCACAGATAGACATGCGGGCACACACACTTAGCTAATAAATTAAATGTAGAAAAGTTTAAGAGAGAAATATTTAGTACTTGATCCATTTCTCCTTTGAGGTATTTGGTACATAATAAATTTAAAACATATCAATAAAACAACATAAAAATTCAGAGAGCCTAGCATTTGTGAGACTGTAGGTTGGATGCCCTGCACGGAAAAGTAAAATAATAAATAAGAGTAAACAAACAAGCTCCTCCCAGATTCCAGAGCAGATCCGAATATGTTAGCTTCCTAAAAATTCTTCTAATGAGTTTTATTTTCAAGAGGTTTGCTCTATGGTATTCAAGAGCTCCTGCACTTAAGGAACTATCCCCCTCCTTCAAAAAGGAAGAAATCGGAAGGAAAGGCTCATTAACAATCAATGAACTGGTGCTGGGAAGATGGCTCAGAGGTTAAGAGCACTGCCTGCTCTTCCAGAGGACCCAGGTTCAATTCCCAGCACCCACATGTCAGCTCACAACTGTCTGTAACTCCAGTTCCAGGAGACCTAACATCCATGACAAAACACCAATGCACGCTCACCAGAAAAAAATATTAAATAAATAAAAAATAAAAATATAATCCGAGGCTGCAGAGCCCAGTGGGAAACTGCTTGTCTACAAGGTGCAGTGTCTTGGGTTCTGTCTCTAGCACTGCAGAGACTGAGGAGGGGGAGCTGGGAGAGAGAAGGAACATAAAATAACTTGCATTGTTTTGCACATTGTAGCTGGTGGAACCTATTTCAGCATCAAGCAGATGGGCGAGTCCCACTGAGCATTGCACCATTTCTGCCAATGCTGGAAATAAAAACAAACAATAAAACTAAACAAATAAGTAACGTTCCTTCCTTTACTCCTCTTGATCCAATATTTTCACTTCTAGGAATTTATGCTAAAAAATTATTTCAACCAAGTAAAGAACCATGTGCGTGAAATGTGGCACATGTGGTGCGTCTGAAAGCAGAAAGATTTCCACCCGTGGGGCTGGGCTGTATTGAGTCTAGTTATAGCTTTGCAGGTGTGAGGGCTACTTCAAACCACAGAAAACCACATTCTAGTTCTTCAGATGTGTTCGGGGCACCACAGCTCACATGTGGAGCTCGGAGGACAGTTTCAGGCAGGTGGTTATATCATTCCACCGTGGAATCTGGGCAGCAAACTCAGCCTGCCCCTCTAGAAGACATTCTTCAAATATTGAATTAATTCTAAACTATACTCCTCAACTAAGATTTTATGTCTCACGTTTCAGACCAAGGCAGGGTTTTTCTTTTTTCTTTTTTTCATTTTTGTACAAACTTTCAAAAGAAAAACAAATGCTTTCCCACAACTTGGGACAGAACAGTGGTTTCAATCATGTTCGTTCAAAATATGTACTTTTAGTTTTACATGGCGCACAGAGAGGTAATGTGTCTGTTTCATTTCCTACTCCACAAGGAGGAAAAGAAGCTTGCCTAGAATATTACACACCTTAAGGCTGGCACACGGGGGTGTCGATGTGTATCTAACAGAAGAGACATCTTTAAGGAGACACCCTTTAAAAAGGGTGTTGGCAAGCCTTGGAGTTGAGTATTGGGGTGTGAGAGAAATATGCGCACAGTTCTCGGCCCACCATACAGGCTTCCAGTGTGTTTCACCGTTGGTTTCATATCTTTCTCATCTTTTCACATTTGAGTGTGACTTTGAGTGTCAAAGAATACCTTCTCAGGCACAGGTTCTGAACCCCCTCAGTCACAACTCCCTCCACAGGTCAACACGATGCCATCGGCACTCGGGACCCTTCTGTTTCTTTCTAGATACAAACACTAAGGGCTCCTTGCACCTCAGCCACTATGCGGTTGAGGATTTTGAGACGCCGCAGATCCTTGTATCTCTTTACAAACAGAAGGATTCTTTCAACCAGGAGCTAACTAGAGCAGTAACCTGCTTGTGCAGACATATTTCAGTGTAGAAGGCGGCCTTGGACACATTAATGTTTAAATAATACTATATTCGTTGCCATGTGAGCCATGTTTTTTGGCTTTAGCTACTATAAGCTGTCAAATAAGTTTAAACTTGGATCTCTATTTGTGTTCAACGGCAAAGAAAGACATAATGCTTCAGCCAGCTCACGCTTATAACCTCAGCACTTGGAAAGCTGAGACAGGAGGATTGCTGTGAGTCTGAGGTCCATCTTAGCTAAGGCCTGTTTCAAAACAAAAGAAAAAAAAAACAAACAAACCAAAGAGAGGGCCCGCTGATGCATCTCAGTGGGCAGGGTGCTGACCTAGCAAGCGGTAAGCAGTAAGTCAGATCCACAGCGCCAACACCGCATAAAGCAGCCTAGGCTATAATCCTGCACTCAGGAAGGCGGGGGCAGAGGAAGCAGCAGGTCAAGGACGGCTTCAGAAACTCGGTGGATTTGAAGGAAACCTGGCCTATGTGAAACCCGACTGAATAAATAAATAGACGCCTCAAAGCCAGTAAACAAACAAGGGGTTGGGGTAGAGCCCTTGCTTAGCACATGGAAGTCCCTGGGACTGAGTCCCTAACACCGTGAAATAAGTAAGTAAATAAATAAATAAATAAGAATAAACCCCAGTAAACAGGAATTTACCTCCAGGCTTCATAATTAACAAGGCGTAGGGTTAAAGCCCCCTATTATGGGAAAAGGGGGTGGGAGTGCTATGCTCCTTTCGGACTAAATGGGGCATTGCAGAGCGCGCACACCCCAATACTCTCCTCTTTAAAATGAATGTCACTCAGATTACAAATTAAAATAATAACCTATTCCACCCAGGTGGATAATTGTTCGCACAGTTGTGCCTCTCATTTGGTGTTTATGGGAAGCACTTTAGAATTACTTAATATGATTTTAATGGCGGTGGGAAAAGACGTCAGAGCGCTCAAAGAAAGGAACAAAGGCAAAAGGAGGCCAGGGGCCACAGCCACTACTGCATCGACTGGCACTGAGCGCCTCTGCAGGTGCATGCGATGTGGCCAGAGGCTGGAGACAGCCCTGCATGGGCTGTGAGTCACTCTAGTGTCCTGCTTTTCAAAGGATGCAGAATGTGCCTTTCCCAAGCCCTGTGTTTAAGCTGTTTAAACAACTGCATAGACAAGACTTGCAGAAATCCGGGTAAGAAAGATCCACAAGCACTTACAGCAAACAGTCATGAAAAGTGTGAGGAGCAAGCCTGGGATTATGGTGCATGCTTGCAATCCCAATAGTTGGGAGGTGGAGGCTGGAGGATGAGGAAGGAGTTCAAGGTCATTTTCTGCAGTGCAGCAGGTTCCCCACAGGAGACTCTGCCTCAAAAACAAATAAAAAAAGTGTAAGTAACTTCATAATATACTCTAACATTAAGAAGGAGCAGGGCATGATAGCATTTGCCCCTAATGCCAGCACTTGAGAGGCAGAGGCAGGCAGGTCTCTGAGATCAAGGCCAACCTGGTCTACAGAGCTAGTTCAAGGACAGCCAAGACCACGGAGAGAAACCCTGTCTCAAAACAAAACAAAACAGAACAAGGAGGAGAAGGAGGGAGGGATCACTACCCCCAAAACACACTCATTTATTTCCATACCATTTATGCAACAGCTATTGTATGGTAGCTCTGAGCCGGATGGAAAAAGCTGGGATTATTTCAGCGAATCTATCAGTCTCTGCCTCCACAGTAGACTGTCAGACAGCTATATTGTGACGGGCAGCATCCTATGCAGTTTTGAAGCACTGGAGACATATGCAACACCTCTTCATTTTGATGGCTTCCTCATTTGGTCAGGCTAGATTTAGAAAGATCCTGCTATGAATTCAGGCACAGCCTTTGGAAGAACACACATCACTTTCTTCTTAACAAATCTAGATGACCTGCAGACTTAGTCATGTGCTCCGGAACTGGTGTTTGGGATGAGATTATACCCAAGAGCTGTCTTTCATTGCTGTTGTCTAATATGTGATCAATACTCAAAAAAATGTTTTTGTTTTCTGTTGTTCTTTGAGACAGTGTTTCTATAGGTTCCCTAAGGTAGCCTCAAGTTTCTGGGCTTGCATGATCCTCCCACACTCTAGAGTAGCTTGAATTACAGATGTACTCCATTGGCTGATCACCAAAAAGCCATTAAATTAATATTAATTAATTGATTGATTGATTCTAGAAATTTAATATGGGCCTCATGCAGTTAGACAATTATTCTACCACTGAGCTACATGCCCAACCCTTTTTATTTTGACTTTTTGTTTTGAGACAAAATCTCACTAAGTTGCCCAGTGTACCTTGAACTTGCTCTGCAGCTCAGGGAGGTTTAGAACTTACAATATTCTTGCCTCAGTCTCTTGAGTAGCTGAGGTCACAGGCCTGCACCAACAGGCCCATATTGAATGTGTTTTTTGTTAGTTTTTTTTTTTTTTTTGGTTTTTCAAGACAGGGTTTCTCTGTAGCTTTGGAGCCTGTCCTGGAACCAGCTCTTGTAGACCAGGCTGGCCTCGAACTCACAGAGATCCGCCTGCCTCTGCCTCCCGAGTGCTGGGATTAAAGGCGTGCACCACCACCGCCCGGCTTGAATGTGTTTTTTAAAAAATGAATGAACACACTTTAAGAATTACACATTCAACCCTCAGGAATGTGGCAGAGGCAGGAAGATCTCTGTGAGTTCTAGGCCAGTCTGGTCTACCAGAGTGAATTCCAGGACAGACAGAGCTCCACAGAAAAGAGAAACTCTGTCTCTCACAATAAAACAAAACAAACAAAAAGAATCACACTTTCTAGACCACTCCTTTGGGGAAAAAAAAGTTGTTTGTATGGGTGTGTTGGGGAGGTGTGTACGTGCCATAGACATCAGAGGGATTCTCTCCATCTACCTTGTAGATTGTAGGAATCAAACTCAGATCATCATGCTTGACAGCAAGCATTCTACGTACTGAGTCTCTCACAAGCCTTCTTGAACCCCTAATGTCAACCATTTTGGCATCTGGTCTGTTTTGAAGTTGCTTAATTATTTCATGTGCATGTCAAATGAAAGTAAGTTAAGCTATATACTACCATTGCAGAACACACAATAATACACAGTTGGTACAAAATCCCTCAACAAAAATTTCATAGGTGGATGCACACCCCGGTTCTCACTGAGGGCCCCTGGCATCTCCATTTCTGTGCCTGTCTGGCTTGTGTTCAGCCAATCGAATGGGGTCTCTTGACTGCACTGTGTATTCCTCTGCCCATGCCCCTGTTCCTGCTTTCTTCCTCACTGTCTTCTCTGTCCTCCACAGCCCGCCATGCTCATTTAGTTTTTACCCATTAAGGCCCAACAAAGGAGTACCTGCTTCCTAGGGGTCTTCCCTTCTAGGACAACTCTTGTCATTTGGTGTTGACATCTCTGGTATCATCCTATTTTGTGGCTAGCTTCTTTCCATGAATGCTTCAAGACAGTGTTCTGGGAATGTCTTTTGCCCTTCGAGGGCAAAATCCTTTATCCTTCTCCACTCTGCCCTGTACAGTGGGATGCTGACATTGGTAGATTCTGGGTACCCTTGCTTTCAAGTCACTGGCTGAAGTTGGTCAGTGAAAGCCACAAGCAAAGGTAACAGGATGGGAGGAAGGCTGCAGTGTTCACTCAGCTCTATGTCTGCCCAGGACGTACAGGGTCAGCCTCTAAGCATACAGCCACCGGCCCTGTCATGTGGCTTTATTCTACTGCACAGCTACAACTAGCTGGCCGTGTCTCACTTGGACTTCCATGTCTGCTCCTTCCCTTAATTTCTTCAGGGCTTTTGGATTATTTTGTATGTGTGTGTGTTGGGGTGGGTGTATCTCCCCAATGTCACCGGTTCCTTGTATTTCCCCATCCTCCATGCCTCCCTTATCCTTGCCAGCACATTTATAAGTAGCCCCTTCATTAAACTCCTTAATTGCCATGCTGGAGAGTACCATATTCCCTGCCAGGCCCCTGGCCGATGAAGGAAGCAACTGTAGGGTTGCCTCTGTGTATTCTCTCTTTGTAGCCCCCACAAATGTCTGGCTCATTGTGGGCGCTCAGCAAACTCTTGCTGAGGCAGGGACCAAAGCCAAAAGTGAGCACCAGTACCTGAATTAACATTTTATAATTAACAGGGGGTGTTTTTATGCACTCAGTTAGGAAGAAGATCCACCTTACTTGAAGTGATGGCTCATGCCTGTAATTCCAGTACTAGGACAGTATGGGGAGGGGGTTCAAGGCCATGCTGGGCTACATAGTGAAATCCCATCTTAAAACAAAGCAAGTATGTATATATGTGTGTGTGTGTGTACATATACATATATATTAGAAGAGCTATATAAGTATATGTATGGGACTATATATAACTAGATACAGGAAATAATATATAGTATATATCTAGTATATACATATACATATATTTGAAGAACTAAGTAAAAGATTTGTCTCATTGGTATTTACAAATAACCAAGTACGATACTGACCATTGCCCTATTCCCACAACAGTACTTCCTGACTTGTCTTTAAAAGGTTCATATGTATGAACACATTTGTTCTTATGGGTGAACTCAGGTAATTGGGTTTGTTGAACTGAAACTTTTGCCCCTTTCCTTGTTCTCTGTTTTCAGTGGCTTTTTAAAGGACTCTCTTTGTTGCCCCTCCTCACTCCTGGTTCTTTCTTTAGATATGGTTTTGTATATTTCAGTCTGATCGGTGACAATATCTGTTAAGTAGACAAGTGTCAGTGTCTTTGGAGATGTCTCTGTAGCTGTGTATTTACCTCCGATTCTACTGGACTTCCAGGATACTGCCTGACATTTGTCTGTCACATGTGGGCAAGAACAGAAGAGGGTTAGCACTGTGAACTTGATAAGACAGGTGTACACAGACAATACCAAGAACAGGCTAGCCAACTCCCTGAGCAGTGGCTTTTCTCAGGGATGGAGTTATCCCTACACTTCCTGCAGTGAACTCAGATACACTCTTTCCTCTGTGGGCTGCTGTAACTTTCTGCTACCCTTAGGGTAACGGGATGGCCTGTGACTGTGAAGGAAGGCTTTACCCCTTGAACGTCCTTTGCTTGAGCCACCCTGCTCTCTGGTGCCCACCCCCTTAGCATTTACTGTTTACCAAGATTGATGATGCAGTCTGTGGGTACTCACGAGTTATCCTCGAGGAAGTACTGTTTAGAAGTTAGTAGTCAATGAGGAATAACAGCAGGCCCCTGGTAGTGGGACTGGTAGCATCCTGCACACCTAAACTCCAAAGGACAGGGTGTATAGCCAGATCAACAGTCACTCCTTTGCTTTGAGGGACTGAAAAGAGGCAAATTTATTTCAGCCAAATGAGTCATCATTTTTTTTCCTTTTGTGGGGGAATTAATGAAAATATTTATAATGAATTAATCTATATATATTTATTTATTTTACATCCCGGCTGCAGCTTCCTCTCCCTCCTCTCCTTTCCTCCCTCAATGAGTCATTATTTTACTCATTCTAGAATGAGTCTGTCAGGCAGACTCAAGCATCTACCTTCCTTCACCTAAAAATTCAGAAAGAAGGGGAAAAATATGTTGAACTAGTTCTAAATGTTTTAATTTATTAAAAGAAATATGGCTAGAGAGATATCACAGTCAATACAGAGTCTGTTGTGAATGCACAAGAACTTCCAAAACAAACAAACAAACAAACAAACAAATGTAACCGATCTAGAATCTGGCAAGCTCAGGTCAACAAAAGATTCGGCAGAAAGAAAGAAAGAAAGAAAGAAAGAAAGGAAGGAAGGAAGGAAGGAAGGAAGGAAGGAAGAAAGAAAGAAATTACACCTAAGGTTGACCTCTGTCTTTTTCATGCACATATGAACGTGCACACGCACCCACACAAACATGCCTACACATACACACAGAAAGAGGAAATGTTTTATCATTAATTAATGGCAAAGAACTGCACACCGATTCATCTGGTGGTGTATGTAGTGTTGCTTCTACGTTTTCCCAGGATGAGACTGTGAGGTAAAGCCAGGTGGGTTTCTAAAGGTAAATAAAAGAACCACTGTAAAATGGAGAGGACTCTAGTCCTCTCTCCTTTCTGACTTTTATTGAGTTTTGACTATTTGGAGCTCAGATGGTCTTAGCCTTTCCACCCTCTAGAGATAAATAAATAATCAAATGGCCCAAATAAAATTTAGTCCCAGAAATAAGGGGATGGAGACGGCAAACAGAAGAGGCAGTGTGCTGCAAGGCCACCCCCTGGCTTTGTTCTTGAGGAGACAGGCTGGCTGTCTCCCTTCCGCTCCACTTTACAATCCAGCAGATGACAGCCACGCTGAAACCATGTCTTTATGACAAGCAAAACCGATAAAGAAACATTTTACAAACCGAGCAACCACAAGCAGCTCAGGTTCACCTCAGAAACGGGGAAGTGTGGGCAGGATTTCGAAGCCCTGAGGAAGTCTTTGAGTAGTGTAATTGAATTAGAGACAGCCAGCACAGTCTTAGGAAAGTAATACCTTGTGTACCTTACTAGTTGGAGTGCTTTAGAGGGCATTACTGTCTTAGGAAGAAAATGGGACACAATGGATTTCATATCATTGTTAAAAAGCCATTGGATGCTTTAACAATGAAGATTGTTGGCCGAGACCACATCTATTGTGTCAGGTAAAATAGCTTGTTGGATTAAAAAAAAAATTGTTCAAAACCTGGAAAAGTGAGCGAATGTTAATGGTAATTTTTTTTTTTTAGAGTGGTTATCAGTGAGGGTGAAATAATAGCTTTGAAAGCAAATGAGTCAAATTGGAAAAACACGCACAACTCGACCTCATTACATTGGGCTATTATGGCTTCTGCTCTAACAGCACACACCAAAGTTCCAGGTATTGTAAAGCCTATTATGTTTACTGTCTTATAATAACCCGCTTTTCTGAAGAAAAGCTGGAAAGAAAGGGAGGCATTTAACAGAACGCCACTCGGTGTGTCGGCTGGGAATACTGAAGCACAAAGCCTTGGTTGTTTCCCCTCACCCCCCAACAATTCAGCAATCACAAAATTACACATACATATTTCATCTATCTATAAAGATAGCTTGACCAGAGACTGGTGAGGTGGCCCAGCAGGTAGAGGTGCTTGTTACCAAGCCTATGGCCTGAGTTTCATCCCCAGGATCCACACGGGAGAAGCAGAGAACTGGGTCCTGCACATCGTCTCTGCCCTGCACATCGTCTCTGCCCTGCACACTGACCCGCCACAGCACAAAGAGCACACACAACAACAAGGAAACAGATAGACAAGGCGGGGGAGATTGCTCAGCACTGAGGACAAGTAAGCACTCCACTGCAGATGTCCCAAACTCAATCCCATGTCAGGCAGCTCACAACCGCCTGTAACTCCAGATCTGGTGCCCCCTGCAGCCTCTGAGGATACTTGGGATGCTCACACTCCCACACAACACATAACTAAACATGATAATAACAACAAATATTTTTAAATTTTTTTTTTTTTGGTTTTTCGAGACAGGGTTTCTCTGTGGTTTTGGAGCCTATCCTGGAACTAGCTCTTGTAGACCAGGCTGGTCTCGAACTCACAGAGATCCGCCTGCCTCTGCCTCCCGAGTGCTGGGATTAAAGGCGTGCGCCACCACCGCCCGGCAACAAATATTTTTAAAAGGAATACATTTAATGTTTAAAACTTAAAATGGCACAACCAAAAAGCAGAACTGTCTTCCCTATGTCACCTCTCGCTGTCTGTAGAAACTCTACTTGGGCCAATCACTAGCGTGTTCTATATCAGCACACATGCAGGCAGATTCTATGTTGCTCATAGGTCTGAGTCATCATGCTCTGTCACAAAGCGTCTGCATAGAATATTAGTTCCTAGCTGAAACTTGATGCAAGTGAGAACGAACAAAACTTTGTACTGTAGCCAACTCGCTGTCAAACTGAGGGAATGTCCAGATCCACATTTCTGCCCCCGAGGGTAGTGTTTTTTTGTGGATTTTGAGTATAGTTAAGGTAAAAGTAAGAGACTGTTTTTGTTGTTGCTTTGGTTCGTTTGAGACAGGGTTGCCCTGTGTAGCCCTGGCTGTCCTGTAGACCAGGCTGGCCTTGAACTCACAAAGATCCACCTGCCTCTGCCTCTCTGAGTGCTGGAATGAAAGGTGTGCTCCACCACCTGGCTTTTTTTTTTTTTTTTTTTTTGGAGACAAGATCTTACTATGTACCCTGGCTGCCCTGGAACTCACTCTGTAGAACATGTTCGCTTGAGCTAACAAATGCCCACTTGCTGCCTCTCCAGTGCTGGAATTAAAGGCAAACATTACCATGCCTGGCTCTTTTCCTAAGGAGCCTTTTTATTAAATGGTATTTATTTATTTATTTATTGAGTGCATATGTGTGTGTATACATGTGGTCAGAGGATGATTTACAGGAGTCAATTTCCTTTCCACCACGTGGATCCAGGGAATTGAATTCATCTCATCAGGCTCCAAGCCAAGCATCCTTATCTATTAAGGCATCTCTCTGGCCCTCCTGGGCAAGCCTTAAAGAAAATAAATAAATAAATAAACAAACAAACAAACAAATCTATTTATCTATCTTAACCAGGCCAGATTCCAAGCCAAATCGATGAATGAAAATACTTTGCTATATGTCTTATTGTAAATTCATGACATAGCTTAAATTAGAATTTAAAATCTTAACTCTTTAAAGTTAGGGAAAACTGTTATTCATATGGATACAACTAAGCACAAATTTCAGCTGGATGTAGTGGTTTGTGCCTTTAATCCCAGTACTTGTTAGTTTGATGGAGGAGGACCATGGGTTTGAGATCAGCCTACATTAGAGATACTGTTTTTCTGTTGTTGCTATTTATTCGTGCTTTTGCTTGCTTTCATTTGTTGCTTTGCTTTGATGTGAGGTCTTGTTATGTATCGTTGGCTGCCCTAGAACTCCCTACATAAAGGAAACTAGCCTCTAACTGATCAGCCTCCTAAGTGCTGGGATTAAAGGTATACCAACCACTCCTGGGCACATATGCATACCCTGTCTGTAAATAAACAAGCAAAATAGGCTTGCACTATTCTCTATTAATAATGAGTATTCTATTGGTAATAAGGAACTTTAAAATTCATTTGACTATAATAGGCTTGATTCAGCAACCTAAATCTTTTAAGAACAAAGTAAGTCCCTAGTTCCTTCTTGTTATCTATTTATTTATTTTTATTTCTTTCTTTTTAAGACGGGGCTTTGTATAGCCCTGACTATCCTGGAACTTGCTCTGTAGACTAGGCTGGCCACGAACTCACAGAGATCTGCCTGCCTCTGCCTTCCCAGTGCTAGGATTAGAGGCATGCACCACCACTATGCAGCTGCATAAATATTTCTTACTCCACAGTTTTCTGGTAAATGTATTCTTTTTTTTTTAAAAGATTTATTCATTTATTATGTACACAACATTCTGCCTCGATGTATGCCCGCACACCAGAGGAGGGTGCCAGATCTCAGTACAGATGGTTGTGAGCCACCATATGGTTGCTGGGAACTGAACTCAGGACCTCCGGAAGAGCAGTCAGTGCTCCCAACCTCTGAGCCATCTCTCCAGCCCTGGTAAATGTATTCTGATATTTGTTTTCGCCGAAATGAATTCATTAAACATCAAAATAAGCGGAGTTCAGTGGCAGAATGTTAAAGATAGAAAAGAAGCCAGGCGGATTTCAATTTTTCTTCTGCTTCCCTGAACATAGGCAACACTGGGTTTGAAAAAGAAACCAGAGATAAAGGGCTTAAATAAACCATGTGTCTTACTGCCTGTCTTGGTCTGCACAGGTTGCTCTAACAGAATACTACAAACTGGGTCATTTAAAAACAACAGGAAGTCCCTCCTTAGCTCTCTGGAAAGAGATTAGAAAGCCTGAGCTGAAGGCAGTCATGATGCAGTGATTGACAGCTGCTCCTGAGTGTCACTGTGTTAGCGTACACAGCCAGGCAGAAGCAGCAAAAGCCTCTTCCTTATCTCTTACAAAGCCTCTGATTTGTAGAGAGCCATTGACTGAATCACCTTAACAGCTCTTAGAACTGTCACCATTCTCCATTTTCCAGATTTCTTTTTTAACAACAAATACAGAAGAAGTCCAAGGGCTGGTTGATTCTTCAATATGCTGAGCATCTAGTTGCTCCTGTACCAGCAAAGGAAATTAGATTCAGTGTTCTTGTTTTGCAAAGAAAAAAAGAGGAAGTGTTGTGGGACAATGCTCTTGTACACTATAAAGATTTATCACTCCTATTAGTTTAATAAAATGCTGACTAGTCAGCAGCCAGGCAGGAAAGTATAGGCAGGGCAAACAGACTAAGAGAATTCTGGGAAGACGAAGGGCAGAGATTCAGTCACCAGCCAAATGCAGAGGAAGCAAGATGAGAATGCCTCACTGAGAAAAGTTACCAAGCCATATGGCTAAACACAGACAAGAATTATGGGTAATTTAAGTTGTAAGAGCTAGTTAATAATAAACCTGAGCTAATAGGCCAAACCGTCTATAATTAATATAAGCCTCTGTGTGTTTCTTTGGGACTGAATGACTGAGGGACCAGGTGGGACAGGAACTTCCATTGACACTGATTCCAAGAAAGCTACACCGTCAATCTGATCACCTCCCAAAGGTCCCAAATCCCAATACCATCATCTTGGGGATTGTGATTTCAATATGTATATTTCAGGGGGAAACACATGCATCCCATAGCATTTCACCCTAAAACTCAGTATGCACAGGTTAACACTCAGTACATCTCAGTAGTTCTGAAGGCTGTTTTGGAACTCGCTCTGTACACCAGGCTGTCCTCAGACTCAGAGATCACCCTGCCTCTGCCTCATGGGTGCTAGGATTAATGACTTGCACCCATGCCCAGAAATAATTAATAATAATAATTCATTTTTCATTTTTAAACTGAAACACAACAAATAGACAGATAAATAAGAAAATAGATAGAATAAAATAATCTTCTTTGGCTTAAAGTTTTGTTCTTTGGGCCCCTGGAAACAGTTCCTGCTGCCTTTGTTTTGTTACCCTAGTACTTTGGCTTATCTGTCCCTGTGGATCTGCTGGGCACCGACCATGCCTTAGTTCTCTTAGTTTAGGATTTACAAGCCTGTGCTGACCCCCTCAACTGTGGCTCTATGGATATGTAGTCGTAGGAGTGCCCTGTCTGTGGACACTGCCCAGTGGGGTTCTCTGTAGTAGCCCTGCTCCGTGGTTCTCCTGGCTCCATGGTTCTAATCACACCTTTATACAGACTGATGGGTTTGTTCAGTCTGCACATGTTGGACCGTGGTTTGCCGGAGCCACACTGGGATGGCTGAAGAACACAGGAATACAGGAATGCTGGAGAGAGCCAGCCATGGAAGGTGGACCTGAACATCGGCAGTCTTGTCCTTTTCTTTTTAAATCTAATTGCGTATGTGTGCGTGCATGTGTGCACATGTGTGTGATAAGTGATATGAATCATGGAGTGGAGGCCATGGGATGACTTTCTTGAGGTGACTCTTTCCTTTCGTCTTTCTACTGGGATTTCAGAGCTAGAACTCAGGTCATAGGACTTGCTTAGCAAATGCCTTTACCCACAGAGCCATTTCACTGGCCCCTTCTTTGAAATCACTCTGCCCTCCAGGTTCCTATACTCTAGATCTGTGCTGGGAGGGGTAGTACCATGACTTCTGGAGTGACTTTGGGGTCATCTCTTCCTCTCCTGAGCAACCATTCCTTGTTTCTGCCTAGATGGCTGATTAATATGTCTGCTGTGCTGACCACAGCAGCTTCCTCTGAGACACTCCAGCCCTGTGAGAGGAAAACCATGCGGCAGATGATGGCACTGCCCAAGTAAGTCTCTCTCAAGCAGGGGCTTCAACCCAGTGTAACTGCACAGTAGTACAAAGAAGGAAGACAAAGTAGAGGAAGACCAACAAACTCACACATACCAAAGCAGGCGGACTTTGAGGAAAAAGATGAAAATAAGATTTTCACTTTTCAAAGAAAGTTTGGAAAGAACGGAGAGAGAAGGAAAGGAAAGAGATTTAAAGTCTCCCAGGTAAAAGTCAGCCTCTGTGAATTTAGAGCAGATCAAGTTCCTCTAGGGGAAAGAAATGAGAGAATTCAGAGACCCAGAAAAGCTGGAAGGCAATAAGCAAGGTCCAGGATCGATCAGTCAGTATCTGCACAGCATTCAGAACGTGTGTCCCTGGCTTTTCTCCCAAAGTTCTAGTGGAAGACTCAGCCGGAGTCAAGGGAATCAGACCAGGGGATTATAGGGGGAAGGAGGGGTTGTGAGAGTTTCCAAAACCAAGCGGTGGCGAAGACTAAAGCTAGGCTCAAATAGAAAGGGGACCACAAACAAAGGGAGGAGATAGGGGTGATGTGGACCTAGAAAGCCTCACAAAGATATCACCCAAACACCCCCTCGACCCAAATGAAGTCCACAGCAGGCATTATGACTCACACCTGTAGCTCCAGCACTCAGAAGGCTTAGGCAGGAGGATTGCCATCAGTCCACAGCCAACCTCCAACTAAAGCTAACAGAACAGAGGTGATGACACACACCTTTAAACCCAGCCAAGGCAGAGGCAAGTGGATCTCTGTGAGTCCAAGGCCGGTCTGGTCTACTTAGCAAATTCCAGGATAACATAGAGCTATAGAAGAGAGAAACCCTGTCTTAGAAAGAAAACAATAAGTATCCCAGGTCTGCACACAGGTCAGGTCTAGCACCTTCAATGCCACATTTAAGAATTGCTGTCCACACAGCAAACTGCTGAGAACAAACTAAATGTTTACTTGCAGGGGCAGCGGGAAAAGCGGTCATCTACCTTAACCGTGACACGATGAAACACCATGAAGCTGTCCAAGAACAAGACAGGACTATATACATAATTAGGGACTTGCCTCCAAATTATATTATTAAACTCATTTACTTTAAAAAAAAAGATTTTCACTTTTCATACAAATAGTGACAAATAGTTGAGAGGCCACACCCTAATCCTCTCCCATGTAGACAGCCTCTATTCTTTCTAACTTGAATGTTCAAAGACTTGCCAAATTTTTGAGTTCTGTTTTTCTTTCAATCAGTCGTTTTATCTTTTAATCATCCCTTTATTGTTACATCTTAGTGCAAGCAATCAAAAGGAACCTGCTTAGAGATGTCTTGAGTCAACCAATGTTTAGTGGGCCAGTAATGGTGCACACCTTTAATCCCAGCACTCCGGGAGGCAGAGGCAGGAGGATCTCTGTGAGTTCCATGCCAGCCTGGTCTACAGAATGAGTTCCCAGACAGTCAAGGGGAAAAAAAAAGTCAGTGTTTTGCATTCATCAATCATACTTTTCACGAGACACTAGATACAACATGAATCAAACAAGTTCTCCTATCATTATTATTAATTTGTTTATTTACTTATTTTTGGGTTTTAGAGACAGGGATTCACTAAGTATCCCTGGCTGTTCTAGAACTCACATTGTAGACCAGGCTGGCCTTTAATTTACAAAGATACATCTGCTCCCTAGTGCTTGGATTAAAGACACGTGTGCCACCACACCTGTCCCATAGGCCTCTTTATAAAAGAACACTAATTTTATCTGTGAGGACACAGCCCATGGTGACATAATCATCTCTCCAAAACCTTATATTCAAATTCCATCCTAACCCTAGGATTCCACCATAAATTATGGAAAGATAGAAACATGCTAACCAGATGCCAGTGAAAGCCCACAGTTGCTCAAATAGTTATTGAAATGTACTTTATTCTATTAACTTCCATTTTCCTCTTTGTTTGGACATCTTGTTTATACTAGGTGGCTCTGCCTTCTGGCAAATTCTCCAGATCCTTGTGTCTGGCTTCATTCACTCTGTGCTGTGCCTCCCTGCGAGACACAGACCCATGGACCACTGTAACTGCCACCACATTCTCCCGAGCGGCAGGATCCACTCATTTTAACTGAAGCCAAGAGTTTTCTACTGAACAACCACATGAATACCTATTGGTTGGTTGGCTGCTTGCTTGCTAGGGTCTGCTTGCTTGGCTACTCTGGAACATGCTATGTAGACCCGATAGGTCTCGAACTCAGAGATCTGTCTGTTTCTGCCTCTAGAATGCTGAGATCAAAGGTATATGCCACCCTGGCTGACTGAAAATACCTCTTAGAAACAAAGTTAAAAACAAAAACTCTTTTTTTCTCTTTCTCTGAATTAGTATCATATTCATAAAACAAGAACGTATTAACTTAAGGCTCCTGCCAACTCATTAAGATGAAGCTAACTGTATGATTCACCAGCTGAAGTAAGGATGAAAAAGAAACCATACAAAGTAGAGTGTTGGTTAAAAAAAAAAATCAGCTCATACCTACAATCCAAGCAGTTAAAGTAGAGACAGGAGGACTGGGAATACAAAGTCAGCCTCAACTACAGTGTGAGTTCACCGTCACCCTTGACTACCTGAGATTTTGTCTCTAAAAAGAAAATCATTACACCTGATGAACAAGAACCTGAGACTAGAAAGGTCCTGGTCTAGGGGACAACCTAGCACATTATTTTGCTAAAGGAACACAGCAACAAAATGACTCGTAGTGACGCATGTACATAGATCAGTGCCTCACTCAGCCTCCATCAGAGAAGCTCCTTCTTGCATTGACACACAGACCCACAACTGGACAATGTGCAAAAAGGGAGAGACTTTTGAACCTTCTGTCCTAAAAGGGATGTTTTCATCAAATCCCTCACCTCAGAGCTCAGGGATCTATGCAGAAGAGGAGGCCCAAAGATCGAAAGAGCCAGAGGTGATGGATGACGCCCAGGAGACAGTGTCTTCCAGACACCAAGGGACTGACGCACATGGAGCTCCCAGGGACTGTGGTAGGGCACAGGAGCCTCACAGGTTCAAGTCTGACAGCATCCCAAAGCTGAGAGGGAAAGGTGGAGTGCGGTCCAGTCTCTAACCAAGATGCCGTTGGCAATTGATAGCAAGTCCACACCCAGGAATTGTTGGTTGCCAACACAAAAGGAGCACCATGTTTTTTTTGTTTCTGTTTGTTTGTTCATTTATTTATTTATTTATTTTGGTTTGTTTGTTTATAGGTGAGAGGAAGACCATAAAGTTGGGTGGGTAAGGAGATGGGAAGGGTCTGGGATGATCAAATTTGATCAGCATTAACCGGGCGGTGGTGATGCATACTTTTGATCCCAGCACTAGGGAGGCAGAGACGGCCGATCTCTGTGAGTTCAAGGACAGTCTGTTCTACAAGAGCTAGTTCCAGGATAGGCTCCAAAGCTACAGAGAAAGCCTGTATTGAAAAAACATAAACAACAACAAAAAACATGATCAAAATACATCACATGAAAAATTAATAAAAAAATAAAGAAATTCACAGCTGAGCATGATAGCGCACACCTTTAATCCCAGCACTCAAGAGGCAGAGAGAGGCGGATCTCTGAGTGTGAGGCCAACCTGGTCTATAGAGGGAGTTCCAGGACAGCCAGGGCTACATAGAGAAACCCTGCCTCAAAATACGAAAAAAAAAAAGGAAAAAACAAAATTTTAAAAGAAAACTATTACATAAAGTAACAATAATATTAATGTTTTATGCGTTGGTTGTACGATCCCAAACATGAAGAAATTTTGAAAATAAATGAATGAGGGAGGTTTTTTATCTGAATTATTGACACTATTTGTGTATTGGTTATCGTATCATTTTTCCAATATTATTAATATTTTATCTGTTATCTAGTTCCATCATCAGAGTGTCTTTGCCTTGACACTATTGTCAATTAGGCCAGCAATTCTCTGCTATGGAGAGCTTCTCCTCTGTATCACAGGCTGTGCAGCAGCCTCTCTGGTCCTTACCCAGTATATCGTAGCTGTGGCAATCAAACATACCTCCAGGCCCCGCCAACTGTCCCCAGGGAGGAAACAAAGTCACCCTGGTGGAGAAACACCATTCGCTATGAAGTTACTGCTACCCAAATATTTTGATTCTGTTTGTAACTATTGCCGACTACTCTGACGGCATTAACCATGCCATGATTCAACATGGATCACCATGATTAAAGAAATTACATATCCATTCTGGCTCTCAGGCACTTCCTGCCAGTCTATTAGGTAAAGACGGTGAATATTCAGGGGGAGAAATTCCTATAATTAGAAAAAAAAGATTACATGAAGGATATCAATTTTAGTTGTGGATGGGGATCAAATTACACTCATTTGTTGAAGTGGACAGAAGGACTCAAAGACAGTGGTTATTGTTTTCCCGCCTGCCACACAGCAGACACTAGCGTGGGCTTGGAAATGGAAATGTTCCCATTTACTTGTGCTGCGGGAGAAGAGATGCAGGGACTCGCCACACACTGATCAGCCATGATCGCTTCCCTTCCCTGTCAATAATAATTTTTTCTTACTGCCTCTAAAAAATAATCTAAAACACACATTCAGTGACACCCACCACCAAAATGTCACCGTGAAACTAAACACATATTCAGTGACACCCACCACCAAAATGTCACCGTGAAACTACCATTAAACATCTCACTTCTATTTCATCTAAATAAACACTAACAGTGGTTATATTCAATATCATAAATCATAAAGAGTTTCTGTACCACTGTTCCTCTAGAACGTGGTGATTTTTACCTCATCACCATGGATGGTAGACAGTCTTTTGTCTCTTCTGAATGTCCCTGTCCATGTGGGATAAGATAATTAAACACTACCCATAAGTAACATTAAGTTTTTAGAGGACCTACTTTTCTAAACACTCGGTCTTGATTTGTAACTCTAGTCACCAATTTTTCTTTTTAAATTTTGGAAAACAAAATGTGACTTTTTAAACTTACTTCATTTGAAATGCCTCAAAAAAAGGAAAGCAAAGAAAAGACTATGGAGGGTTGCTGGGATTGCATTCATCCCAGCATGCCCCACCACTGTTCCTTGGATGGCAATCACAGGACCCAGACATCAAGCTGTGGAAGAGACTCTTCCAAGCTACAGCATCTGGCTCTTTGGCAGACTGAACAGGCAGTTGCCCTGGTGGCTTTGGAGTTGCCTCTGGGTCTGTCACAGAGTATGGCTGCTGATGGAGGATCTGGATTCTTGTCCCCGTTTTCATTTTGCCATCTTTCTTCTATACCTTTTGGGCATCAGAAGCTTCCCGCTTTTCCATAAGCAAATGCTGCCCTCAGAAGCCTGATGGGTCTTTCCACTGACCCAGTTGTACTTGGGGAAGTATTTCCTTTCCACTTCTTACATCCCTTACAGAAGTAGAAAGATAGGCAAGCATCTTGGCATCAGTAAACCAAGCTTTCTACTTCATACCCCACCTGCAGAGAGAATCAGAAACTAATGTTCTGTTCTCAGTCCTGAAAGTCGTAAGCCTGTGTTTTCACCATCTTTACTCCCAGGAGAATGCCTTTGCCAGTTACATTTGATAAATTCGTATTTTCATTAAGAATATCTAGCTAATCTCAAGGAAATTTTCCTTGTTCATTCTGATGATTGTACAGTCTAAGCTGGTAAGGGGTTTTAAGACCATGGGGGCCTGAAGGATCCATGAGCACCTATAAGCAAGGCTCTTGGGAAAAAGCAGGCACCGTCATCAGCTCTAGAACCAAGGAGCTCTTAAGTCTCTTGGATCTGAAGGAAACTTAAGGCCAAAACTGGAAAGTAAAGAATGAGGGTTTCTGTTTTTTTGTTTTGTTTTAGCGACAAACAAACCAAACCCCCTCAGCCTTCTGATTAAATTTCATGAAGAACATTAATCAATTCCCCCCTCTGCCGCCCAAGACTATGCCTGGCTGCTGTGATCAAAAGACAGTACAGCTATGGGTAAGGACACAGCTCAAGGTTCTCCAAGATGCCCAGGGATATAGGCAAGCAAGATTGCTCTAGAAGAGGCAGAAGGCGGGCATTATAACACTGGCCACCTCTAAAGAGACGCTGCTCAAATCTGTCGCTTGACCACCATAGCCAATATCTCCTCACCTAAGGAATGATAACCATCATCATATCTGTTCTATACACAGAAAACAAGTAAAACAGGAAGGGGAAAATCTTGATAAGAAAAATTGTATCAAATGCAAGTTGTTACATGGGAAATCCTAAATTTAAAAGAAAACAAAACAAAACTCATGAGCTTCCAAAATTGCCAAGTAGTTGAAGGTAAATATGTAATAACCATTTCTAACTGAAATAGGGAATTTTAGAAATCACAGCTGTCATTATTTTGAACAATTTTTGTATTCTTTAAAAAAATAAGTCTATAA
The DNA here is from genome assembly GCF_037038515.1 of Microtus pennsylvanicus. Taxonomy (NCBI): domain Eukaryota; kingdom Metazoa; phylum Chordata; class Mammalia; order Rodentia; family Cricetidae; genus Microtus; species Microtus pennsylvanicus. The sequence goes on from NC_134593.1 coordinate 7,978,861, forward strand.
TGGTGATAAGACATATATTGGACCCATAACCAACTGGTTTTAGTCCTAACTAAAAAATAAAAAAATAAAAAACTTTTGTTGAGGAGCACCCAGTCTCTCTGTACACATTCATACTCAGTTGCCCTACCTGAGGTTTTAAAAGACAACAAACTTGCAGAATAAGGGTCCCGCACTTTCCTGAACTGGGAACAACTCTACAGCTTCCCCTCACTGCAGTGAGAGAGCAGTGCCCGCCCTCCCAACCTCAAATGGGGGCGGTGATTCGTCTTGCAAGCACAAGGTCCTGGGTTCAGTTCCCGGCCCTGGAATAAAAGAACAAACAATTCTTGACAGTTGCCTAATATATAGTAGCTTTCCAATTGTGCTTACTGAATAAATGGATAAGTGTGAATTCATGTTATAATCCACTTTTTAAAAAAATGTGTGCTCTGGAGACCTCTTGGATTGATAATCACCATATTTAGATAAATTGGGGATTTCAGGGGAAATTATTGCATGCAAAAATAAATATATCCAATCTACCAAGTGAGAATAATTTTTCTATTGAGCCAAATACACAATCTCATTTAAAGACTTTTTTTTTTTTTTTGGTTTTTTCGAGACAGGGTTTCTCTGTGGTTTTGGAGCCTGTCCTGGAACTAGCTCTTGTAGACCAGGCTGGTCTCGAACTCACAGAGATCCACCTGCCTCTGCCTCCCGAGTGCTGGGATTAAAGGCGTGCGCCACCACCGCCCGGCTTTAAAGACTTTTTGGAGAGCTAGCAAGGAGGCTCAGAGGGTAAAGGTGACTGCTGCCAAGCCTGGCAACCTGAGTTTGATCCCCAGGACCCATATGATAGAAGGCGAGAACCAACTCCCACAAATTTGTCCTCTGACCTGCATGCATGGCACATACATGCCTAAGCACATGCCGCACACACACAATTTTGTAAAAGTAATAATAATCATAGTGAAGATGTAAAGTTGTGCGTAGTGTTTGCACGTGATCCTAGTACTAGGGAGACCAAGGAGAACTGTTGTGAATTCAAGGCCAACCTGGGATATATAGAAAGACCGTCTCACAAAGCCAAGAAACAAGAAAGGAACACTGCGTAGAAAATGCTGCATAGCCTAATGTTAAGCGTTTGGGTCGTCATTTGGAGTCTACAATTGACTAACACAATTACATCTACACAGTGCCAAGCACCAAAACATTTAAACATACTTCTGAAATCTTGAGCATAATGGGATTGCTTGATTTATAATAGGGGAAAGCAAGTAGTGTCCACAGATTCTCTCTTTGTTGGGGAAACTTACATCTAAGAATTTGATACTGCTGTCTAGTTGCTGAAACACTGGGAAAGGACCATGCCACATCTTCAGACCAGCCTCTTTCTTCTGTATTTCTCTGATGTGTCTTATGCATCAAGAGAGCAGAACCAAAAGGAAGCTGCTTTCCCAAGAACCATCCAAAATACAGCACCAACACTTTGTGTGACCTGTGTGTTCCTTCAGTGATGCTTCTAATGTTCAGGTGTGGGAGCTGAGACCTGGAAGCAATTTTACCTTTCACTGTTTTGTTTGTTCATTAGTTGAAGAAGCTGCCAGGAAACCGCCTTTTAGGATACGAGTTACTGTCTGTTGCTGAACTAGCTTAAATGGTATTTCAGAAATTATTTAGGAATGTCATTATTGAGTAGCTATCCAAAGTCAGTCACATATAAAGATGCTTTCTAACATCCATGGGTTAAATGGCAAGAAAATACAAGTGAGGGTTCAAACTATCCCCTAAGAGAGAAGCATTACCCACTAGTCCAGGACGCTAGTTCCCTCTTACCCAACTGATTCTCATGGTCTCCTTAAAATCAGACACTAGGGCTTCGTGGCAAGCAGCAAGTGTCAGAGGACTTTCACTTGAAGAGCATGAAAAATGAGTTTGAAAGGATGAGGGAAAGCTCTGGATACATTGTGCGTGCGGGGAGGAGAGGCTGTTCACAGACTGATGTGGGGAAGGTGGAAAGAAGGTTCCTGCGTAGTTGAACAGGCTTTCACTCAAATCTGGTGACAATGCTGAATCCCACCTGCCTGGCCTAAGAGAGGGAGCAGGGTGGCTTGGGCGGGGGAAGCTGGGAGGGAAGCCAGGCCTGATTGTCTTCAAAAGCTCTGAGAGCCTGCCTAACCCATGGCCAAAGGAAAGTCTGCAGAAAAGTGCGTGGAGAGAGAGAGCAGGACGTATTTAGAAGGAGCATTCCGGTGACGGTTCCCTTCAAGGGAAAGGAAGGGAATGTATCCTTTTGGGCCTTAGAGAATGGTCCCTGACTTCTCCAGGAGGCTGGGTGTGTACCAGTGCTTTAGGGCAGCTTCAGAAGTCTGTCTGGTCCTTTTTTTTTTCTTGGACTCACGCTCCAGGTCCCAGCTCTACACCTCTCCCCTATACTGCAAGTGACTGCTGGAAATCATAAGCCTAGGGACTGCCACCGAAGATTCAGGCTGTCCAGCAGACCCTTGATTAGGAAAATGATGGCCTGGCTGCTTCTATGGCCTGTAGCTGCTCCCTGGTCCCCATCAGGATAACAGTGGAAGGGGGGGGGCTCCACTAATGGGCGCTCCCCCTCTCATCTGCCTAAGCCCTAAGCCCGGGGTAGGAGGCTGTGCTTGAAAAGGAACTTGGGGCTGGGTTGATTCCTGTGGCTGCAGGAGGGCTCTCCAGAGAACATACATTCAGAGTCTGCCCCTCTCCCGGTTTATCCTGTGCCCGGCCCAAGGGCCAGGGGACTGGGAATACAGCTTGAGTCCCCGATTAGGAACGCTGGTGGTGGCGGTCCCAGGCCCCGGACTCAGCGTCGTGTTCATTCCACGCCAACTCGCCAGTCAGGGTTCCCTTCCTGCCCTGGCTCCGGGAGACCCGCCACCCTAGCTCCGGGTGCAAATTCTCAGTAGGCCTGCCTCCCTTCGTCCTCGAAGGCAAAGCTCAGAGCGTGCCGCCGTGCCTTACTAGCCCCGAATCCGAACGTGCCAGGGTCTAGGACAGGTCGCGACAGCCCCCTCAAGAAACCCACGCGCGACCGCGAGCGCAGAAGCAGACACAGAACCAGGTGCTCGTACACGCACACATAACACGCTTGCTTTGCTTCCCCACGCCGGGGAGCAAAACTTGCAGCTTTGCCCGGGTGACCGTGTGCGCTCAGACCTTTCTAGCCCAACGCTACCTCGGGTGGACAAGATTTCCCCCGTAACTTCTCCACTCAGAAGGCAGCCCAGCCTACTTAGTTAAACTCCTCAAAGTGCACCAGGTGGCTTTCGGGCCCCCCAAATCCAGCAGATCACCGGGCCAGCAGCCGCCCTCATCCAGCTCTGAGCGCGGGCGCGAGGTTTGCGCCACATTCGGACACCAGAGTGTCTATCCCGGAGGCGCTACCCGGTACCCAGAGGCACCGGGACAAAGTCTCTCCGCCGCCGCGCCACACAAGCTGGGGGAAAAAAAAACGCCAGACCGAAGCTGAGCCTGGGCCTTGCATCTTAAGAAACCCCAAGTAAGGGATTGGGGAAGTGGGGAAGAAGGGAGTCTGGGGAGATTGCACCGAGTGCCTCAGGTAGGAGCCCTTCTCCCGGACTCTGAAGCAACTGCATTAGAGTTAATGGCAGCCGCCTGCTTCTCATTATTAATTGTCTTTGTGTTTGGATAAAGTATGTAATCTTCTTCCCGACCACACCATTAAAATAGGTCGCCTTTTCAATTAAGGACTATTGTGAGGACAGCAGTCAGTTTTGCTAATGAAGACACATTATATTTTCCCTTAAAAAATTGAAAGGAAGAAAATCCTAGTTTTTCATTAGACGTGATTATGGATAAATACATGAAGGTTTCCCTAAAATTCGTGCAAACGTGTAGTACATTAAACGGCAGGCTTTTAAATAAATTGAAGTGTCTGCAGATAAGAGGAAAACGTGGCTAGCGAACAATTTCAAGTCCACTTCGTTCAGATTTGTAGAGGCAAATACTGTGAGTTCATTTTTTTTTCAGGTGCACTTAAAACAGATAAAACAATTTGCTATCTGAAAATACGTCTGTGCACTTTGGGGCGGGGGGGGGTGCCCTCCTAGCTTACGGATGAGCTCTGAAACCTAAGCTGCGAATACTGAGGTCTGCAGCCTTTCCATGGATACCTCAGCTCCATCACTCACTAGCAAAGTGCGTGGACTATGCCTACAATTAATTTTTGCTTCCTTCCTTCCTCGACCCCCCCCCAAAGCAAATGGAAAACTAATAACTATGATGGAACTGCTTAAAATTCTATCCTTTTGCAACAAGAAGTTCTCTGGTGTTGTAAAACATCAAAAGTGACAAAGTTCTAAGCTCAAAGTTTGAACAAAAATTGGACATCCGCCTCCACAGATGTGAGGGTAGAAAGTTTGGATCCTTGAAAAACTGAAATATGTGTGTCAGCCACTAGCTAGTCTGCAAACTGGGGACTGTACGATGGAAAGGACCTATCAAGAGTAATGTGTTCTTAGTTGGTTTTTAAAAATAGAGTTTTTTTGGTTTTTGGGTTTTGCTTGTGGAATACTGTTTCAAATAAATAAGTCTCTGCCTCATTCAATGTGAGAAGTCTGATAGGAACCACATTGAGACTAGCATTTGAAGGAGAGAGAGAAAAAAAAAACACGCCAAATTCTTCTAAGCAGAAGAAAGAAGTCCCTACGAGCAGCCGGGCTTTCCTTTGTAAGGCGACATCAGTGGTTTCTTGCACACATGATTTTTTTTTCCAGGTTTGGGGTGTTATGTCTTTTAAATATTGAACTCTCTCTCCTTTTTTAATCAACTAGCTCCTTAAAATGATCTGCAAAGAGTGGGAAATTAGATTTTCGATTAAAACCTTATCCCATCTCGAAGGATTACTTTATATTGATTCCTAAATATGGCTACAATTGATGGGCTCTAATTAAAAATCCAAAGAAAAAGTCTGCCATGCCCATATAAAAGGAGCTTTTCATATAGGGAAATAAAGCTTGAAACAGGTTACAAATAAAAGATTAGAGTTTTATCCAAACTAGTTTAAAGCTTCACTGTGCTTTTCTTTTCTTCTTTTTCTCCTTTCTTACAAAACCAGTCCTGGGTCTTTTTTCGCCCAGTTTTAAATGAAGTTTGCAAACAGGCGATATATTGGCGTGTAATGGTTATTTTGCATCAGCTCTATAGCTCAAGACTGCTGCCTGCATTAGAATTGATTTCAAGGAAACTTTAAGACTAGCAGATGAAAATTATGTAAACTGACTGCCACCATCCTTTATCAATCTATTCACACACACACACACACACACACACACACACAATCTCCCACACTCACACAAGCCACACAAGCCTTTACTCTCCCTCACCCTAACCCTGCCCTGAACACACCCTACCCTTGGTCCTCAAACTCCCTGGACAGGCGCATAGCTCCTAGCTCACACTCAGCTCATAAATGTCTCACAGCCCACACCTCCCACTTGCCACACAATCTTAATCCGTTACATTCCGGAACAACATGGCACTCTTTTCCTCTTTCTTCCTTTTCCATTTTTTTTTTGCATTTGGAGTTCGGCTTCTGCTCTTTTATCAACTGCACACACAATTCTACCTTTGAAGTCATTTCTTTTTCCTTTACCATCTTTTCTCAAGCAACCTAAGTACAGGGTCTGAATGACCCCACCCTGCCCACATTGCCAATCTTAAATCCTGTATTTTTTCTTTAAAAAAATAATCAGAATTAAGTTTGGCAAGTTTTAAAATAAAGTCACATCTAAAAAGCTAGTGAAGAATTACTCCTTTTTCATGGTGATGTTTCTCGGGCAAACTCCTTTTTCATGGTGATGTGTGGCCCCCTTCCAACTGTCCACTGAATTGTTGAAAAGATTTGAAATTAATCTTTATATTTCGGAAGTTGGTGTTCAGGGAGTCTAGCTGCCCCCCTCCAACTGTGCTCTTGTGAGATGTGGGGTTTCTTTTTTAATTAGCCGGGAAGGCTCCAGAGATGGTTTTTCTCCCCTCCCCCACCCACTCCCATAGTTAATAAACTTGGGGGAAAGTTTGGAATATTTTAAACTAGTCTGGCATTTTTGAATGAAGAAAAATAAGCCCAGTTAGCGATATACCTAAATCCAGACTTCAAAACCTGAATATCAGCCGTAATCTGGTAAGTGCATACAAGCCTCGACAAATAATTTGATTCCCCGCGCATAGCTTCTTTCCATTTAGCTTCTGAACCCCTAGATCGCATCTGTCTAGCAAGGTAATTGCACACATGGCAATTAAAACCCACCCACTTGTTAATGAGAATTACTGAAAATACAAAGCATGCCACCATTAAGTCAGATCCACAGACAAAGCTTTTGTTTTTTGCTTTTTTTAAATGTGAGAAAAGTTAGACTCTGGGTAAAGGAAATACAATGAATAGTAAGTATATTGGAGGCTCAAGAACTTACTGAACATCAAGAGACGTTTCCTTCCAAGGAGTCTTTTTCTCCCATCAAGCTTCTAAGGTTTTCTGTGAAACAGCCCAACCTCCCCCCCCCTTCCCCCAAAGCCAGTGGCTTTTGTCCTGACCTAGAATAGAGTTTGTGGCAACGGTACCTGAGCCGGGCTGTCTGCAGTTTCCAAACTGACAAGAAGAGACTGGAAGATAAAAGCGTGTTCTTACAGGTGAAGAGCAATTTCGCAACTTTTCCAGGCGACACAGGAGAAAGCTTGCCTGCTACCAACTGCTGGAGAGTCTGGGCAGAATTCCTCTAGAAAGAAAAAGAAAAGTCTTTTCCCCCTTCCCTCCCTTGTCTACATCTCTGTCTCTGGCTCTCCTCCTCTCTCTTTCTCTTCCAGATCCAGTCTTTTGAGAGCTGCAGCACATTGCTAGGCTAAAGGGAAATTCTCTTTGATAAAGCGGTGTTTCCAGCTTCGGGGTTTTAAAACCTAAATCTATATTCAAATCTGGCTGAAGGTGTGTTCTGGGATTTATGAAAGCCTCTTAAAGGGGTAAATTTACCAAACCGTGACAAAATCATCACAATCTTACTTTAGACATCTGAAGTGGATGAGAATTTTAAAGAGACCCTTGTTTATTTAACACTGTCCATTTCCAACTGGTGGTTTATTGGCCCTGTATTTCTGCAAAGTTATTAGACAGCGGGCAAGGGAAGAGCGGGGGCTGCGTGCTGCCAGTCGCTGAAGGGGAAAGCCCTCCCACGCGGCATCCAGCAGAATCCTCCGCTGGCGAGAGCACTCGGGAATTTTCAGGGAGGTTCGGCTGCTTTGGGTCGTCTCGGGCGACAGCCCAAACCTTTATTTGGAACTTGAGGTGTTCTCAGTATCTGGACTTCTACTGCAGATGGATTCCTCTTCGATTTTTTTTTTTCACTTGGAGAGACTCACAAGTCTTCCCCCTATTTCTTTACCGTACGCCACCTCCACGGTCCCCGAGGCCTTGGTCCACCTCATTCACAAGATTCGTTTTTTTTTTTTTTCGCCCTTTGATGCTTTCAACATCGTTTTTGATCAAACTGGGGAGAACTCTTTTCTCGGGTGAGAAAGAAACTCTTCTTCAAGAGATTCTTGTGAACATGCCCTTCCGTCATCCAAAGCACTGTGGCTGGGACAGAGAGCTAGGACCTGCCTTCCCACAGCCAGCGCCACGCGGGACAACCGCCTGGGACCCTTCGCCCCCCATGAAAGGCCTTAGGGACAGACGCCAGGTGTTTCAGCACAATGGGGGCGGGGTAACAGGGAAAGGTCCGTACTCACCCCCACCCCCTACAGCCTAGGCCCCCACAAAGTCGTGGCTCCAGGGTATGCGACAACCAGGAGTTTTCTTCGGGATGGACCTGCTGCGAAGTAGCCAGGAGGAGCTGGACAGGCCCGGGGGCGCTCCGGGGTTCGTGGAGCCTCCGGGACCCAAAGCTCTTAAGACACACCTGCAAGTCTGCTGCGGCAGCCGAGTGACCAGCCCCAGGCCGAGCCGGAGTCGAGCCTAGCCGGGCTGCGAGAGCTTGCCGCCTCGTGCGCACTCCCGTAATTCGCTAATTGCTGTAAATCCCAAGGACGGCCACATTTGATTACACATACAGTATAAGAACCGACAACAAAGCGACGAATTAATTACCGACTTCATTAACATAGGTCCCCAAATTAAAGGCAACGAGCTGTTTCTTTGGGCCCACTAGCAGTGGTGTCGGTGGTGATTGAGGTAGTAAGGGGGTGGTGGGGTTTGGGTGTTTTTTTTTTTTGTTGTTGTTGTTGGGTTTTTTTTTGTTGTTTTTTTCCTTCAGCGTTGGGAGTTGTGAGGGAAACCTGCTCTCTCCGCATCACTCCCCCGCCTACCCTCCATTCACACACTCTCAGCAGTGGCATTTGCCCCCATCCCCTAATACTCTGTCCAATCTCCTTCTGCACTTCTACAAAACTCAAGCGCTAGTGAAAGCTGCCGGGTTCTGGATGCGGACCTGACAAGCTGAGCTGGTTTCCTGGTCCTGACGAATCCGCGTTCCGGGGTTTGAGCCTCAGGCTCGGGCGTCTCCATCCTTGTTAGCTCCAGGCCCAGCAACAGCAGGAATTTGTTCTTATGCAGAAACTGTTTCCAGTGGGAGCTTTTGCCACCCAACTTTCACACCCGAGAGATTTGAAATAGCCCCTCTTTGGCCCACAACCAGCCTTGGGGGTAGATTTGGGAGTTGGCGATTTTTTTTCCCCATCTTGCTCTGGGCTTCTCAAACTGAAAAATCAAGCATGGAAACCCAGAGCTCCGAGACCGGGAGTTATTCGTAAGGGGTTGAAGAACACCGAGGATAGGAGGTTTTCAAATAATTAGTTCACAGCCTTGTGGATTTATCTCTGTCTTCACTGAATGTCCACACCTCAGTCCCGGCTTCCTTCCTCATAGGCTTTTCTCTCGGCGCCGTCTAGCCCTGTTTATGGGGACACAGTCGTATTTTTAAGCGTCAGCCTGAGTTTGAGGGAACCTGCTAATGTTGGAGTCAAAAATCGGTTACCTCCCCTCCCACCCTTTCCGGTTTTGATTTAAATCTTTTCATTTTCCTGTTTTACGTGGTTTTGCTGTCCTTCCCCTAAAATAAAAACGAAAAAAGAGGACAAGAAAGGGGTGTAAAGGAAAAGACCGAAGGGGAAGGCCTTCCTGTCCATCGTGCTAATTATACAATTAGTTCACATGCTCCGGCCCATAACGTATATTTTAAGGGCAGCCCAATGTTTTTAAGAACGTTCTGGTAGTGTCGGAGGCCTGGATTTGTTGCCTGCTCTTCCCCCCGTGCAGCAGCGGCCTGTTTTCCTCCCCCTGTTGTGTGTTTTTATTATTTTCCCTCTGGCTTAGATGTGTCAATCATTCTCTCCCTGCCATTGGTTGGAGAGTTTGCGTCAAAAAGTTGCCAGAGAGGCGCTTTCTCAGCAAATCTCCCTGAGAGCGGAACCTTCCTCAGCTCCAACTCAGCCTCCACTGTTATTAAAAATAAAAAATCGCTAGAGCAGCTCGGTCGCCACGTCTACTTTGTACGTATCGTAGACGGACACACGCTTGTTTACAACTCTCATTTTCTCTTCTCTAAAAAAAGGAGTACTTTTTTTTTTTTTGCTTATGTTTGACTTTTTATGGAAGGGTGAAGACTACAAGGTTTTTAACTGAATACTCTTGGTTTCTTCTAGGATAGCTGGCTATTTGGAATTTTGAAGGATAATTTGATTTTTTTTCTTTTCTCGCCTCCAATGCGGCTGTAAGGTAAGTGTCCGTCTGTCTTGTCTATGGCGCTATCTTTGTGTTCCCCAGTCTGCAGGGACTCCCCGCACCTCCAATAGACGTTCTTGTGCAACTCTGAGGATGTAAAGTTCCTCTCTAGCTGGTGTATTTTTTTTTTCTAGGAGAATTTTAAGGCGAAATAATGGCCATCAGGAAAATTTAAAGATCTGTAGAAGAGGGCGGGAGTGGGAGGGAGCGAGAGCGCGTGCTTCTGGGGGTCACCGCTGCGGCGGAACGTCGTGGAAATCCTACGAGTCTAATCTGGGGTGTTGGGGAGGGGTTTTGTTCTTATGACCACGCTATTCATGGCTTCTCCTCGCGAGCTTTGTATTTTGGCCCCTAGGTTAGCTGGAGTCCTTAGGTTTGATCCCAAGGACATTTTTAGAGTCTGCGACAAAATGATCCTTGTGCACGTACCTAGGTTGGTAAATTCAAACAATGCTAATAATGTGGGCGCTTCCGAAGGCCGGTGAGCCGGAAGCCTGGCTCCTCGGTCAGTCGGCTGGGACCTCGCGGGTTGCCTCTTGAGCCCCCAGTCAGCTGCCCGTGCCGAAATCCGAGCGGATAACCGAGGCGGGAGCGCGGGCGTCTGGTTACTCCCGCGCTGCCTGAGCTTCCTTCTTTCGTCCCCTCTTCACCTAGCCTAGAGCAGCTCGGCTCGGCGCCTCTTAAAGCTTCTAGGGCTCTTCAATTCTTACATCACTCCGTCCTTATCCCTCGGGGTGCAGCTCCCCCACCCTTGGCACTGCACACTGTGGTCGTTGTCCCCGGGACAGATCACCAGGCCGAGACCACTAGTTAGACAGGGTTTTAGATGCGACTTTGCCGGGGGTAGTTCAGGGCACGCGCGTCGCAGCCTCTGCGCGCACCTAGGACGGTCAAAAGTGGGGGTGAGCGCCTGACTGCTCCCAGTCAGCAAGACCGGAATTCCTCCTCTGAGATCTGGGCTTCTCGGTCGTTCTGGATTTGGGGTAGCGTCGTGGGCCGCTGCGCCCTCACGTAGTGCGTTCTCAAGCTCAGGGACAATAATGGGGGTCCTGGGTCAAGGCCGGCCTCTGCTCTCGGCCTGCCTATGAAGAACCATCAGAAGGTCCCCACTAACACCCGGCCTGGCCGATGACGGGTCGCGCGGCAAACTCCGAAGAAGTGGCGGTGTTTGATGCGTTCAAGTGACTATTGAAAGCTAGGGCCCGATTTCGCGACACTTTTTTCTGGAAACCCTAGAGCCCCTATCGGGACACGTCCTTTATAGAGAGAAGCAGTGTGCGGACAGAAGGCCCAGACGCGTGGACCTGCGGTGGTTGGTACACCACTTGGGGAGGGGACCCAGAGAGGAGCTTGAAACTGTGTCCTCCAACTCAGAGCTTTGGGAATGGGTCAGGATTTCGCCGGCTCACTTCGGGTCTTTTTCTGGTCACCGAAAGTTCTTAGCACAAGAGTGGAGTTGAGCAAACTCCTTCACCAAAGTAAGGTAGACTTCCAGGCCTCTCCTTCCAAACCTAGCATCCGGGCTTCTCCAAACTGTAATTAATAATCAAGACCAACCATTTTGGCACACCTCTTTCTCCTTCCCTCGCGGATGGTGAAGTAGTTGATTCCCCGAGGCCAGAAACTCTCACTCGAGTTAACCCGGCAGAGGCAAGCGCCGGCTGTTTTCCAAATGTCCGCGTACCTCTTTTCTTCCTCCCCCCAGTTCTTGGTCCTCTTCCCTGCCGCAGGCCAATCACCAGTGCACGTAGTTTTGTTTCCTCTACATCATGCAGAAAATTAATCAGCCAGGACGAGAAGCAGAGCTGAGCACGACCGCCTGTAATTAAGGGACGTGTGCCCCTCGGATTATCTCGTTAGTTTATCAAGAAAACATTTATTATAATTAATTCTCGGACGAGGTAATTATTATTGAGCGAGGAACAGCAACTGGTAGATGGGCTTCTTGGAAGAAAAAAAAAACACTAAGGAGGAGGGGGTACAGAGGGGGAAGCGACAGATTGCACGAATTGACCGTTAGATATAAGGCTGCGCAGGCCGGCGCAGGCAGTGGAGAGGGACCCTGGGCGTCAGGGCTGTTGATCTGCGGCGCTGCAGGGCAGGGACGCCGGACCTAGTCGCTTGGAGGTGAGGGCACTCGGGGACTCGCCACGCTACCGCCGTTTCCTCCTAGGTATGCGCTCTCAGAAGCCACCTCGCCTCGCGGTCACATTAAGTCTTAAGTCTTAGAAGGGCGTCCCCACCCCCACCCCTCTTTGCACTGTGCGTGGAGAGGAAGCTGGGTGGAATCCTTACCGGACTGAAAGTTAGATGGAAGGGCCCGCAGCCGTCTTCTTCCGTCTGCGTTTATTATCTAGGTTGGCTGTGAAGAAGTCCCCGCGGTTTGGGTTTTCTCTCCCCTTTTTTTTCCCCCAGGAGGAAAAGTGAGAACAGGTTACCCTGAGATTGTGAACCATTTTGACTCTCCAGGAAGGATCTCCTTTATGGTGGAACGTAGATAGGCGTTTATCAAAAGATGTGTTTAGGCATTTCTAATTGGGTGAAAGCTAGGCCTGTAAATACATTTCCCCATCTTAACATCAGATATGATTTTTGGTTCCTATACTTTTGGTTCAGAACTTTTTCAAGGGGGTAAGGATGTTTTCAAAGAACTTCCACTTTAGAGTAGAGACCATCTAAATAAGCAATGACTGTTTTTAAATAGTGTTAACTTTCACAGCCCCAAACAGCTGGCTCTTAGGAGGAGGAATATAGTGTTGTTGTTGTTTTTTAAGAGCAACTAGCTGTGCCAGTAATAATCCAGTTCTTTAAGGAGGACATTTAAGAAATCACATTTTAGGGTGGGAAAACGTGACTTGTGTTCTGAATTTAAATCAGGAAGAAGTCGCAGTTGTTGAGTTCTGTTTGAGAAACTTTTGCCTTGGTCTGTTAAGCGAGGTAAATATGAAAATCTACCGTCCTTAAATTTATTATTAGGATTTCATTATGAAGGTGAAAAAAAAGATAACTCACAATCTTGTAGCCGCCATTTTAAGGAAGTTTCTAAGAGTGTCAAAGTTTCCAAGCAGAGATTTTGGTAAAATAGGTGCTGAATTTTAGGAAAATAAAAGCCAGTCTTGGATGCTGCCTGCCTATATTAACATAGCTCTGGGGGAGGGGACTCAGCAAAGGAACAGAAATAACTTTTCCTTTTCTTTCAAGCTCTTTTTTGTGTATAATTATAGGAACCTTGGAAGGTAGAGAGAAATCTTATTAGTCTCATAGGATTTGAATGTTTATCTATTTTGAACCTAAAATGTGGGAAAGGCAGCTCCTTTTAGCAGGAATCTGGTGCAGCCTCTGAGAACCCCAAATCCCCTAAAATCTGCCTCCCCCAGGATCTGCAACTCCTTATCAAAATCAACATGGAAGCAGCTTGCCCTACCAAAGTATCCCTTCCCACTTGCAAAATGTGGGGGCCTACTGTTTTTCTGATTGGTGTCTAACTTCAACATTTCTGGCAAGCCCCATTCCAAGCCTGAAGACTTTTTTCCCCCCAGTATGTTTAAATTAAATATTTGATGGGTGTCACTTAAAAGTTAAATACTTGTTTGTTTAGCTATAGTTCTTTAGACACATATAATCAAGGTCCTACAAAACCCTAATAAATCTGTTACTTACCTCAAAATCTAATTATCCAGACTACTAATTAGGTGAAAATGGTTACTGGAAATGACTTCAAAAGTGGAATCATAATGGTCGGGCAGTTTTCTCAAGTTTGTTCTTCAGCAAGTTGGTATTTTAAATGTTAAATGAATTTACATTTTAGATTCACAGCAGTTGAAAGTGGTAATAAAAAAAGCTAAGATAATTAAAAATCTCTGCCAGGGAAAGGCAACTGTCTGGGAAGAGGTAGATTTCTTGAATTGTTTCTTTGTTTCTCACCAATGGTCTTTGTTATCAGCATTATTTATTTAGCCAAAGAGTTCTTTGTCTCTGCAAATGGCCCCAATCAAGTTTTGTTTGAGACAATTAGCTAGTGCCAGCCAATGAGTCCTATGCAAATGTTGGGATAGGAATGTAATGTGTGCATTTGGAAGCTTGGGGTTTTGTTCTTGGGGAAGGCAGATTGTAATTGCTTTCCTTGGGTCTTTTTTTTTTTAAGTTTAGGGTGGGGGTGGGGAAGACAGGTTTATCTGGTCTCGCTCCAACCCCTCTAGTTTTGGAGTTGCTGGGGGCTGGGGGGACGGCGGGGGGCGCATCTGCAACTCCTTTTAAAGCCAGTGTCTAGCGTCGCCCTGGCTCTTTTTAGTTAGTGATGGAACGCGGAGGAAGCTGCTCACTCACAAGCAGTAAACCAGCACCTCTGTTTGTTTGCTTTGCCCTCAGTTCCATCGCTTCAAACCCACCCACCAAGGACCCTGACCCTGTCCACTCCAGGCGAATCGAGACCGTCCGGCTGGGTCCCCCCAATTTGGGCCGACTTTGCACCTCCAAACAACCTTAGCATGATGTCTTATCTAAAGCAACCGCCTTACGCAGTCAATGGGCTGAGTCTGACCACTTCGGGTATGGACTTGCTACATCCCTCCGTGGGGTACCCGGGTAAGTGAGTCCCGCGGCATTCTCGACGCCCTTCCCCATGCTCGCCTCCCAGGAGCTCCGAAGTTGGAGGGCTCACTGTCCTCACTCAAGCTCCACTCTTGTTTTCCTTGTCACGAAGCAGCCGAGAGCTACCGGGCATTTACTGACCCAGGAGGGAACAAGAGGCTGGAAAGAGACGAGTCTGGGGTCCGAAGCAGTCACAGAAAATCTCACTGCTCCATTCTTAATTAGAGTGGCTTGGGGACACTCATTGGACAGGGTCGTGGAAGGTTGTTGACCTTGTCACTTGAGCATTCTCTTGCCTACTCTGCAGGCCCAGTTCCTAGCTAGTACCGCCCGGGGAGCAATCGAATTTTCTCCCCTACGGTCCTCTACAGTTCTCCAGGCCTTGCCTGGGGCTTCCGGTACCTCCAGGCCCCCCTCCCTTTAATCCTTAGAGGTGTGGCTTCCCTCCAGGTGCTAGCCATTTTCTTTCCCGGGCACATCGCCCCGCACCAAATACTCAAAAGTCTGAACTATTGTCGCATTTTAAAGATGCATGAACAAAGGTCCTTGCGGCGCTAAAATACCGTGGGAACTGGGAACTGGCTTCACTATTGCTGCGTCATTTCCAGCCGCTGGTCCTTTCAGAGCCTCTAACTTTATTAGACAGCCGTTTCTGTTGATAGTATGATCCGGCGGCTGTTTCTTGTTTGTTTGTTTCCAGAATCGGACGTGGGAGTGGGAATTGTTTTACTCAGTTTATTTTGCTAGCTCTCCAAGCGTTGATTGCAGTGTGCTGCGAGGTTCTGGGGTGGGGGTCGGGGGTCCTTGGTAGGAATGCGGTGGGAGGTGGAGGTGTGGGAGTCGTGACCCAGGCAAAAGTGCTGTGACTGAGAAACTGCTCCCCCACCCTAAAGGGCCCTGGGCTTCTTGTCCTGCAGCCACCCCCCGGAAACAGCGGCGGGAGAGGACTACATTCACCAGGGCACAGCTGGACGTGTTGGAAGCTCTATTTGCCAAGACCCGGTACCCAGACATCTTCATGCGAGAAGAGGTGGCGCTGAAAATCAACTTGCCCGAGTCCAGGGTACAGGTAGGGTAGATGTCGAGACGCTGTCTTTCCTGAGCCTGCCCTCTCTGAAGTTTGGTGTGTACTGGCTACACACTTTCAGGAACTAGTGAACTATTCTCCTTTTGCTTCCCGTCCGTGCTTAATTCTATTACCCAGGGTCTTCTGGCCTGGTTGCAAGGTAAGAGTAGCAAATTCAGCTGCAAACACCAAGTCCTAGAACCTTTGGGGTTCAGAGTCCCCTGAAGTTCCAGGTCCAGTCGAGGGCAAATTTCAAGGTTAGTCGTGTGGTCCTTGTGTGGACATCCTCTTCTTGAACTTTGTGTGTGGGAAACGGCCGTGGAGTAGAGCTCCTTAACAGTCCAAAAGAAATTTTTTTTTTAAGTACATGGAAAAACTAGCAAATGAATATGCGTGGGGTTGGCTTACTGAGGACAGGACACAGTTTCTAGCTCTGTCAATTAACAGATAAAATTTTATATTCTTACTATCTGGAAAGATATCCCCATTTCTTGCTCTAGCTCCCTCCATATTTTACTTGGAAAGGGAGAAAGATCAACTCCCTCTTGACTGGAGAGTAAGTCCTATATGGAACTCTTTGGTGTTTGGCACCTCATCTACACACACAGGACACTCTCCTTTGGGTAGGACATGTTTTTGAAATTGTCAGATGTCACTGTGAGTTCGAGACCAGCCTGGTCTACAAGAGCTAGTTCCAGGACAGGCTCCAAAATCACAGAGAAACCCTGTTTTGAAAAAACAAAAAACAAAACAAAAAAAGAAAAAGAAAAGAAATTGTCAGACGTCACTGTGAACTACAAAGCAGAAAACAGGAGTTTTCAAAGTGGGCTGGAAAAAAATTTAGCACTTTTAATTCTTGACCCAAAGCCTTCCCTGAAAACAAACTGACTCAGGGTGATTAGTGGAGCTGAGCTTGGCCTTGGGGGCACCGCAGTGACAGCAACGTGCAAATGGAGAACCCCTTCAACACAGAGTAAGCAAGGACCTGTAGCCAGTGCCATGCTTTTAATCCCAGCACAAGGGAGATAGACAAGTGGATTTCTTTGAGTCCCAGGCTAGCTTGGTCTACAGAGCAAGTTCCAGGACAACCAGCCCCCTCCCCCTCAAGGACCTTTAGCTAAGTCAAACGCCAGCAGTTTCTGTCATAAGTTCCTGCCTTGCAGAGGATGCACAAGGGTGGTAAAGGGAATTTTCAGAGTGGCAGAGTTTTTCAGGTGAACAAATCAGTGAGTCGATGTAGCGAACAGAGTGTGCCGGGTGTGAATGAAGGCACAGCCTCGAGTCTTGAAGACTCATTTTGAGGGCTGCCTTTGAGTTCAAAGCAGAAGCCACACAAGTCCTTTCATTCAGTACAAAGTGTCTTTCAGCAGACACTGGCTCAGATCTCCTCCCCAGGAGCATGTCTTCTTGGAGATTTCTTTCATGCGTCTAAGAGAGACAAAATGTTAGGTCGTGGAGCCAGCCTTCCTGTTAGCTGTTGCTTCCTGGACGGTGCAATGTATACTGATTGAACTAAAAGTCTGCTCTTGGTGGCATGTAGCACCAGACTGCTTCCTTCTGAAAGACATAGATATCGTCTATTTTGAGGTCATCCCAAAATACAATTAGGTCTCTCTCTTCTCTCTGTGCAGAAGAGGTGAAATAGGAAAGCAAGGTAGAGAAGTTTTAGCTCACAATTAAGAATGATTATCTTAAATTCTGGATGATTAGGTTGTGTTAGGTTGACTTTCCCTCAACTGGGGAGATGTAGGTGGAAGAACCTTGTGAGTCAGTGGTCTCTAACAACAAAGGAAATTGTCTGATCATTTGGCCATGCAATCTAGGACCACTCTTGACCTTATGGAGTTTTTATGACCACATTAAAGAAGTTTCTTTCTCTTTCAAGGTATGGTTTAAGAACCGAAGAGCTAAGTGCCGCCAACAACAGCAGCAGCAACAGAATGGAGGTCAAAACAAAGTGAGACCTGCCAAAAAGAAGACCTCTCCAGCTCGGGAAGTGAGTTCTGAGAGTGGAACCAGTGGCCAGTTCACTCCCCCCTCTAGTACCTCAGTCCCAACCATTGCCAGCAGCAGTGCTCCTGTGTCTATCTGGAGCCCGGCTTCCATCTCCCCACTGTCAGACCCCTTGTCCACCTCCTCCTCCTGCATGCAAAGGTCCTATCCTATGACCTATACTCAGGCTTCAGGTTATAGTCAAGGATATGCTGGCTCAACTTCCTACTTTGGGGGCATGGACTGTGGATCTTATTTGACCCCTATGCATCACCAGCTTCCTGGACCGGGGGCCACACTCAGTCCCATGGGTACCAATGCAGTTACCAGCCATCTCAATCAGTCCCCAGCTTCTCTTTCCACCCAGGGATATGGAGCTTCAAGCTTGGGTTTTAACTCAACCACTGATTGCTTGGATTATAAGGACCAAACTGCCTCCTGGAAGCTTAACTTCAATGCTGACTGCTTGGATTATAAAGACCAGACATCCTCGTGGAAATTCCAGGTTTTGTGAAGACCTGTAGAACCTATTTTTGTGGGTGATTTTTAAATATGCTGGGCTGGACATTCCAGTTTTAGCCAGGCATTGGTTAAAAGAGTTAGGTGGGATGATGCTCAGACTCCTGATCAAAGTTCCCGAGAGGCATAGAAGGAAAAATGAAGGGCCTTAGAGGGGCCTATCAACCAGCCACCTGAAATGGACAAACCAATCATAAGATTCTGTCATAGCTCTAAATCATTGGTTTTTCTGATTTGCAAATGATTGATCAAATATATTCTAGTCACATGCAACCAAACATCACTCAAAATAGAAATATCAAACCAAACTAGGTTATGAGGGAAGGGAGAGAAGGCCCAACCCTTCAAAGCCAGAGGTGTTTTAGCCAATCCTTGGTGGAATCTCAGAAATGGACAGTTCCCAGACTCATTCACGGTTCATGACCAACTGGTAGCTGGCACTGAAAACCTTTTCAGGGCTGTGTGAATTGTGCGACTGATTGTCCTAGATGCACTACTTTATTTAAAAAAAATGTTCATAAGGAGTCAATATGTAGTTTAAGAGACAATCAGTGTGTGTCTTATATAAATGGTACATCTGTGGTTTTTAATCTGTGCTAGACTTCAAAACTGTGATCTCCTGTTATTGTATGCAACCTTGAACTCCACCTATGCAGGGGTTCTTCTGTGATTAAATAGGTTATAATTGTAAGCAAAATTCAGAGCAACTGAATACTGTTGTAGAAAGATTAACTTTGGCTGGAGGTGATCTGCCCTGCTGTCTCTGGTCAAGGATCGAGGAGAAGCAAAAGGACCCTGATTCGTCCGTAATTTAACGTTGGTAAGCCTGGCAGTAAAAAGACATTGATCAATTGCTCTGACCCTGATGAATTTTAAACCGAGATCATTGTCATTTATGCTTGCAAATGTTAACTGGAAGTTATATATGCATAAACCCTTTCGCCCTGGAATTGGCAGATATGTATAATTATATTAAAATGGTTCTAGCACAACACTGGGTCTAGTTTAATTTTATACCATTGCTTATGAATGAAAAGCCTGTATTCAGCCTTGCCTTCTTCTGTGTTTATTGAAATCAGTGACTTAGTTTCCTATGCTTTCCCTTTGGCTGAACGACATGGTTTGTGAGCTGACTTCCCTCAGGATTGCTCCACATGGAAGTGGCGGCTCCCAATCACCCTGTCCTCCCTGCAGGAGCTTGAGTCATTTGGTAGGCGCTTGGTTGAGGTGTTTTTTAGATTAGTTTATGTGTGTGCGTGTCTGTATGTTTAGGGAAAAACTGGAGTATCTCAGAAAAAGAGAATGTCAAGAATTTCTTGTTTCAGTTCTCTAAGGACATTTTTTTTTTCCTTTAAAAAAAAAAGATGAGGTGAACACGAGTGTAATCAGAATCTGAAAGCAACTCAGGCAGAAATGATTTCTGAACAAAAGAGTTTCAGAAAACTTTAAAAACCCATAATTTCAGTAGTTGAACACAAGGCATCCTGGTTAGTGTGTGTGCGCCCTGGGGAAAGGGGTCCCTTTTTTTTTATTGTAGGAGTTACCAGAAAAGATAAATGGCCAATGATTGTGGTACTCCTTGGGTTAAAAAAAAAAAAAAACTATTCAATTTCATCTTAAACTTCTTACGTTCTTAAAATTTGATCAAATTCAATGACTCTTGATTGTAACTCTATAAATGAAGGTTAGCTGTTGCAACCCTTTTGTTTTCTGGTTATTTAATTTCCCATCTCCGCCTGTACTCTTAAATCTCACCTAATCTTGGCCTAAAGAGTCAAGTCGTTTTACTGCTAAATAAAACAGTATTTTGCAGCCATCATAACTGTAGAGCTGGATAGCTAGATCCTCCTGGACCTGGAGGTAATTCATCTCTGTAGTCTTCCCTGAAGTGATATTGGGGACCCAGGGTCTTTAGGTTTCCCAGATCTAGTGTTTTGTTTTTTGTTTTTTGTTTTTTTTTTAACGCTGCACGTTTTTCCGTGCAATAGTAAAGTAACTGCTAAGGAACCAATCTCTCAGATTGCCACTGGTTTTCAGGAAATCTTAGCAAGAACAGGATGAGAATCTGGCAAGCTTAGGGCTTACTCAGCAATGACTCGGTTTCTTCAGGGTCTGAACACGAAGTTAAAGGAGGTCTCTAAAACCAATTTTTCCATCACTTCTGCACAACTTCGTTTAACTGAGACCACACAGTTCAATTGCTTTGAATGAACTCGCAAAGTAGAAAGGATTTCCCACGATCAAAGGGAAACGGGAGAGAATGGGAAGCTAGCATTGGCTTAAAGATATCCAGAGTTCTGATCGCCACTCCTAATCAAGACTGGGTTTAATGAAGTTAATGAAGTCCCATACTGCTTGATATTTGGTACTGAAATGACTCGCCTCCAAATGAGTCAGGGAGTCGCTTAATCGGAAGCCAGCGGGCGATACGACCTTCATTTGGGAGGGCAGAGGTGAGGTGTGGGGGACAGACTGGCTTTTCAAACCTGTGTCCAACCTTTCTCGCTCTTACAAATATGCCTAGCCCTTTGGATTTCACCTTGGTAGTGTTCCCTTCATAGATAAGAAGAGAAATTCAATCAAGCTAATTAAGTTCTGGCTTTCGAAACCTCCAGGTTTAGAAAATGGTCGTTTCCTCAACTCCTCCGGGCTCCTAATCGCACTTCTGTGTCTGCGTGTCCCTACCCACCCCTCCACTCAAATATCCGGAAAGAACAGCTGCGGAGGCCGGGCGCAACTTCCAGAAACAGCCTGGTGCCCTGGTTGGTCGAGGCAGCCCACCGAAAGCCTCGGACCCTCTTTCTTCAGGGCTGCCCTTCCCAGCAACAGTAGCTTGCCAGGAAAATCGTCCCAGCTGTGCCCGGGGGATCAGAGTTGGGGCGGGGGCTCTGGGCTGCATTCGTCCCTGCTGGTGTTGAAGGCTCTGGCCTAGCCAAGTGGCTGTCTTTTCTCGTGGGGCTCCCGTAAGGTCCCGGACTTCACTCCAGACTAGCAGGTCCCTTCAACCCAGTCCCCATACCTGGAGAGCACGAGGCGTCGCCGCCAGGGCCAGGGGGAACGCGACCCTGCCCTGCCACGCCCGCAGCCACTGAACCCTAGTGGGGTGGGTGTCGTTGGGATATTTTAAGCCCAGTGAAGTTCAGGGGTCAAGGCAATTTCGGGGTTTGGAAAGCAATTTGGGAGGCAAGCGTTCTGCGTCCGAGCGACCTGTATTCTGCGTACCGGAGGCTGGCGAGCGGCGTTCATCAGGCCAGCACTACGGAAAGTCGGTCTGGAGGAGACCGGGGATGGCTGGCTTTGCAGGGTTCCGGGGATGGGGGTGGGGGCTGCCCTGCAGGCGACTTGGGAGAGGACAGCTGCTCCCGGAAGCTTGGGGAAAGTTGGTCGCTCGGCTTGAGGGCTCCAGTAGCGCCTCGGACCGGACCGGGGCGCCCAGCTGTGTCTGCCCTTGGGGAATTTCAAGGACAACCAGGTGTTTAGGTAGTGATTACACTGACTTCGAGCCCTCTTTTGATAGCCCCGTACTGACTCGGAAGCTTGAGAAACTCATTGGCACTCAGCCTCGTTTCCCCACGAGCGTTGGCTGGTTTGGTTTGGGATCCGGTGCGGCAGCCTAGAGGGTCAGAAGCAAGTTCTGGAATGGGGAAGCGACTCCTTTCGGTGTCATGGATGTCGCCGGGTTGCCAATTCGTCCCATTCCAGTACCTGCAGTGCAGAGGCCTCACACAAGTGCTGGTCTCCAATTAATCAGAAACCGCCAGTCGGACAAACGGAAGTTCAAAGCCGAGAACCTCACACCTGGTGAGAAACTCACTATTGTTATTAAGACAACGCTGTAACCCAAAACCAGGTATACTGATGTTAGGTGGGGTCTCTTGCAAGCAGAGGTGTGTTTTAATCATGCAAAAGACGTACACAAAGAAGACGGGCATCTCATACAAATAGAAGTAGAAAACAGGATGCAAGACGCTGTGTTCTGTTGGTCCTTGACCTGTGCCTGCATCCTTGCCTTCCTCCTAAACCATCAGGAGGACAGCAGCCCTTTTTATGCCCCTATCACAACATCTGCATACTCATATCTATGAGCAGAGCACTAAGGACCCCTGCTTTTCTAATCCTCTCTCACCCTGTCAGGGCAGGTTGCCCTGATAAACCTGATTCTCCCAGAAACCCCATTTCCACCCTTGGGTTGGTGGGGCATAAAAGTCCAAAGACCATCTGTTCTACTCCTGCAAAACCCCTAAGGAGGGCTACCCCGACATTTGGGGGGGGGATTGGCTGTGCAACTACTGACGATAGGGTTTATCTCAGAATTAACATTACTAGTAAAGCTGTTGTTCACCATGATATTGAGAAACGTGTGGAATTGCTTGGAGCTTCTCCTTCCAACTGCCTGCCAATAGCCATATGACTTGGAGAAGTGTTTTTTAAAATTGTTTTATGCTCAATTCGAACAGGATGTATACAGTATTTGGAAAAGGTAGTTTTGTCTGGTGGCTGCTTTTGGAGGAAACGGAAGCAAGTAACTTGTGTCTGCGGAAGTGGCTGGAGAGGAGGAAGCAGGTAATGCATTTGAAAAGCCTTTTGCTAAGCACCAGCCCTCCCAAATGCTAAAGAGACTCCGTCAGACTTCCCCTCCTGCCAGCACCATGTTTTATGTTTAAGACCCAACCCGCTGTTGACTGCAAACAGACAATAAAGCAGATTGAAATAAAGGAGCCCTACGAGGTCCAATCCATTTAGTCAAAGATGACTGTAGGTGCCAGGGCAGCTGCGCCACCATCTTCTGGGGAGGGCAACTTCAAAATGTGTTTTTCTTCTAGAGGGAAAGTCTGACGGCATGGGGTCTAGGACTTAACTTTTACTCCCCAACTTTGTCCACCCTCTACCTCCAGTCCTTAGTGGAAACAATGTTTGAAGAAAACAAATAAACAAGCGGAATAAAAAAGAATCCCATAGCAAACACAATGGTAAGCTAGTAAGGTCTGAACTGCCCTGTGTTGGCTCCAGGAAGGGAGGATGTTCCTGAATCAGATGGAATCCCTTGCCACCCTCCCTGTAGTGTCAGAGTCTTAACTGGCCTCTTTGCAAGGATGGGAAAGGGATTTAGCTACTGAGTCTACTTGACGTCCCTGGGGACCATTTCCACCCTGAGGGCTTCCTTAAAAACAAGGTGTCTATTCCTAGCAGGCATTGGGTGCGGTTACTTCCCTTACCCCTCCCCACACACATTGGACAGCTCGTGAAGGGACCAACAAATATTCCCTGGGAAACACTGTCCGAGAACCTTTGTTCCCACATCCTCAGGTCACCACTGAAGGGTAAGCTCTTAGCGACTGGTATTGGGTCCAGTGAATGCCCATCCCAATCTCACGACCTTAACCTCCATGTAATGTAGCCTTAGACTACATTACAACCAGATAATCAAAACTCGGAGTTATTAAAATGTTTCCAGAACTGCTGGTCACATTTTAGGATCATGAACCATTAATAAAAATCTCCTTAACATTCAAATGGCTGCAAAACGTGTTGATAGTGGATTACTGGGGCCTAATGGGTGTTATGTGGTCACCTGCTCTCGAATAGTGAGGTTGGGGAAGGGGTGTCTGACCACTACTCGATTATCAGCTTACAGCTAAATCACCCCCCCCCACACACACACACACTTGCGATGCTCTTAAGAAAAGGAATTGTTCCCAGCAAAGCCTGGGCATGTGTTCATCATTTAACCTCTGAACAACCAGTACTGTTCTGAGAAGAAGAGGGTAAACCTGACTGTGGGCATAAGGTCACCTTCAGATGTAAGGAGGTGGTTTCTGAGCCACTGTCCCTCCCTCCCCTGATTGTTTTCTTTTAATATGGAGTACTTCATGAATTTGCCTAACATCCTTGCACAGGGGCCAAACTAATCTTTTCTGTAGAGTTCCAATTTTAGTATATGTGCTGTCAAAGCGAGCACCCGTTCCCTGGGCTTAAATGGAGTTCTTTTTGAAAGACCGGTTTTGGAAGTTCCAAGCCCTTGTGGGGGTTGGGGGGGGGGAGGGACATCTGCGCTCTTGGGTCTTTCTTGGGCTAGTTAGCTTAGAGCTCAACAAGACTGCTTGCTCCTTCCCCGAGCTCTCCGGGAGGGAGCTTTTGAGCGCTGCCACGGTGCGGAAGACCTGATGGAGGAGGCGCGAAGGAGTGGGTTCCGGGGCTTTGGGGGAATATTCGGCAAAAGCACCGCTTTCCCTTTCTCCACCCCCACCTTTCACTCAACAAGCCACCTCTGGGAACAGTGCAGACCGCCAAGTCACCTCTGGCTGCAAAGTCAACACTTGCACCCTCCTGGGGACATCCCTTCTCCCCCCCCCCCCGCGCCCCTAAATGACGCTCTGGTCATTTGGAGAGTCTAGAGACCTTACCCAGGGATGGTAGAGAAATATTCAAGTGTCTGAGGGGCAGTTCTCTGGTCAGCTGCATGGTATACTAAAATTATGACCCTCCAAACCTGAGCCTCTGACTGGCACCTTTCTGAGAAAATGGCCTCAAACCGTTAGCGACCTAAACCCCTCTGGCTGCACGTGGTCTACCGGGGCGGACATTCATGATGACTCCACGGAGCAGAGTCGAGAGATACTGCCCTTGGAGGAGTCCGAGAGCAACACGAACCGGGATGATCCGGGGGTGGTGGCAGGACGGTGACACCCCCGGATGTAGTGATTTTCTCATCCTGCCACGTGGGCCCCAGTACTTTGTGCACCTTAGCACAACCCCAGGCCGGCCGGCTAAGGACAGGCTTCCTCCCTCGGCTCCCTGGGGTGAACAGATGCAGGAGCTGAACTAGGTTTGGTTTCAGGGCTCCAGGCCTGCATTGCACCTGCATCCCAGAACCAAGTATTTCAGGGAGGGAGAATACAGTCAGCAATGTCCCTAGTCCTTGCGTAAGTGCGTCCAGCCCAACACCCAGGGCATAGAGGCGCTTGGCCGTGGCTTCCGGTTCCAGTCGGTGTATGGAGCTGCCTGATATCCAGTGCCAGAGCCCATTTAGACGGCTGGTTTAACGAATTGGCTTAAAACAAAATTTGAGTTAGTGTGTTTGAACAACAATGCGCACGCAGGCCCATTGCTTCTCTCCTGATAATCCAAGTACATTTGTTCACCTTTTGTATTGCTTAGTAGTAGGAACATTTTAACACGCAAGGGAGATATCTGGGCAACAATGTGATATGTGTGGTGTTCGAGGTTATAATAAATTTCCAAGTGAGGCCACAGCTCAGTTGTGGAACATTTGCCTTGCATATGAAGTCTAGGATTGATTCCCAGTACTGCCATAAAAAAATAGGAAGGGAGGAAGGGAGGGGCAGGGAGGAAGGGAGGGAAGGAGGGAGGGAGAAAGCTACATATTTTTTTAAGTCAATGATAGTCTAGCTCTTTGGTTGATAAAATTGATTTTATTTCGAATTCTTGTCTAAGCTGTCACTTGAAGCTTTAGAGGGCTCATCTATTGGTTACTCACATTTAATAAAAGCATGAATTTTAATTAGTCTTAAAATTGTCCATGGGCTAGGTTCCTCTGATTTAGAGATAGAGGAGGAATAGGAACTTGGCACAAACAGGCATTCACATTTTCAGTTACATATAATTTAAGTTGACTAAACCACTAATTGATTTCTGATCACTTGAAATAGGCGCATAAACCAGGCATGATGGTGCTTCCCCTTTAACTCTAGAACGTGGGAGGCAAAGGAAGGTGAATCTCTGAGTTTGAGGCCAGCTTGGTCTATAAAGTGCGTTCCAGGACAGTCAGAGCTATATAAAGGAGAGAACTTATCTAAAAAATATAATAAAATGGGCACAGAGCCTCATCGATTCACCTCCTTTCCCCCTTCATGTGTATACATGAAGTTGTCGAATAGCAATGTAGACTTTAAATAAAAGATACCCAAGTGGCGAGGGAGTTGGTTTGGTGGGTAAAGATGCTTAAGATGCTTGCTGCCTGATGCCCTCAGTTCCAAGGGCATATGCAGGAAGGAGAGACATGGTTCCTGCAAGTTGTTTCCTTACCTCCATATGTATGCTTTGGCATAGACGTGTGTGTGTGTGTGTGTGTGTGTGTGTGTGTGCACGCACAAAGAATAAAATAAATGTAATTTTTTTTTCATTTTCTTCAAGACATGGCTTCTCTGTGTAGCCTTGGCTGTCCTGGAACTTGCTCTGTAGACCAGCCTGGCCTCAAACTCACAGAGATCCTCCCGCCTCTGCCTCAAGTGTGGGGAATAAAGGTGTGTGCCACCACCACTAAGCAAAAGATTCTTTTTTTTTAAATTTATTTATTTATTAAGGATTTCTGCCTCCTCCCCGCAACCGCCTTCCATTTCTCTCCCCCTTCCCCGATCAAGTCCCCCTCCCTCATCTGCTCGAAGAGCAATCAGGGTTCCCTGACCTGTGGGAAGCCCAAGGACCGCCCACCTCTATCCAGGTCTCCTAAGGTGAGCATCCAAACTGCCTAGGCTCCCCCAAAGGCAGTAAGTGCAGTAGGATCAAAAACCCACTGCGATTGTTCTTGAGTTCTCAGTATTCCTCATTGTCCTTTATGTTCAGCTAGTCCGGATTTATCCCATGCTTTTTCAGACCCAGGCCAGCTGGCCTTGGTGAGTTCCCGATAGAACATCCCCATTGTCTCAGTGTGTGGGTGCACCCCTCGCGGTCCTGAGTTCCTTGCTCGTGCTCCGTCTCCTTCTGCTCCTGATTTGGATCTTGAGATTTCTGTCCGGTGCACCAATGTGGGTCTCTGTCTCTGTCTCCTTTCATCGCCTGATGAAGGTTAATATTCATGAGGATGCCTATGTGTTTGTCTTTGGATTCACCTTCTTATTTAGCTTCTCTAGGAACATGAATTATAAGCTCAATGTCCTTTATTTATGGCTAGAAACCAAATATGAGTGAGTACATCCCATGTTCCTCTTTTTGGGTCTGGCTTACCTCACTCAGGATAGTGTTTTCTATTTCCACCCATTTGTATGCAAAATTCAAGAAGTCCTTGTTTTTTACTGCTGAGTAATACTCCAATATGTATATATTCTATACTTTCTTCATCCATTCTTCTGTTGAAGGGCATCTAGGTTGTTTCCAGGTTCTGGCTATTACAAACAATGCTGCCATGAACATAGTTGAGCATATACTTTTGTTGTATGATAGGGCCTCTCTTGGGTATATTCCCAAGAGTGATATTGCTGGATCCAGGGGTAGGTTGATCCCGAATTTCCTGAGAAACCGAAACACTTCTTTCCAGAGTGGTTGCACAAGTTTGCATTCCCACCAGCAATGGGTGAGTATACCCCTTTCTCCACAACCTCTCCAGCAAAGGCTATCATTGGTGTTTTTATTTTAGCCATTCTGACTGGTGTAAGATGGTATCTTAAAGTTGTCTTGATTTGCATTTCCCTGATCGCTAAGGAAGTTGAGCATGACCTTAAGTGTCTTTTGGCCATTTGAAGTTCTTCTGTTGAGAATTCTCTGTTCAGCTCAGTGCCCCATTTTATAATTGGGTTGATTAGCCTTTTACGGTCTAGTTTCTTGATTTCTTTATATATTTTGGAGATCAGACCTTTGTCAGTTGTGGGGTTGGTGAAAATCTTCTCCCAGTAAGTGGGTTGCCTTTTTGTCTTAGTGACAGTGTCCTTTAAGCAAAAGATTCTTAAAAACAAAACAAAAAGCACCTGATTTGATACCCTTCTCAGAGATTTTTATCCTGTGGTCAGGTACCTTTGACTACAGAATTCCTAGAATGAACAGCTTCCTTTAAGCAATTTGTGGAATATTGTTTCTGCTCATGTATGCAGTATAGGTTTTCTGGGGAGTAGATTTACCAGCTTCATCAAATTTACAGTAGGATCTATAACCATCCAGAATGAACAGCCACTTGTCTCTGTGGGTGCATGCATACTGTTACTGAACGGTGAACTTAAGAGGTGGAACCTTGCTTTTCAGCAACCACCAGACAAGATGGCAACCCTGTAAAAGGCAAATCCACACTTACTTTTTTTTTTTTCTAGACAGGGTTTCTCTGTGGTTTTGGAGCCTGTCCTGGAACTAGCTCTTGTAGACCAGGCTGGCCTCAAACTCACAGAGATCCATCTGCCTCTGCCTCCCAAGTACTGGGATTAAAGGAGTATGCCACCACTACCTGGCTACATTTAACTTCTTAAATGCTTGTTTTAGCTCCTTTGTTTTGTTTGTTTGTTTGTTTGTTTTTGTTTTAATTTTATAATTTTTTTGAGACAGGGTTTCTCTGTGTAGCCCTGGCTGTCCTGGAACTCACTCTGTAGACCAGGCTAACCTGGAACTCACAGTGGTCTGCCTCTGCCTCCTGGGTACTGAGTGCTAGGATTAAAGGTGTGTACCATCACCACCTGGCTAAAAGCTTGCTTTAGTTTTAAACAAAATATGAGAAGTTTGTTGGAAGGAGGCCCGCTTATTCGTCCCAGCTGTCTGGCTAGCTTGGCCCCAAAATAACCACACAGAAACTGTATTAATTAGATCACTGCTTGGCCCATTACCTCTAGCTTCTTATTGGCTAACTCTTACATCTTAATTTAACCCATTTTTATTCATCTGTATATCACCATGAGGTTGTGGCCTACCAACAAAGTTCCAGTATGTCTGACTCTGGCACTGCTCCATAGTATCTCCTGACTCTGCCTTCTTCCACCCAGAATTCAGTTCCATCTTCCCCGCCTACCTAAGTTCTGTCCTATCAACAGGTCAAGGCAGTTTCTTTATTCATTAACCAAGAAAAGCAACACACCAGAGAGAAGGGCCTCCCACACCAGAAGTCCCTGCATTTCTTTTTTTTATTGATATTTATTGAGCTCTACATTTTTCTCTGCTCCCCTTCCTGCCTCTGTCCTCCCTCTATTTCTTCTTTCTACTTCCCATGTAGATTATATCTGTATAAGTCTCTCCTAGTGTCTTCATTGTTGTCTAAGTTCTCTGGGATTGTGGTTTGTAGGCTGGTTTTCTTTGCTTTATGTCTAAAAACTACCTATGAGTACATGTGGTAATTGTCTTTCTGTGTCTGGGTTACCTCACTCAAAATGTTTTCTAGCTCCATCCATTTTCCTGCAAAATTCAAGCTGTTGTTAATGTTTTCTGCTGTGTAGTACTCCATTTTCTATATCCATTCTTCAGTCAAGGAGCATTTAGGTTGTTTCCAGGTTCTGGCTATGACAAACAAAGCTGCTATGAACATAGTTGAGCGCATGTCCTTGTGGCACAATTGAACATCCTTTGGATATATACCCAAAAGTGGTATTACTGGGTCTTGAGGAAGATTGTTTCCTAATTTTCTGAGAAAGCGCCACACTGATATCCAAAGGGGTTGTACCAGCTTGCATTCCCACTAGCAATGCAGAAGTAAGTGTTCTCTTTTCTGCACAACCTCTCCAGCATAAGTTGCCATCAGTGTTTTTGATTTTGGCCATTCTTATCGGTGTAAGATGGAATATCAGAGTTGTTTTGATTTGCATTTCTCTGATGACTAAAGATGTTGAACATTTTCTTAAGTGTCTTTCAGCCATTTGAGATTCCTCTGTTTAGGTCTGTACTCCATTTTTTTATTGGATTATGTGTTCTTTGGTGACCAATTTCTTGAGTTCTTTGTATATTTTGGAGATCAGACCGCTTTCTGATGTGGGGTTAGTGAAGATCTTTTCCCATTCTGTAGGCTGTTGTTTTGTCTTGTTGACCATATCCTTTACTTTACAGAAGCTTTTCAGTTTCAGGAGGTCCCATTTATTAATGGTTTCTCTCAGTGTCTGTGCTGCTGGGGTTCTATTTAGGAAGTGGTCTCCTGTGCCAATGCGTTCAAGTGTACTTCCCACTTTCTCTTCTATAAGGTTCAGTGTGGCTGGCTTTATAGTGAGGTCTTTGATCCATTTGGACTTGAGTTTTGTGAATGGTGATAGATAGGGTCTATTTTCATTTTTCTACATGTTGATATCCAGTTATGCCAGCACGACTTGTTAAATATACTTTCTTTTTTCCTCTGATGTCTTTTGCTTCTTTATCAAAGATCAAGTGTTCAAAGATGTGTCTTCTGGGTTTTCTATTCGGTTCCATTGGTCCTCCTGTCTGTTCTTATGCCAATACCAGGCTGTTTTCAGTACTGTAGCTCTGTAGTAGAGTTTGAAGTCAGGGATTGTGATGTTTCCAGGAGTTCTTTTATTGCCCAGGATTGTTTTGGCTCTCCTGGGTTTTTTTGCTTTTCTAAATGAGGTTAAGTGCCATTCTTTCGAGGTCTTTGAGGAATTTTGCTGGGATTTTGATGAGCATTGCATTGAATAAGTTCCTGCATTTTCTAAGTCTCACCTAGGTAGTCCTGGTTTGAATGGTTTTTCATGAAGCTCTTTATTTATAACAAACTTTAAATTAATAACAGGCCTGTGGTTTGAAAGAAAATGGCTCTCAAATGGAGTGGTCCTACTAGAAGGTGTGGCCTTGTTGGAGGAAATGTGTCACTATGGGGGAGACTTTGAGGTCTCTTTTGCTCAAGCTTCCCTTAATGTGACAGTCAGTTGACTTCCTGTTGCCTTCAAGATGTAGAATTCTCAGCACCAGCACCATGTCTGCCTGCATGCCACCATGTTCTCTTCCATGATGATAACGGACTGAACCTCTGAAACTGCAAGCAAGCCCCCACAATTAAATTTTTTCACTTATAAGAGTTACTCTGGTCATGGTGGCTCTTCACAGCAATAAAAACCTCAGACAGGTCAGGTGGTGGCAGCGCACTCCTTTAATCCCAGCACTTGGGAGGCAAAGGCAGGTGGATCTCTCTGAGTTCGAGGCCAGCCTGGTCTATAAGAGCTAGTTCCAGGACAGGCTCCAAAGCTACACAGAGAAACCCTATCTCGAAGAATCAAAAATAAAAACCTAAGACAGGCCTAAACAGAAGTGAATTTGGTTAATAGTTCTAAATAAAATGCAAAGAAGAAAATTTGGGCTGGGGTATAGCACAGCAGTAGAGCTCAATGTACAGTCTACCATAACCACACACATGCACACACACACACATACACACACACATATGCACACACACATACACACACACATATATACACACACACATACACACACACACATACACACACACACACACACTTGCGCATGTGAGTAGAGTATTTTCATTTAGACCATAAGGACTGTTTAAACAAAACGACCAAATAATTATTTAACCCTAATTAACAATTTAGAACATTTCAATTGAATTGTTATGTTATCTCTTGTTGACCTCTAGTGTCTTGTCTCTACCCCTCCATCCCCTCCCTCTTTCTAATCACGTGTCAGCTACCGAATCTTTCTGTTGAGATATATTTCATTTGTTTGTTTTGATTTAATTTGAAACATCTTAAGACAGTATCTCTCCATGTATCCTTACCTGGTTTAAGATTTGCTGGCCTGGAACCTGTTGTGATCCTCCTGCCTCATCTTCTTAAACATTAGGATTAGGGACATGCTTTGCTATGCCCAGCTCTTTTGAAAGTTTATTTCCTTTAAAGTTTGATGACTGTTGAAGTTGGACAAAGTGGTAGGTAAAGGATGACATCAGGAAGAAGATGTGTCTGCACTGTCGGGATGCGATGAGAGAGGCAAGGGTGGAATTAAACACGCACAGGCCCGATATTCTCCATCTACACACCCTGCCTGTCTTCCCCGACCCGAACTCCCCAGCTTACTGCTGCCCTTGTCTGAAAGGCTATCTTCCATTACTGCAAGAAGAAGTATAATCTGTAGGTTTATTTAGCATTTGATCCGTTTGCAGAGGTTTCCATTAGAGCCACCATTGCAGTCCAGATTTGGATCTGGTCCTGAAATAGTCTGAACCAGGTGACCTCAGGCAAGGAGACGCAAGATACTAGCAATTTATTTCATATCAGCTTCCAAGCCACCATCAGATGATAACAACCCTTGGACACTGTTAATCTCTGCTTGATTCAAACTGGTGACCGCAAGGTGAACGGCAAGGGTGTTATCTCTGAGTGACTCATGTGGCCTTCCATAGATTGCTGGTTAGACCCGCACAATTGAAGCCTCTTCTTCAGTGGTTACTTTAAAAAAAAATTTATATCCAAAGTCTTTGGTCTTTGTTGGACTGAAAGGTAGGAGGGCTTTATCGAAGAAAATGCCCAAGAGCTAAGATGTGGGAGTTTAGAATCCAATACAAATTTAAAAGGTTGGGAAGGCGATTGCATGTTCTCTACTCAATAAACTGTGAACAACATGTCTGTAACTAGAAAACTTCTGGACATGATTGGGTTTTGCCCCCACACTCCAACACACACACACGCATACATGCATATATACGTATGTATGTGGGTATATTTATATGTATATATGTGTGTATGCATATAGGTGTGTTTACATTTTAATGTGTATTATATATGAAGATATGTATATATATAAATGTAAATATA
Organism: Microtus pennsylvanicus; assembly: GCF_037038515.1. NCBI lineage: Eukaryota > Metazoa > Chordata > Mammalia > Rodentia > Cricetidae > Microtus > Microtus pennsylvanicus. Next base: position 8,011,226 of record NC_134593.1, read on the forward strand.
AAATGTAAAAAGCAAGTCTTGGAACTGGTTTTATGGCTTGATGGGGAATCTCCTTCAGCCAATGGCCTTTAAGAGGCTGGACCAGGTTGGGGCATGACTTTTGGGTACCCCAAAAGCCACAGTCCCGCCCAGCTCAGCCTCTACTTCCTGCACTCCATACTTTGAGGTTGGACCCATGTTTCTGTTCCGTGAGTTTTCTCTCTTAATAAAGAAAAACTTTAAAATGCTCTATTTGGGGTTAGCTTGGGATTATTTGACTCTCATACTCAGCATCAACTGCTTTAGAATGGTTCAATGTTTGGAAGTGGTAGGGCCATTACAGACCACCATAGACTAATCTGGCGGCAGCTCAAGGCTGAGGAAAGCAATAGAGATGAAGTAAAGGTTGTCCTAGTCAATAAGAAGTGCTCCGTGTGGTGATGCCCCAAGGAAGAAGGCCAAGTGGCTGTGGGGAAGCAGTTCTCACATATGTAGAGGAAACTGCCCCAGCCTCGTGTCCTGTGGTTCTTGGCTCTAGTTTGAAATCCTAGAAACATACTTTTATTGTTCTAAAGGAATTTTTTTTCCTCCCCTATCCCAGTGCTCTCATTAAATGGTTATTTGATTTTACAAGATTTCTCTAGAATAGTCTGATTTTATATATATATATATATATATATATATATATATATATATATATATATACACACACACACACACACACACACACACACACACATATATACACACATATATATACACACACATATGTATATATGTATACACACATATTTTATTTTTTATTTTTTTGGTTTTTTGAGACAGGGTTTCTTTGTAGCTTTGGTGCCTGTCCTGGAACTAGCTCTTGTAGACCAGGCTGGCCTCGAGCTCCCAGAGATCCGCCTGCCTCTGCCTCCGAGTGCTGGGATTAAAGGCGTGTGCCACCACCACCCGGCCACACACACACACACACACATACACACACACACACACACATATAATACACACACACACATATATATATATATACATATATAATCAGACTATTATAATTAAGGAGGTCTCAAACTAATAAAGGTATTTTAATAATATGCCTTTTTCCCCCCTTGGTTTTTCGAGACAGGGTTTCTCTGTCTAACAGTCCTGGCATGGCTGTCCTGAAACTTGCTTTGTAGACCAGACTGGCCTTGAACTCACAGAGATCCACCTGCCCTGCCTCCGAAGTGCTGGGACCAAACGTTACCACTGCCTGGCAGGCTTTAATTTTTAAAAACTTCGTTCATTCATTTGTTTGTCTGTTTGTGTGGTAGTTGCACGGAGGTAAGAGGACCACTGCAGAAGCCGTTTCTCTCCTCACACTATATAGGTCCCCAGGACTGAACTGAGGTTATGAGCACTGGCCACAAGCACCTTTACCTAATGAACCATCTTGCCAATCCTAATAATATGTTTTTCTTAAGTTTTGTGTGTTGGTGGTGGTAAAAGTAAAAATGTTAGTTAGGGTGTCTTGCAGGGTTTCAATCCCAGCCACCAGTGACAGAGAAATGGATATGCTCTCCCACAGTGCCGTGATGTCATCCCTCCAGCTTTCACATGCTGCCCTACTTTTAAAGAAATAATTGTATTTGCAATCCACTGTCTCGTGTCTTCTCCAAGGAAATGATGCTGCAAACAAATACGCACTGTAATTACTAGTGAGGAAACGGGGTAACGGCAGGGGGATATATTATATCCGGCTTTTAAAGAGACACCGCTTATGGAAAAGAAAAAGTGGTGCATTTCAGAACACTGTAATCCTTTGTATGATTTGTGGCAAAGCAGCACATGAAAGAAATATTGAAATATGCTTCTGCCCACAACGTGCTGGGATTAAAGGTGTGTGCCACCAAACCCTGGCTCACTTAAATCTTAAACTGGTAAAAATTAGACTAACTGATTTTGTCTCTCTTTCAAGACCTAGCCAGGGTCTAGAGAGATGCTCTAGTGGTTTAAGGGCACTTGATACTCTTTCAGAGGCTTTAGGTTTGGTTCCCGGCACCCACATAGGGGTGGCTCACAACCACCTGTAACCTTAGTTCCAAGGAATCCCATACCCTCTTCTAGCCTCCTCAGGTACCTGCATGGTGAGGGAGGGCCTTCTGTCTGTGTGTTGCTTTGATGGTTAATGAATAAAGAACTGCTTTGAGCCTATCGCAAGGGCAGAAAAGAATTAGGTGGAGAAAGCTAGGCTACATGCTGGGAGAAAGGAGGCAGAGTCAAAGAAAAGTCATGGAGCCACTAGAGAAAGAGGCTGGAAAGAGGCTACTAAGCCACAGCAACGTGGTGATACACAGAGTAATAAAAATGGGTTAAAGTAAGATGTGAAAGTTAGCCAATAAGAACCTAGAGCTCATCGGCCAAGCAGGGATTTCATTAGTACAGTTTCTGTGTGATTATTTCAGTTCTGGGCAGCGGGAACCAACAAGCGGCCCTCTCCTACACCTGCAAACCTGCATGTATGGTATACAAACATACATTCATCCCCACGTTCATACACACAGGTTAACATAATAAAACAAATCTGTGATCAGAGAGAGAAAGACAGGAAATGTATTGCTTCTAGCAATGGGTTTTCATTTCGTGTCTCTCTTCCATTTGTTTCATTGATCATTTGGACAGATCTGGGGACAAAGGAAGTCTCTGCTTCCCCTGTACACTCATAGTTAGCTCATTCTGAAAAATCTTATTTTTTTCTGAGTTTTGGTTAATTTTCCACAACCTCACCTGCAAACTGATTTTTTTTTTGGGGGGGAGCATCTAACCTCTAGACTCCCAAAACTGTAGAAACCTTATTATCTAACATAATTTAATAATGAGCTCTACAAGCAGGATTGGAGGCGGGGTGGTTCCTACCTGTAATCCCAGCATTTGAGGGATTTGCCAGTTTGAAGTTAACCTTGGCCACAGGGTAAATTCTAGTCTTCAAAGGATCTTGAATTACCTAGGAGACAACTGCGTTCACACCAGGAAGGATTATCTAGATTAGGTTGGCCTCTGGGCATGCTGTGAAGGATTATCTAGATTAGACCAGTCTCTGGGCAGGCCTGTGAAGGGTTACCCATTGAGTTCCGTTAAATGGAAGTGGGAAGACCCATCTCAATTTCGGGGAGAGGGACGTTGTTCCATGAGCTGGAGCCCCAGACCTAAAGAGAGGAGGTTAACAGCTAGCTAAGCCTGAGCGCTAGTCCCTCTCTGCCCCCACTGCAGACTCAGGGTGAGCAGCAGCTTGCTACTCCTGGTCTGACCATGCCCTCAACCCCTGAGCCAAAATAGACCCCTTTCCCTTGAGTCACCTTCATTGGTTATTTTATCACAACAACTAGAAAAGTAATACACAAAACACAATTTTAGTTGTATTAGAAAATGTAAAACCAATACACATATTATATTTATTATATAATAATTATCATTATTATTTAAGAGATTGGTCCTGAGTTCAACTAGGGAGTACTTTAGACCAGCAATTCAGCACTTGCCTCTAGACATGGCTGCTCTTGGTTACATCCAAGCTTCTCTATGCCATGGTAGATCTTTTAGGCTTGAGGATTAAAGAATTCAGCTCGGTGTCTAGCAAGTGGAAACTGCACCATAAAAGTTTCCTGTAAGGCCTGGGCCAGTGGTGCACTCCTTTAATCCCAGAACTCTGGGAGGCAGAGGCAGGACGCCTCTGTGAGTTCAAGGTCAGCCTGGTCTACGGAGCTAGTTTCAGGACAGTCTGGACTGTTACACAGAGAAACCCTGTCTCAAAACACAAACAAACAAGAAGGCTTCCTATCGGTATAATTAGCATTATCACTGTTGTTATCCCTGGGCGGTCAAAACAGTCAACAGCTTTGAGTTGGTACTGACTGCACTTGTTTTACCCACAGGACAGGGATATGGATGTAGTAAGAAAAATTCAAGGAAAAGCCATAAAGCATGCTGCATATATATGGGTTCAGTTTGGATTGTATTTGGGCCTCTCATGAACAGTCTATTTCTTTTCCTCAGCCATCCCTCAGAACATGGGGATTTTAATCCACAAATACGTTTGGAAAGAAAGAGGAGCGAAGATGGAGCTGGCAAGCAGGGGCCCCGTTGTCGTGAAACAAACCAGCCCTGCTGTTTTACATAGTATATTTTATCCTCGCCATCTCAGGCTTAAACTATTTCTCCAACACTGCAAGTGGTTTCTCAGCTTCAAGCATTCCAAATGCCCACCTGTGTTCACCATCTTTATGAATGGTACTGGCATCTTATTACCATATGATGTGGGTTAATTCCTCGCTAGGAAGACTGTCACAACATGGTTTTAATTTCCTTCTAACCACGGCTCGCAGAGAGCTTCCAACCCATCCACACTCCCCCTCCCCCAAACACTGGCAGCGTTTAATAGGAAAATGAGGTACATCAGTTTGGTAATAGAATAATGAAGAGCTTATGAACTGTGCTCTTGGCTTTAAAAAGAAGTAAGAAAATAACTGGGAATAGAAAAAAAAACACTTGGCAAATCAACTAGTATTGATGGTGACAGAAAGAGAAGAGAATTTGGTGGGGAACTGGTTCAAATAAATTTACTAAGGATGTCAATTTAGCTCTCTTAGGATTATCAGAGGAAATGAGTAAGCCAATAGAACAGCTGGTATCCCAAGAAAGCCTGAACAGGCAAAAAGAGCCACACCTACAAAGAGCGAAGCATTTCTCAACATATAGGTCTTGCAAGCAAGCAATTTAAGACTACATAACACCAATGTGTCTCAGGGAGAAAGTTCTTTGTGAGATCTTCCATGGAGCAAGCACCTGAAGAGACCTACCAGTGCCTAAAGAGGTTTAACCTGCCTGACAGGCAGGATTTGGCTTGGCTTGGCTTGGGTCGTGCAAAGGACTGATTTCAGTTAAAGGGCATGCAAATAAGACATCTCAGTCATGAGAGGACTGTATAAGAGACCCTCAAAGACCGCGGGAGATGCTCACTTTAAACCTTATAGGCTGGCCTGAGGAGACGGTTCATTGCCACTCAAACCTAGCACCTATCTAATATCTGGGTACAGTGGGCAGTGTCTGTAACCACAGTGTGTGGGAATTGAAAGGGTACCACAAATTCAATGCCCCTTAACACTGCAGCGAATGGAAAGAATTTCTTTCCTTTTTTAGGAGTTAAACAAGTCCTCTTAATGGAGGGGATGGGCAGAGACTGGTGAATCGTGGAGCTTACAGTGACCAACATGACAGAGGAAGATACCCAATGTCAAACTAGTGTCTGTGCGCGTGCACACACACACCCACACACTCCCCAAAACATGTAAAGTTAGGGGAGGAAGAATACTTACTCTCTATATAGCTGAGGCTAGCCTTGAACTTCTGATCCTCCCGCCTCATTTTCCCAACCACCAACACGTTGGGACAAAAGGCACACTATCACCCCCCCGCCCCCCCCCCCCCCCCCCCCCCCCCCGCTCTCAACATCATATCCAGCCCAGAGTGGCCTCAAGTTCTTGCCAATCCTTCCCCTACATTCTCAGAGGGAGGTTAAAGTGTGTGCCCTCTCTGCTTGGCAGTCATAGCTGCAGATCTGCTTTGTCCTACAGGAAATGAAGTTACTTAAGAAGAAATCCCTTGCTGGCAGTGGTGGCGCTTGCCAGCACTGGAGGAGGTGGGCAGAGGCAGGAGGATCTCTGTGAGTTCAAGGCCAGCCTGGTCTACAAGAGCTAGTTGCAGGTCAGCTAGAGCTGTTACACAGAGAAACCCTGTCTCAAAAAAAAAAAAAAGTGGAAGTCCCTTTGCCAAGTCAGCTTCTTTAGGAAAGGACAGAGGACATCAAACAAGCACATTGCCAGCTTCCTGTCTGCTGTGCTTCCCTTCAAACAGCAAACACTGGCTGTACACTAGCAATCAGCAAATTAAAACAAACAAACAAACAAACAACAACAATAACAAAAGACCCATGAGGCTTTTGTGGCCCTGGAGGTATAAGATAGAAGGGAAGGGTTATTGTTGTAAAACAAAACAACAACAACAGAAAACAAAAGCGGTGTGAGAAAAAAAGACTGGATACGGCAGAGCTCAGGTGGAAGGGTTTTTTATTGGGGGAAAGTGAATGGGAAAGGGGGAGAGGGGAGAGGGGAGAGAAGAGACTGGTCTCTGCGGACAGGAGTAGGAGAAGAGAGGAGAAAAAAGGAGAGGAGAGAGGAGGGGAGGGAAGAGAAGGGGAGGAGAGGGAAGGAGAAAAGGGTAGGGAAGGAAAAAAGTAGGGAGGGGAGGGAAAGGGAGGGGAGAAAGGGGAGGGGAAGAGAGGAGAGGAGAGGAGAGGAGAGGAGAGGAGAGGAGAGGAGAGGAGAGGAGAGGAGAGGAGAGGAGAGGAGAGGAGAGGAGAGAGACAGACAAATGGAGAAAGAGATGGGAAGTGGGCAGGGCCCATGCACAGGGCACAGGAGGTGCTCTTAGTGGTTACAGCTGAGGACGTCCACCTCAAGGTCAGGCCAGTACAAATGCCTAAATACTAACAATTATCAGGGATATAACTTACCCCAAACTAAGATTTTCTTTAAACTTTATTTTGGATTTAGGCTAGCACAATTGATAGAGTGCTTGCCTGTCACCTAAGCCAGACTCGGTAGCACATACCTGTAATCCCAGCATTCTGGAAGTGGACACAGGGGGATTAAAAGTCAGTGTTACCCTCAGCTGCACAATGAGTGTGAGGCCAGCCTGGGCTACTTGAGACCCTGTTTCACAATCCCACCCAGTAAGAGGAAGAAGAAAGGAGAAGGAGGAGGAAAGAAAGGGAAGCGGGGGCAGAAGTTACAGAGACAGCTTCAGCGGATAGTGGAGGGGTTTCTCTGCCCCCACCCGCTCCTGGATCTGGAACACAGAGCTTCTGCTTCCATACAGCTCATGTTTATAGTTAAGTGAGAAGGTGATGACAGGTGGTGGGCACAGTGGACAGTCCAGGCAAAGGATGGCACTGAGGGTCAGAAAGAGGTGGTGGGAATGGAAGGACACCAGAGTCATTGAATGGAAATTCTTTCTTTCCTTGTTTGGTTCTGGGGACTGAACACAGGGCCTCATGCTTGCTAGACAAGTGCTCTACCACGGAGCTAAATCCCTGCCCCGCCCCCAAACTCTTTCAAAACCCCTTCGAGCAGGACATTCTGCAGCACAGAAGCACCTTTTGTGGCAGTCTGGGTGTGCTGGGTGTGGAGAGAATGCATAATAGTGCTTTGCCCTGAGCATACACTCGGGTCTTAAAGCTGGTGGCCACTGAAGCTCCATATGGTGTCATGTGTCCTGGCCTTGTTGTGTGAAGGTTGCTGCCAACAAGCTTGGCTTTGGTTTGAATGTCTTTGAAACTACCCCCTTCCATACCAATTGCTTCAAACATCTCAGGGAAAGCGGGGTGGGGGTGGGGTGGAAGCTGGGGTGGTTACAGGAACTGGGCAAAGTGTAACTAAAATGGGCAAAAGCAATTAATGTTTTGGACAACGTACTGATTGTAAATTAAAGAAAGGCCCTTTTGGAAAAGACAGTCCATTAAGAAACCACTTAATGTCTAATTACAAGTGTTTGGAAATTCTGCAATCGAGCAGCCTAGCCAAATAGGTCATCAAAATCTAGGCAGACACAGTGACTGATGCAGGTTTTCTTCTGAGCGCCAGGTAGACCCAAGCAAACACAGAGACGCGTATTCTCACACTCCCAGCCGCTGGACCACGTAATTATGACTGTCCCTGTGGTGAAACGTGATCTTGGAAAATACCATAAAAGAATTCCTCCCAAGTGTCTGTTTCTTTACTCTTCCTCCTCCTCCCCAGTTTCCATTTCTTGGCTCCAGTTCTTTCTTGTAGTAGCCTTTCTCTCTCTTTCCTGCCTCAAGTGGTATTGTGAGGTTGAATTCACCAGGTGCGCAAACTTCCTCCCTCATCTGACACTTCTTTGGCAGAAAGTACAGGTAGCCCAGCAGGTATTGTCAGGGTCAAGTTAAAAAATAACAAAACCTGCCAATGTAGATTTCCTTCTAGCGGCGCCCGGCATGAATGGCTTCTCAAAAAGGCTGCTGTGGGTTGAATATTTCCCTTTTTGCAGCTGGTGTCAAATTGGCAGTCCATGCTTAGCTCACTGCCTTCCTCTTCCATGTTTGTCGGGAGCCAAGGATGGCCAAGCCATCTCCACCAGTGCAGGGAGGCGAGGGCAAGGGCAGAAGGGACAAGGTTGTATTTAGAACACATTCATTGGAAAAGGGACTGGCTTTCAGGCCCCATTTAGCCTCAGAAGTGAGCCGTCTTTGTACAATGTTGAAGGTGTTTGAGCTAGAAGAAACCGTGATGATGCAGGTAGTGGGTTATAAGGAGACAGCGAGGCTCTTACACTTCAACCTGGAAACTAGTCAGTTTTGAGAAGAAAAGGATCAGTTTTTTTTTTTCCTTTAATTTTTGTGGCCTAATAGCAAACCCTAGCAGATTCTGTTGTGCTACCAGGAAAACAATAATCCTACTAAGAAAAAAAATATGTGGAAAGAAAAGTATAGCAGGCATGCTATTGAATTTGGACGCTTTGTGTAGTTTCCCCAGCCTTCTGGACTCTGTCTCACAATGGGAGATCAAAAGGACTGGTGCTCATGACACACTGTCACATGGTAGTGAGATGGGATGCTACACATCAGCCACAATTTCCAGCTACATGTTAAAAAGTAGCGGGGGAGGGGTTTCAATTTTCCTTTCTGTTGGTTCTTGTTTTGTGACAGGGTCTCTTATATAGCCCTGACTGCCCTGGCTCTCATTCTGTAGACCTGGAATTCACAGAGATCTGCCAGCTTCTGTTTCCTGAGGGCCACCACACCCAGCTTTTTTTTTTTTTTGGTCTGTTGTTGTTCTTGTTTTGTTTGTTTTTGTTTTTCAAGATAGGGTTTCTCAGCACAGCCCTGGCAACTCACTCTGTAGATCTGGCTGACCTCAAACTCACAGAGACCCGCCTGCCTCTGCCTCCTAAACACTGGGATTAAAGGTGTGCACCATCATGCCCTGCTCATTTTTGTTTCGAGAGAGGATCTTACTTGTCTTAGACTGTCCTCAAATTCTGTGTAGCCAGCATGATTTTGACTTTCTGGTTCCTCTTGCCTTTGCCTCCCAAGGGATTACTGGCATGCACCACTATGTCTGGTTTTTGTGGTACAAGGGATGCAACCCAGGACTGCTTTCATTGTCTGAAAGCACTCTACCAATTGAACTGGAGCACCATGATGTAGCCCAGGCTGGCTTCCAGCTCACTGCAGTGCCCCCTTGCCTCGGCTTCCTCTGCTCAGCGCTGAGATTGCAAGGGTATGTCACCACACCCAGATTCTTTGCTTTAGTGTCCAAACCCTTGTTGCTGCTGCTGGGCTGCTCTGGAGCTGGCCTTAGTCACATTTGTCGCCAGTGAGGAAGGTCCTAAAGAGAGGAGAGATGCGGATGGCTGGCTGGCATCCACACAGCCTAGCATCAGAACCCAGCCAAGCTAAAGAAACCGAGGGAGAGAACAGGAACAGGAAGTGGTGGTGTGGGGTGAGGTGGTGTGGAGGGGGTTGGGATAGTTAGAATTTGAAGCTTTAAGGCTAGGTGAGAACGTGGGGATGGAGTGCTCACCTGAAACCTGCTACTCTGCAGCTATGCTGTAGTCTTCTCTGTTCCTGGGCCCCTCAGGAAGTATGAGCTGTCTCCACAGCCTAAGGTGCTATGGAGTTACTTCTGATAGTTTTCCAGTATAGCTGATACACAGCTGTGCATCATTCCAGGCTCTCAGGCCCCTGCTTGCCACTTACAGCAACAGTAAAGAAAGCACCAACAGAATACATCAGGTGGCAAGCACGACCAGGAAGGGGATCTTCTCGCAGGGAGCAAATACAATGTTCTGCCAAGAAAGAAAGCACTTGGAATATTAAATGCTACTAATTCACTGAGTCATTAAAATGTACATCAAACATCTAGCCATTATTCTCTTTAAAAGTATTCTTGTTTTGTGGGTATTCGTGTTGGTTGGCATGTGAGTCTGTTGCCATGTGCTTCCCTGGTGCCCGAGGAGGTCTGGAAAGGGTGTAATCCCAGGAGCTGGAGTTGGAGGTGATTGTGAGCCCCAATGGAGGTGCTGGGAACTGAACCCAGGTCCTGTGCCAGAGCAGCCAGTGCTCTTAAACACTGTGCCATCTCTCTAGCCCTCTGGTAAACAATTCTAATATTAATAGAGAAGAAACAGCCTCCAACCAACCTTTACTTTTTTTGTGGTATCAGGGACTGAACTCAGGGCCTGTGCATGTTAGTCAAATGCACCACTACTGATCTGTTCCCTGCACTTTCTTCCATGACACGTGGTGAAGGCTCAGTATTTTACCCTGCTGCTTGGGGTTCACAACAGTGTTTGTCAGACCTCAGCAAATGCATTAACACCTGATTGTTGACTGAGGTTTTTCTGTCCTGCCGGTCATGCAGTCATTAAGCCCCAAAGAAATACACAGAGGTCTACATTAATTATAAACTGATTGGCCTAGTACCTGAGGCTTCTTATTATCTCTTTATTTATTTATTATTATTATTATTATTATTATTGAGACAGGGTTTCTCTGTAGCTTTGAAGCTTGTCCTGGAACTAGCTCTTGTAAACCAGGCTGGCCTCGAATTCAGAAAGATCTGCCTGCCTCTGTCTCCTGAGTGCTGGGATTGAAGACCTGTGCCACCACTGCCTGACATTCATATTAACTCTTATAATTTATATTAGCCCATAACTCTTGTCTGTGTTAGCCACGTGGCTTGGTATCTTTTATGGAGAGGCAGTCACATCTTGCTTTCTCTGTATCTGGGTCACGACTGCAGACTGAAACATCCCTCTTCCCAGAATTCTCCTTGCCCCGCCTCTACTTCCTGCCTGGTCACCCTGCCTCTACTTCTTGCCTGCCTCCTGGCCAATCAGCATTTTATTAAAAATAATACAAGTGACAGGATATAAAAGATCATTGTCCCACCATGCTACTGGGAGAGAAAAGAATAAAAGGACAAAATCCTTAAAATATAAAAGAAAGAAAGAGGGTGGTTGGCTGTGGTAGCATACAACTTTAATCCCAGCACTTGGGAGGCAGAGGCAGGCAGATCTCTGTGAGTTCAAGGATAGCCTTGTCTACAGAGGGAGTTCCAGGACAGCCAAAGAAACAATGAAAAACCCAGTCTCAAAAAGCCAAAAAATTAAAAATAAAAATAAAAGAAATAGAGCTTAAAATAAAGCCACGTAAAGATGGAAAACACACAGAGAATCTGGATACTGTATATTATTATGTCCTCTTTGAATTGTTTGAATGCTGAGAAAGGAGAAAAAGCTACTAAAAGACATTTGAGTATAAATACTGCTTGATTAATCATATATATATATATATATATATATATATATATATATATATAATGCTTTGACTTTAAAATTTAAGTCCAAAGATATGTTACTTTGGAGAAGAGGTTTTGCTTTGTTTCCACAAGAAATGAGGGACTGTGGATTCATTCTGCATTAAAACAAATCAGGTTTGACCAAGGAAGATCCCCTGAGAAATCTCTGATAGGAGGAATGGCCCAGATGTCTGAGTTCTACATCCAGAACAGTTCAAAGACTGATGCCTGAAATGATCAAGCCTCACAAATACTCCAGTCAGGACTTGATCATAATTCTAAATTTCCTTTAGGTCCCCATAAGATTATCAGCACCCCAATCAGCAGGAAGTAGCCTGGAAAACTATGCCCACATTCCATAAAAACAGGACTATGGATATTTAACTTTGTTTAGAATGTTGGTTACACGTTGTTATGGATATGGTCAGGAGAAAAGCTAAACAAAAAATATTAGATTCAGAGTTGTTGTTTTTTTTTAAAGGGGGGAAGTGCTGTGGGACAATAGTCTTTTATCCTGTCACTTGTATTATTTTTAATGAAATGCTGATTGGCCAGTACCCCAGCAAGAAGTGTAGGTGGGGCGACCAGGAAGGAAGTAGAGATGGGACAACGATAATGCTGGGAAGAGGGAAGCACAGTCTGCAGTCCTGACCCAGCTTCAGAAGAAGCAAGATGTGATTGCCTCGCCAAAAAAGGTACCAAGCCACATGGCTAACATAGACAAGAATTATGGCTAATGTAAGTTATAAGAATTAGTAAATAAGAAGCCTGACAGAATTAACATAGTAAAAATGGCAATCTTACCAAAAGCAATCTACAGATTCAATGCAATGACCAGCTCCCAGCAAAATTCTTCACAGAACTTGAAAGAATGGTACTCAGCTTCATATGGAAAAGCAAAAAACTCAGGATAGCCAAAACAGTCCTGTACAATAAAAGAACTTCTGGAGACATCACAATTCCTGACTTCAAACTCTACTACAGAGCTACAGAACTGAGAACAGGCTGGTATTGGCAGGCTGGACAGGAGGACCAATGGAACCAAACAGAAGACCCAGATATAAATCCACACTTCTTCAAACACCTTATTTTTGTCAAAGAAGCAAAATATCAAATGGAAAAAAGAAAGGATATTTAACAAGTCGTGCTGGCATAACTGGATATAAATGTGTAGGAGAATAAAAATATATCCATATCTATCACCATACATAAAACTCAAGTCCAAATGGATCAAAGACCTCAACATAAAGCCAGCCACACTGAACCTCACAGAAGAGAAAGTGGGAAATATACTTGAACGCATTGGTACAGGAGACCACTTCCTAAATATAACCCCAGCAGCACAGGAACTGAGAGAAACAATAAATGGGACCTCCTGAAACTGAAAAGCTTCTGTAAAGTAAAGAACATGGTCAACAAGATAAAAGAAGGCAGCCTACAGAATGGGAAAAGATCTTCACTAACCCTACATCAGACAGAGGTCTGATCTTCAAAATATACAAAAAAAAAAAAAAAACTCAAGAAATTGGTCACAAAAAGAACACATATTCCAATAAAAAAAATGGTGTACAGACCTAAACGGAGAACTCTCAACAGAGGAATCTTAAATGGCTGAAAGATACTTAAGGAAATGTTCAACATCCTTAGCCATCAGAGAAATGCAAATCAAATCAACTCTGAGATTCCATCTTACACCTGTAAGAATGGCCAAGATCAAAAACACTGATGACAACTTATGCTGGAAAGGATGTAGGATAAAGGGAACACTTTTGTATTGCTGGTGGGAGTGCAAGCTGGAACAACCCCTTTGGATGTCAGTGTGGCGATTTCTCAGAAAATTAGGAAACAATCTTCCTCAAGACCCAGTAATACCACTTTTGGCTATGTATCCAAAGGATGCTCAATCGTGCCACAAGGACATGTGCTCAACTATGTTCATAGCAGCTTTGTTTGCCATAGCCAGAACCTGGAAACAACCTAAATGCCCCTCCATCGAAGAATGGATAAGGAAAATGTGGTACATTTACACAATGGAGTACTACACAGCAGAAAAAATTAACAACAGCTTGGATTTTGCAGGAAAATGGATGGAGCTAGAAAACATTATTTTGAGTGAGGTAACCCAGACACAGACAATGATCACATGTACTCCCTCATAGGTGGTTCTTAAACATAAAGCAATGAAAACCAGCCTACAAACCACAATCCCAGAGAATTTAGACAACAATGAAGACACTAAGAGAGACTTACATAGATCCTATCTACATGGGAAATAGAAAGTAGGAAAAGACAAGATCTCTTGAGTAAATTGGGAGCATGGGGACCTTGCAGGAGTGTTGTTGGGAGGAAGGGAGAGGCCGGGAGGGGAGCAGAGAAAAATGTAGAGCTCAATAAAAATCAATTTTTAAAAATGCCTGAGCTACTGAACCAATCAGTTTATTAATTAATGTAGACCTCTGTGTGATTTCTATGGGGTTTAATGACTGTGGGAACCGGGCGGGACAAAAACCTCTCTCGACACCTGGGAGTTTGATGAAAACAGATTCTGAACTAGTAGGACTGCGGGGAGAGTTTAAGAATTTCCATTTCTAGCAATATTGCTGGAACCACCCTTAAAGCACCATTTGTTGTTACTTTTGGTTTTGTGTTTTAATAACACTTGGCCTAGATGTTAAAGCAGTTTGGCTCCACGCCCATTTCACTCCCCAGCTCTCCCCCTACATTATAACAAAAATATCTTCTTTGGCATTTGCTGGCAGCGCTCTGCAGAGTGCTCAGCTTCACCTTCTCTTCTTTCCACGGGTGAAACCATTGTTCATCCTTCCAGACAGCTCAGATATCACCTCTCTGTGAGCCCCGTCCACCCAGCCAGCTGCCCTGCCTCCTTCTGTCTACCCCATTCTCGCAGCTTTTTGCAGGGACTGATGCTTAGCACTTATTACAAGTTATCATAATTGTTTGTTTACACGATTGTCTTTCCAGCCAGACCATGAGCTACACAGGGCAGGGGGCCAGGGTTTATCCATTTTATAATCTCAGCCCCAGTATATAACCGAGCACACAATAGTTTCTTAATAAACATTGCAGGGTTGGACTAATCTCTCAAGACCAGTCTTTTGCAGAATTCTTTCTTTTCAGTGTGGGAGTTCAAAACCAGGGCCCTACTCTGTCACTGAGCTAAATCTCTAGCCCGAGCAGAAGAATCTTAATGGCAAGTATTTTTAGATAAAAATATCTTAAGAGAAGTCTGTTCCTTCTGCCCAGTTTTATTGTGATCCTGAAACTGATCTGTCAAATAAAGCCTCTTATAAAGAATTTAACCATAATCTTGGTAGAGTTGAAATTTCAAAACTTGAAGATGTTTTGAGCACCAAAATAATGTCACAAGTGGAATATTTCATATTGTCTTCCTACATATGTGAAACAATTTTCAGACTACTGTGTATTGGGTGTAAATGAAACAAATAAATTTTGTGTTTAGACCTGAATTCTGTCCTAATATAATGTGTGTGTGCATGAAAATATTTCAAAATCTGGAAAAATCCAAGCTCTGAGATACTTCTGATGCCCAACATTTTAGGCAAGAGATAGTCAACTCATGATATACCACTTACTATAATATTACAATTATCATTAATAATATCTATACTTGTCTGGAGAATGCCTACTATATAGAGGGCACTTGTGGCGGACTTCTCGACCAGCGAGAAAGAATGACCACATCAGGATTCCACTCAGAACACGCTTTACTGGAGTGAGCGAAGGGGAAAGGTGAGAGAGAGCATAAAGCGAAGGGGCGGAGGGCACTTAGGCAGCCGCTTAAATAGGGAATTGGCACACGGGTCGCCCTGTGATTGGCTGCCACCAACAGCTGACACCAGACCGCATCGGGATAGGCTCAAGGATCCTCATCCACCGCGCATGTGGGAAGCGGGACGGACGCGCAGCTCTCAAAGGCAAAGCCAAATATGGAGTGGTTTATTTCCAACAAGACAGGATGTTGGCGCCATCTTGTAATGGCGATCCTGTCCGGCTCACTACAGGCACTTTGCTAATTAGATTTTTTTAAAGGTTCATTTAATTTTTAAAACCACTGGATGACACCTGCCTGTAACCCTAGCACTTGGAAAGCTGAGGCAGGAGGATTGCTAAGAGCTTCAGATCAGTCTGAACTACACAGTTAGATTCTGTCTCAAAATCCCGCAAAACTTCATAGCCACTTCCTTTTTCAGAGAGTGGAAGACTCAGACCTTAGAGTTAGATCTAGTATTAATCCCTTGGAAATGAAAGAGTTGGGGATCTGGAAGCTGACCCTCAGGTCCAGCCAGGATCTTAGCCCTCGTTGGATGCTGGAACAGGCCCTACTCCGTAGCGCTGTTAGAGGCACCTTCTTACCAGTGGAATTCACCAGCGAGTCACGAGCTCCCTAGCTCCTTCAGCACTATAGCATACTGTCCATGACAGTCTGGTGTGCTCTCCAGACTCTTCAGAGTTATGTTCTTAAGCCAACTGTACTGGAATATAGGAATGATAAAAGTTGCTATATATTGCCAGGCGGTGGTGGTGCACACCCAGCACTTGGGAGGCAGAGGCAGGTGGATCTCTGTGAGTTCAAGGCCAGTCTGGTCTACAAGAGCTAGTTCCAGAATAGGCTTCAAAGCTACAGAGAAAATTTGTCTCAAAAAAACAAACAAACAAAAAACCAAAAAAGTTGTCATATAGTAATAAGTGCCTTGAAGATGTTCACTTATTGTTTATTTTTGTGTATGAGTGTATGCCTGCATGAGCTTATGTATACTGCATTCAGGCAGGTGATCTTGGGAATCAAAAGAAGACACCGAGTCTCCCGAAAGTACTACTACTACTATTACTACTTCTTTTTCCTCTTCCTCCTCCTTTTTCTTTTTGAGACAGGGTCTTAGTACGTAGCCCTGGCTGTCCTGGAAATCATTCTGTACATCAGGCTGGCCTCAAACTCAGAGCCCCGCCTGCCTCTGCCTCCCAAGTGCCGGGATTAGTGGTTTGCGCCACCGCTGCTGTGCAAGAGTAGGCGTCAATCTGAAGGGTTAATCCCAATGTGCACCTTTAAACCAGCAGTTTCAATCTGAGAAATGTAAACAGCTTGTATTTTTTTTTTGAGACCAAAGTCTCTAACTCTCTAACCTCCCACGCCCTATGTAACCTTGGACTTCTGTCCTTCTTGCCCCCACTTCTCAAAGCCTCCTATTTAAAGCCCGTGTCACCACACACAGTTTAGATACTGATAGGGACTGAATTCAGGGCTCTCTGCACTGTAGGCAAGCATTCTACCAATAGTCTCATCCCCAACACCGAGTCTACACAGTATTTTAAGGTATAAGGAGCAACTGAAATATGACAAAAGTGTCTTTAATATCTCTATTCAAGACAAAACCCACATACTTTAGTGAAAACTTTGTTGTTTGTTGGGTACAGGGATACGCCTTTGCAGTCCAGTTGCTTGGGAAACCAAGGTGGGAAGATTGGGAGTTGGAGGCCAGTATGGACAATATGGTAAGTAAGACTCAAAACACAAACCAAGAGGGCTAGCAAGATGGTTCCATGGATAAAGTTCTTGCTGCCAAGTCTCATGACTTAAATTCTATACCCTAGAACCAGGAAGAAAGCTGGTTCCTTTAAGCTGTCCTCTGATCTTTTTTTTTTTTTTTTTTTTTTTTTTTTTGAGACAGGGTTTCTGGAGCCTGTCCTGGAACTCACTTTGGAAACCAGGCTGGCCTTGAACTCACAGAGATCCACCTGCCTCTGCCTCCTGAGTGCTGGGATTAAAGGCCTGTGCCACCACCGTCTTCCTCTAACCTTTTTTTTTTTTTGATTTTCGAGACAGGGTTCTCTGTAGTTTTTTTGGTGCCTGTCCTGGAACTAGCTCTTGTAGACCAGGCTGGCCTCGAACTCACAGAGATCCGTCTGCCTCTGCTGGGTGGGTGCACCACCACCGCCCGGCCTCTCCTCTAACCTTTGTAAATGAATTTTAATAAGTCTCCCACACACGTCTGTGCATACAAAGTAAATAAATAATACAATAATTAAGAAAATACATTTTTAATTTTTATATGACTATTTTGCTTGCATATGGGTGCTGGCAATTGAACTCAGATCTTCTAGAAAAGTTATTAGCACTCAGATTTTGGGATTAGCTCAGTGGTAAATTACTTGGCAAGATATACGAGGCTATAGGTTCAGTCCCCAAAACTGCAAAAATAAAACTAAAAGCAAGAAAGTAAAGAAGATACTAAAGTGTTTACCATGGAAGAAAATGCTAAATTTCTCTAACAGGTAAATGAGTTACTAATGTTTTTAATTTTTTATCCAAATTCACAGACCCCAGAATTCTGTGTGGAGAGCCTGGATGTGTGTGGGGGTTATAGACTGTAGCTGAGCACTGGGCTGCAATCCTATGCTCTTTAAAGTGAGCTTGTCTGGCTTTTATGGAGACATTGCTGGTGGGTAGAAGTCAGTCAGGTGTGCTTCATGTGACAGAAATGAACGAAGCCAGCACCAGGCGTGGCACAGAATGAAAGCACATAAAACAGGAGAAGAGGGGAAGCTGACGTTGAACTCACATAACCCTCCTACCTCAGCCTTCCCAGCGCTGGGCTACTGGGTGGGAGCCGTCATTCCCTGCAGACTATGCGTTAGGCAGAAGGGGTGTTCACAGTCTATAGAGAGAGGCTGGACTACACGGTATTGATGATACCTTCCTTCTTGAAAATCATCAGTTTCTGTCCTCCAATGATGCCCTTTTTACAGATGTCTCTGTGCTAAGGAAGCCCCTGGAGCCCCTTGCTGTACCAGTGTCTCAGAAGGTAACGGACTGGACTGCTCTCTCTCTAAGGATTCTGGTATATCTCTACAGGGTTGGTGTCTGGCACAGAACATTAGCATCCAGTAAATGATCGTTGAAAATTGAATAAATGAAGGAATGGATGTACTCCAGGTTCAACTACTACAAAACTTTGGTCCAGAGAGCTAACACTGGGAACATCATTTTGTAAAGTTGCCTTTAGTGGGAAAATCGGAATAAGAAAAAATGCGCTTTCTTGCTCTTTCTCTGTTCAGCCTCACTTATCAGAAATATAAGGGAATTAATTCAATCATAATTGAAGTCATCTTATCTGTAAAGTCAGAACATGCTTTTAGGGCAGCAGAAAAATCAAGAGACTTCAAAGTTTCATTTGCCTTTTATTTCATTAATAAAAACACAAACAGACAAAACACCAGTGGCTATGAACTGCTCCAGAGCTACCATCTAGCAACCTACCTATGGGAAAGAACAGCATGGAGTCAATTTACATAGCTTGTGAGTTGGTGGGCATCACGTGATCACGCATTCCTAGGAATCATCTGACATCCGCAGGTGGTTCTCCCAAAAGATCCAGTTTCTCACCTATGCTTTGATATTATTTGTGCACTGATTAAAACATCTGTTGTCAGTCTGCATTAAGACAGACCCGCTGAAGTTGCATGGAGCTAACACGGCCCCAGGCGGGGCATGGTCCAAAAATGGCTAAAGCTAATGGGGTCAAGAAAATTAATTTGGAAGATGTTGGTTCACCTTCAAAAATCCATGAAAAAACTTCTAATCAGCCCGTTCCTTCTGTGTGGCCCCATGTCTAAAGGCTGTGTTTTAACTTTAGCTTTATGCTGGAGTCAGTAGGGAAAGGACACTGACTTAGAGCTGAGAGCCCCCATAGAAGCCACATATCAGATATCCTGCAAATCAGATATTTACATCCCAATTTGTAACAGTAGTAAATTTACTGGATTTATGGCCGGGGGGGGGGGTTCGTTACCACAACACGAAGAACTATATGAAATGGCAGAGCACTGAGAACCACCAGCGTGGAGGAAAGAGAAGGTACACTCAAGTCAGTGTGATGGATGTTGATCAGTGTTGACCTAGAGATAACACAGCTACGGAGAGAATTATGACATCAAAGGTGACCCCTGGTGATTGATGGGAGCGATCATGAAGGAAGAAGGAGGCAGTTACTGCAAATGTAACGATTTCTCATCTTAACAACTTAATAATTGAATCTATGACTGAGCATGAAGATAAACACATCCTCGCATTAATAATGCTATATTCACAGACTGAACGGAGGTTGAGTCAGTGGTCACTTGGTTAATTTTCCATTAACAATTAATATCTCTGTGTCTAGAGTCCTGGACTGTGAATACATCACCCTTGTTGACACTACAGCGGGACCCGTCTTCTCTAAAAAAATTCACTGCAACTTGCCCTATAATAAGAGCACAAGGCTGTGTGTGTGTGGTCTGTGGAAGTGTATGCATATGTGTGTCTGTAGGCTATGCAGCCCATACAGCGTGTGCATGCGTGTTTATGTTTGAGGGATGCTGTTAACTGTGTGAGACATGGTGTGAAAAGCTCCAATTTCAGTGTACCGAGGGTTACATAAACGGAAGAACATAAACACTGCAATAGCAGCTAAAGCATTTGCCACGCTTGTGCTTAGTGGTTTTCACCAGTGAAGCCAAAACAACACCCGCTTGAGTGGAGTTTCCCTTCTCCTGCTCCTCCCCCAAGCTCTGCAGACAGAGGATAAACTTAATTCGCTCAGGGGTTTTTCCTCCGTGAATGTCTTCTTGTACATTAAGGAGTTTCAGAAAGCAGGGGAGCTTGTTTCCTCAGAAAGCAGGGGAGCTTGTTTCCTCACCTTCCTTCCTTCCTTCCAGCTTTCCTCTCCCCCTCCCTCCCTTCCTCTCTTTCCTCTTTCCTTCCTTCCTCCTGTCCTTGTACTGGCAGGCCAACCAAGGGCCTTGTACCTACACTAACTATGCTAAATCCCTAGAACTTTTAGTCTGTTTGTTTTGTATCTTTGTTTTTCCAAAATAGAGTCTGAGCCAGGCACAGGTGGATCTCTGATTTCAAGACCCAGTCTGGGCTACATAGTGAGTTCCAGGGCTACAGAGATCCTGTCTTAAAAAAAGAAAAGGCTCATGTAGTTTTGGCTGGCTTTGAACTCCCAATACTTCTTCATCTTCTGCCTACCAAGTGCTGATCAAAGGTATAAACCACCTTGTCCAGTAAACAAGAACACTCTCCCCCGAGAGAGAGAGAGAGAGACAGAGACAGAGACAGAGAAAGACAGAGAGAGAGAGGGAGAGAGAAAGAGAGACAGAGACAGAGAGAGAGAGACAGAGAGAGAGAGACAGACAGAGAGAGAGAGAGACAGACAGAGAGAGAGAGACAGACAGAGAGAGAGAAAGACAGAGAAAGACAGAGAGAGAGAGAGAGAGAGAGAGAGAGAGAGAGAGAGAGAGAAAGAGAGACAGAGAGAGAGACAGACAGACAGACAGACAGACAGACAGACAGACAGAGAGTATAGATGGCTGTGGAGGCAGAAGCATCAGCTTCCCTGAATCTGGAGTTACAGGAAGTCGTTAGCCACCTATTTTGGTGTTGGAAACTGAACTCAGGTCCTCTGCGAGAACAGTATGTACTCACTTATAACTGCTGAGCCATCTCCCCAGGCCTGTTTAGCAATATTTCTTATTG
Organism: Microtus pennsylvanicus; assembly: GCF_037038515.1. Classification (NCBI taxonomy): domain Eukaryota; kingdom Metazoa; phylum Chordata; class Mammalia; order Rodentia; family Cricetidae; genus Microtus; species Microtus pennsylvanicus. The sequence goes on from NC_134593.1 coordinate 8,032,175, forward strand.
GTCATCAGTCAACTCAATGAAGCAGTTAATAGTTAAGTTGGTGAAGATATTTAATTCTGAAAACTAAGGACCAAACACAATGGAATTCTTTTTCTAATAAAATTCCCAAGATAGTTACTAATATACAAATCTAAGGTCTAATTAAGTTCATTGAAACTGCGAGTGTATGGGATAAAAAGAATAACTCTAAGGGTGTTGGGAGGTCAGTTTTCTTTGTCAACACCACACAACCTAGAATCCCATGGAAAGACAGTCTCATGGAGGAACTGTCTAGATCGGGTTTGCCCATGGCATATTTGTGTGGGATTGTCTTGAATACCTTAACTGGTATGGGAAGACCCAGCCTGAAAACGGTTGGTACCATTTTCCAGGTTCGGTCTCTGGACAGCATCAGAGCGGAGAGAGGTGGGTACTAAAGCTGTGCTCTTTACTGTAGATATGAGGAGCTGATCCAGATTCCTGCCTTGACGTCGCTATGATGATGGACACCTGAACTGTGACCTAAAATTAACCCTTCCTCCCCCAGTTGTTTCCAGCAACAGAAAGGGAACTAGGGCAGATGTGGTCCTGCCATGGTTTCCCACTCAGCTTGTGGCTGGGGCAGACAAACTGAAGCTGCTGTTCTTGAATTTATTTTTTGTGTCTGTGCCTATATTTATGTGTCTTCCACCTGAGTTTGGGTTTCCATGGAGGCCAAAGATGGTACCAGAGTTCCTGGAGCTGGAGTTATAGGCGGTTGTGAATTGACTGGAGTGAAAGCTGGGAACTGAACCAGTCTCCTCTGGAAGAACAGCGGCTGCTCTCAGCAACTCCAGCCCAAAAAGTTGTGTGTCGTACGTGTCAGGAAATACAGTCTGTGGCAACACACACGCACACACATCATCATCATCTCTTGAAGCAAATGCTTAGGGTAGACGTCTGCAGTTTTATCATTTATTCTTTAAAGGTCTGAGACAATCACATCCCAAGTAAGTCTGAAGAAATCCTGGGAAAACAACAGGTGATTGTAAACCTGCTGGAGTTGCAATATGACCCCACCCCAACATGGACTGGGAACCATCCTCAAAGCAACACTGGTGGGAGGCGGGGCTTAGTAGAGAGTGCTGAGGCCTTGAAGACGGCAGTGAACACTGGTCATAAAAATGCTGGGCTAGATGACCCAGACCAGTGAGCCCAGTGCTCAGGAAGCTGGGATGTGAGGATGAAGAGTTCAGGCCTAGACTAGTCTACACAGCAACTCTGTCTCAGGAAAAAAATGAAACAACAAATTGATCAGTGAGCGGGCTTGGGTCTGAGCCCAAGTGCTCAGTACCTTCTTTTCAGCAGGAGGCAAGGCAGGAGGATCCTTGCCAAATGCCATGCTCTCTGCCTTTCCAGCTTCCAGCTTCTGTGGATTATAAATTACTCAGGCTCGGATTTTCTGTTCCATCAGCAGAAGATGAAACTAAGCCACTTCCTTTGTAAGTAAGGATAGTGCAGAAATGATCAGAGTCCCCATAGCTAACCAGGAAGTATCTCTGAAATTACCTGGTGCGAGTGAGAAGGAAACACGGAACACACAACAAACCCGCTTAGGAGTTTATGGGGGGAGGGGTGTAGAGGCCTGGTGAAGGTTGGTGTGGGGAAAGGGAGAGAGAGAGAGGGAGAGAGGGAGGGAAGGAGGGAGGGAGGGAGGGAAGGAGGGAGGGAGCACTGAAGATGGCGTGTCCAGCTTTTAAAGGTCACCTAGTGCATGCGAACAGGGAGATGACCTGGCTGTGTCATACGCAGATGATGGAGCTCATGCATGCATGCAGGGGCTCATGCAGCTGCATCATACGTAGATGATGCAAACATGCCGCATGTCACGCCTGAGGGCTTGCTCACCTATGCGTGGCCCTGGAACTCGGAACTGTCAGCTGTATTGTAGCTGAAATCATAACACTCTCCACTTCCAAAAGCTTGACAGATTTTATGTCAACACTCAAGAACTGAGAAGTAAAGTTAAAGAAAAGGTAACTCAGTTGAAAGAATGGGGCTGAGAGCCAGGCCTGATGACACACACCTTTCTTCCCAGCACTTGGGAGGCAGAGGAGGGTGGGGCTGTGTGAGCTCCAACCAGGACCAGTAGTGATCCCTCCCTCCAAAGAGAGAGAGGGGAATAGAAGAAAAAAAATGAAGGTTTCCATGTATTTGTTTAAAGTGCAAGAAGCCTTTTAAGTTAGGAAGTTAGAACTCTAAACTAGATTGTCACAGCCTTTTTCCCCAGAATTGATTCTAGCCCTGCTCATGGTAAAAGATCAGCAGACAGAGAGAGGAAAGCAAAAATGCCTGCTGAGTTCTCTCTGGGCCATTGTTTTGTACTTCAAGAGACCAAAGCCGACTGGACCTGGCAGTACACACCTATAATTTTAGCTACGAGGCAGGAAGATCACAGGTTCAAGTCCAGCCTGTGCTACAGAGTTGAGCTCAAGGCCAACATGGGCAATTTAGTGAGAGCCTGCCACAAAATTAAAAATACAGAAAGGGCTGGAGATGTATCTCCATGAACGAGATCTAAAGCACAAGACCCTAGGCTCAGGCCTATGTATAGACAAAAAAAGAAAACCCAAAAAAAAAAAAAAGAGACTAAAATCAGAATGAAGTTTACACAGAGAGAAGGGGTTTCCTTGCTGAAATCCAAGGGGACAATGGCACCTTTAAACACTTCCTGTTTTTCAAGCAGCTGAGGGAGGTGAAACCCGCAGAGAGCTGGCGAGGGCGGCCTTAGGAAGGCCTGAGGAAGGCCCCGCAGAGTGCTTCATTAACCCGATTAAGCAGGTGGATGGAGAGGACCTCACTGATAATTTACACCTTGCTAATGAAGCGTGTGACTCTTAATCTCCTCCAAACAAGATACACTCATGAAACTCTGGTGCAAGGAAAGGGGAAATTAATTAGGTGAAGAAACTATGAGATTATAGCAGAGGGATTCCTGCAAGGCAGCTCTAACCTGGGTGGATATTCATTTCAGTCTTTCTGAAATTAATAGTTTAGTGGGGAGCAAGCAGGTTGTGGTACCTTTCGGGCTTACAGCAAATTCAAAAGTGGTGCGTTATTAGGGATTTGATTTTCACATTGCATGCGCTATCTTGGAAAATCACTCTGTGGAAATGGTTGTTCCGACTGCTGGCGAATAATTCCATCTTTGACAATAGCACAGCTATTTATAGTAACACTGAATAAAGAAGGTTCCGTTGTATGTTGCCTGTAATTAATTTAAAACATTAAACTGCAAAGTGATTTTTATATATAATACAAGGTTGAAGGAATTTTGCAACTTTGAAATTTCTTTAGATTTTTATCATCTATTTTTTTATTAATGCATAACAATTGTACAAAATAGTAGTCTGTTCTTTTTTGTTTGTTTGGTTTGGTTTGTTTCTTTTTTTTTTTTTTTCAATGTTCAGTTTCCTTTAATGACCCCCATCTCCCCTGAAGGGTAGGTGCAGGCAGCTAGGCGACGGCAAGACATGTTCACTTGAAGATCTTGCCTTGATTGGCGGCTTTGCCCACATGCTGGAAGGCCCCCTCCCAGGAAAAGTACTCTCGAACCAGGGTCTGGGTCTCCTCGCTACCAGGATCCAGTTTCCGCCATGTATATGACTCGTAGTCCACCTGCCAATCTGGACAAGGCAAGCTCTTGGCCTCGGAAGACCCAAACGCCAGAAATGGAGCTGCTGTTGTTGGTTCCAACCAGGATGACACTAGCAAAGGCATTCTTCCTCAGTTTGTCCAGTCGCTGGAACATGCCAGTGATGAGGTTGCAACTCATAAAGGTCTGGGTGAGCTCCTCAGGGAAGCGATATTCAGCATACCACAGGGACCAGCCGTCCTTATCAAAGTGCTCCCAAAAATATGGCAGCGCCACGGAGAGGGTGTCTTCATTGGAGTACTTACGCTTAAACTCATCCAACACAAAGGTACTCTTGGGCAAGTGAGCAAAGGGGTCCTCAGCAGCCAGCGCCTGCTCACACTCATCCATCTCCTCCTCAGGAGCTGGGGCAGCTGCCTTTTTCTCCTCTTTCCGTTCAGCCTGGGGCTTCTGTTTCTCTTCTCGTGATCCCTTTTCTTTCCTTGGAGTATCTTTTTTTTAGGCTGGCTCTCTGCAAACTTCTTGGCATCAAACTGGGCCATCTTCTCACACAGCTTCACCTCCCCCAAGACTGCCCTGAACTGGGGCTGGTTAATGCAGGTGAGGAACCATCGGTTGGTATTGGGGAAGGCCTGGCGAAAAGAAGGCTCTAAGACCTGCTTGTAGAGCCACAGAAGGGTACAGACAACTGTGATATCAGCCAGAGTCACTCGCTCACCCACCAAGAAAGTCCTTATCTTCAAATGAGTGTCCAGCAGCCCCAGGATTCGCCTCACCTCTTCTTTTGCATTTTCGGTGGCCTGTTTGTTATGGTGCATGATGCCCAAGGTGGGGAACACCCAGGTGCTGGCTGGAGGGACGATATCACTGTCAGCAAAGCTCACCCACTGCACCACCTGAGCTGCTGCCTCTGGAGTACTTCCCGGCAGGTCCTCGTTGCTTACATAAGGTGATGGCATTGCTCTCAAACACGCAGAATCCATCATCACCCTCAAATGCTGGAACCTTGCCAACAGGAAATTTTCTGAGAAATTCGGGGGTGCGGTTGGTTTGGCCAAAGTGGAAGTGGGGTGGTGCAAAGAGCACATGGACCTGAGCCCCACTGTGCTGAGCAGCAATGAGGGCCTTGAAGGGTCTCCAGTTTTCAGGATATGTGTACAGGGTCCCAGCCGCCTGCAGAGAAAGGGGGTCTTTTTTTAAAAAAAATATTTATTTATTATGTATACAATATTTTGTCTGTGAGCGTGCCTGAAGGCCAGAAGAGGGCACCAGACCTCCCTACAGATGGTTGTGAGCCACCATGTGGTTGCTGGGAATTGAACTCAGGACCTTTGGAAGAGCAGGCAATGCTCTTAACCACTGAGCCATCTCTCCAGCCCCTGGTTTGTTTCTTGGTTTGTTTTAGACAGGGTTTCTCTGCCTAGCCCTGGCTGTGCTGAAATTAATTTGCTCTATAGACCAGGCTGGCCTTGAATTCACAGAGATTCACCTGCCTCTGTGTCCACTCCCTGATTATTTTGGTTTTGTTTGTTTGTTTGTTTTTAAACTATTATCTGAGTTATCTGATCATCTAACCCATATTTATTTTATTTTATGCCGTTCTGTACTCTCTTTAGGCTGTGTCCTAATTGGTTGATCTCTGATTCATTCTGTGCTCCGGTCCAGGTCAGAAACCATAGACAGTTAGCATCTCCGGTGTGCGCCCAGTAGCTTTTGCACAATTAGTACAAACCCCATGCTGAGGAGGAAAGAGGGACGTAGCATTTTCTGCTGCTTGTATCTTTTGACAAACACTCAGAGAAGTGACCTCCTCTGTCTCCAGTGCTGGTAACCCCTTCAGGTAGCAGAGGGAAGTCTACTGGGGAAGGGAAGACCAGAAGCAATATGGTCACTTTTAGCCATGGGTCAGATCTTAAAGCCAGACGTGGTGTTTATTTGAAGATTTCCTGTAGTTTTGGTCAGGCGCAGAAATGTCTCTTTCACTCCTTCCCTCCCTCTCCTTCCTCCCTCTTCTTTCTCTCCCCTCTTTCTCTACCTCTTCTTCCCCTCCTTCCCTCTTACCACCTCCTTCACTTCCTCCCTCCCTCCTCTTTTTCTCCCCCCACCTTCTCCAGTCTCAAATAGACAGACTGGTTTCAAAGCTGCTAGGGTCAAGCCTGGCCTTGAACTTCTGGTCCTCTTGTGTGTTTGTATCCCAAGTGATGAGAGTTTGGTACTGTTCCACCACCCTGCATTAACTAGGTGCTGGGATTAATAACCAGAGTTCTGTCCGGGCTGGGTAAGCATTCTACCACCTGAGCTACGTCCCCACCACAGTTACAACACAGAAGCTAGATCTGGATTCAGATGAGGGGTTGTGTGCCACTGCACACACAGCGAGGTCTTGGATCCCTTACTGCCACCCTACTGCCAGCTGCCCCTTGTTCTGCACTGGTCAGCCTGCCTTGTAGCCGAGCTCCTTACAGACTGCAGTCTATTCTTTCAGAGGAGCCTCCTGTCCTTTGCCTTTATACAAACAGAGCTTGTTCCAGACTTGCAGCTCAGCTCAGCACCACCTCTCCAGGAACCCTCGGCCCCAGGGCTGGGCTTTCAGCATCTGAACTCAGTACATTCTGTTCAGAAAGTCTTCCCTCTGCTAGTCCAGATCCTACTTACCCCCTGACACCCATCTCGGTTCCCAAGCTCTTTCTTCCACCCACCTACTCTTTTACCAGGTGTGTTTAGCTGTTTTTTTTAAATTTTACATGTATGAGTGTTTTGCTGGCATGTATGTATGTACCATGTGTGTGCCTGGTACCCACAAAGGCCAGAAGAGGGTGTCGAATCCTGGAACTGGAATTACAGAAAGTTGTGAGTCACCATGTAGGTACTAGGAATCGAACTCAGGTCCTCGGGAAGAGCAGTAAGCACTCAAGCTCTCTCTTTTTCTGTTTCTGTTTTGTGTTTTGTTTTTCAAAACAGCGTTTCTTGTGTTGCTTTGGAACCCGTCCTGGAACTCGTTCTGTAGACCAGGCTGGCCCTCTCAAACTCACAGAGATCAGTGCTGGGGTTAAAAGCTGTGTGCCACCACCCCCGAATACAGTAAGCACTCTTATCGATGAGCCATCTCTCCAGTCCCATATCCAACCTTTTGACATTGGGTTATGACAATGCCATCTATTAAGTTCATGCTTGAGAACTGTGCAATGAAATTAGTCACTCACACATACATGTCCATGCTCAGGTTTCGTAATATTTTAAATAAGCTTATGGTTTTGTTTGGGGCTGCTATCCCTGGTCACATGTTTAAGTTTTAGTCCATCAGAAATATTTTGCCACCAGGAACCTAGCCTTAGACTAAACCATAAGGCTTCACTGAGACAAGACTCTAGGTCCCAGGAGCCCATTGTTTAGAAAGGGCTCTAGACATGCAATTCAACCACCCGTGCAAGAGAAGGAGCCTAGGGCCGGTGACATAGTGGTGGCTGGAGTGAGTGGTTCTTATTGCCTCGTGTTTGGATCAGATGAGAGGTGAGATGAGGGATCCCTCTTTGTTTTTTGTTTTTATTTGGGTTTTATTGTTTTTGTTTGCTTTGCTTTTGTTTGTTTTTTCTTTTTTCTTTTGTTTTTGTTTTGTTTTATTTTGTTTTGTTTTGTTTCTCTGTGAAACAGCCCTGGCTGTCCTGGAACTAGCTCCTGACCAGGCTGGCCTTGAACTCACAGAGATCTGCCTTTCTCTGTCTCCCATTGGGCACCACCACCGCCTGGCTCGAGGGATCTCTTGTAGTCTTGTAATGAGATTTGAGGATGGCAGGAGCTGATGGCAGCAGAGCCTCACAGGACCAGAGCTGGGAATTTCAGGGGCTTTGGTACTGTTCAGTTGGAAAGCTGGGCAATGCTGTAACTAGAGAGGACATGCAAGTCAGACACACAGGAGCTCTCTCCTTTGGGTGTTTGTGTGTATAGACGTGGCTATTCAGAATTGGGAACACATCAGGTCCTGACATCTATTTGTGTGTGCATGGATTTGACTGTAGGGGAGGATATAACTAGCTGAATCTGATACCTATTGTGTATGTGTGTGTGAGGATTTACCTATGGAAGGGAAAGCATTAGGAACTGACATATAACATTGTCATGTGTATGTGTGTTTTGACTGTGTCTTTATGTGTGTGGTATGTTCTTTTGACTGGCATGGAATGTTTGGCACAGGAGACATTTAATATATTAAATTGTACATGTAACCATAGTGAGGTTGAAGGGACATGCTGTCAGTTCATGATATTTTTCCCTTCATAGGTCACATACATGGATAGATATCAGATTCAACTAGTTATAGCATTCTCTAGAGTCAAATCCACATACACACACACACACACACACACACACACACAGAGAGAGAGAGAGAGAGAGAGAGAGAGAGAGAAAGAGAGAGAGAGAGAGAGAAGTAAAGGTCTAAGGGTCTACTGGGTATCCAATACTGAAGAGTTAAATTTACAGACAAACACACACAGAAGAAAAAGGGTGGGGGGAGAAAGGAGAGGAGAGATAGGAGGTAGAAATAAAAGAGTCCCCCAAAAAGGAGAGATAGAGCTCAGCCTGCTTTCTTTGTGGCTCATATTGAGCAGTGTATGTTGAGAAGCAGAGATTTACAATTTAGTTCATGTGGTATCACAGTTAGCAGATGTATACAGCTGAGACAAATCGAGAATTGCATGTGGGTTTTTGAGAGAAAGAATGGAATACACATTAACTTTTAAATATCAGGCCTTGTTGGTCCATATCTCACAATCACTCCTATATATCAAGTCTTTCTATATTCCCTTTCACTGTGTCTTGAGTCTTAGATGTACTCTTTGATGTCTGTCCTGGAAGAACACCTAGCCATTAATCTCACATTATTGCTGCAAACTAAACTATACTGCAATCCAAAATGCATTGCAAGTCATCACATTCATACTACTTAAAAACTGTGCAGTCAATTGTCTGACCAGTCACTACAAGAACACACAGACTGTTCCTTCTAACAGCATCATCACAACCACTGCTCCGCATATACTACTATTGATCAGGCCCTGCTGGGCAATCCCATGTGCCCTAGATAGATGCTAGCAGGCAGGTCCTACTTGAACTAGACAGCTCACAACTGCTGCTATAAACAGCATAAACTGCTGTGTTCATGAGACACTGAAGAACATGTCCCTGCTGCTCCCACAGAGAATCTTAGTAACAGGGCTGCCCCCACTTCCGGCCTTCTAGATGCCATCCCCCACCCACAATCTCATGCACTCATGTACTCCTTTCCCTGCCACTGTAGCCTGAAACACATTGCTTGGTTTCAGACCTTGCTGGACACTGACCTGAAGCTTGAATGCATTATTGTGTATCAAATCCTTAGGATTCCCCAGTCCTGACCTGCATATTTGGCTTGAAATCAGGCCATGTTTAATAAGTTTCTCTTTCTACACCCACACTGCTGTCCTAAAACAGTGCAAATTCTGAGTCATGCTAACACCCCTGCCACTGTCTAGTAGTGCATGTTTCAGCAGAATGCAGCTATTTTGTGTATGGCTTGATGCCTATGGATTTCTATACACACAATTTATATGACTGAAATCTGCACAAGGTAGTAATATGTGTCTGATAGGAAGAAACTTGCTGATGTCTGTGACAGCTGTGTCTACTGGAACCTTAACAATAGCAGTGCTTGTTTTCCCAGTAGTGTGTATTAGAGCTAAGGGTGTGTGTCAAACTTGGCCTCTTCCCTGGCATGTCGTGTAGGATGGAGGCTGGTGTTCAAGTGAATCTGATGTACTACATCTTATATGCTGTCTTTTAGGAAGGGGTTAATGTCCAGCAGGGCCCAGTTATAGCAGTGGATCCTGACACCCAGAACACTAGGTAGCATAGGAAGGTGTCCAGCATAACCTTAAGCCAAGCAGTGTAGGTGTGTCTTCTGCAGAAGAAGGAGGTCCAGCCAATGATAATTCCTAGCAGCTGTGCATGGTTTAACTGGCATAAAAGTTCCCAGCATGGTCTCAAAGCTGTCTATTAATGTGGGATAGGAGGTCAAAGAGAAACCAATACCTAGAAGTGTATGGGTGGTCAGAAGACTGAGGGTGTGTTCAAAGAGTTTGATGAATAACACTGTCAGAAGAGAGAGTGGAAGAATGGGATGTCAAGCCGAGCACAATACATACTAAGTATATGTTAGGTTTTGGGTGAACTGGTATCAGTCAATCAAGGTGTGATAATGCATGTGGCAATAGGTTGGCAGTGAGGGATGTGATGTCCAGGAGTGCCTGCCTTGTTAGTGTGTGTGAGCCATTTAGAATGACAGCAGAGCCTGGTACCTAGAAGTGCATTTGGGGCAGCTGCAAAGTGATGTGTGCTTCAAGGTTGTGAGTTTGTCAAGTAGAGCCTAGAACTACCAGTGTATTTTGGTAAATGACAAGAGAGTGTCCTATATGCCCTGATAAGCATCACTTAATGTGGGACTCTGTGGGTGACATTCAGTATCCAGACCTAAGAACACATGTGAAGAACGTGTGAGGGTTGCTTACAACATAAAGTTCTGGCATCTATCTCTGGTAGGGCTACATGGCTTCTTTCTGACTACCTTCTCTCTCCCAACATTCAGCTTTGTTTTCTCTGCCTAGCTCTGTTCTGCCTTGCTCTGCCATAGTCTCAAAGCAGTTTCTTTATTAACTGATGATATTCACAGCATACAGAGAGGAATTCCACATCACTTCTCCTTTTCTGTTTAAATAAAAAGAATGGTTTTAACTTTAACATAGTAAAATTACGTATAACAAATAGGTATCAAGCAAAAATTAGAGTTACAATATTTCTATCTACTTTATCTTTTATCATAACTAAGGGAAACTGTAACTATAACTACACATTCTTCAACTCCATCAAAGACTCCAGAAGGAAACATTATTACCTAAGTAATCAGAAAGTGCATTATAAGCAACTTCCAAAATTCTGGAATTGACAGAGACATTTCACTAACTGGACAGTCAGCCAATGTTCTTATGTATCATTGGACCATACATCTTCAGACTAAAGTCCTATAGTATCCAGCAGACTTTTCCACAAAGCAGGAAAATTTAAAGACAGTTCTGCCTATATTGGCAGTTTGTCAGTCTCTTTCTTTTGTGTCCTGCAGAATGTCTGGCAGAGTCATAAAGCAGGAACCCTGAAGGGTCATTTCACCTTTACACAAGTTCAACAGTCATTTCTCTGTGGGTCCTGCATGTCCAGTTCATACAGCATAGCATCAACAAGTCCAGACAAGAGCAGTTTCGTATGTAAATGGCTAGCAAACTCCATAAGGAGCCTCTTCAATGCCCATCTTCCTCGTGAAGTAGATTGGTACTGCCAGGAGCAGCTGTGTCTCATTGTCATGAAAAGTCCTAAGATCTAAAGACACTTTAAATGACATATTCTGTAGGTCTTTGAAAGATTTGAAGAATGCCTATTTAACTGAAATATATCTCTGTATATCTAAAAAACCTAACTAACATGACTACAAGTTTGACTATTATGGATGACTATCTATTAACTTATATTTCTTAAATATATACTATATTTTTAAATGAGCTAGACAAACACAATACCTTAATCAAGATCAGAAATGCATATACACAGTATAACAAAATTGACCTTAAATTTGTATCAATAAACCAAGATCCTTACCTATGAAAATATCTATATCATATCTCCATTTAAATGTAAACAAACATTTTAAACAATATTTGGGAATTTGGGCATAGTTCTCTCCAAACCGCTTCCTGCTTTTTGTTGGGTACAGTTTTTTTGGGAGTGTTCACGGTGACATTTCAGGGGGTCTATCAAACCACATTAGTCTAGAAGGAATCCACAGGTTCTTATCCTCTATGGAAACAAAAGATGAGCCTCTTTTCCAAAGTAATATATCCTTAGACCCATATTTTGAAGTCAAGAAATATTTAAGATATATATGTTGGTTGCTTAGCTTCTTCACAGTCAAAAAATTCAAAGAAAACACAATAATATTCACAATCCAGACTCTCTGTATATAGTCCATCTCTACATGGCCTATTTTTCTTTATTCCTATTACTTGTTCTACAAGTTTACTCTATCTCTCTTTTTTCTTTTTTTTTTGGTTTTTCTTTTTTTTTGGTTTTCAGAGACAGGGTTTCTCTGTGGCTTTGGAGCCTGTCCTGGAACTAGCTCTGTAGACCAGGCTGGTCTCGAACTCACAGAGATCCGCCTGCCTCTGCCTCCCGAGTGCTGGGATTAAAGGCGTGCGCCACCATCGCCCAGCTACTCTGTCTCTTTAAAGACTTTATTTTATTTTTTAAAAACCATTTACTTATACTCCTTTACTTCTCTATCCCAAGCCCATGCACATTTATCCAAAAAACGGCGACCCATTTACAGGTCTTTTATATCTGAATATGTCTTTATTTTATATCTGTAATTTATTTATTTAAGCCAGAAGCACTTCCTAAAATGCTAAGCAGCCACTAAGGCTGCTTTGTCTTGTAGCTCTGCCCAGTCTAACATGGTGGGGTGGAGGTCTGTTTATTGTGAGCCATGCTCACATCCCCATTTTTGGGCACACAGTGTGTCTATGTTGCCATTAAGCAAGTTGTAGCATTCTGCTCATAAACCTTATTTAAATGCTCCATTGCCAGACCTTGTCAGAGTTTGTACTGGCGACACAGCCCAGGAAGCTGCCATTACAAAACCATGTTTTTTGTTCTACTGCTGAATCAGGAAAACCTTTCTTATAGGATCCAAGGTGTTAAGCTGTGCATAACTCTGGTGTGTGTGTGTGTGTGTGTGTGTGTGTGTGTGTGTGTGTGTGCATGTGTGCCTAGAATTCCTTCCCAAACTCTCTCAGGTTATTAGTGGATTTTAGTTGGCCACATTGGTGCCAATTTGTAGTAAGAAGGCCACTTGTTTGTTCTCAGCTGCACAGCCCCAAACTAACCAAAGAGAAATTGTATTAATTCAATTACTGCTTGACCCATTAGTTCTGGTTTCTTACTGACTAACTCTTACATATTAATTTAATCCATTTCTATTAATCTCTGTATCACCACATGGCTGTGGCTTGCCAGCAAGTTTTGCCATGTCTATCTCTGTCAATGGTTCCATGGCTTCTTACTACTCTGCCTCCTTTCTTCCAGCATTCAGTTTAGTTTTTCCCACTTATCTATTTTTTACCCTATCAGGCCAAACCAGTTTCTTTATTCATTAACAATAAAAGCAACATATAGACAGAAGGACATCCCATACCAATCCACACCACTTCCACTCTCAAAATTCTACCTATCAGGCCCTACTTGAATATTTCTTCCTGTAACACTACTGTGTATATACATGGCCACATCCCTGAGCCTATAAGGTATACACCTAAAGACACTACACATGTCAGTCTGGATTGGCCAAATTCAGTCCACATATTGTGTAAGCTCTCAATCTCCAAGACATGGTCCAACTACCATTTATTCCAAAATATAAAATAATCTTTAGGATATACTTCACAAAATTCTCTATTCCACTTTTAAACTTGCAGGTATGAATCCCTGATACACACAACATTGATTCCACCCACATTCACCATTTCTTATCAGTTCCATTGGGTGCTGTTATCCAGCTTCTTCTAATACCACCAAATGCATTTGAGATGGTGTCAGGGGAGGCAGTGACAAGCAGTGTCAATTACTAACAAGGCTGTTTAGCACAGCAGCTGGGAGGCGACGCATCTATAGTATCTTGCCTCCTACTGGTGAGTAGGTGGTGAAAGTGAACTGTTACTTGTAATGTATATGGAGGACAATATATGAGTTTTTGGGGGTAAGAAACAGTGTCAGGTAAGGGCTGATATCTAAATGGATATGTGGTTTTGCGGCTGCGGATGTCCATTAGGGTCTGACACCTAGCTGTTTGGGGATATATGTGGGGTGTCCAGCACAGCATGGTTCCATATATTCACTGTGGGGAAGCAAGGAGGGTGTGCTCTGTATGGGTTGGGATCTAGCATTGAGAGTGGAGTAGTGCTGGGGAGTGTGCAGCTAGTTTCTCTGGCCTGTAGCACCAGCAGCATGAAGACACATTAGCTCAAGCAAATTCTATACCTTGCCTATTCTCAGTGTCCCTCTTCTAGTAGGCTGAGGTATTTGAGGTTTTTAAGAGTCAGAACAAAGTTGCCAGTCAGTGTTGGAAGTGCCCCCCCCAAATTTGGATAGTGTTCATTCAGCTTCTATACCATATCTTCATGCAGCAGCCTTGGGAACCGCATGGGTGCAAGAGTGGTGAGCAGAACACATTAGCTTTTCTGTCTGTAAATTCCATTGTTACCACCCAGCGCTGTACCACCATCTTGGCTTAGAACAGAGATCTGTTGTCTGTTGGGGTGGAGTAGAGACTAGGCTTTCTCTAGAAATCCTAGGGTATAATCTCCCCCAGACATTCTACAGCTGTGTTTCTTGGCTAATGGCTTTAGAGCTCATGTGGCCACAGTTCATCTTCTCTAGGTTGTCTCTATCTTCCAACTAAAGAGGCTGAAACTTATGTAGGTCTCCTTTGTATCTCTTATATGAACTTTGCAGAGTTTGCAACTGGGGTATATTTGAGATTGTGTTCAGTTTTCTAATGGGTCCCCTCTTGTTTGCTTTTGCATACTTGTCCTGCAGACCTTTATGGATAGACCATATTCTCTGCCTTGATTTTCACAACGCATCTGTCAAAATCAGAATCAACTTATGTAATGTAGGTGAATCTGTTGCTGTGATTTTTATTTTATTCTATGAGTGCACTCTCCATCCCTTCCCTGTCCAACTTTCTGGATCTTTGAGGCTTTGTGGGAAGTTCTGGATCCGTAAGTGCAGGGTCTGGAGAAATCACTTTTGCTCTGTCATCACTTTTAGGATTAGACCCAGGTGAATGCTACATTTGTTGTTTAGGTAGCAGAATGGCATTTTTCTGAGACTATCTGAGAAAATTTCTGTCAGTTTAACAACAATGATGGCAGCAGAGGGTTCTGAGAGTTTGTATTCCTTTGGATTCTTCTCAGAAACCATAAGTGTTCTGAATTTTAGTTAGTGTAAATTCACCTGGAATTCTATTTCAGAATTTGAGAATTGGTTTGTGTGTACACTGTTTCTATATGATACCAGTGAGAAACAGTACAAGTGGATGACCCCAAGTGCACCATTGTCATGTTACTGGAGTCCAGGAAGAGAAGGACCATGGACACTGCCTTTGCAGAAAATCCCATCCAGATGCCATACAGTGACGCACAATTGCTTACCAATGCTCTGCCGAGGCATGCTCTTTATCTGGTTGGGTAGGTTTCATGGGTGATCTCTGAGGAAAGAGAGGTATGACTGACATTTTTGAACTGTCAAAATATACACAACATCTAAATGTGGTGGAGATACAAAATTAAAACATACCCATGGAGAGTTTCAAAAGGGGTCCTCCTGTTATTCTCAGATCTTGACAAGAATTGACACAGGTTCTGAAGCTGAATGGAGGAACAGAATCTATCTCACTGCCCTGCACAAAATATCCTCCTGAAGCTGTGTAGAACTTCTGAGCTTCCTTCATCTCAGGAAATGACATTTTTCATCACTGACACCAGGACTGCGTGTGCAGGTCCCCAGGTCAGGAATCCCCTGTGCACATCTTTCAGGATATGGCCAGGCACCTTCAAGCAAAGGAATATTGTAGATCAATGAAGAAACTGGCTGAGACTTCCACATTCTCCAAGCAGAGAACCTGTGATCTTGGCAGATAATGGCAGGGTTACTTTATTGAAATTCAGGGAGTAAGGAGACAGGTATAATGCTGATTGTCTTCCAATGTGACCTTCCCTAGACCAACATCATTAGGGTCTTCTCAGGCACATCTGAAGGCAGGGAATGATTTCTCATGCCAGCCCTGGTACTTTTCAAGAATCAGGCTCTGGAAAAAAAAAAAGGAGGAAAAGCATTTTCCCACCAACATGTCTAAACATAGGCACTCTGCTTCCTGCACCTCATCTCATTTCCTCTTGTCTACATTAGACAGGATACATACTTGGTGAAAATGAGCTTCCACAAAAGATCGTGTCCCAAAAAACCTGCAGATAATAGGAGAAAAACGGTGGCCAATAAGAGATCTAGAGTTGACTTGTAGAACTCCATGGGACCCACCTTTAGTAAACTGATCATTGTGGCTGTGTAAAGAGGCCAGTGGGTGTACTTTAAGCAGTGCACCAGCCATGTTATATACAAAAGAGCACATCAAGGACTCAGCTTTGTGCTCTGTGAAGACAGCATCTGTGGAGTTTTTTTGGATAATCCTTGTGAAGATTATGCTACAAGTAGGTGATACTGACTGTCCTTGCTCCTGCTCCATCCAACAGACAGGTAGTGAAGGAGAGAGGTGACGGATGTGGGGACAGCTAGCTTCTGTTCTTTCAGGTAAAAGACTAAAGACAGCAACATGTGTTTAGTAACAGAAGCAACCAAAGTCCCCATCAGTCGAAAGGCAAACATCAGTATGAACATAAGTAACCATCACATCTGTTCATAGTGAGGTTTGCCTTTGTAGAGACCATCAGCTCAGTCTGGAGTCAATGATTCTCATGGGTTGTCTCTGCTGAGGTCCACTTACCTGTCTACAATACACAATTTCTCCTTTTCCCAGGTACTAGATTCAGGAAAGTATATGACAAATGATACTTGCCTTAGTAATCACCCATTGATGGAGAACTGGTAAGCAAGAAGTTCAGTGGGTCTTGGCTATTTTTCTTTTCAAGACTGGGTGCCACATCCTTCTTATGTTTCAACCCAGAACAGATGAAGTATCTTGCAAGATGCAGAGTGACTTCCATACAGGTATAAGAAGATGATCACCCCTTCTACAAAAATAGTTTCTCCATAACAGCTAGCGGACAGAGGGAAAGAGGGGAAAGATGTGCCACTTGCCCAAAGTTGTCTCAAGACCACTCTGAATCCATGTCTCTGATGTCTCTCACTTTTCCTTTTCTCCTCTGCATCATGAAATCATTGAACACATTCCCTGGAATTAAAAAAGGGTGGCTTTGGCAGACTCATTCTTATTTGTATGTGGACCAATATCAAGGACAAACCAGATCACAGAAACATCTCTTGTACAATGGGATAAAACTTAGCAATCTCAGTGCTACTTCAGCCATGAGACCCACAGATGAGCCCTGGCATTCTGTCCCTTCTGAGTGGCCACTCTTCATTACAGAGAGCAGTGATCTGCATGGAGGGTGTCAATGACAACATCAATGAAACTTTCACAGGAGGATCTTTGCTGGATGCTTCAAATCTACAGGCCCATGGGTCAATGTAGGTCTGACCCCTGATAAACAAAACATAATTCCAAGACTACAGACTAAGTCACGTGTCTTGGACAATCAAGCACCAGAATAATCAAACAATATCCACCATGCAATCTCGAACAGCATGTGAGTATTCCATTCACAGTGGTACCCTTTTTTTGTCCTGCTCGCGGTGACTTTCCTGTTAGGAGACAAATAACATTCTTATAAGCAATCCACATTAAGGACCCCTTCATTAACAGCGGGACTGAGTCAGTATGTGGTGGGATTGTCTCCTGTGAAAAGAGACAAATAGATACAGGCAGCATGCAAACAAAGCAGCAAGGATGTATGGGGAGGGAGGAGGAGACTCACCTTTGTCCAGTGTGAGAAAATATCTCACTTGGACCTGACCTTGAAGGGAAAGACAGAAGGATGAGTTTTGATGTGGTATGTTCATGAATACTGTTCCTTTAGGACTTCTAAGCCATGGGCATCTTTGGGGTGAATTTTGGCACAAGACTCAACACTGAGAAGAATGCTATGGAAGGCCAGCCATTGGAATATCTCCTATTAACTATGGTTTCATGTGGAGAAGGCTGTCATGCATGATGGCTTACCACCTCCTAGTCTTGATTTTTCTACTGCATTCTTAAACACACTGCCACCTTAAGTATTTTGAAATATTTAGTTCGAAGTCTTGACTCATATATCCTTTTGGACCGTCCATTTTCAGGTTGTTTATCTATTCTCACACTCATTCCTAGCCTTTGGAGTTTTCTTCCCTCAAAACCTTTGATCCTCTATAATATTTTTTCCCTTTAGTCAACACTGCATCTGTCTGCCTCTACTGCCTCTGCCACTTATCCTTTTTTGTATAATTTCAGCTGAAGCGTTGCACTTTAGTGGTGGTGGTGGTGGTACTGTGGAGTGTACTGTTTGAAATTAGATTTGCTAATTTACATAGCTCTAACCATCATGTCATCATTGCAAATAAGCATCAGAAAATATATGATTAATAAGCACAGAAGTGTATCTTGGGCACCCCATTTATCTGTGTGTGTGCACCTGCAATGCTCTCTACCTCCCAGTGCTGTCACTTCCTTCTGAGAAACATGGCTTTCTCCTGAGGGTGGCAGGCAGCAGCATAGAACTCTCACACATTCCCAATTCTTTTCTTAACCCTCTTCCAGCCTTTGGACAAATTTCTGGCAGAGACTGAATTTACAACTTTAGGAGAGACAACTTTCATGTTATTCTTGTATATTGCTTGAAGGGAAGATCTCTGAGTTCCATGGGTGCCAGTTGTGGCCACACATCCTGAGATGCCTCACTGAAATTTTTTTTTTTTTTTTTTTACAATGGATGTACTCAGAGTATGAGCTAACCTTGGGGGTGCTCATGTCCTGAGGTGCCTCACAGGACAAATACTCTATAGAAGAAATGCACTCAGAGACTGGGCATCTTGAGGAACACTCATTGCAAACCACGCTACCTACTGCCAGACTTCTGCTCAGGAGACGAGTAACCTCAGAAGCACACGTGGGTACTGGGGGGGGGGGTTCCTCCTTCAGCAGGCGGCACAAGGTGGTAGGCATGCTCAGGCTTCTGCTCCCCTGCTTGCTTGAACACTTCTCATTACGCCTCTGATGTTCAGCCAGCAGGACAAAGGTGGGAATGGCAGGCTCACTCACTCTCCTCTTAGGAGGAACGTGAGAGCACCTGCTGATGACACAGCCACACAGGCCTGCAAGAACTTAGTGGCAGATTTCATGAGTTCCTGGGGTGACTCCTGGTTTAAAATTAGGTATGTGGCCATGATATTATTGATTTTTTTTCTCACGTAGACAATCACAATGAGATCCACAAGCAAAATGTTTTGAGAGAGTGTGTAAGAAATGTAGTACTTGATATCCAGCATTTCCTCCTTCATGTCTGCATAGGTCTTTGCTTTGAATGGGAACCTGACTGTCACCATTGCATATAAAACCACTGCCATGCTGCAGATGTCAACTGCCCTTGCATCATTCTCTGTGTCAGCGAATTGGAGCACAACATTCAATCGTGCCGCAGAATCCCTTGAACCTCTGCCTGAGGTGACTTGATGTTTTATCTAGTATCTGAGACCAGTTTTGACAAAAATGCCACTTACCAGGTAGGGGACGTGGGGATTAGGAAAATAGAGAAGAGAACAAAGTCACAAATAAAATAATAAAACAGAAATCAAAGGATAGTATTGGGAGGGAGTTTCAGTGAATACTGAAATTACCCATGTTTAATTTTCCATATGCTTTGTACCTTAATACAAAAGGGGAAAGAAGGCAATAAAAGACTTCTTTAACATGATACAAAGGACAATTAGCACAGTTAATTGTTTTAACACTTTTAGCCATCAAGCTATTAATCCATTTATTAGCATTCTGTTGTTTAGGCAGTGAACCCACCCTAGAGGAAAACCATACTAGATGAGAAGACAGGTTAGGATGTTCTGCAAGGAGTTGGAAAAGAGAAACATGGTTAAAAATATATTGTATAAAAGACTTTCAATGGTAAAATGTCAAAAGAGACTGGTATGAATGTATTCATGTATGAAATCTACCTCATTTTTAAAAAGAATTAACACTAATGTTAGTCCAACCACTCAATAAGATAAAGGGGAAGCGACACTTTCCAAGATGTTATACAAAACCTCAAGCAGCTTACAACCTGACATGTTGACTTGAGCTATCCTCCCTTCATTCCAAATATTTGAAAAAAAAAAAGCACTGACTTTCACCCACAAGTTTTCCATATGTGTGTTTTGTGACACCAACAGATAAATCCACACACAACAAAATAAATGAATTCATCATATATTTATAATCCTAAATATAAAATAAACAGAAGTTATAAGCCAACTGTTTATGGACATAGACAGCACAATCTTTATTGAAAGTACCTGAACTTTAGCAACATGTTCAAAAACACATAAAGAAGGCCATGTTCATGCTCAAGATCAGTTATTTACTGAGGAAGAGAAGGGTATTTCTAACATAAGAGTTGACAAATAAAACATATGAAAAGAATACAGGTTAAACAAGCCATAGCTCTATAATGAAATTTAATTATTTTCCAGAAAACAGCTACAAGTGATCTTATTATGTGTGACTTGCCAGTCTCAAAATGTAAATTTTGAGGGAACATTAAGACAGGACACTGAGGACATGAAATAGGAGGACAACAGTCTTCCTGGGATGTTCCACAGTATTCTGGCCGAGGGCTTAGTTATCATAACCAGCACAGAATCTTTAGACAAGAGTGATGAACAGAGTCCCAGGTGGATATGTATGTAAGCTTGGACTCCTGATTCCTCAGGTAGTAGGAAGATGTGCAGGTTGCCTAGTCCCAACTCCAAAGTGGTTTTGAAAACAAAGAGAGAATTTGGGGTTCATTGAAGGCAAAATAGTCTAGGAAGAGAGCAACCAATCAGGCTATACCTGGTGTTGCTTGAATAGATCAGAAACACCTCCCCCAAATTTACAGCTTCACGCACTGTCTTTGTGCACTGTCTGTGCCACTGGTGTCCTTGTAGTGAAAGCACTGTCTCCAACATCACAGGACAGACACTATCTCTTTTTTTTTTTAAATATTTATTTATTTACTATGTATACAATATTCTGTCCGTGTGTATGTCTGCAGGCCAGAAGAGGGCACCAGACCTCATTACAGATGGTTGTGAGCCACCATGTGGTTGCTGGGAATTGAACTCAGGACCTTTGGAAGAGCAGGCAATGCTCTTAACCACTGAGCCATCTCTCCAGCCCCCAGACACTATCTCTTAATAAACTGCCTTCACTGTGTATCCTGATCTATGGCCTGATTCTTGACATAAACAGAACTGAGTCAATCAGGTTGGGTATCCAATTGGGAAGCCCTCATTGGTAAGACTGAAGTCATGTGATTTGTGTCTATTCCCTAATTCTTTGGCTCTTACCTAGACTGCGAATGGGATCCTGTGAGAAGAGGGTTAATGCAGAAGTCTTTGCTTGTTTGTGGTTTTTCTGCAGAGACATGTCCCATAGGCCATATCAAATCATACTTCTTCCCTTCCAGTGTCTCCTTTCAGTTGTGATAAAAGGCTTGATTTCTGAAGGTTGGATTTGTGTTTGATCTGTTTCTAGTCTGTCCTGAGTGAATGGGTTTTCAGGCAATATCTCTGCACTGTTGACTTGGGATTCACCCATAAAAGGGCCATCAACAGTTCCTCAGAACTACCATCTTTCAAGAAATAATATTCTGAAACAAAAATAAAGGCTATCTTAAAAATCCAGCATCATTGCCCCTAATATCTGCTGACCTTACAGAGATGGCCCCTCTCTTCCTGAATGTCAGTATTGGGTCTACGTAAAAACTTTTACTTTGTAAACTTGAAAGGTACATCATCAACTAGTCATGGCTTATTATAACTACATTGGTCATCAATAGCCTAAAATTAAAACAAAACAAAATTAAACCCATCAAACCACTATTTTCCTCACTGACATTCCTCATTCCTTGCACTACTTTTGTGATGGGTCACGTTAATCTAAAAATATTTTTCTCTCAGTTGTAGTAAGTTCCAAAATTTATCCCATTAGTGTATTTTCTTGAACTTTGAAAAACATTGTCAATCACTTGGAGAAGAGTCCTCAAATTTCTGGATGCAATTTTTCTATTTCCTCAGTATTCCTACCCAACCTGCAACCAGTTCTTTTATGACCTGTTAGACTTGATGTGTTTTTGAGAAGGACACACATAGAGACTTCATCTAAATCTCTCCTGCCACTTCCTTTTCCCCTTGTGCCTCAGCTTATCCCATGGATCCCTGCCCCAAATATGAATTCTTACATGAGTTCCATGCATGTATGTGTATGGTTTTGTGTACACCTAGGAATACATTTATTTCTAAACTGCTGAGTCCATTTAGCTTTGTCCCATGGACCACTGGACTGAATGACTTATCTGGGAGCTGGTCCTGGAAGAAAACTGGTTGTTCCTCTCTCAGTAGTGATTGACACCTGGCATTGTTGGCAAAAAGAAAACTTCACTTCTTGATCTATGAGTGATGGGATTAAAGGCGTGCGCCACCATCGCTCGGCCGACATCTCATCTTTGAAATGCTATTCACGTAGAGTTGTAGTATATACCTTTATCCTAGTACTCAGGAGGTGGCAGCAATAAAATACTAAGATTGGGGATGCTCTTTGGACACTGACCTACTATGTTTTCTATTGCTGATAGACATCATGACAAAAACAATATGGGGAAGAAAGAGTTTATATGTTCTGATCAACGTCTGTCACTTAGGGAAGTTTGGGCATGAACTCAAGCATGAGCTGAGGCAGAAACAGACAAATCTGGCTACTGTCTTGCTCTTCATGCATTGCTCAGCCGACTTATACTACTTCAGACCAATATGAAGGGGTTAAGTCACCCAGGGTGTTGGAGTTCCCCACATGATTCAACAAGAAAATGAGTCCTGTGACTGGTCACCAACTTCAAATTTGCCAGCCTACTTTCAGATTCTCAACATATTGACGTTTTTGTTAAGTGAGCCATCTTCCTAGGAAATTGCATAGACTGGGAATAGATTATAATGAGTGAGTCCAGATCCAGAGAGACAAATGCTGAAAGTTCTTCGCATAGACTGTTCTTAGCTTCTATTCTTCAGTTGTGAGTATTAAACATCGAGGAAGAGATGGGAGAAGCTACCTGGGGTGGCTGTATAATTTGACCTATATGTGTAAGTAAGATTTTGCTATAGTGGTAGGGATATTTAGTAGGAGCTGAAATTGGACTATGTATGTATTTGTAGGGCTTTGGATGTGTGGGTGGACATATGTGGTAGTTGTTAACACAGCCATGTTTTTTTTTTTAGAAGCATTTAGCATTTTATTTTTTTGAATTCAAAATTTCTGCCTCCTCCCCGCCTCCCTTTTCCCTCCCCCTCCCCGAGTCCCCATACCCCACTTCCCTTCCCCTCCCCCCACTCCCCACGCACCACTCCCTTCCCCCTCCCTCTCCAGTCCAAAGAGCAGTCAGGGTTCCCTGCCCTGTGGGCAGTCCAAGTTCCTTCCCTCTCTATCCAGGTTCTAGGAAGGTGAGCATCCAAACAGGCTAGGCTCCCACAAAGCCAGTACATGTAGTAGGATCAAAACCCAGTGCCATTGTCCTTGGCTTTTCAGCAGCCCTCATTGTCCACCATATTCAGAGAGTCTGGTTTTATTCCATGCTCTTTCAGTCCCAGTCCAGCTGGCCTTGGTGAGCTCCCAATAGATCTGTCCAATCATCCCAGTGGGTGGGCGCACCCCTCACGGTCCTGACTTCCTTGCTCATGTTCTCTCTCCTTCTGCTCCTCATTGGGACCTTGGGAGCTCAGTCCATTACAGCCATGTTTTTTAACAGGCTGTGGCATAGGAGTGGGAACACAGGGAGACCAGCATCTCAATAGCTTGGTGGGACTTTGGTTAGTTTGGAAGATACATTTGAAAATTCTCATCAAGCTGTGGGCTGAGGTAGGAGCTGTAGGTGAGTTTGAATCCAGTAGAGATTACAAGTAGCCACATTTTAGGCAGCTTTACATGCAGGGATGAATCGATCGATACAAAGAGCCAGACACACAGACATGCAGATATTTGTGATTCTTTGCCTATGAATCCCAGACTTGTGGTACGTGTGTGTGTGTGTGTGTGTGCGCGCGCGCGTGCCTGTGCATGTGTGTGTGTGTGTGAGAGAGAGAGAAAGTGAAGTATTAAGAATTTTGTCTTTGGTTTGGGATATTGATATAGGGGAAGCTAGCGGGACCGGAAACATAAGCCTGAGTGTGGGTCGTTAGCTGTAAAGAATGGGATACCTATTATACCCTGACACATAACCATCGGTGTGGATGTATGTATGCTTGTGTCTGTATGTGTGTATGTCTTTGTTTACATGTATGTATATCTAGTGTACTGCTATATGGGAGGACTATTTGCAAAATCAGACACCTTATATGTGCATGCTCTGTGTGTGTGTGTGTGTGCTCATGTATGTGCATTGTACTGTAGCTAACCCGACACTAGCTGGACCTGAACACATCTCCATATGATAAGCTGTTTTTATACGTAAAGTGATGCATGGGGGCACCTGTCACTTGGATGCAGGGGAGGGTGAACCATGCAGGACCTGCTATGCAACCATGTGTGTGTGTAGGTTTACCTGTAAGACAATAGATAGATAACAGAACCAGACATGTGCCTTGTATGAATATGCAGATATGGAGCAGGGTGGAACACCTAGTTGTGATCAGGTGTGACTTTGGTTGTAGGGAAGGGTTCTGTCCTAGGACTAGATACAAAGACTTGTATGTGTATGTTGAATTTTCACTATAAGAAAAGTGTACCTAACAGGATTAGAGAACTGAAGTGTGTAAGACACTTCTATATAAGGCAGGCAGGGAAAACCTAGCTGGTCTTGATTCCAGGTTATGTGTGCGATTTGTGTTTATGAGAAGTGGTACCTCACAGGAGGAGATAATGAGATCTGTGTGGATGTGTATGTCTCTCTGTGTTTCTCTGTGTGTGTATGTGTTGTGTCTGGAGAGAGAGAGAGAGAGAGAGAGAGAGAGAGAGAGAGAGAGAGAGAGAGAGAGAATACTAAACTATGTAAGATTAATGTGTATACAAGATTTCTGTGTAAGGGGTTAACATGAAGAATCTGATATGCTGGTCTTTTCATGCATGTGTGTGTGCGTACATGCATGCAAGTGCCTCTGTTTCTGTGTGTGTGTGTGTGTGTACATCTGTGGTGCATCTATTGTGGTGATGTGTGCTTTAGTTGTTACATAGGAAAAAAAACTCACATTACCTATCACCACCCATTTGTCTACTGTGTCAGTGGCTATAGAAGAGGGGACTCTGAGAATTATCTTGTTCCAAACCATGTATTGGGTGGTGGTGGACATACGAGTTGGCAGATCTTGGATGGCATGACACTTAGCCTGCGTGGAAGACTTTAGTTTTAAAGCAATGGTAAATGTAGCAGAACCTGACATCAGGATCTAGTGTATGTCTGGGGGGCCTTGACTATGGGTGAGGGCTTACCTACAGGGTCTGACACTAAGATCTTTTTCTATTGTTTCAAGGTTCTTTTGTTTCCCTTCTCACTACTTTTCTCCTTCTTTCTCCCCCCCTCCTCTTCTCCCCTCCTTTCTACTCCCCTCTCCTCTCCTCCACTCCTCTCTTCCCCTCTCCCCCCTTCTTCTCCCCTCCTTTCTACTCCCCTCTCCTCCCCTCCACTCCTCTCTTCCCCTCTATCCCCTCTCCTCTTCTCCCCTCCTTTCTACTCCCCTCTCCTCCCCTCCACTCCTCTCTTCCCCTCTATCCCCTCTCCTCTTCTCCCCTCCTTTCTACTCCCCTCTTTTCTCCTCCACGCCTCTCTTCCCCTCTCCCCCTCTCCTCCCCTCCACTCCTCTCTTCCCCTCTATCCCCTCTCCTCTTCTCCCCTCCTTTCTACTCCCCTCTCCTCCCCTCCCCTCCTCTCTTCCCCTCTATCTCCTCTCCTCTTCTCCCCTCCTTTCTACTCCCCTCTCCTCCCCTCCACTCCTCTCTTCCCCTCTATCCCCTCTCCTCCCCTCCACTCCTCTCTTCCCCTCTATCCCCTCTCCTCTTCTCCCTTCCTTTCTACTCCCCTCTCCTCCCCTCCCCTCCTCTCTTCCCCTCTATCTCCTCTCCTCTTCTCCCCTCCTTTCTACTCCCCTCTCCTCCCCTCCACTCCTCTCTTCCCCTCTATCCCCTCTCCTCCCCTCCACTCCTCTCTTCCCCTCTATCCCCTCTCCTCTTCTCCCCTCCTTTCTACTCTCCTCTCCTCCCCTCCACTCCTCTCTTCCCCTCTATCCCCTCTCCTCTTCTCCCCTCCTTTCTACTCTCCTCTCCTCCCCTCCACTCCTCTCTTCCCCTCTATCCCCTCTCCTCTCCTCAACTCCTCTCTTCCCCTCTATCCCCCTCTCCTTTCTTTTGAACTCTCCTCTCCTCTTCTCTTGTCCCCACCACTCTCCTTTCAACTACTCCCCTCTCCTCCACTCATATCTCCCTCCTTCTCCTCCCCTCTCCCTTTCCCCCCTTCTCCCCCTCCTCTCCTCCCCTCTTCTTTCTTCTCCTCTTTTCTCCCCTCCATTCCACTTTCCTCTCCTCCCCTATCCTTTCCTCCCTTCTCCTCAGCTCCCCCATCTTTTCATACCATCTCTTCCTCTCTTCTCTTCTCTCCTCTCCTCCAGTCCCCTCTCATCTCCTCTTCTCTTCTCTCCTGTCCTCTGCTCTCTTCCCTCCCCTCCTCTCCCTTCTCTTCTTCTCCTCTCCTCCCCTCTCCACTCCTCTCCTTTCCTCTCCCACCTCTCTCTCTCTCTCTCTCTCTCTCTCTCTCTCTCTCTCTCTCTCTCTCTCTCTCTCTCTCTCTCCAACATGTGTTTGTGTGTGTAACTTGGCTCTTCAGAATTGGGAAAACAACAGGTCCTGAATCTCTTTGCATGTGTGTTGGATTTGGATGTAGCAGAGGATATAACTAACTTAATCTGATCTGTGTCCATGTGTGTGTGTGTGAAGCTTTGCCTTTAGAGGCAAAAAAAAAAAAGCAGGAACTGTCAGATAACATCATCTTTTGTATGTGTTTCTGAGTGTAGTATGTTCTTTTACCTAGTAAGTTATGTTGGCACATGAGAATCTCAACAAATCAAAATGTCCGTGTAAGTCCAGTGATGTGGACGGACATGCTGTCAGTTCCTGCCATTTTCCCCTCCATAGGCAAAGCCTTATAAATATACATGGATAAATAGCAGATTCAGCTAGTTATAACCTCCCATATAGGCAAATCCAAACACAGACAAATAGATTAAGGGCTGGCTGGGTCCCCAATCCTGAATATTCAAATTACCCACACAAACACATTCAGGAGAGAGAGAGAGGGGAGAGAGAGAGAGAGAGAGAGAGAGAGAGAGAGAGAGAGAGAGAGAAGAGGAGAGGAGACGAGACAGAGACAGAAGGACAGAAAGACAGAGACAGAAAGACAGAGACAGAGAGACTGAGAAAGAGATTTAGTTCCTCTATGTGGGGCTTTGGATGTACGGCAGGAAGAAATAAAGGCCATGACATCTAGCCCAGTGTTTATCTTTATTCTCACAGCTTCAGCCCTCAGTTTGGTTTTAGTTTTGAGACTACTTATCAGGAACTTATATTCAGCCATAGCTGACATTCAGTGTAGGGCAGGAGATACTTAGAAGGAATAGCCACTTACCAATTTATGTAAGATTTATGTGTATGCAAGATTTCTCTGTGAGGGGATAACATGAAGTACTTGATATGAATTGGTGTATTGATGCATGCACGTTTGTGTGTGTGTGTGTGTGTGTGTGTGGAAGAGACAGGAGAGAGAGAGGGAGAGAGAGAGAGAGAGAGAGAGAGAGAGAGAGAGAGAGAGAGAGAGAGAGAGAGGAGAGAGAGAGCATACTAAATTATGTAAGATTGATGTGTATGCAAGATTTTTCTGTGAGGGGTTAACATGAAGAATCTGATATGTACTGGTGTTTACATGCATGTGTGTGTGCGTGCATGCATAACAAGTGTCTGTCTCTATGTGTCTGTGTGTATGTGTTTGTGTCTGTGGTGCATATAT
Source organism: Microtus pennsylvanicus (assembly GCF_037038515.1). Lineage (NCBI taxonomy): Eukaryota > Metazoa > Chordata > Mammalia > Rodentia > Cricetidae > Microtus > Microtus pennsylvanicus. Next base: position 8,059,763 of record NC_134593.1, read on the forward strand.
TGTGTTGATGTGTGCTTTAGTTTTTATGTAGGAAATACCTCACATTACCTATCACCACCCATGTGTCTACTGTGTCAGTGGCTATAGAATAGGGGATTACGAGAAGTAATCATGTATTGGGTGGTGGTGGACATACGAGTTGGCAGATCTTTCATGGGATGACACTTAGCCCTTGTAGAAGACATCAGTTGTAAGGAAATGGTAAATGTAGTAGAACCTGTAATCAGGATTTGCCATGTGTCTGTGGGGCTTGACTATGGGTGAGGGCATACCTACTGTACCTGACACCAAGATCTCTTTCTCTTGTTCCAAGGTTTTTGTTTCCCTCCTCTCCTTCCCCTTCTCTACTCTTCTGCCCTATCCTTTCCCTCCTCCCATCCTCTCTCCTCCGATCTCCTCCCCTCTCATTCCCTCTCCTCTCTTCTCCATCTATCCTCTTCACTACTACCTGCTCCTCACCTCCCATTCCCTCTCTTTTCCTCTTCTCTCCTTTCCTCCCCTCCCCTCTCTTCCCCTCTCTTCCCCTCATCTCTCCTCTCTTCTACTCTCATCTCTTCTCTTCTTCTCCATCAACCCTCTCCTCCTCTCCTTCCCCCTCCTTTCCTCACCTCTTCTATCCTTCCCTTTCCTCAAATCTTCTCCCTCTCCTTCCCTCACCTTTCTCTCCTCCCCTCTCCTCTACTCACATTTCCCCCTTTCTCCTCCCTTCAACTCTCTTCTCCTCTACTCCCCTCTCTTCCCTTCTCCTCCCCTTTCCTCTCCACTCCTGTCCTTCCCTCTCCTCCCCTCTTCTCTCCTCCTCTCTCCTTTTTACTTCCCCCCTCCACTTTTCTTCCATTTTTATCCCCTCTCTTCCCTTTCCCTTCCCTCCCCTCTCTTTTCCTCTCCTCCCTTCCCCTCCACACTCCTCTCCTCCCCTCCACTCTCTTCTCCTCTCCAACCCTCTCTTCCCCTCTCCTCTCCTCCCCTCCCATCCGCTGTCCTCCTCTCTATTCTTCTCCCCTCCTCTCCCCTCTTCTCTCCCACCCCTCTTTTTCTCTCTCACTGACATGTTTTTGTGTGTGTAACTTGGCTTTTCAGAATTGGGAACACAACAGGTCCTGAATCTCTTTGTGTGGGTGTTGGATTTGGATATAGCTGAGGATATAACTAACTTAATCTGATCTGTATCCATGTATGTGTGTGTGAAGCTTTGACTTTAGAGGCAAAAAAGGCAGGAACTGATCATAGCATATCATATTTTGCATGTTTTTTGTGTTTGTATGTGTAGTATGTTCTTTTACCTAGTAAGAATGTTGGCACAGGGGAATCTTAACACAATAAAATGTCCGTGTAAGTGCAGTGATGTGGACGGACATGCTGTCAGTTCCTGTCACTTTCCCCTCCATAGGCAAAGCCTTATATATATATACATGGATAGATACCAGATTCAGCTAGTTATAGCCTCCCCTATAGCCAAATCCACACACAGACAAATAGATTAAAGGCCGGCTGGGTCCCCAGTCCTGAATATCCAAATTAGACACACAAACACATGCAGGAGAGAGAAAGAGAGAGACAGAGACAGACAGAGAGACAGAAGAGGATATAGGAACAAAAGTTCCTGAAAACAAGAGAGACACATCTTGGCCTGATCTTGCTGTATGCTGACTGGTGTCAGGTGTGGGGAATGATCCCCTTGGGCTCATAATGAGCAGTGTGTGTTGGGAAGCATGGTGGTGGGCAGCAGGGATTCACAAATTAGTATATGTGGTATTGTAGTTAGCAGAAGCTTACCGCTGACACAAACCTAGAATTGTGTGTGGATTTTGCAAGGGAGAATGGAATACACTTGAATTTCTAGGTATCAGGCCCTGTTGGTCTATATCTCCTACACACACTGCTATATATAAAGCCTGTTTATGTGCCTTCTCTGTATTCCATGTTCAAAATGTGCAGCTTGATTTCAGTCGCTGAAGAACTCCTAACCATTCCCCCCGCTTTCACTGCTGCAAACTAAACTACCCTGTAGTCCACAATGAGTTGGAAGTTATCATCACCTTCATGCTATGTGAAAACTATGCAGGAAACTCTCTGACCAAGTGACAAGGGGGTGCACTTTTTGTCTAGTAGCACTAAAAACTGATTTGAAGGTGTGGTGGGAGCATGTTATAGTTGAATTTGATACACAGTATGTTTCGGGCTTCATGGTTGGGGTCCTGCAAGGCCAGATATGAAAGAATTCACATAGGGCAGTTTGAGAGCTGGTATTAAGCTGGTTCTAATACCACCCAATGCATTGAGATGGTGGGAGGCAGGCAATGTCAAGCAGTGTCAATTACTAGCAATGCTGTTTAGCACAGCATATGGGAGGGGACATTTGTGTAGGATCTTTACTACTACTGGTGCGGGAGTTATTGGGGGAAGGGACATCCTGAACTGCCATAGTAAAGTATATGGGTGACAATATATGAGTGTACGGGTAAGAAAAGTGTCAGGTAAGGGATGATATCTAAATGGATATGTGGATTGTGGCTGCAAATGTCCATCAGGGTCTGACAGCTAGCTCTTTTAGGATATATGTGGTTGTCAGCACAGCCTGGCTCCACGTATTCATTGTGAGGCAGCAAGGGTGGTGTGGTCTGCATGGGTTGACATTTAGCACTGAGAGTGGAGCAGTGCTGGGGAGTGTGCAGCGCTAGGCTCTCTGGCCTCCAGTAGCGGCATGGAGACTCATGAGCTCAAGCAAGTCTTACATCTGTGCTATGCTCAGCATCCCTCTTCTCCTGGGCTGGGGTGTTTGAGAGTCAAGAGTATAGTTGACTGTCAGAGGGGGGAATGAGCCCCCAGCTTTGGAGAGTCTTCATTCTGCTTCCTTATCATATCTTCATGCAGTAACGTTGAGGGTCCCATGGGTGTAAGACTGGTGAGCAGTACACATCTGGTTATCAGCCTGGACACTCCTTCCTGCTGCATAGCACTGAACCATCATCTTGTCGTAGGACAGGTATTTGTTGTCTGCTGGGCTGTGACAACAGTGTCCAGGCTTTCTCTAGATATCCTACGATACAGTCTCCCTCAGCCATGCTTCAGCTTTTGTATTTTCTTGGCTAATGTCATTAAAGCTCGTGTGGCCAGAGTTTATCTTCTGTGCTGTCTCTGTCTTCTTAAGAGGCTGAAACTTATGTGGATCTCTTCTGCATCTCTTGTGTGAATTTTGTAGTGTTTGCATGGGGGTCAGCTGTAGTAATTGAATTTGTGTTCAGTTTTCTAATGGGTTCCTTATTGTTTACTTTTGCACATTTGCAGACTTTTGTGGACAGATCATTTTCTCTGCCTTGATTTCCAAAGGTGGCCTGATAAAATCCGCTGATGCGATGTAGGTGGGTCTCTTGCTGGGATTTGTGTTTGAATCCATGTTTCCATCTCTGTTTCTTCTTTGTCCAACTCTGTGGATCTCTGAGACTTTGTGTGAAGGGCTGGAACCAGAAGTGCAGGGTCTGGATGGGTCGCTCCTGTCCTCTGCCATCACTTTTAGGATTAGACCCAGTTTGGATGTTTTGGTGCTTGGGGACCAGATTTTCAATTTCGAGTCTATCTGAGAAACGATCTTTCAGCTTAACAACAGTGACTAGAGTGGAGAAACAGGGGTCTCTGAGTGTTTATATTTCTTTGGATAAAAAATAAATGTTCTATTTGCCAACTGGTGTAAATTCAGCAGGAAATCTACTTTGGTACTTTGGTATTTGTTGTTTGTGTATTTTCTCAGTATAAGTGACTGACATCAAGTGCACCATTATCATGTGACTGGTGGCCTGAGAGAGAAGGTCCAAGGACACTGCCCTTTTCAGGAACTCCAGTTTAGAGGCTGTGCACACATGCACTCGTGTATCCCAAGGCTCTGTAATGGCATGTTCTTTCTCTGCTCAGGTAGTTTTCCAGGTCATCTCTGAAAAAAGAGAGGCATAGGTGACATTTTTACACTATCCAAAAACACACAGCATAAATCTATGCTGGAGATTTAAAGGTAACATACATTGGATGGCTTTCCTAGGGGATCCTTCTGTTATCCTCAGATCTTGATGAGAATTGGAGCAGGTTCTGTAGCTGGATGCTGGAACATGAGCCATCTCACTGCCCTGCACAGAATGTCCTCTTGAAGCTGTGTAGAACTTCTGAGTTTTCCTGAACTCAGAGATGACCTTTTTCATTGCTGACACCAGTGTTGAGTGTGCAAGTCCTCAGGTTAGGAATCCTTTGGGGACATGATTCAGGATGTGGCCAGGCACCTACAAGAGATGGAACATTGCAGATCAATGAGAAAACTGTCTGAGAGTTCCACATCCACAGGCACACGATCTGTGGTCTTGGCAGATAATGGCAGGTTTACTTTATGAAATTCAGGGACTAAAGAGGCAGATATAATGCTCATTGTCGTCCAAGGTGACATTCCCTAGGCCAACATCATTAAGGTGCGTCAGGGACCGCAGAAGGCAGGGAATAATTCCTCATTACAGCCCTGCAACTTTTCAGGAATCAGGCTCTGGAAACAAAGGAGGAAAAGCATTTTCCCACCAACATTTCTTAACATAGGCACTCTGCTTCCTGCACCTCATCTCACTTCCTCTTGTCTACATTAGACAGGATACATACTTGGTGAAAATGAGCTTCCACAAAAGATGATGTCCCAAAGAACCTGCAGATAATAGGAGAGAAAGGGTGACCAATAAGACATCTGGAGTTGACTTGGGAAACTCCATGTGACCCACCTGTACCAAACTGCTCATCACAGCTGTGTCAAGTGGCCGGTGGGTGTATTTAATCATTGTGCCAACCAAATATGTTATGCCCAGAAGAGCATCTAAGGACTCAGTCTTGTGCTCTGTGAGGAGGACACCTGTGGACAGCTTTGGGATGAAGCGTGTGGAGTTCCTCCTACAAGTGGCTGGTAATCATGGACCCTGCCCCTGCTTCATCCAACAGGGAGGTGGTAAAGGAGGGAAGTGATGGAAGTGGGGGTCTAGAACTCACCTGACTTTTGTTCTCTCAGATAAAATGCTAAAGATAGATACTTGCTTTAGTATCAGGGAAAGTCCTCGTTAGTCCAAAGGCAAATGTCAAAATAAACACCACAACTGATCATTCTGAGATTTGCCTTTGTAGAGAGTCTGTCATGTGAGTCTGGATCCCATGATTCTCATTGGTTGTATCTCCTGGGTTTCACTGACCTGGCTACAGCACCCAAGTCTCCTTTCCCATGCACTGCATTCAGTAAAGTATATCACAAATGATACTTGCCTTAGTAATCACCCACTGATACATAGCAGGTATGGCCACATAAACAAGAAGGCCTGTCACTCCAGTCTGGTTTTCCTTGCAAGACGGTGTGCGCTCTGGTTCTCATGGTTCTTCAACCCAGTAGACTAAGCATCTTGCCAGTTGCAGTGATTGTTCTTCCATACAGGGGTAAGATGATGTTCACCCGTTATACACAAACTGTTCCTCTATAACAGCTAGGGGCAGAGGGGAAAGATGAGCTACTTGCCCCAGTTTATATCAAGATCACTCTGAATCCATGACTCTGTTGTCTGTCCTCTTACCTTGTTTCCTCTGCATCTTGAGCTTAATGACCACGTCCCTGGAGTTGAAAACAGTTGACTCATGCTTATCTTTCTGTGGGTCAGTGTCAAGGATAAAACACATCACAGATACCTCTCTAATAAAACAGGATGAAAATTAGTGGTCTCAGGGCTGTCTTCAGCTATGAGACCCACAGATAAGCCCTGGTATTCAGTACTTTCTGAGTGGATACTCTTCATTACATCATTGGTTCTGCATAGAGGGTGTCCATGACAACACCAATGCAACTTTCACAAGAGGATCCTAGCAGAATGCTTCTAATCTACAGTCACGAGATTCTGTCTAGGTCTGACCCTCTGACCCGTGATGTGGGATCTAACCAAAAAGGAGTTCCAAGACTGCAGACTGAGTTGTGTGTTCACTGTTCCCCAGGATCAGGACAATCAAACAATACCCACCTTGCAAACTGGAGCAACATTCCAGAATTCCTTCTATAGTGGTAACCATTTCCTTTCTGCTTGCTGTCACTTTCCTGTTAGGAGACAAATATGGTTCTGACAAGCACCCCATAAGTAATGGCCCCTTCACCAACAGCTAGACTGAACCAGCATGCAGTGGGTGTGTCTCCCGTGAAAAGAGGGAAATGGATACAGGCTGCCTGCAAACACAACATAGGGAGGGGAAGGGAGGGAGGAGGAGACTCACTTCTGTCCAGTGTGGAAAAAAAAAATCTCTCTTGGCCTTGACCTTGAAGGGAAAGACAGATGAATTAATATTGATATTGTATGTCATGGAAGACCAGCACATTGGGACTTCTAATTCAAGAGTATTTTTGGGGAGAATTTTGGCACAGGGCTGCTCTCGGAAAATGATGCTATTGAAGGCCAGCCATTGGACATACCTCCTGTTAATAATGGTTGTCTGTGGAAAAGCCTGTGGTAGGTGCTGGACTTCTCTGTTGGAGTACACGACACTCTGTCATCTGGACTTCCTGCATGGCTCCCAATTTGCTCCCAATTTGGCTATCTCAGTCAATAGAACTGGAACCTCATCTTCTACAATGACTCAGTACATAAGATGATAATGACCTATGGAAGGCACAGTCTTAAGAACTTTGAAATATATTCTTCAGAGTCTTGATTCATATATCCTTCTGGATCATCTGTTTTCCGTTGGCTCTTCTTCTTATACACTTCGTGGTCTTTTTAGTTTTCTTCCCTCAAAGCCTCTGATGCTCTACAATTCTTTCTTCCTTTAGATAACACTACTTCTGACTGCCTCTAAAGCCTCTACTTCTCATACACTATTGTCTACTTTAGCTTAAACATTTCAGGGTAAAGGTTGTGGTGGGGTTTTGGAGCATTCCTTTTGAAATAAGATTTCCTAATTTACCTACCCTAACTATCATACGATGGTCGCAAAGGACATTAGAAAACATATAGATTAATAAACATTGAAGTGCATCTTGGGCACCCCATTTAGCTGTGTGTGTGCACCTGCGCTGCTCTCTCCTTCCAGTGGTGCCTCTTTCTTCTGAGAAACATAGCTTTTTCTTGAGAGTGGCAGACAGCAGCACAGAAATCTCACACAATTCCCAATTCTCTTCTTAACCCTCTTCCAGCCTTTGGACAGACTGCTGGCAGAGGCTGCACTTACATCTTTGGGAAGGACACCTTTTAAGCTGTTCTTGGATATTGTCTGAAGGGAAGATCTCTGAGTGACATGGATTTCAGTGGTGCTCATACCCTGAGTTGTATCCCTTTCCTTTCTTACAGAGGGTGTACTCTGAGCATCTGAGCTATTCTTTGGGGTGCTCACTTCCTGGGGTTTCTCACAGGACAAACACTGTGCAGAAGAAATGCACTCAGAGACTGGGCTTCTTGAGGACCACTCATTGCAAACCACGCTACCTACTGCCAGACTTCTGCTCAGGAGAGGAGTAACCTCAGAAGGACTTGTGGGTACTGGGTGGGGAGGATTTTCTTCCTTCAGCAGGTAGCACAGGGTGGCAGGCATGCTCAGGCTTCTGCTCCCCTGCTTGCTTGAACACTTCTCATCATGCCCCTGATATTCAGCCAGCAGGGTGAGGGTGGGAAGGGCAGGCTCACTCACTCTCCTCTTAGGAGGAAGGGACATGAGAGGATCTGCTGATGACACAGCCACACAGGCCTGCAAGGAATTAGTGATAGATTTAGTGTGGTCCTGAGGTGATCCATGGTTTAAAATGAGGTATGTGGCCATGATGTTACTGAATTTTTTCTCACGTAGACAATCACTAATAGCCTTGGGATGGTAGCCCATACCCCACATAGCCTGAACAATGCTGGGATTTGGTTTGTTATGGAATGACTCTGAGGATGATGGGAGTTTCCAAAATTCTTCCCTGTCTCTGATCCACTGGTGCTGCCTAATGTCATATATTGTGGGCCTCTGCTCAGGGTTCACAGTGAACAAGTGCACAATGAGGTGCATAAGCAAACGGTTTTGAGAGAGTGTGTAAGGAATGTAGTATATGGGATTCAGCATCACCTCCTTCATGTCTGGATAGGTTCTTGCTTTGAATGGGAAGCTCGCTGTCACCATTACATATAAAACCACTGCCATGCTCCAGATGTCAACTGCCCTTGCATCATACTCTGTGTCATCAAATAGCTCTGGAGCACAGTATTCAATAGTGCCACAGAATCCCTTGCATCTCTGCCCAGAGCTGACTCTGACGGCCATGCCAAAGTCACACAGTTTGATGTTTCCTTTGCCGTCAAGCAGGATGTTATCAAGCTTGATGTCCCTGTGGGCGATGTCATTATCGTGGCAGTAGTGCACTGCACACACAATCTGGCAGAAGATGTGTTGGGCCTGTGTCTGCTGAAGAGGACCACCCTCCTCAATGAGCGTGACTAGATCGCCATGTGCAGCAAACTCCAACACCATATAGGTGCAGTCTTTGCTGTTGATGATGTGGAAGAGCTTTATTATGTACGGGTGGTCCAACTCTTTCATGAAGTTCAGTTCTTTCCTATTATTACCGTCACTCTCCTCACCATTCGCAAGGATTTTAACTGCGACTTTCATATTTGTGAGGAGGTGGCAAGCCAGCATCACCTCAGCAAAGGCCCCTTTGCCGAGGGTATTTAGAAAGACATAGTGATCTGTAATTGTCTCCTCTTCATAGGTGCTGGCATTCAGGTCCAGCTGCATGGTCTCCTCCTCTCTGGTCTTGCTAGAAGGGTTCTTGATAATTTCCATGCCAACGCCAACTGAGAAAATCAGATTAAAAACAATGAGAAGTAAGTCAAGGGGTAAAGTTTTTAGCTTTCTGTTTCTTCATGGACAAGTGTGACAGATGCAAACAACCTTACAGTGAACTTCTGGGTCACAGAAAATAAGAATAAGCCAAACTCTAAAGAAATCCTGAGAAACGTACTGAAGATGAGAACGTAAGGAAATAGACCAGCGTGAACATTGCAATGGCATAAATGCTTAATTATTGAAAAGAACAAGCAAAACAGAAACAACCTTATCAAAAGTGATCAAAGAGGAGAAAGTTCAGTTTAAATTTATAGTCAAGTTTTGGTCTTGTTACAGTAAATATGGCTACTTCTAAAACACCATTTGGAAGACATTTTTTTTTTGACAACTAACATGGGGTTTTATTTTGGTATGGAAATGATATCCTATTCATTCTGTAAACATATCTGAACAGAAAATGAATTAAAAATTCTATGCAAACCAAGCCATTTCTGAATCAGTCTTTAGGAAAAATTTTGAGTCTTTTTTCACTGCTAAGTTCTCTTTAACCTTAACAATGAAATCATGGAATCATATACACTTGGCAAACATTCTTAGTGAAAGTAAAGTGTTCAAGTGAGAGCAGATAATCAACATTCCTGCAGAAATAACGAAAATGAGGGAGTAGAAAGAATTGTAAGGCACAATTTGCAGATCTGCTCCTATGCTGAGAGAAAGGAAATGCCATTCCTAAGAAAAACATTCTACATTACCAGAGTCTTACATAATCCTTATCAGCCTATGACATCAAATTTACCTATTTTACTCTTCGCCAATTGTATATATTGCTCTGAGATAGTTTGGTGAATATAATGATATCACACTTGTCAATACAATAATAGAAAGTGGTCTTTAAATAATGTGGAATATTATTCTGTATTAGTCACTTGCTTTCATGCAAACATAATTGATAGAACATTTTTCAGAAATCTATGGCATCAATCATATGTTTTAAATTATTTGTACATTTACAACTGCTTTTGAGATTTTAATTTTTATAATTTTGATATCATACATGATTATTGAATTTACATTATTATATTTTTCTCCTTTTTAAAGATCTGACAATGTTACTTTGAGGGCAGGTGTAAAAAGTGTGATGTTTTCTGAAAACATAATAATGGAGCCAATGTCCCAAGATTTCTCTTTTCTCTATGTAGAGATAAAACAAAAAGGCTATTTAGGAGTTAATAATGTCAACACATTTCTCATTCAAATTTCTCAAGTTTCCTAATAATATTATCATCCCATTATTTAACAGTAATGTGAAGTTTTTATTCTTCTCTCATATATTATACTCTGACCCAGGTTTCACTCTCTCCCCTGCTCCAGGCTCTCCTGCTTCTTCCCTCAGGTTTTCTGTCCCTTGATCTCCCCACAGAACAGGGCAGGCTTCCCAGAGACATCAACCAAACATGCCATAATATTTTTCTATTAAACGGTGTACATACTATCATATCAAGACTGAACTCAGATACCTAGATGAAGAAAAAGGCACCATAACTAGGCCTAAGGATTTGCAGCCACAGTCACCCACTGTTAGGAATCCCACAGTGACATCAAGCATATGGAAAACAACATATATGCACAGGATCTAGGAAAGATCCCTGTCTCACAGGCTCCCTGACTTGAGAAATTATGAGTGCCAGTCAATTGATTTTGTAGGCTGGATACCCACGGTGTCCCTGACTGCCTGGTGCTCTGATCCTTCATTTGGAAGCATTTTGGAAACCTATGGTCCCATGAATTGTGAAACTGGAGCAAATGGCAAATTTCTAAGTATATGTAATCTCTTAAAACTCAAAAGATGGCATATAAAAACCTACAAAGATTAATAATAAGAATATAGTTCAATATTCTTTGAAAAAAATCACAAGGAAAACGTTTGAGTTCAGTGACATGACTGGGTTGTTCTTCATAGCAGAAAGTCAGCCTCATGAAAACCCCAATGCTCACACCTACTGTCAAAACTCTTGCTATGATGCAACGTTACTGTTGTGTCCTCTTGCTGAATACAACACTCATAGATGTCAGCAGACATGATGTAGTAGAGCAGGTGCTTCAACAGTTAGAAGCCTCCCCAATTCTGACTGACACTCATGATACAGAAAAGTACTCTGTATTCTACTGAAGGAGAACGATAATCATCAGCATCACATAGCTCCAAACCCTAGGACAGCAGTGACTCACTAACACAAAGGACTGATGTACTATTGGCATGAGTACAATAGCAGTAACCAGTCACTTTTTGATTGGATTTAATACCCGTCCAGGAGATGGGCACCATTACTGACATTGCTCACGTGGACAAGAGTGGATACTGAGTGGATGGTTCATGGGCTACAGGAAAACCTGCTACTATTATTCAGCTACAGGAACACAGTGAACAAAATTACTTTTGATGACAGATTGTTACACAAAGAAATCAATGTCTGAAACACCCCACAGCAGTGAAGCCCTTTCTTACGGGAGATGACACTAACCCCGAGGCTCACAGCAATGGAGAGGGAGTGAGAGGTTTCATAATACGCTGTCCTAATTGGAAGTCGTCATGAAAAACCTTCCCTCAAGTTTCAGAGAGCTAGTCAGAAGAGTGGAAGGAAGATACTAAGGGCCAGAGGTAATAGATGATTCCAAAAAAACAATGAAACTGATGAATACATGAACCCACAGAGACTGCTGCAATACGCACAAGCATATACAGGTCCAAGTCAGATGGGGGCTCTGTCACTGAAGAGGGGAAACAGGGTTCCATTCCAGACCAGGAAAACATCAGCATTTGTTTCCTGATGGCAAGAAGAACCAGTTTCCTCCAATGGATTCTCACTGGGTAACTTAACCACTCCTCTTGGTAGGACCCATACCCTGGTATTGATGGCAAACACAAAATCAACTCAATAGAAATGTGGTAGACTTTTGGACTCATTGTTCTTTTGGGGGTAAATTTTATAGGTCTTAATTTTTTATTTTATTTTTCTTTTGTTTTTGTGTTTTTTATATAATAGAAAGTGTATAAAAAACACAAAAACAAGAAAGTGTGCTGGGCAGTGGTGGCGCACGCCTTTAATCCCAGCACTCGGGAGGCAGAGGCAGGCGGATCTCTGTGAGTTCGAGGCCAGCCTGGTCTACAAGAGCTAGTTCCAGGACAGGCTCCAAAACCACAGAGAAACCCTGTCTCAAAAAAAAAAAAAAAAAGAAAGTGTATAATACCATAACCATAGGTGTTATGGGAAGATAGGATGGTGTTGGAGGAAATTGGGAATGGGAAAAATGATCAAAATACATGGCATATAAGACATTCAATGATAAAATGTCAAGAAAATAAAAGACTGGTATGAATGCTCTCATGTATGGATTCTACATGACTTTCAAAAAGAATTATATAACTATTCAATGATGAAGAAGGAAAAGACACTTTCCAATATGCTCTACATAGCCTACAGGAGCCTATTACAAGACCAGGCGATTTGATCTTTTCTCCCTTGAAACAACATGTTGTTATAATACACTGACTTCCATAAGAGTGTGTTGTGGCACAGACAGATAAATACACATGTATCTAAATAAATAAATAGAAGAAAATATTGCTTAACGTAAAATAAAAAATTATAATCCAACAGTCTATGTACTTAGACATGAGAATTCATATTAAAAGTACTTGAAATTTTCCCGCAAGTTCAACAGCACATGAAAACAGCTATGTTCATGCTCAAGCTCAGTTCATTACTGAAGAACAGAAAGACAATTATAACATAAAAGATGCCAAGTCAACATATGAAGAGGATACAGTTTACAAGGCCTATAGCTCCAATAATTAAATTTAATCATCTTTCAGAAAACTGCTGCAAATGCAGATGACTTTGTTATTTGTGACGTGATAGTCTCAAAATGTAAATTTTGAGGGAACCTAAAACATGCCACTGAGTACCCATAAGAGGACATTGGTTAGTCGGGCGCAGTTCACGGTCTTGGGACCTGGGTGTCTCAGCTGGCACAGACTCTTTAGACACAGCAGTGATGAACAGAGTCCTAGGTAGCTCAGAATCCAGGCTTGGGATCCTCATTAATCAACCAGTAGGAATAAGGGCCAGTGGCCAAATCCACACCCCAAAGTTATTTTGACAAACAAAGAGAACAGTGTGGGTCCCATGAAAGCAAAAGTCTTCTTGGAAGACTACAGTCAATCAGGCTGTACCGGATGTTGTTGGAGTAGATCAGAAAGTCTTCCTCCAAGAGCGGCTTCCCACACTCTCTGTAGGTACTGCCTCTGCCACTGGTGCCCTCAAAGTGAAAGCTCCTCCTTCAGCCTTCCAGGACTAGCACCAACTGTCTGGTAGCCACTCAGCTCGTGCTATGCATCCTGATCTGTAACCTGATTGGTGACATGTCCAGAACTGAGCCAATCGAATTGGGGAGACAATCAGGACTCCCTCATTGGCCAGGTTGAAATCATGTGATGCATGTCCGCACGAGAATGCTTTGACAGCATGGGGAGTCCTGTGAGAACAGAATTAGAGCAGAAGGCTTTGTTTTTTGTGTCTTTTGTGTTGCGACGCTGGTCAGCATCACATGCACACTTCTTCCTTTCCAGGATTCCCTTTCAGTTGTGAAAATGGACTTGTGGGATTTGTGCTGGCTTTTTCTTGGCTTTCCTTAGCGAAAGGATCATCAGGCTATATTTGTGCACTGTTGTCTTGTGAACACCCATAAATGCAAGATCAACAGGATCCCAGAAATTTTTGTCTTCAAAGAAATAATAATCTATAACGAAAAGTCAGGCTCTTTTCAAAATCCAGCATCCATCTATTGAGTGCATGCAGATCTTTCCTTAAGACCAGTGTTTCGGTCTATGTAAAAGCCTTTACTGTATAAACTCTAACGTTACATTGTCAACTACTCATGCCTTGTTGTACCGACACTGGTCATTAATAGCCTAAAGTTAAAGCAGCACTAAACACAACTATATCAAACCACTCTTTTCCTTACTGACTTTCCTCGTTTTTTTCTTGGTTTTTTATTATTTTTTTTTAATGCAACCTTACCAAAACTGATCAAGTAGGAGAAAATACTGTTGAAGTCTTTAGCCACATTCGGTGCTGTTGCAGCAAAAACGGCTACAACTGCTCCCAATTTACTCAGGAGATCTTGTGCTTTTCTACTTTCTACTTTCCCTGTAGATTAGATCTATGTCAGTGTCTCTTAGTGTCCTCACTGTTGTCAAAGTTCTTTGGGATTATGGTTTGTAGGCTAGTTTCCTTGGCTTTGGACCTGAGGGGAAGGTTGAAGGGGAGAGGGGAGCAGAGAAAAATGTAGAGCTCTATAAATTTCAATAAAATAAAATGGCTATGACTAAAGAATCATTTGGAAAAATTTTTATTATTCACTAATCAGAGATTTTATTTTGCTATGTAGATGATAACATATCTATTTTGTAAACATTTCTGACGGCAAAATTTATTAATAATTTTATGAAAACAAAACCATTACTTTACAATTCTTGGGAAGAATTTTGCTTCTTTCCATTAGCTGGAACAATGGAAATTATAGAATCAGAGTCACTTAGGAAATTATAGACTACAAATAGTAACTTGTGGATCAACATCCCTGAAGATATACCTAAATCAGAGCGAACCATATGAATTATGATATGTAATTTACAAATGCTACTGTATGCTGAGGGAAAGAACTGAAATTTCTTATAAAAATATTTCCATTACCAATAATTCTTTAACAGTCTGTGCCATCAAATTTGTCTAGTTTTCAGTTATAAGATTTTATATTTTCTCTGAGATTCTTTGGTGAATATGATGATATCATTCTTTTTGATACTGAAAAGTGGTCTTTAATGTGGAATATCATTCTGTGTTAGCCACTTGCTTTCATGCAAACTTATTGATAAAATATTTTTCAGATATCTATGGTATCAATGATATGATTTAAACCATGTGCCCATTTTCAACTTGTTTCAAATTTTAATTTTTCATCTTTTAATATTCTTTTACAATTTTATACATGATTATTCAATTTACATTATTTTATACTGCCCCTCTTCACCAAGTACCCATGTTCTTTAAGGGCAGGTGTAACAGGTGTGATATTTCCTGTTAACATAAAACGTTTGAAACCAATGTCCCAAGGTTTCTCTGTTTTTTACATAGAGATAAAACAAAAAGGCTGTTAAGGAGTCAATAATGTCAACCCACTGATAATTCAAATTCCTCAAGTTTACTAGTACTTTTATCTTTCTTTTTTAATAGCCATGTAAAATACTTATTCTTATCTCATATATTCCCTCTGACCCTAGTTTTCCCTCTCTACCCCTATGCTCTCACCTCTCTTTCCCAGATTTACTTTACCACCATCTCTCCTCAGGAAAGGCAGGCCTCCCAGGCATATCAATCAAATCCAGTATAATATGATTCTATAAGACTGTGTACATGCTATCAACTTAAAACTGAACTCTGATATCAAGAAGGAGGAAAATGTTACCTTAAGTAGACAAAAGAATCAATGACTAACCTATCTATTAGGAAATGGCAAATTTTGAAATATGTGTAATATTCCAAACCTAAACAGAGAATCATAGTTCAATATTCAATTAAATTACAATTTAAAAATTGCAAGAAAAAAAATTGGGTCCAGTGACAAAGTTGGGTTTTATCATTTTCATGGCAGAAAATGGGCCCCTATGAAAGCCCCAATTCTCATCTCTACTGCCAAGTCTATTGCTAATATGCACTTTTATTGCCATGTACTATTGCTGTCATACATTCATGAAGCTTCACCCCTACTGACTGATATTCATGATACAGAAGTGTACTCAGTGTTTTGCTGAAGGAGAAAGATATTCATCAACAACCCAGCTGTAACTTAAGGACAACAGGGTCCCACTTGCAAAATGGACTGATGAAATAGTGGTACAAGCACTGTGGCAGTAATCTGCCACTTTTGATTGGATTTAAGGCCACTCCAGGAGATAGACACCATTACTGATACTGCTCACATGAAGAAGAAACTCTGTGGATAGGTCATGGGCTATGAGAAAACCTGTGACTATTATTCTGCTACAGGGATACAGTGAACAAAATTACTTTTGATGACAGACTACTACACAAAGAGATCAATGTCTCAAACAACCCACACAGTGAACCCTGTTTTTGTGGGAGACGGAATTAACACAGACATTCACAAATAATGGAGAGGGAGTGTGAGGTTTTGTGATACTCAGTCCATGTATGAAGGCTTCATGAAAACTTTCCCTCAAGTTTCAGGGAGCTAGTCAGAAGAGGATGCAGAAAGATACTAAGGGCCAGAGGTATAGATGATTCCAAGAAAACAAGGAAACTGATGAACATGAACCCACAGAGACTGCAGCAATGCATACAAGCATATACAGGTTCAAGTCAGATGGGTGTTCGCTCATTGAAAAAGGTAAGTGAAAATAGGGTTCCATCCCCAAGCAAGGACACATCTGTAATCATTTCCTGCTGTCAAAGGAAGAAATAGTTTCTTTCAATGGATTCTCTCTATGTATCTTAACCACTCCTCTTGGTAGCACTATGTACGGGAAACATTGACAAACATAAAATAAACTCAATAAAAATGTGGCAGACTGTGGGTTCTTTTACTTTGTGGGTGGAACTTTTTATAGGTCTCAATTCCTTTTTTTATCTTTTGATTTTTTTAATAGAAAGAGTGTATGACTCTAGTATAACCCTAGATGGGAGGGGAAGAAGGGAGGGTTCAGGGGGAATTGTGTAATGGGAAATATGATAAAAGTACATTGTATATGAGATTTTCGATGATGAACTGTCAATAAAATGAACAACTAGCATGAATGTATTCATGTATGGAGTCTACCCGACTTTTAAAAAGAGTTAACACTAATATTGATCCAATTATTCAATAAGGAGAAAGGAAAGAGACCCTTTCCAACATGTTCTACACAGCATGCAAACGCCTACAATAGACATGATGACTTGAGCTTTCCTCCCTTTATCTCACATAATCAAAAAAAAAACCAGCACTGACTTTGACCCACAAGTTTTCCTCTTACATATATATATATATATTATATGTGTGTGTGTGTGTGTGTGTGTGCTGTGGCACAGAAAGATTAATACACACATGAAAATAAATAAATAAAACAAAATATCTTTAAATGTATAATAAACAGAAAATGTAAATCAACAGTTTATGTACAATCCTTATTGAGAGAAATCCAAATTTTCCAGCAAGTTCAATAACGCATGAAGAAGGCCATGTTCATGTTCAAACTGAGTTCATTACTCAAGAACAGAGAGGCAATTCTAACAAAAAATGTTGACAAATAAATCATATGAAGAAGATAAAGGTTAAAAAGCCCATAGTTTCCATAATGAAATTTAAGTATTTTCCCAAAAACTAACTGCTGCAAATAAAGATGACTTTATTATGTGTGACATGCGACTCTCAAAATGTAAATTTTGAGGGAACATAAGACAGGCCACTGAGGACATGGAAGAGGACTTTAGTCAACCTAGAATGGTCCACAGTGTTCTGGGAAGAGGCCTGCATTTCACAGCAAGCGCAGACTCTAGACAAAAGAGTGATGAACAGAGTACTAGGTGGCTCAGAAACCAGACATGGGCTCCTGATTAGCCTGGTAGTAGAAAAAAAGTCGAGTGGCCTATTCCCCACTCGAAAGAGGTTTTGACAAACAGAGATAACATTTTGGGTCCCATAAAAGCAAAATGGTCCTGGAAGAGAGCAGTCAATCAGGCTGTACCTGGATTTTCTCGAGTAGATCGAATATGCCCCCTAAAATTCGCAGCTTCATACACTGTGTGAACTAGTCCTCAACCTGGATACATTTTGCACATTTCCTCAGTATTCCTGTGCAACCTGCAACTAGTTCTTTTCTCTAAAGTCTCTCAAGTTCATCTTCTTGTAAATACTTTCTATGATCACTTTCCTTAATAATATCCTAATACCAGAATTCTATTTGCCTAGAGACTGATTTATTGTCTCCATGGTATCTATCTCATCTTCAAAGTTCTATTCTAGTTAGTACTGTAGTATATACCTTCATGCCAACACTCAGGAGGTGGCAGAAATAAGATCCTAAGATTGAGGATGCTCTTGGGACACTGACCTACTATGTGTTCTCTTGCTGATTGACATCATGACGAAAACAATGTGGGGAAGAAAGAGTTTATTTGGCTTACATGTTCTGATCAATGTCTGTCACTCAGGGAAGTTTTATCATAACTCAAACAGGAGCTGAGGCAGAAAAGAGCAAATTTGGCTACTGCCTTGCTCTTTAGGGATTACTCAACTTTGTTATACAACTAAGGACTGTCTTGAAGGAGTGGAGTCTCTCACAGTGGACTGGGATCTCCCATATTAGAAATGAAAATGTGTCCTTTAACTAGTCATCAACTGCAAAGTCACAAGCCTACTTTCAGATGCTCAGCACATTAACCCTCTTTGTTAGTGAGCCACCTTCCTAGGAAAATGCATGGATTAGGAGGAGTTTATATTGGGTGAGTGAGTCCAGATCAAGAAAGAGAAATGCCGAAAGTTCTTTACATATACTGTTCTTAGCTTCCATTCTTCAGATGCGAGTAAAAACATGGAGGTGAAGAGCTACCTAGCAAGGCTGGATAATTTGTTTTTCTTTTTCTTTTTTTCTTTTTTTGGTTTTTCGAGACAGGGTTTCTCTGTAGCTTTGGAGCCTGTCCTAGAACTCCCTTTGCAGACCAGGCTGGACTCGAACTCACAGAGTTCCGCCTGCCTCTGCTTCCCTAGTGCTGGGATTAAAGGCATGCGCCACCACTGTCCGGCAAGGCTGGATAATTTGATCTGTATGTGTAAGTGGGACATTTGCTGTAGTGGAGGGATATTTAGCAGTAGGGGAAACATAACTGCATGTGGTTTGGGAGCTTTGGATACTTGAGAGGAAATATGTGGTGATCCTGACACAGCCATGTTTGTGTACAAGGCTTTGGCTACAGGAGAAGGGACACCTAATAATATTTCACATCAAGTTGTGTGGTAGGGATGTGAGTTGTGGGTGAGATTGTGCCAAGTAGACCACTCAAACAGTAGTCACATTTTGTGAATTTTTACCTATAGAGAGGAATTGACATGAAGAGCCAGACACACAGATATGCAGTGCCAATATTTGTGATGTTTTGGTTGTAATTGTGCTGTGTGTGTGTGTGTATTTATGGGTGATTTACTTGTTAGGCAGGGTATACCTCAAATGACCTATCATGTGTGGCAATAGAAGAGGATTCTGTGCAGTATATCACACCAAACCATGCATAGTGGGTTGTGGTTGTAAGGGTGGGGAGACATTGTATAAAAATGACACCTAGACTTTGTAAGGCTTTGGTTGTAAGGAATGGGAAATGTATCAGAACCTGGCACCAGGATATAGTGTGACTATGGGGGAGGAATACATATTGAACCTGATACCTATCTTCCTATCTTCTGGTCTCATGTTCTTTCTTTTCTACCCTACCTTCTCTCTCTCTCTCTCTCTCTCTCTCTCTCTCTCTCTCTCTCTCTCTCTCTCCTGGGTATGTTTGTCTCTCTCTCTCTCTCTCCTGGGTATGTTTGTGTAGGGTAGGCTATAACTATCTGAATCTGATTTCTTTCCAGGTTTTGTGTGAGGTTTTGCCTCTGAGTAGAAAAATGTCAGGAACTGATATAGCGTATACTAGTGTGTGTTTGTGTGTATGTGTGTTTGTGTGTGTGTGTGTGTGTGTTGTGATTACCATTAATGAATAAAGAACTTGCCTTGGCCTGTTGATAGGGCAGAACTTTGGTAGGTGGAGAAAACTGGACTGAATTCTGGGAGTAAGAAGGCAGAGTCAGGAGAAGTCATGGAGCCACCACTGGAGATAGAGTGCTGATATTTTGCTGGTAGGCCATGACCTCATGATGATGCACAGATTAATGGAGAGGGGTTAAATTAAGATATAAGTGTTAGCCAATAAGAAGCTATAGCTAATGGGCCAAGTAGTGTTTTAATCAATACAGTTACTATGTGGTTATTTTGCAGCTAAGCATCTGGGAACAAACGATTTGCCCTTTGCAATATGTGTATGCATGTTGTGTATGCTCTGGATAGGAAAAGTCAGGAACTGATATAGCATATACTAGTGTGTGTATGTGTGTGTGTGTATGTCTGAAGGCTTAAGTCTCAAACAATGCCACACCAGTTTGGAATTATGATTAATAGGGTGATATTTATTTAAAGGGGAAAAAAACTTACAGATAACCGTCCCAGACAACAGCCCTCTGCACAATCAGGAAGGAGTCTAGTCGCCGGAAAAGGAGCAGGAAGCAAAAAGGGGCGAGAAGGGAAGTAGCCACTTTTTTTTTTTTTTTTTGGTTTTTTGAGACAGAGTTTCTCTGTGGCTTTGGAGCCTGTCCTGGAACTAGCTCTGTAGACCAGGCTGGTCTCGAACTCACAGAGATCCGCCTGCCTCTGCCTCCCGAGTGCTGGGATTAAAGGCGTGCGCCACCACCGCCCAGCTAGTAGCCACTTTTTTAAAGGGAGAGAGACCACGCCCCAATGGGCTGGTATCTCAGAGGCTATAGGCTGGAGGAGCGGAAGGACCTCCCGCAACATATGTCTTCATCGGTGTTTGTTGACAAACTGTGGACACCTAAGATGACCTAACACCATCCCTGGGTATAAGTATGGCATTTTCTGTAGCAAAGGGTCTACCCAGTATAATGTAACCCCTAGCTATGCATTTGTTTGTGTACCTTTGCTTGAGCAGAGGTGTTATTAAGGATGAACTGACACATAGACATGTATGACGCCTTTGACAATAGGAATTTATTTCTTGGATTTCTGACAGTTTCTTGAAGTACTATGGGTCCTTTGGACATGTTGCCTAGTAGTGTATGTGTGTGTGTGTGTGAGTGAGTGTGAATGTGCAGCTGTTACTATAGAAATCTTAGTACCGAGCCAGACAAGAATCCTAGCCATATGTGTGGAGCTTTTGATATAAAGGAATAGATACTTAGCAGGACCTGGCACCTACTCTTATGTGTTTATGACTGCATGCCTGTGTGACTGTGTAATTGTGTGTGAATATATGAGTGTCTCAAAGTGTGTATTTATGTATGTGTAGAATGTTCTTTTATCTAACACTGAATGTTGAGCATAAGAGAGTCTTAATACATTCCATTGTATGTGAACTACAGTGATGTATGGGCACATGTTGTCAGTTCCTAACTTTTTCCCCTACATAG
Organism: Microtus pennsylvanicus; assembly: GCF_037038515.1. Classification (NCBI taxonomy): domain Eukaryota; kingdom Metazoa; phylum Chordata; class Mammalia; order Rodentia; family Cricetidae; genus Microtus; species Microtus pennsylvanicus. Next base: position 8,080,865 of record NC_134593.1, read on the forward strand.
GCAAAATCACATGGACATATACATGGATAGGAAGGAATTGTTGCGGGAGGTCCTTCTGCTCCTCCAGCCAATAGCCGCTGAGATACCAGCCCATTGGGGCGTGGTCTCTCTCCCTTTAAAAAAGTGGCTACTTCCCTTCTCGCTATTTTTTGCTTCCTGCTCCGGTTCCGGCCACTAAACTTCTTCCTGATTGCGCAGAGGGTTGTTGTCTGGGACGGTGATCTGTACGTTTTTTTCCCCTTTAAATAAATACCACCCTATTAAACATAATTCCAAACTGGTGTGGGATTGTTTATGACTTACGCCTTCAAGGAATGACAGTCAATTAGCCATATCTTGCCCTGTAGATAAATATACACACATGTACACAAATAGGTGTCAGGGACTGCTGAGTTGCCAAATCTGAATAGACAAATTATGCACACAAATATGCACAGAAAAAGAGATATATTGAGTTCTTACATGTGGGACTTTGTAGGACAGGGAGAAACAGAGAGGCCATGGCACCTATCCCTGTGTATGTTTTCAGGGCTTAATACCATGGGTTTGGTTTTTTATTCAATGATACTCTTGAGGAGTTGTTACTTAGCCATAGGTGACTTTCAGTATAGGGGAGGAGATACATAGAAAGACTTACATAATTTACATAATTACAATTTATGTTTATGTAAGCTTTGTCTGTGAGGCGATAACATACAGAATCTGATACATACTATGGCATTCATGCATGTGTGTGTGAGGCATGTATGCATGCACTCTAGTGTGTGTGTCTTTATGTGTTTTAATTATTAGGGAGAAAACACATCATGTGATCTATCACCACCCATGTGTGTATTTGTGTTAGTGGCTATAGAAGAGGAGATTTTGAGAAGTACCTGACACCCAACCATACATTAGGTGGCTGTGTCTGTAAGGGTGGGAGACTCTGCAGGACAGTGTGTAAACCTAGTCTCGTGTGTAAAGTTTTGTTTTAGGGAAATGGAAAATGTAGCAGAACCTGACATCAGAGTCTAACATGTGTGTCTGAGGGGTTATATAAGAAGTAGTATATTCCAGGTACAACAGGGCCCATGAACACATGAGCTTGCAGAGACTGTAGAAGTACACAGAAGCATACAAAGGGTCAAGTGGGATTTGGTTCTGTCATTTGAAAGAGGAAGTGGAAACTGGGTTAAATCCCGAACCAAGGCCACATCTATGATTGTTTCCTGATGGCATAGGAAGAATCAGTGTCCTCTAATAGATTCTCACTGGTTATCTTAATGACTCCTATTGGTGGGATCCATGCCCTGAAATCATTGGCAATCACAGAATTAACTCAATTAAAAAATGTGGCTGACTTTTGGGCTAATTTTTGTGGGTATTTTACAGGTCTTAATTACATATTTTGATTTTTCTTTTTTATAGAAAGAGAGGGAGGCTATAATGATATACAGGATCTGAGATTAGAAGGTTCTTGGAGAAATTGAGTAATGAGGAAAATGATTGAAGTACATTGTATAAAAGACTTTTAATTATGAAATGTTAAAAAATGAAACACTAGTATGAATAAATTCATGTATGGATTCTACATGATGTTTAAAAAATTAAGACTAATATCCAATATTCAATAAGGGAGAAGAAAAAAAACACTTTCCAACATGTTCTAAATAGCATACAGGCACATACTATCAGACACGGTGACATGAGTTTTCCCTCTTGACACTACATGATAAAAAAAACAGCACTGACTTCCACCCACAAGTTTCCGCTGACTTCTATATGGGTTTTGTGGACAGATAAATAACACAGCAAAATAGATAAATAGGACACAATAACCCTAAATGTAATATAAGCAGATATTATAAACCAATACTTTATGTACCAAGATTTGACAATTTTTTTTGAAAGTAATCCAAATTTTCTATCAAGTTCAACAACACATAAAGAAGGTCATGTCCATGATTAAGCTGAGTTCGTTACTGAGGAACAGAAAGATAATTCTAATATAAATTTGACAAATATAACATATGAAGATGATACAAGGTATAAAGCCCATAGCTCCAATAATGAACTATACACATTTTCCAGAAAACAGTTGCAAAAAAAGATGACTTTGTCATGTGTGATGTGACAGTCTCAAAATGTAAATTCCAAGGGAATACAAGACAGGACACTGAGGATACGGCAGAGGAGGACAGCAGTTTCCCTGGAACTGTCCACAGTGTCTATGCCAGCACAGACTCTAGATGAGAGATTGATATACAAATCCTAGGTAGCTCATAATCCAGGCTTGGTCTCCTGATTGCTCAGCCAGTAGGAACATGAACCGTGTATCCTAATCCCTACTCAAAAGTGGTTTTTACAAACAAGGAGAATATTTTGGGTCCCATGAAAGCAAAACAGTCTTGGAAGACAGCAGCCACTCCGTGTGTACCTGGTATTGTTTGAGTAGATCAGAAACTCCTCCAAATTACAGGCTTCGGGTACTGTCTGTGAGCACTGTGTCTGTCACTGGTGTCCTTGAAGTGAAAGCTCTGCCTTCAACCTCCCAAGACTGGCACCAACTGTCTCTTAGCAAACCAATTTACATTTTGCATCCTGATCTGTGGCCTGATTGGTGACATATACAGTACTGAGCCAATCAGATTGGGTAGCCAATTGGGAAGCTCTCATTGGTCAGATTGAAGTCATGTGACTTGGTGATCATCTGGTGGGCTACTGTGAGGGCAAGGCTACAGCAGAAAGCTTTGCTTGATGTGAGTCTTTTGTGCAGGAACAGCCCAGGTAAGTTGTATCACCTCACACTTGTTCCCTTCCAGGGTCTCCTTTCAGTTGTAAAAATAGACTTGGTTTCTAAAGATCAGATTTGTGTTTGGTCTGTGTCTAGTCTGCCCTGAGTGAAAGGGTATTCAGGTAATATCTGTGCACTGTTTTTTATTTTTAAGTAAATAACCTTTTATAACCAGAAAAAACATACGAAGGCAGACCTATCAGATTTACACCTGACTTTTCAACAGAGACTCTAACATCCAGAAGGTCCTCACCGATGTGCTGCAAACTCTAAAAAAAAAAACCCAAAGATGCCACCCCAGACTACACCAGCAAAACTTTCAATCACCATAGATGGAGAGAGTAAGATATTTTATAACAAAGTCAAATTTAAATGACATCTGTTCACAAACACAGCCCTGACATCAACAATGTCCAGTCACTTAACAAGTGACAAATTCAGAGAAAGTACTCCATATCTGTCCTACCTTGGTGAGTCCAAAAGTTGTCCCTAATTCCCTTTCTAATATAACTTACATTACCAAAACTATCCTTTTATTTCTCTCAACATTATATGCACTTTACATTTTTTAAGCGAATTTTTTTTCTGAATCTGGTAATAAAGAAAACTATAACTATAAAGTTTTCAACTCCATCAGAGATCCAGAAGGAAATAACATTACATTAATAAGCAGGAAGTGCAAACAGGCAATTTCCAAAAACGTGAGAAATGACAGAAACATCTGGCTGCCTGGACAGTCACCAAAGATTCTTCTTCAGTGTTGTTTCACACATCTAGCCCTATAGGCCTAGCATATCTAATAGACTTTTTCTGTGAAGCAGAATATTCTAAGAGCTGTCCTACCTTGTCTTGGCAGAGTTCAGCGGTACTTTCTTTTGTGTCCTGTGTGTTCAATTTGTACAGCATACTTTCAGCTGTTGAGGCAAGACACTGTCTAATCCAGTGGTTAACCTTTGTCACAAAGAAAGTGGAATATTTTTGATTCCTATCATCTTTTATAAAAAAGATTAGAACTTCCAGGAGCAGATGTGTCTCACTGTCAAAAAGAAAATAACCTATGTTAATAAAACATATTAAATGTCATATTCTGTAGATCTCTGAAGTACTTGTTGACAACATATCTATCTAAAATCCATCTGTTTGACCTTGAAAAGATACCATATAGGATTACAAGTTCGATTGTAACAGGTGACTAATTGCTAACCTACATCTCCTTATTATCATAATTAAGTAGTTAGTAATATTAACTTGCAAAGGCTAGAAATTTGCATTACATTGTTAAATGTCTTGCATATGTACCATGCCTTGCATATGATTAGAAATGTATATACCGTTAGTTCTAACAAAAATAATCTCAACTTTGTATCAATATACAAAAATACAAGTTAATGCAAAATATTTCAAGCCTAGTAGTTGCTTTTTTGTTTTAAAAGTAGATACAATAATCTACCTATTAATCCTATTTCTATATTCCCCTTATTTATATTCAGAGTAGATTCAATAATATATCCTTATATACTATCATAGCTATATCCCCTGTTTTTTATTTTCACAAGAACTCTTAATCAATCTCTTTTGTTTATCTTTCTTCCTGACCATAACTAATAACAACTTAAAACAAACAAACAAACAAACAAACAATGACAAATATCCACAAATCACTGAATGAACAAAATCATTCATCCCACTTTTGGGAATGTGGGCATCATATCCTGAAATTTATTTCCTGCTGGCTGGAATCTTTTAAACTTTATGTATGTGTGTGATTGTAGATAAATTACAGATATATAGATGATAGATAGATGATATAGATATAGTATGATAGTTTGTATGCATACATACTGTACACACACACACACACATATATATATACACACACATAAACACACATATATGTATATATGGAGATCAAAGGACAGTTTGCATAAGTTGATTCTCTCTTTCACTGTGTGGGTACTTGCTCTGAGCTCAAGTCATCATGATTTGTGATTAATGCCTTCTCCATGGAACCATCTTACCAAGGCTAAATATTTTTTTAAAATTTCAAAATAGAAGTTCCGCAAGCAAAAAGTTATCATTTCTTGTTCTTTGTTTATTTATCTTACATTTTGTTAATTTTTATTTTTCATTTTTTTTTGAGCCAGTTTATTATGAAACTGAGGTTTGTTTCAGTTTTGCTTTCTGTCTGAGGGCGGCCTGGAACTTATGATCCATCTGATTTAACCTCCAAAGGTGTTGGATTAATGTCGCAGACAACTGTTTCAGTGAGTGAACCCATTATGGTCTTGACTTCTTTGCGTGTATTTTCACTACTTTCACCCTCACAGGTGGATACTAGCTATAAACAAAGAATACTGAGCCTTGTTCATGATCTTAGAGACGTTAAGTAATAAGGTAAACCCTAAGAAAAACATATATAGACCCACCTGAAATTTTGAAGCAGACAAGATTGCCCGACAAACCTGAGAGCAAGAGAGTCATTTGATCTTCTAAGAGATGCGCCATGCTGGTAGGTTGTTAGGCAGTTATGAGTGTTTCTATAGTGGATCACTGGGTCATCACCCTCTTGGCTTCTCGGACACCTTGAAGTGAGTATCATTGCTGTACCATGGGATCCTTGTCAAAAAGTAAGACTGAATCATCAAAAAGTTCCATCTCAAGACAATAAATGGCAAGTGACATTAGAGTGCATCATCTGAGAAAAAATGTACAGATACAAAATGAATGAGTATTTTTGTCACAGTGATGGAAATATAACTACAATGCTGGCCATCACTTCAAAAGCAATCCACTCCAAAAGTTTCTGTTTGCTATTAATATAGCTTCATCTTTTCAGGCTTGCTATTTTATTTTATTTTTATTTTGGCAGTTCTATTTATTTCATTCATATGGCTTGATTGTGCTTATAGTTATTGATTTAAAATTTTGTTTATTTGCTATACCGTTATGAGAAAAGACAGAAGAATTTGCCTTCACAGTTCCTACTTATAATAATTCTCAGACTTCTAAGAAATATCAGTGGAAGGTTCTCCCATAGAAAATGATAAATATGTGATAGTCAGTTTTGGGCTCTAGTTATAGGGTATCATTCAGAACCTGATACCTAATAATGTATGTGCATGTGGAGATTTGGTTGTAAGAGAATAGATTAATGGCATCACCTAACACATGTGTTGTATGAATATAGGGCTTATGGTTAAGGGTAGAGTAGAGTGTATGGAGCAAGATTTAATACCTAGTTCAAATATCCAACTTTGGTTGTAGAGAAGGGTTATGTCCCAGGATCTGATATGTAGAATTGCATGTATATATTGGGCTTTCACTGTAGGAAAAGAGTAGTTGGCAGGATCAGAGAACCGAAGTGTGCATGACACATCTATGTAAGACAGGCAGAAAATACCTAGCTGGTCTTCAAGCCAGTTATGTGTGTGTGTGATTTGTCTGCAGGAGAGAAAGTTCCTAAAGGGAGATGATACCTAGATTTGTTTTTCTTTACGTGTGTGTGTGTGTGTGTGTGTGTGTGTGTGTGTGACAGAAAGAGAGGTGAGAGACAGAGAGCGCTTATATATTTGAGGCTTTGGCTGTATGACAGGAAAAAATAAAGAGAACCTGATATCTAGCCCTATGTGTGTTTTCAGAGCTGTATACCAGGGGTTTGGTTGTGTATTTGAAGGCACTTATTAGGAACTAATACTCAATCATAGGTAAATTTTAGTGTAGGGGAAAAAGTGCAAAGAACTTGTCACCTACTAATTTATGTTTATGTAAGCTTTGTCTGTGAGGTGAAGAATCCACTACATACAAATGTATGCATGAATGCATGCCTCTGTGTGTGTGTGTGTGTGTGTGTGTGTGTCTATGCATGTGTTTGTGTGTATTATGTTTATAGATGCTTCAGTTGTTAGGTAGGGATCACTTCATGTTACCTATCACCACTCTTGTGTATATGTGTGTCAGTGGCTATAGAAGTAGGCATTCTGTGCAGGGATTCTGTGCAGTACCTCACACGAAACCATGCATGGGGTGGTTGTGGATATAAGGATGGAGAGATCTTTCATGGCATGCTACCTAGCCCTATGTGGAAGATGTTGGTTATAAGGAAATGGGAAATTTAGTAGAACATGGCATCAGCATCTGTGGGTGTATGTCTAGAGGGGTCTGACCATAGATGGGGGGATACCTACTGAACCTGACCCAAAGCTCTCTTTCTCTTGTTCTCAGGCTCTATTTCTCTCTCCCTCTCTCTGCTTTTCTCTCTCTCTCTCTCTCTCTCTCTCTCTCTCTCTCTCTCTCTCTCTCTCTCTGTGTGTGTGTGTGTGGGGGGGGGGTGTGCATGTGTGCATGTTTCCCTTTCTCCTTTGTATACAGCATGCCTAAATGCTAGCAATGACTTTCCTTACTGTCCCCTTAGGCTCTCAGGTACTAAGAAGACAGGCTTGAGCCACCATGCCTAGATTATTTGCATTTGGAGACGGTGTCTCGCTGTCTTGCTAAGTGTTCCAGGCTGGCCTCACACTTGAGGTCCTTCTGCCTCTGCTTTGCATCTGGGCTCATTCAGAAATTCGGCAGTCTGACCATGAACACATTGTAACAAAGGAGAAGCTCCATTCAGATATTGGTGCTTGAGCTCACGGCACCAGGACAGCACCCAAGATCACCCTCAAGTTGCAGTTCCAAATTACATGACTCAGGGGTTTATAAAGGCCATACTCACAAGGCTAGAATCCTCCTGCTTGCGTGTCATTGGGCACACAGCCATCTGACACAGAGTGTGCGTCGTGCCTACTTGCAGTCAGAGGCAAACAAGTTTGTCTGCAGAAGCAAAACCATACAGTTTGTTATCTTGCATGAATAAGATCAGCAGTAAAGAGCAGCAACCTGGACTTCCAGGAAGTTATCCGTCCTTGGGCAACAGGGCTTACAAGTTAGAGGCATTTTTGCTTCATAGTTCTCTTAAGCACAGCGATTCTAAACTTCTAAACATAGTGTTCACCATCCCAACCGCTGCGGTTATAGGCTTGTGCACATGGTTCTTGTCACATATTCAGACTCTATTCTCGTCCAGTGGTCTATTTCTACTTTTTCATCAAAAATTACTTTATTTATTTATTATGTATACAATATTCTGTCTGCGTGTATGCCTGAAGGCCAGAAGAGGGCACCAGACCCCATTACAGATGGTTGTGAGCCACCATGTGGTTGCTGGGAATTGAACTCAGGACCTTTGGAAGAGCAGGCAATGCTCTCAACCTCTGAGCCATCTCTCCAGCCCCCCCAAAAATTACTTTTTATGAAGGCTTTATTGCCTGTGTGAATGTTTGCAGGGTGAGCCATACTCCTTTTCCCTCATCTTTTTCATTTTCAGATCTGAATTTCTCTCATTTTTTTTCAAGTTAAAATAAGTTAAGATTTTCAAAATATCCTCCTGGAATTTTATTTGTTTTTTGTTTGTTTGTTGTTTATATATTTAGAGATAGTTTCTTGTCTCTCTGGCTGCGTAGCTCTGCTAGAACTAGGACTAGGATGGCCTTGAACTGCCAGAGATCTGCCTGTCTGGGCCTCCCAGTGCTGGGATTGAAGGAGTTTACAGCCACGCCTGCCTCCTCCTGGAGGTTTGGTTGGATTTTCAGGTTTTGATGTTTACAGATTAGCTTTATTCTACTTTACTACCCACTTTTTGGCTTCCAGGCTGTACTGATCTCCCAGAACCGCCGCAAGCCCAGGCTAGGCCAGCTCTGATATTTTTCTGTCATGGGTAATGGCTTGGGCACAGAAACTCTAAGCACACCATAGGGAAGAAGCCACCCGGCTTCTTTTTCTGAAGCCTGCTCTGGGCTGTCTGCTCTCCCTTCCGTCTTCTCCCCATGTTGATTGTCCCTGGGACACTAGAGACTTCACTTCAGTGACCCCTCGAGGGTTGGGTTTTCATACTAGTGGACAGTACCCCAAGTTGCTCTCAGCCATCTTATGGAGAATCCGACATGTTTTACTACAGTGCTTCAAATTACTTATTTATTTTTATTTCCTGTGTATGAATGTTTTGTCTACTTGTATGAATATGTACCATTTGGATGCCTAGTGCCTTCACAGGCCAGAAGAGGGTATAGCATCCCCTGGAACTGGTATTACAGATTTTATGAGAGCCACCATATGGAAGCTCAGAACCCAAGCCCAGACCTCAGCAAAAGCGGTGACTGCCCAAACCGCTAAGCCTTTTCTCCTGCCAAGAGATGCTATTATAAAAAGTCTACCTGTTTTGCCTTTTATTCTGTTCTCAAAAAGGGAGAAAGAGAAAAGAAAAAAAGGATAGAATCTCTGAAATTGATAAAGCTGCTATTATTGCTTTGGGCCTTATGAGAGTCTCCTAAAAAATGCAAACTCAGAAGAAAGTTAAGATGAAGTGAATTTCCAAACTTCATCTCTTGTTGGAGAAGCCGGTAAGGAGGAGGGAGAGACTGTGCCCAAGCGACAGCTTCCCCTCAGCACCTCAACTCTGTGTCCTTGGGAGTCAATGAGATGCTGTCTTCAGTAGCCTCAAGCCCTCTTAGTTCTCAGCATCGCAAGGTTCGGGATTCACAGAGGTGGGATACAGGATGCTTGGCGGGAATTTCAGTCTTCTGGGTTTTCTCATTCTTTTTTTTTTTTTTTTTTTTTTTTTTTTTTTTTTTTTTTGCCAAAAACACCGGTGGAAAGTGATCCGACCAAACCATTAATAGCCTGGAGGGCTGCTGGTGAGCCCTGTAATTATCAGCCACAAATATGGCTTCCGGGCAAACGGAGCGGGTTTTTACTCTAACACTGCTGCGTTTTAGTAACTGAACGGTGACGTCAGCCCTCGGGTTCAAGGTTATTGGTTCTGAGCATTAAGCCCACTCTTGGAGAAAAGGTTCCAAAAATCATGGATGAGCTTGTAAAATGGAAACAAAGCCAGAATCAACTGAGGGGCCCAGAAGACAGTGTCTTGAAAGCATCAGCAGGCACGCATGCAGGAGGAGAGGAAGTCAGGGAAGGAAGACCACTAATCAAACATTCGGAAAACTGTAACCAATCCCTGGACACCCTGAAGAGCTTAGGAAAGACCGAGAAAAATCAACATTGTGTGATACATGACGACTCAATGTATCAGATGCTACTTATCAAAAATGCAAAACTGGGGCTAGAGAGAGGGCTCAGTGGTTAAGAGCACGGGCTGCTCTTGAAGAGGACCCGGGTTCAATTTCCAACACCCACAGGGCATCTTGAAACTGTCTGTAATTCCAGTGCTGGGGATCTGACACCCTTTTTTGGCTGCTGAGGACTCATGCACACATGTGGTACACAGACGTACATGCAGACAGAGCACATATACATTAAATAATAATAATAATAATAATAATAATAATAATAATAATAATAATAATAATAATAATAATAATAATAATGACAGATTTAGTCCTGGACATTATTTTTCATACCCAGAATAGTTATATTTAGTGATACTAAGAAAAACAAGGGTGTTTTGTTTCTTTCTTTTTTGTTTGTTTGTGGTTTTGTTTTTGTTTTTGCTTTTGTTTTTTTGAGACAGGGTTTCTCTGTTTAGTCCTGGCTGTCAAGGAATTCTCTCTGTAAACCAGGTTGGCCTCGAACTCAGAGATCTGCCTCAGCAGTGCTAGGTTTAAAGGTGTGCACCACCACCACCAGGCTTATTTTGATCTCTTAACAAGATTTAGTTGGTGCAGGGTTTTTCTGTAAGTAGCCACTTCTTCAGTTCTTAACAAGAAGATTGGCACTGATACTTATCTTTTAAAAATGGCTCTGGAGTAGTTCAGAAAGAAAACACTAAGAAATAGATTCTAAACTATGACATATTAATAAAATATCCATTTTAAATAATATTTACTGGATGGTGGTGGCACATGCCTTTAATCCCAGCACTTGGGAGGCAGAGGTAGCTGGATCTCTGTGAGTTCTAGGCCAGCCTGGTCTACAGAGCAATTTCCAGGACAACCAGGACTACACAGAGAAACACTGTCTCAATTTTTTTTTTAAATTAAAGATAAATTAATAAAAACCCAAGATTCCATTGTCTGTTGACTGCCAGAAAAGAGCCAACCTGGATGTCTGCTGATGAGGTCTCTGACTCAGAGACTGTCCTGTACCTTCGAGGAGAGCGCTCTGGCTACAACTCCGAATGCAGCAGCTGCTTGAGCCTTTGAAGTGCGCTGTCCATTGCTAAACAGGAGCAGCCTTTCTCCAGTCTGGTGCTTGCATTCTGAAAGTCTCCAGAGTGAGGTTGGCACCTGCATTTGTTTGCAATGCAATTGAACAGTACGAGTAGAGGGTTTTTACAAACAGGATATGAAAAATGGCTCTGGGGTTCTGTAATTTCTCAAGAGGCAGTAGGTGGGCCTGCTCCTCCATCTGTCACCTTGGAGGGCACTAGCTACCTCTCTCACTCTCTCACCTGCTTGCTGTCCCAAAAGCACTTGCCCACAGCCACCTCGGGGTCTTTGTCCATACTGCATCTTTGCCTGGAGAATGCTGGCTCCCAGGTTTGCCCTCCCAGGTCATCTAGGGCATTTCTCCTCCTGCTGCCAGTCCTGAAGAGTCGCTTTCTCACAGGGGAACTTCTTCTGGCACCCTTGAAGGTGGAAACCTCAGTGTTTTCTCACACATTGAACCCTCACCTCAGTCCCAACACAGTGTCCTGCATGTCACAGATGCTCAAGGAATTTGGAAAGAACTAAGTACCCACTGGGATCTTCAGACTAATCATTGTTATCATTGCTGTTGACATCATCATCTTGGATTTCCAGCTTGGACTGGAAAGGATCTCAAGAAAGCATCTGCTAGCTTCCCCAGTTCTTAGATGAAGTGACGAGCAGGTTGTGTAGAACGACTTCCCTGTGAAGAAGACAGCCTGGGCGAGTGTGATGGAGAAGCCAGCTGTAAGTGGAAGTTTCTGGGCTCTTGGGCTCATCATCAATCACCTGTATCTGCTCTGGTTGTCTGAGCAGGTTGGATGTGTCTTGTCATTTTATTTCACTTTATTTTATATTTGAAACAAGGTCTCTTGTATCCTAGTCTGGATTCAACCCTTCCAACTTCATAGGTAGCCAAGAATGACCTGAACTTTTGATCCTCCTGCCTTCACATCCCCCACGCTATGGAAGTGTGTACCCTGACTGGTTTGTGTCCTGCCTGAGAGTCACTCCCATGCTCTGTGCCTGATAAGCAAGCACTCTCCCCAGCTGAGCTGTCTCCCCCGAGTTGTTTTTTTTTTTTAAGATTTATTTTTATGTGCATTTGTGTCTTTTGCTTGCGTGTGTGTGTGAGGGTGCCATATCTCTTGGAACTAGAGTTACAGGCAGTTGTGAGCTGCCATGTGGATGCTAGCAATTGAAACTAGGTCCCCTGGAAGAGCGGTCAGTGCTCTTAACCTCCGAGCCATCTCTCCAGCCCCCCAGTTTTTATTTTTTTTTGTTATTTTGTCTTTTTAATTTATTTATTTATTAAAAATTTCTGTCTCTTCCCCGCCACTGCCTCCCATTTCCCTCCCCCTCCCCCAACCAAGTCCCCCTCCCTCGTCAGCCCAAAGAGCAATCAGGGTTCCCTGCCCTGTGGGAAGTCCAAGGACCATCCACCTCCATCCAGGTCTAGTAAGGTGAGCATCCAAACTGCCTAGGCTCCCACAAAGCGAGTACGTGCAGTAGGATCAAAAACCCATTGCCATTGTTCTTGAGTTCTCAGTAGTCCTCATTGTCCGCTATGTTCAGCGAGTCCGGTTTTATCCCAGGCTTTTTCAGACCCAGGCCAGCTGGCCTTGGTGAGTTCCCGATAGAACATCCCCATTGTCTCAGTGTGTGGGTGCACCTCTCGCGGTCCTGAGTTCCTTGCTCGTGCTCTCTCTCCTTCTGCCCCTGAATTGGACCTTGAGATTTCTGTCCGGTGCTCCAATGTGGGTCTCTGTCTCTGTCTCCTTTCATCACCTGCTGAGGGTTAATATTCAGGAGGATGCCTATATGTTTTTCTTTGGGTTCTCCTTCTTATTTAGCTTCTCTAGGATCACGAATTATAGGCTCAATGTCCTTTATTTATGGCTAGAAACCAAATATGAGTGAGTACATCCCATGTTCCTCTTTTTGGGTCCAGTTTTTATTTGGTGAGAGAGAGTCTTGTAATGTAGACAAGGCTGTCTTCAGAACTCACAGCAATCGTCCCACCTTGGCCTGCTGAGTGCTGGGATATCGGAAATGCATCACGGAGCCCGGCTTTTGATTCTCTTTGCACACAGTAAGTGTATCCCAGGCACCCTTGGATTTCTGACTGGTTCTGGCGTGTGGAGCTGTGACGCCACCAGCTTATAGAAAACACGCGGCCACCCGATCCATCATTCTGAAGAGCACCCTCTGCAGTGCTGTGCTAACTGTTGGGTTACTGCGGAGGCAGAGCTGTGTGTTGCTCTAAATTCTTTCACTGCTACAAAAAAAAAGAGATCTCTTAAGAAAAGTAAGCAGACAGCCTCAGGAACGGCAGCTTTGTCAGGGATGTGCTCTTCTCAAATGGGCGTCATGAAAGCCCGTCTATGTCAGCTCTGCTTACTCTCTGACCTTGAGAGGCCTATTTTCTCCTCTTGCCAGCTCTATGAAGCTTATCAAGAGAGGATTGCTATTGCTGTCTACTACCCATAATTAATCCCGGAGACAGTGAGGATTTAGGACCACTGATTGTGGCTGACTTCAAATTAAAAAGTCACTGTTCGATGTGAAGCAGATACCATATGCTATAAGAGAATGCTTTGGATGATGCAGGATGTCAAGATAACTCACATATAAATACAGTTTTACTAGGGATAGTGTCTTTACATATCCCGCAGTCCGACTTTTCAAGTACGTTATGGACACACCAACAGAGGTGCCCAGCATTCTCCCTTCACCGTGTGCCTGGACAATGTATATGGGTCTGGTCTTGAATATAGCATGCATCTCACATTAGCAATTAGGAAAGTTATCTTTCTTCTTTGCCGTCAAGGTGGCGCGTATAAACAAAGGCAGACTCCAGTCTGATTGGTTCATGTAATCCAATTGCCGAGCTGAGCTTCTTTTCTTGCGCCTGCCATGACTAATTTGTGGTTTTACAAAGTGTTCCTGAATGTCAGACACATCAATTATCAGAGATGGGCAAAATGCTCCGGAGAGTCCCGGGGGGGAAGGGAGATGAAAATGTGTCTACGAGGACCTCAGGTTGTGACAGGAGCCAAAAGTCTTCCTGTGTGTTTTGGGGGAGAATTCTCCTATTTAAGAAAATGGCTGGCTTACTTCCCAAATAAAGAAGAAACTTGGTCCGCTGCCAGCAGGAACTCTAGGCTATCTGGTCAGTGGCTTTGGCTCCTATTAACCAGACCTGCACTTCCCCAGCCCTCAGAGATGGCATCCTCCTGGACATTGGTACTTTAAGGGAAGGCTGGGTAAGGTGTCCACTGATTCCCTAACATGTTTATTTTCCACAGCTCTAGTGATTTTTTTCTTCCAACTGAAACTCTATTATATTCGCTTTTGTTGTCGTGGCTGATGCCTGTTGTTTCTGCAAAAACAATAATAGGCCTGAAGATTAGGGTTGCATTTTATGGGCCTAGCAGCCCAGCAGGGCGTCATCCTTGGATCAATCCTATAAATTCCTGGCATCAGGCCCCTTTACTCCTAGTAATTAATCTTTTTCATACATTCTGTCATGTTTAGAGCTTTTTTATTAAGTGTCTGGTTTCTAAATTTTCTTCTTCCTTGTTTGTTTGGGGGGTGCTTGGGCGGGGGAGGGTCAAACCCAGTCTCTTGAGCAGGCTAGGCAAGCACTCTACCACAGAGATACACCTCGGTCGGGATTTCTAAACTTCCCGCGTTACTCAGTGCTAGAAATGGAAATAGAAAAAAACAGCAGCAAAGCTACCAAACACGTGGGTGGTGCCAGTTCTCTCGCCCTCTCATTTTTATCCAGCTACCTTCAGGCCCTCGGTCGCCATGCTGGGGACGTGGTGCATGGCGACGCGGTGCGGGTGCGTGCGGTGGTCCTCTCTTTCCCAAGGGTGTTCTTTAGGAGTGAGAAGCTTAAGAAGGAAGAACATTGGCTTCTTTTGTTCTCTGTCTCCTTTGTCAGAATGCCAGAGTTGGAGGGAGCTTGCTCCGAAGGAAGTTTGTTCCTGAGCCTTGCACTTGGCCTTCCCTCTGTAGGGCTCGCAAGCGCATCGGGCGAGCCGTAGTAATAGGAACAGCTTTGTGTGTTAGCCCACTGACCTACTTGCAACAGGGGAGGCAAAATATTTTCATTACCCTCTCCCCTAGAGTAGAGATCTTCAAAGGAAGCACAGGAGGGAGGCCAGCCTTTTCACCCTCATTTCCCCACCGCTCTCTGAGCTTGGCTGGGCATCAGAAATTTAGTCTCCAAACCTAGCTGCACCAGGGTTGTTGTCGGGTTGGCTTTTTTAAAACATCATTTCATATGGCAAACCCAGGCATTATTCCATGCTGCTTAAACTGTGTTTGTAATCTTTGATCATGCATAAGTAGACTCAGGTTAGCTGCTGGTAGAATGATGATACTCTTCTCGGTTTTGCCTTTTAAGGACTCTCTAAGAGCTGGCCTCCAGAATTTTCCATTACTACACTGTATCGTGCCTTTGTCTTTTCGTTGGTTCAGGACAAACTATTTGCATGACAAGTAACATAATTCAGTCAGAAAGATCTGCTCTGCTGTGTATATGGCCTGCCTGATCTATATTTTTTGCATTTTATAAATTACTGATTATTTCAGAATGTGAAAGACGCCGGATTGGCAAAGAATGCCACGGAGAAGGAGAGGGCACAGTCACGGCTGATTATTGTTATTTGCGCCCGGGCTGCCTTCTCCTCTCCTTCCTCCCCTTCTATTCTGCTTCAGGAGTTTCTTTACACCAGCTTCCCCTGCCCACACCTCCACTCCCAGCAGGAAGATACTGTACTGCCTGCCACAAGTGGGGGCCGGAAAGGGGCAAAATCAGTTCTGAATAGCGGCATCAAATACATTCAAGTGGCTTTCTAAATATATTTCAAGATTCGGTAATTAAAGATTACAAAGCACTTGGAAAAAATTAAAGTACCGCATGAGGGCTAAGTCCTAAGAGCAAGGGAACAGTAGCAAGGGTGAGCTGCGAAGTTTCTCCATCTCCTCTGAGGAAATCATTGTCATAGCAACAATTTGTAATCATAATAATAAAAATGTGGATTTTGAACATATTTGTCATATTTATTTACATACTTATTTTCCTCTTTGTATGTCTTATTTTGTCTTCTGTGCATGCATACATGTCTTCGGGAATTTTATACATGCATGCAATGCATTTTGTTGACAGTCAATACCTACTCTTTCCCCAACTCCTCCCAGATCCACCCCCACCTCCCCATCCCAACTCCTAGCAATGTTTTTTCTCCTAGCAATTACTAGGTTTTAAAAATATATGGAAGCCGGGCAGTGGTGGCACATGCCTTTAATTCCAGCACTCAGGAGGCAGAGGCAGGCGGATCTCTGTGAGTTCGAGGTCAGCCTGGTCTACAAGAACTGGTTTCAGGACAGCTAGGACTGTTAGAGAAACCCTGTCTTCAAAAACTAAAACTAAAATAAAATAAAAATAACAAAAATATTTGGTCGGGTGGTGGTAGTGCACGCCTTTAATCCCAGCACTTGGGAGGCAGAGGCAGGCAGATCTCTGTGAGTTCAAGGCCAGTCGGGTCTATGGAGTGAGTTCCAGGACAGCCAGGGCAAAAAAAAAAAAATCTAATCTTTGACAGTTTATATAGCACATTTGATCAAATTTACCCCAACTCCTCCCCTAAGCTCTTCCTCAGATCTTTGTTCATCTCCTTACCTCCCCCAATTTTGTGTCCCTTTATTTATTTATTCATATATATATATATTTATATAATATTTATTTATTGAAAGCAATCCTTTTTTATTTTACATTCCAATCCCAGTTGCCTCTGCCTTTCCTATTTTTAAAATTTTTTAAAAAACAATTTTTTTTTACCTTACAACCTTATTTATTTATTTATTATTTCATGACTCATTTTCTTCAATTTGTGCTGTCCTTACATTTCTTAGGTGTGAGATCATCCATTCGAATAAGGTTGACGTACCAGGAGCCACTTCTTCTTTTTTTTTTTTTTTTTTTTGGTTTTTCGAGACAGGGTTTTTATGTAGCTTTTGGAGCCTGTCCTGGAACTAGCTCTGTAGACCAGGCTGGCCTCGAACCCACAGAGATCCGCCTGCCTCTGCCTCCCGAGTGCTGGGATTAAAGGCGAGCGCCACCACCGCCCAGCAGGAGCCACATCCTTAAAGAAAAGCCCAGACTCTCCCTCTTCTCCAAGCTGTCACTGTCACTCCTAGTTAGGGGTGGGCACTCAAGCACCTCCCCCTGTTCCATGCTATTGCTGACTGGCTTCACCTTGTGCAGGTCTTGTGAAAGAGACCACAGCCATTGAGTCCCTGAGTGTACCCATCCTGTCGTGCTCAAAGGACACTTCTTTTGCTCTGGTCCCAAGCTCTCCCACCTCTGGCTCTTACAATATCTCCAATTCCTTTTCTGAAATGGTCCCCGAGCCTTGGAGTCAGAAGGTGTAATCAAACATCCCGTTTGTGACTGAGCACCGCACAGATACTCTCTGTGCTTTCACCAGTTGTGAGTTTCTGTGTTAACTGTCATCCACTCGCGACACAAAGAAATTTGTTTGCTGCATACTGTTTGTTTCCTTTTCTCTTCTCCTTTCTTCCTTCCCCCCCGCCTTTTTCCTTCCTTTTTGCACAGAATCTCTCTGTGCACCCTGGTTGGCCAGGAGACAAACTGGCCTCCAAGTCATAGATGTCTGCCTGTCACTGTCTCCTGAGAGCTACATTTAAGGATATTTGCCACAAAGCCTGACTTTTTTGTTTGTTTGTTTGTTTGTTTGTTTCAAGACAGGGTTTCTCTGTGTAGCTTTGGAGCCTGACCTGAAACTCTCTTCTGTAGACCAGGTTATGAGCAAACTCACAGAGATCCACCTGCCTCTACCTCCCGAGTGCTGGAATTAAAGGTGTGCACCACCACCACCCAGCCTGACCATTTTTGGTTTTTTAGGGTTCTTGATGGCATAGATGGAACATACTTATTCTTGCCTTCCTCTCTCACTGTTACCCACCTAAGTATGAGCTTCACCCCAGTGTGTGAGCTTCACCCCAGTGTGTGAGCTTCACCCTAGTCAGTGTGTGAGCTTCACCCCAGTCAGTGTGTGAGCTTCACCCCAGTGTGTGAGCTTCACCCCAGTCAGTGTGTGAGCTTCACCCCAGTCAGTGTGAGCTTCACCCCAGTCAGTGTGAGCTTCACCCCAGTGTGTGATCTTCACTCCAGTCAGTGTGAGCTTCACCCCAGTCAGTGTGTGAGCTTCACCCCAGTCAGTGTGAGCTTCACCCCAGTCAGTGTGTGAGCTTCACCCCAGTCAGTGTGAGCTTCACCCCAGTCAGTGTGAGCTTCACCCCAGTGTGTGAGCTTCACCCCAGTCAGTGTGAGCTTCACCCCAGTGTGTGCGCATCACCCCAGTGTGTGTGCACATCACCCCAGTGTGTGAGCTTCACCCCAGTGTGTGAGCTTCACCCCAGTGTGTGAGCTTCACCCCAGTCAGTGTGTGAGCTTCACCCCAGTCAGTGTGTGAGCTTCACCCCAGTCAGTGTGTGAGCTTCACCCTAGTGTGTGCGCGTCACCCCAGTGTGTGAGCTTCACCCCAGTCAGTGTGTGAGCTTCACCCCAGTGTGTGAGCTTCACCCCAGTCAGTGTGTGAGCTTCACCCCAGTGTGCGCGTCGTCCCAGTGTGTGAGCTTCACCCAGTGTGTGAGCTTCACTCCAGTCAGTGTGTGAGCTTCACCCCAGTCAGTGTGTGAGCTTCACCCCAGTCAGTGTGTGAGCTTCACCCCAGTCAGTGTGTGAGCTTCACCTCAGTCAGTGTGTGAGCTTCACCCCAGTGTGTGCGCGTCACCCCAGTGTGTGTGCACATCACCCCAGTGTGTGAGCTTCACCCCAGTCAGTGTGTGAGCTTCACCCCAGTCAGTGTGTGAGCTTCACCCCAGTCAGTGTGTGAGCTTCACCCCAGTCAGTGTGTGCGCGTCACCCCAGTGGGTGCGCATCACAGGAACCTTAGTGCGCATTCCCTCCAAAGGAAGCCTGTTGTTGGTTTCTCTTCAGCTCTCTGGAGGCCACCACCCAGCTTCCAAATAAATCACATGGAGGCTTATTCTTTCTTATGAACGTCCAACCTTAGCTTGGCTCATTTCTAGCCAGCTTTTCTTAACTAATTATCCCATTTATCTTTTGCCTCTGGGCTTTTATCTTTCTTTATTCCCGTATTCCCTTCTTCTTTCTCTGTGGCTTTCTGTGTAGCTGGCTGGCTGGCATCTAGAGTTTCCCTTTCCTCCTCTTTCCTGCTCCTCGATCTTCTCTAACCAGATTTCTCCTTGCATTTGTTTTCTCTGCCTGCCAGCCCCACCTGTTCCTCTCCTGCCTAGCTACTGGCCGGCCATCTCTTTATTAGACCAATCAAGTGTTTTAGACAGGCGAAGTAACACAGCTTCACAGAGTTAAGCAAATGCAACATAAAGGAATGCAACATATCTTTGAATCATTAAACAAATGTTCCACAGCATAAACAAATGTAACACGTCCTAAAATATATAATATTCCATGACAAAACCCCTCATCATTATTGGTCTCAGCAATGCCAAACATGGGTATCTCATCAACCCAATTATTAACCCAAGATGTGTATTTAGGATCTAGTTGGGTTATAGTTTGTGTCATTTTTGAAGAGACTTGAGACCTTTTATCTTCATTGCTTCTAATTCTAATTATAATAGGGCCTGTCACAGCAGCTCTAATTTCTTTGAAATATTTTTTACTTATTCTTTAGGAATTCCATACATGTATACAGTTTGTTTTTATCACGTCATGCCCCCTCCCTTTTGGTACTGACCTAATTCTTCCTAGAGCCATGCAAGATATCCTTCTCCCAACGTCATGTTCCCATCTGCCCCCTCCTCTTCGGTCACTCACTGAGTCCATCTGGTGTTGCCTGTATGTATGTGGGTGTGGGAACACCCAGTGGCAACTTAGCAGCATCTGTACTACCAAAAAATTCTTCCTTCCTCAGCAGCCATTAACCACCAGTACTTCCTCAGTGAGTCCCAGGACAGCTACAGATAATATAGCAAGACCCTGTCTCAACAACAACAACAACAACCAGACAACAGCAAAATCACACAAAAAGAGAAAAACCTTTGTGATCAAGGCTGAAAGCAGCACTATTGTGGGTAAATGTCTGAATATTTAGGGGCTGGAGAGGTGGCTCAGGGGTTAAGAGCACATATTGTTCTTCCAGAGGACCTGGGTTCACTTCCTAGCACCCACATGGCAGCTCACAACTGTCTGTAACTCCAGTTCCAGGGAATACAATACCCTCACAGAGACATAAATGTAGTCCCAGTGGACATAAAACCCCAATGGACATAATATACAGATCAAATAAATTATTTTAAAAACGAGTAATTAGAAGGCAGTTTGACAACCTAACCACTCAGCAGAACAAGAGTGAAAATTCCCCCCTCAAGGCCTCTGATCTCCCTAGCCATGGGTTTGCAGAACCAGGCGTGAAATCCCCCCTGTGGAGCAGGCTAAAGCCCAATCACAAAGTGGTCGGTTACCCCCATTTCAGTGGCGCCAACTATTGCACCATTTCTGACTTCTGCAGACATTTGTACTCATGGGCCTATATACACACAAATACATATAATGTAAAAATACAGGAAAATGCACATATATATTATTGGACACACTAGGACAGCATTCATGTATCAAGGGTAGTCATCCAATGGATGTGAATCAGAGTTGGACAGTCTATTGACATTGCTCTTAGTTATCCGTGTAGCCAGGAGATAAGACCGGCACTGAAGACACTCTAACTTGGGTGGCAGGACATAGAGAGATCAAGCTGGACCTGACTAGGAAACCTCTTCTATGCCGGCTCGCTTTCATGGTGCCAGAAGCTGCTGCGCAGGCTGTCATGCGAGAAAAGACATCAGTGCTTCTCTCTAGTACTGGAGCTTGATACTGCAGTGCTGACCTGCCAGGATTCCCTGGAGATGGAGAAACAGGCCCCTGAGAGCTGAGCCTAGCATGGGTGCTGCCAGCAAAAGCCAGGTTCTCTGCAAGAGCAGCAAGCAATCTTAACAGCTGAGCCATCTCTCAGACTGTTTCCCCTTTTACGTAACATTTTTGCTCGCCAAGTAAGTGGGTTTTTATTAACCTGTGAGCTGAAGTGTAAGTAAGCATAAAGCATAATCACTTTTGAAATGGGTTGGGTTAAAGGAAAGTAATAGAAGCAGAAAAGTGAAATTTAAATTTATGAAAATAAGCTACGTTTTATAAGGTTTCACAGAGAAGCATAATTTTGGAAATCCTCTCTCATAATAAATTGCCCCAAACAAATCTACAGGTGAGTGAGAGAATGCTTATAATCTTAGGCACACATTTAAAATAGCAGAAGTTAGGTAAAATTAGAGTTCTCAAGTGCAGACATTAATGTTTCTATAAAATGTACAAAATGTCAATAAGAAAATGTAGGATTATAAACCGAAAGAGAAAACGGGTGGGCAATTTCTTCCAGGCCCAATATGCCTGCTTCCTTTATTACCTTTCGGCTTCTGATATGCAAACCCCCAGTGAACGTTAATTAGGCCAATTGGAACCATCCTTCCACCTGGCTATTTCTGTGAGCGGAAACCTGAGCACTTTTGTCTTAGAGTTCTTTTGAATTCCGCCTTTGCCCAAGGCAAAGACTCGTCCCAGCTACGACCAATTTCCAGGTGCCTTTTCAGAGTGCTTCGGCTGGGCCCTGCTTGGAAGACCTAGCGGCAGAGTCTGGGAAGGGCCGCAGACAGATTGTGTAACTGTTGCACAACCCGTGTGTACACGTGTGTCACTAATTTAATTTTAATTTTGCCATCCGCGTTTGTGTAAGACCCTGCAGCTGTCATGTGCTCATCATCTGTCCCTGAACTATCACTAAGCCATGCTGGGCTAAGACAGGATTAGACATGATGCACTGCCATGTGCTCTAAATCTTCTTATTTGCCTAGCTTGGAAGGTATGCCCTGTAAAACGTGATTGGCAGTGTGCTCTATGGCGGCGTTGACTTCTGGAGGCCAATTCTATTGGCGCTCTGCACTCCCTCAGTGGCGCTACAGGCCGTCACCTGCCGATGCCTGCCCTTGCCTGACCTCCAACCTCCACCTCTCCTTTCCCCCACTTGTTTGGCTACGAGCTCAGAGGCTGCCGCACGCTGCCGCACGGACCCTGTCGCTCTGGTGGCACGTGCAGTCGATACGGCATATGGCTGGCTGGTCGTATGCAGACGGGGGTAACCGAAGCCAAGCAGATCCAGCCCTGTTATTACAGCAGATGGGGGAAGCGTGGCATTCAATATTTAGACAGATGCCACCTCCTTATTCCACCTGTCTGGAAGTTGGACACTGCACAGAGCGAATGTCTGTCTAATGATGAAGGAGACAATGGGCACATTTATGAAGCTCGGCAGAGCAGCGCGTTTGCTGAGCAGGCACAAAATAATTGTCGACCATAACAATGAGTGCGAGCTGCTTGTTACTGGTCAGAAACGCTGATACAGGAGCGCGGTTACAGTAGGAGCCAGGCGGCTACTTTTGCCACCTGCTTTGGGCTTTAATCCGGGTGAATGAACACTACATAGGAAGCAATGTTCAGGATGGGTGCCCGAAAGAATTCGCTTGTTTTTTTCCCCAAAACACAAGCCTGTGTTCTTTTCTTGTAAAAATCCTCAAAACAAGTGGCATTTTTCTCTGATTTGCATATTTCTAAAAAAATAGAAAGGTCCTTTCTGTTTTCAATCTCTGAATACATTCTAAGCAGACAGCAAAACAAGGCATTATCTTTGTAACTGTTACTTTTCTGATGTGTTTGCCTTCAAAGTGAATGCATTCTTTTCCTCTAAATTCAAAATACTGGTGCTGCCGAACAATAGAGATTTAGAGTTAGTTAAAAAACAAACAAACAAAAAACAATGGTGTTTTCCTTCGAGAGAAGGACTTTTTTCTCTGACAATGGAAAGCTTTATATATTTGTAAATTTTCATCCCTTTCTCACAGATATTCTTTTTGTCAGTATTAGTCTGTGTGCAAGACTGCTTCCCACTGTACCAGTCATCCGCGATGCCAACAGCCTGTCCGACTCGCAACGTGCCCATGAATTCCTTTCAAGGCCGGAAGTTAGTCCAGCTTTTGAGCAGCACTGCTCTCCCACGGGCCAAGTCCTTATTTATGGTAGCTAGGAGTGCAAGGAGGAAGGAGCACTTCGCGGGAAGCTAATAGATGGAATTCTAAGGCAGTAAGCTCAGAAAGTAATCACAGGCTGACATTCTCAGACGGACAGCCCATTTCCCAGATTTAGAATTGGCCCATGGGGAAAGACAACCCTGTTTTAAGGTGCTTCCCTGGTGACTCCTACCAGCACTATTGCTGGTCAGAAAAACCCAGAAATACTACTTTTAGGAACGCCACCAAAGAAGGGCTCCATTGAAGAGGTATATGAAGTGTTGGCGTCTGGGGGGGAATTTCCTGGGGTTTTTATCCAGGTTTATCGAAGTTTCTTTTGGGTTTTTTGGAAAGAGGCAAGCCTTCGTTCCGACTCATTTTTCTTCAGCGACTGTTCTTCACATTAAAACTCCATCCCACAAAAGGCGTAGGGGAGGGAAGGAGGCCATTCTTAATTGAACAACCTAGGACTCGTGAGGTTAATTACAGATATTACTGCTGCTGTTTTTCAGCTTCTTGCCCTCAAGAAGCCTCTAGCTTCCAAATGACCTGGCTCCAACAAAGGGACTCTCTTTAGCCCATTAACTAATTGATAAAAATGTGCGTGTTTAGAATGAGTCTAATTAAATCACCGAGCCTTACAATTACTGGTCCATTTGGAAGCTGTTGGGAGATGCGTCACCTCAGCTGGCATTGTAGGGGAATAAAAGATAAAAATAAAGGGCAGCTTAACCAAGATCACTTTGAAAGCTGTTCATTTGAAGACAAAGTACACATTTGCCCGAAATGTCTACGTTTGCCACTTCAAATACGCTCCCTTTCCAGGGCAGCACAGTCTCTGAAACAGAAAATAATGGTGTTTTTCTTCTGTAAGTACAGGCATGCTCCACTTGGTCGAATAAAGTTACGAATATCTGGGGATTTTTTTTCTGCCTTAGCATTAAGCTAAGTTCCTTTGGAACGGGGGACCCTGAAGTTTGTCCATGACTTTTGTCTAAGGACCCATGAATATCTTGAGTAATAGACATTTGCATACTGAGAATGGGCTCTCAGGACGTCTTGCTTTTTCTTGCATCTGGATGAACTTGTGGCTGCATGGATGCTGATTGTGACTGGGAGGCAAGGCTGGATCCCAGTGGGGCCTTGGTGGAGGGATGAGACTGCGGACTCAATAATGATGGGCCTAACAGTGTGCACAGCGCTTCTTCTGCCCAACTCTGTGGCCTTGTCACCCATGGAGAGAGTTCCACTCCATCTTTTGGAAACAGGGTCTCTATGTAGCCCAGGCTTGCCTCAAACTCAGGATCCTCCTGCCTCAACTTCCCATGTGGTAGAAGCCCAGGCTTGAACTAACAGAGATATTTGTAAACTTGTAAGTGGAAGAAAACACAAGGGTAACAGACTTCTCACCATGTTTTAAAATGCATTTATTAGTCAAAAAGCTACAATGTTTTGAAAAGGGCAAATAAATTTTCTAAAGATCTTTTGGATATTTTTCTCCATTTATTAGAGTAAGCTCCAACCAAAACGCGACTTACTACAGTAGACCCCCAAGTCTAGGCTGATGTCAGACACGAACGTGGACTGGAAGGAAAAGGGCCGAGGCGCGTCTGTACTTTTATAGTGTGTCTGTAGTTGAGGGTTCATAAAACTAAGACCGTAACCTTACCCTCTCCACAGGCACACAGCCCTGCTCTCAGGCAAGGTCTTGACGGCAGTGCAGGCTGGCCTTGAACTTCTGATCCCCAACCTCAGAGTCCTGAGTGCTGAGATTCTGGAATAAGTCACCACCACATCCAGCCTCAAGACTGCAGTTCCTGAACAGATAGGAAAGAGAGTCTCTTTTCTTAATCAAGTGCTCGCGCCTTGACTACTAGGTACCGTCGGGAGGACTCACTCCGATAGTGACTAGGCAACAGCCACTGCCAACCCGTTTTTGTGATGTTGAAAGGATAGGTATAAATACCAGCATATAGTGATTTTTCCTGCTGGAGACATTAATATTGATAAACAATGGGCCCATCCACTCTGCATTGATAAAACAGCCAAGCGAAAAGCCGGTAAAGCTCATCGCACTCGCTGTCCTCTACTCTCCATCTCCGAGAAGAGGTATTCTCTTTCCGATTATCCTATCATTCAACTCATGCTAATTAGTGAGAGTAAGAGAACTTCCGCAGACAGTTTGGTTGCAGGTGTATTCAGACCAGTGGAGATTTAATTACTGCCTAATTGCTTAGTGTCCAAGGTAACATAATATTACAGTCGCAAACGCTGGAGCCTAATCCATCTTCAAGAGGAGCAGCAGCCCATCTCAGTCTCCAAGTTCAGGCTCCTGGAGGATGCTGCTGGCATTTGACAAATGCACCAAGGATGGGCGGGGATGGTTCCCTCTTTCTGCTCATGACTGAACACCAGCATCCGGCACGGGGCGGAATGCATCGGAGACAGACAGTGAAAATGTACTGCCGAAGCTAATAGGAATGGCAAATAAGCCCAACGTAGATACAATATCCATTGAGTTCGGGAGGAAAACTCTAACATAGGAAGCAAAAACAACAGTGAAGGAAAAGGAAGAGAGCTGACATTTCTCTGCTGCCTTCAGAAGGCTATACACTACTCTCAGTTCGCCTAACCTATATTCCTAGGCAAACAATCTAGCAGCAAAGACTATGAAGTTGGGATGAGCAATCTCTAAGTCTAAAGCATAATTCTACTTTATTTATTTTTTATTTATTTCTAATGAAATATTTGGATTTTTCTTTTCTTTTCTTTTCTTGTTTTTTTTTTTAGACAGAGACCTGAATAGCCCAGGCTAGTCTCAGGCTTACCATGTAGCTGAAGCTGAATTCCTGGTCCTTTTGCCTTCACCTTCTCAACACTGCCATTTCCTGTGTACACTTCTACATCATCTTTGTCCTTTTTTTTTGAAACAGGGCTTCCCAAAAAGTCTAAGTCGTCCCTGACCTTCGCATTATCCTGCCTCACAGGTCTACTTTTTAAAAAATGTTTTTTAGGCTTGATTTGTTTTATTTTATATGTATGAGAATGTGCACCACATGGGGGTCTGGTGCCTATAGAAGCCAAAGAAGGCATTGGATCCCCTGGAACTGGAATTACAAATGGTTGTGAACAATCGCTGGGTGCTGGGAATTGAACCTGGGTCCTCTGCAAGAGCAGCCCGTGTTCTTAGCCGCAGAACCAGCTCTCCAGCCCCTGATGTATTTATTAGCTCTCAGTTCTTGACCACTTAATCAATTTTTTTTTTCCAAAACAGGGTTTCTCTGTGTAGCCCTGGTTGTCCTGGAACTCAGTCTGAGGACCAGGCTAGCCTCAGCCTCAGAGATCAGCCTGCTTTTGCCTCCTGAGTGATGAAATTAAAGGCGTGCACCACCACCACCTGACTTCAACCTAATCTTAAAAGCCCAAGTTTTGTCTTCTCTAAAATGGAGCACAGGAAAGGGGGTCAGCTTGGTGAAGAGTCAAAAGTGTGGAATGTAGAATGTGGAGATTGTCTTGCGTATGTTAGCCTGTAAAGCCGTTACCTGTGGAATGTAGAATGTGGAGATTGTCTTGCGTATGTTAGCCTGTAAAGCCGTTACCTGTGGAATGTAGAATGTGGAGATTGTCTTGCATATGTTAGCCTGTAAAGCCGTTACCTGTGGAATGTAGAATGTGGAGATTGTCTTGCGTATGTTAGCCTGTAAAGCCGTTACCTGTGGAATGTAGAATGTGGAGATTGTCTTGCGTATGTTAGCCTGTAAAGCCGTTACCTCCTGGGATTTCCTGACAGCGAATGAAATAGCATTAGATAAAGACACAGGGTCAGGAGTAGCTCAGTGGTAGATGCTTGGCTAGCGCGGCAAGACTGTGGAATTGATCCCAGCATTGAAAAGATAAAGATAACATAGAGTGTGCATAAAGTTTTCTATTTGACATTTTCCTGAATGGACAGTTATCATCCAGAGGCGTTAAGAGAAGGTGCCCACACGCACAGAGGTGGCTCGTGGCAAGCAGAGCAGCTTGACTTCATATTTCAAGCCTTTAATTCCATCAGACCATGCAAGGGATATGTCGTCAGGGTAGCTGTGGTGTGCTGACACTCACTGTAGAGTGAAATTAGTCCTCAAGTTTCTCTGTTCAGTTCAGAAGCCACACGAAAGCCTAGCACCCAGCACTACAATAATGAATCTCCATGCTGCTGATGGAATGATACCTGGGGCCTCACCCTGACCTTGGGGGAGAAGGCAGGTAGAGAAAATGGACAATAAGATCTGCAGGCAGGACGTGCACAGCAGCTTCGTGAGTTCAAAGTTATATAGTATTCCGGGCCCAAATTTAAGCCAGACTGCAAGTATCTGTTTCATAGAAAGGAAACACGTGATTGGCTCCACTCAGAACCTTTTGATGCCACCATTGGTTGGGATATGACAATGGGTCTGTCAACTTAGGGAGCGAATGACTGGCGTGAATACTCCCGGGCTTTTCAATGTGAGTATGGTTTCTGATTTGGGATTTGCAAAGCTCCACGAACTGAAATGATTAACCACTTCGTTCCTTCAGCACTAACTCCTCCAGGAAGTCCTGCGATTGCCATGTCTGTAGCTGATACTCAGTTTCTGTTCCTCCGTGTGTCATTTAGATCTGTTCCCCTTCATACTATTGGTCACCAGTGAGAATTGTCAGACGTGTGACCAACTCAGGTAGCACCATCCTCTGGGGAGTCTTCCATGGGTGGCAGCGTTATTTCTGGTACCCGTGACCCTCATAAGCCCTGTCCCACAGAGTCTTAGAGGATGTGGGCGGAGACCATCGGCTGCTCCTCAATAGTTAGTTTCTTCTTCCTGGGGATCCAGCTATTTGACTTTGCCCAGCCTCTCTTGCAGCCATGTGTCACCTTGTGCTGAGTTCCTGACAATCATGGGTGACAATGGCTCCGAGAGAGGCCTTTGTGTGGGCATGATTCCAGGTGTCATCGGAATGTCTCCATGGTCTTCTCTCATGCTTCACAACTGAGATGGAGAACGCTCACGGTGACTTCGAATATCATGGGTTAAAGATGGCAGAAATTCTGTCTACCTAGGGTGTCAAACGGCCATGTGAAATAGTGCCACCTCTGACCTAACCTGGGTTTGGAGTGCTCTAAGAATAAGAAAGGAAAATGGTGCTTATTTGTTAAGAAATAAGTTTTACATGAGCTAATATAAACTGCCTTTCTCCCGTAGAGTATAGGCATGATTTGGTTCCTCAGGAGCACCATGAAGCACCACACAGACCAGGGAAACACTGGCAGAGGACACCCTCCCCACTTCCGCCCTGCCATGCAGTGACTTCCCTCTCTATTCAGGTCTTTGGTCTATTCAGATCTGTCCATCCGCGAGGTGGGCTTCTCTGTGCTACAGTTCACTCTACAGTGCAGAAGCCCACAGGACACTGCTTTCCCGGGTACGGAATGCAAGGAACAGCACTTGTGAGAAAGTCGCTAACTACACTGCTTTTCCTGGCCTGTGGGTTTCAGTCTTGAGATAGGACTTTGTTGCCTAGCCCCAGGATGGCTACTGGAGAGTAATCCCGGTCTCTTCTGTGCCCAGGTCTCCAATGAATCACCTGTCAGAGGCAGAAACTTCTCAGGGGTGCTCAGGAGGATGCTCTGTCATGGTATCATCTGGGGAGGCTTCCGTTTTGTCTACAAGTGCTAACCCTGTGGGTTTCCAGTTGAGAACGAAGCCTCTCAGTTGCTGTAGAGGATGGCAAAGCAATGTGTCTTGTGGAGGAACGCTGTAGAGACACATTGCCTGTCGTTTAACACAGGCACTCAAAATTAGCACAGTCCAGTCTTCCTTCAGTCACTACAGGTTTCAGGACTGGTACTCCTCTCCCAAGAGGGGAGAACATACACCTATCATCCCCCTGTTCTCGGTTTCTTCTTGGACCCTGTGATGCTACCAGGCTTCCAGCTTTGAAGACATTGAGATCTCTCACCAGGTTTTCTGAGTGAGGTTAGAGGCTTTCTGTTTTATTAGAGGCAGTAAGAGAGTGGGCTATGAAAGAAAAGCCAAAAGCTAGTGGTGACCTGAAGGTTTAACAAATGCTGCAGGTTGGAGTAAGGAAATGCCACCAATAAGGGTACTCCCAGCCAGGCGGTGGTGGCACACGCCTTTAATCCCAGCACTCGGGAGTTCGAGGCCAGCCTCGTCTACAAGAGCTAGTTCCAGAACAGGCCAATAAGTGTACTCCCAGCCAGGCGGTGGTGGCGCACACCTTTAATCCCAACACTTGGGAGTTTGAGGCCAGCCTGGTCTACAGAGTGACTTTCAGAACAGCTAAGGCTACATAGAAAAACCCTGTCTCCAACAAAAACAAAACAAGAAAGAAGGGAAGCACCAGGCACCCAGGAAGAGAAAAAGGAGGCCAAACACCCTGTGCCTCATGGACTAAGGGTGCAAAAGTATAGACACCATGAGAGTAGTCACACTGAACACACTGTCCACATCCAACATGCAGAGGCACTTGACCCTCATGTAGAAAGGCAACTTTTCTGAAGCGCCTTCACCCAGTTAAAGGACTGGAGTCTTATCCAACAGGAGGAGTAGCTCAGTCAACTGGAGTCACGTGGAGGACCGGGTCGATACGGATGATTGATGGGCAAGGTCTGCACAGTAGACTGGACCATCCTTCTGTTGTTGAACGACAGGGAAAGACTGGATGAATTAGTCTATTTCTTCTTCCTTCCAGAGGAGTGGCTAGGACAGTCTAAAAGTGATGAACAGTGGGGGCCTGGAGAGATGGCTCGGTGGTTAAGAGCACTGACTGTTCTCCCAGAGGATCAGGGTTCAATTCTCAGCATCTACATGGCAGATCACAACTGTCTGGAACTCCAGTTCCATGCGATCTGACACCCTAAAACAACTGACATAAAATAACAGTTTTTCAAGACAGGGTTTCTCTGTAGCTTTGGAGCCTGTCCTGGAACTAGCTCTTGTAGATAGGCCAGGCTGGCCTCGAACTCACAGAGATCTGCCTGCCTCTGCCTCCTGAGTGCTGGGATTAAAGGTGTGCGCCACCACCACCCCGCTAAATTATTTTTTTTTTTGAAAAAAGAGTTCCCCAGGAGCTTCTTGCAGAACCCTAGGTTTGTGCTCTTGTGGACTACATACTGGGGTTCGTTCGCACCCCATGCCTTTGCGCAACTCAAGGGCTTTTTTTCTGTAGATTGAGGGCCCATTTCACTTCTGAAGTTGTTTATAAACTGGGGGAGGAGATCAATGAAAAGCTACCAGGTGGGTTCTAATTTTATATTCTATTCAGGTACCCTCCATACATTACAAAAGTTTATGGAGACACGGAAGTCTTTTGTAGTTGTTTGTAAGTCAATTCTCTCTCTCTCTCTCTCTCTCTCTCTCTCTGTGTGTGTGTGTGTGTGTGTGAAGTGTTGGGTTTTGCAGTGAAGGAAGAGGAAGC
Source organism: Microtus pennsylvanicus (assembly GCF_037038515.1). Lineage (NCBI taxonomy): Eukaryota > Metazoa > Chordata > Mammalia > Rodentia > Cricetidae > Microtus > Microtus pennsylvanicus. The sequence goes on from NC_134593.1 coordinate 8,111,465, forward strand.
GGCCGAAGGTAGAAGGATCATCTCACTTGAAACAAGATCCCAGCTAGCTGCCTTTTAAAACAGAGACAGGTCTGGTTGGTGAGCTGGAGATAGTGCCGCGCTAGACACACAAAGACCTTCAGTTCTGTAACCATGGTGACCTGAGCAGGTACGCAGTGTGCCACATGGGTGTGTGGACCTCTCCTGTGGGCAGGTCTGTCCTGGACATGTTCCCCAGACCCTGAGATGCTCGCCTCTCCTCCTCATCCTGTTTCCCTTCCCTCCTACTCTACATCCAAGCCCTGGGATGAAGTCTTCTTTTCTTTTTTTCTCTTTTAAGGACATTGAAGCTTATTGAGGTTCTCGCTCCTCCTCCCCCACTCCGTACACTCTGGGGCTAAGGACAGGTCCCAGGGCCTTGAATTTTTTGTTTTTCAAGACAGGATTCTCTGTATAGCCCTGGTTATCCTGGAACTAGCTCTTGTAGACCAGGCTGGCCTCGAACTCAGAAATCCATCTGCCTTTGCCTCCCAAAGGCACTACCACTGAGTCATTGTGAGATGCTGTGGTCCCTCAGCAAGAGACCTTGCCTGCCAGTAGCAGAAAGCTTCCTATGTCACCGAACACTCAGTCAAAGGCGAGATAAAGGTTTCCTCTGGAAGAAGACTTTAGAGCCCTCTGTCCATGACTCAGTGGAGTGGTACCCCCCCCCCCAGGTTTCTTCCTGGAGTCATCTGAGCATTAGGGCAAAGAGGACCTAAGATTTACATGCTTGGTGTAAGACTTACATGTGCTTGGTATGGGATGGAACATTAGTGCTCCTCGGGGTCCTTGACCGGAGTTCCAGCTGATATGTTAAGCCCTGTAGTAGACACAGCTTTGTCCAGGGCCAAAGGCACTGAACTAGCAATTTTGTTCACACAATTCATCATGTGTGATGAAGTGTTTATCTAATTATTCTTTATCAAAAAAAATCAGGAGTCATTTATCATAACAAGAACTTGAATGAGCAGAAAAGCTTTGGAGAAGTCACCAGTGACCTATTTCTTCCATTCCTCCATTTAAAAGGGCTGAGATCCTCTCTAAGACCTGCCTTACTACTTCCTGTCTCTCTATCTGTCCTTAGTCTTCCAAAACCTCTATGGTTAATTTTAATCAGCTAGTGATTAGCTCTGCCCTTTGATTCAAAGCAAGCTTTATTGTCAGAATTCAAACAAAATATCAACACAACGGTAGTATATTAAATGAAATGAAGATGCTTACTTACAAATAGGGAGTTTCTACATTTGTTTTGTTTTTTGAGGCAGGGTCTTGTAATTGTAACCTTGACCTAGAACTCACAACGTAGACCAGGCTGTCCTTGAACTCATGGAGATCTACCAGGCTGTGTCTCCTGGGTGCTGAGACTAAAGGTGTGTGCCGCCATCTGGCTTGTTTATTTGTTTGGGGACAGAGCTTAGGGTGGCATCCTCATTTTGTGAGAATTTGGATTATGCCCACCTAATGCTTGGGAACACAGCATGCCCAAGGGAACACAGACCCTGCAGTCACATTCTAAAGGTTCATCTTCCCTATGGGCAAGTACAGAACCAGCAGCTGCCAACCACACAGCCTTTCTGGGAAGTAATTATGAATTCTGCCCAGCATTGGTTGATAACGCCAGGAACAAAAGCTGAACAATTAGATATGCTAGAAATAATCAAAATCGTCTAAAATATTTTTTAAAAAATATTGAGAACAGAGCTATCTGATAAAAAAAAGAGTTTTGCTGTATTCCCTACACCACATCCAACACTCATCACAATGCTAGCATGAACCAATCAATTTGTTGTCTTAGAGACTTCTTTTCTTCCTTCCATCCTTTCCTTTCCCTCCCCTCCCCTCCCCTTCCTTCCCCTCTCCTCCTCTCCCCTTCCCTTCCCTCTCCTTCTTTTCCCTAAGGTTTTCTGTGTAGGCCTAGCCGTCCTGGAACTTGCTCTGTAGACCAGGCTAGCCTCGAACTCAGAAAGCCACCTGCTTCTGCCTCAAGAGCTGGGACCAAAGTCAAGTAACATCACTACACAAGAAATGTCTTAAAATTATAATTCACTTTGAAAATGACAATCTGAAAAATAATAAAAAGGCTTTGGGCTGTGTAGTAGGGAAGGAATTTGCTAAAAGCAAATTGAGTCTGTTCTTAAAAATGTTTATCCAAACCGGGTGATGGTGGCACACTCCTGAAATTCCAGCACTTGGGAGGCAGAGGCGGGCGGATCTCTGTGAGTTCGAGGCCAACCTGGTCTACAGAGCTAGTTCCAGGGCGAGCACCAAAGCTACACAGAGAAACCCTGTCTCAAAATACAAAACAAAACAAAACAGTTTTCTCCAAATCGAGTGCTTCTTATTCACTCCTTAGAGCAGTAGGAACCTTAGAGTAATAGGAACCTTTAGAGCAGTAGGAACAAGACTGGCAAAACCGACATGCACGTCTGTACATGGGCCAAATGTGGCTCAGAGAGACCCATGCCTCTCGTTCGTAGCAACTTGAAGCAGCTTGGACATCCAGCCCGGCCCTATCTTCTTCTGACCCTGCTACACTCACTGCCTTAATTATCGTCCCGACAAACAGACCTTATCCCATGCTTTATCCTTTAACAAATATTTGCCAATATAATGAATAAGAGTACCAAATTGAAATGGCCCAACCGTGGAAATAAATATAAAACAGCTGTCGGAGCCGCTGCTGTAAATTCCAAAGGGCGGTTCATCTTCAGCGTGCATCATGGGAGCTTACGGAAGAGGCACTTTGAAGTCTCCATGGATCCTTGTGTCTACCAGAGGAGGACCAGAGCCAGGCTGTAGATTTAACTAATTAGAACCTGGTCACTGTCAGCAAAGGTCTGAAACAGGGTCCAGCTGCTTCAGCACAGGAACCGGCCCTGTGCCCAGACAACGTGCTCAGAATTCAGCTCCTTGGATTTCAATGGGCTTACCTGATCAGTGACGCACACTGGGAACTCACAGAGGTGCTGGGGGCTCACACATGTGCTGGGGGCTCACATGGATATGGGGGGCCTCACATGGATGCTGGGGGCTTACACACGTGCTAGGAACTCACACAGGTGCTGGGGGCTCACACATGTGCTGGGGGCTCACATGGATATGGGGGGCCTCACATGGATGCTGGGGGCTTACACACGTGCTGGGGGCTCACACAGGTGCTGGGGGCTCACATGGATGCGGGGGGCCTCACATGGATGCTGGGGACTTACACACGTGCTGGGAACTCACACAGGTGCTGGGGGCTCACACAGGTGCTGGGGCTCACACAGGTGCTGGGGCTCACACAAGCGCTGGGGGCTCACACGGATGCGGGGGGCCTCACATGGATGCTGGGGGCTCACATGGATGCGGGGGGCCTCACATGGATGCTGGGGGCTCACACAGGTACTGGGAGCTTACACAGGTGCTGGGGGCTCACACAGGTGCTGGGGGCTCACACAGGTGCTGGGGCTCACACAGGTACTGGGGACTCACACGGATGCTGGGGCTCACACGGATGTTGAGGGCTCACACGGATGCTGGGGCTCACACAGGTGCTGGGGACTCACACAGGCGCTGGGGGCTCACATGGATGCGGGGGGGGCCTCACATGGATGCTGGGGGCTTACACATGTGCTGGGGGCTCACATGGATGTGGGGGGCCTCACATGGATGCTGGGGGCTCACACAGGTGCTGGGGGCTCAGACAAGTGCTGGGGGCTCACACGGATGCTGGGGGCTCACACAGGTGCTGGGGGCTCACACAGGCGCTGGGGGCTCACATGGATGCGGGGAGGCTCACATGGATGCTGGGGGCTTACACATGTGCTGGGGGCTCACATGGATGTGGGGGGCCTCACATGGATGCTGGGGGCTCACACAGGTGCTGGGGGCTCACACAGGTGCTGGGGGCTCAGACAAGTGCTGGGGGCTCACACGGATGCTGGGGGCTCACACAGACACAGACTTCATTTCTTTGCATTTATACCAATGATGCCAGCAACTCTTCTAAGCAATGTCACAAATTTCTCTTTCTTTCTTGTCGTCCATTTTGTGAGGAGGATGTAGGGTTTGGACATACTTTACATATCTTAGGCAAGGGCTCTGCCATCGGACTGCATCCTCAGCTTTATTGTTTTCACTTTTAAATTATTACTATTTTTAAAGACCTATTTATTTTTGTTATGTGGATGGGCCTTCTGTCTGCGTGTATGTCTGTGCGCCATGCGCCTGTGGAGGACCTAGGAGAAGGTCAGATCCCTTGGAAATGAAGTTACAGATGCTTGTGAGCTGCTGTGTGGGGCTAAGAATAGAACTGAGTCCTCTGCAAGAGCAGCCAGTGCTCTTAGCCACCGAGCCACCTCTCCAGACCCTACCTTTCAATTTTGAGACATGCTCTTGCTAACTTGTTCAGTCTGGAACTGAACTCACACTGTAGCCCACACAGGCCTGAACTAATTCAGATCTTACTGCCTCAGCTAGCTTTTTTTTTTTCTTTCTGAGACAGGGATTTTATATGTAGCCCAGGCTGGACCTCAAATTTATCCAGATTTATAATCCTCCTTCTGCTAAGTCACTGATCAATACCTGTTGCCTCTAATTATTACAGATTATTTGTCCCTATTGCCTTAAAAGTCATTTCTAGGGAGTTCTTGTGTTTGCATATGAGAATTAGTAACCGGCGTCCCGGGAAATGGCTCACTCAGCAATGTACTGAGAGTGCGTGCATGAAGACCCGCCTTCCATCCAGCATCCACAAAAGCACTTACAAGCACAGGGACAGGAAAGGGTGGAGACAGGAGCATATCCCTGGGGCTTGCTGGCCCGCCGGTCTTGCTGACTAGGTGAGCCTCAGGTTCAGTGAGAGACCCTGTCTCAAATACTAAAGTGGAAAACAATGACCTCTGACCTTCATACATGTACACATCACATTGCACACACACACAACACACACAAACAAGAACACAAACAATACACATATGAAAGCTGACATTTATTAGCTGTTACCTGTGAATTGCATGCAAGAAAAAGATGCTGATTTCATTCTTTAGAAAGGTGTATTTGCCGGGAGGTGGTGGCACACGCCTTTAATCCCAGCACTCAGGAGGCAGAGGCAGGTGGATCTCTATGAGTTAGAGGCCAGCCTGGTCTACAAGAGCTAGTTCCAGGACAGGCTCCAAAGCTACAGAGAAGCCCGTCTCGAAAAACAACAACAACAACAAAAAAAACCCCAAAAGCTAAATCTTTTGGTACCAGAAGATGGTAGGTCCAACTTTTTTTTTTTTTTTTTGAGACAATGTCTCATCTTACTGTGTAGCTCTGTCTCTCCTGGAGCTCACTATATAGACCAGGCTGGCTTTGAACTCACAGAAATCGACCTGCGTTTGTCATCTAAGCTGGGATTAAAGGCTTGCGGCACCATGTCCAGTTAGGATCAACTATCTTAGTTTCAGGTTTCAACATTTGTGAAGTTGATCAGTTTTCATTGCGTGGCTCAGTTGGCTTCCAGGGCAACTGAGGCGGGTGCTAATGGCGTCATAAAGCAATGGAGTGAGCAGCTGGTCGGCAGTAGAACCTACATTTCACCACGGTCCCTGGGACACCACGGTCCCATCCTCCTGTCACCCTTGCACTGATTCTGAGTCCTGATTCGGGGATCCAAGATTCAATTATTCCGACACTTGCCCTCTTCTCAGCTGTTTGATTTCTGGATTAGGGTCAGGAATATTGTGTGTGATTTGGTCTGTGGCAGAAGGCAGTGGCAGGTGGAGCGTAGCTTAGGTGAAGAACACCTGCAACATGGAGGAGACTCTGGAGATGCTCGTCGGGGACTGGTGAGACCGTTCATAGGGGTGGGTGGCTTCTGCACTGGTGAGAGAGACCGTTCACAGGGGTGGGTGGCTTCTGCACCGGTGAGACAGCTCATAGGGGTGGGTGGCTTCTGCACTGGATGCATCTGTGTTTAGTTACCAGTGATGAGCAAGGAGCACTGGGGGCAACTTGGAAGCAAAGGAGAGAGAGAACACAGCAACCTAATTGGTCACTGCCACGAATCTATACTCAGGGGACGGACGGCACAAGCAGAGGCAATAGCTTACACACGTATTCCTGAGCTGTGCAATAGATGGAAAAGGGTCCCAGATGGATTGGGCAGGGGCTTAGTTCCGGGATTATGATGAGACAGTGGGTAATTATTGACTGGCAGGGCCTCAGCCCTGATTAGTATCTGCAGGCCTGTTCCCCTCCTTCAGAGGACAGCATTGATAAAGATAAACCATGCTGCTGCGTGTCCTTCATTCGGCATACAACGACACATTTCAATCTAACAGGATCAGGTCCCCACTTTGATCACAATCTGTTACCTAGATGTCTTTGCAAATTAATCAGTCCCGCTTGTTTAGCTCCAGTCAGTTTGTACTGCTAAATTAATAAATGTACCGGGAGCAACAGAACACATAATTAAATTCTACGCTTTAATCTCCACATAATAATTTTGACCTCAGTCTGGGCCCTCTGTTCTAGCCAGGAGAATGCAGAGCCCGGCAGCCTTCCCTGGGTCGTCGACACTAACCACCCACCCTCAGGGTGAACTCCGGGACTCAGAAAGTAAGAGAAATCCGGATTTAGAAATGCGAAACACAAACAAAACCAAACCAAGCCAAAAAAATCCCAAAATACCAGGTGCTGGATGGCTAAGCAGAGCAGGAAGGTGAATTTACCCGTCAGCATCCTGGACAAGAGAACAGAACAGAATACACACACACACACACACACACACACACACACACAAAGTCTTGGGCAACCAGGAAGCAGCATCCACCAACTAATGGATGGAAGCTCCTTTGAGAGACCTTGGAACCCAGTGTGTAGGTTCCTCATGAAGAGCTGATGTCATTCATTAGTTTTAGTCTGGTCCCCAAGTTGATACCTGCCTTGGTGCATATGAGACCAGCCAGGCTGTGAACTGCTGTAAGGTTCTAAGTTCCCTGTGACTCTTAAAAGGTCCCCTCCCGCAGCGGAGGGGGGGGGATTTTAATTGGGTATCGATTAGGAATGAGAAAGGTGTTTTCAGTTTTTGAGGGCTCTGTTTATTTATGCTGCAATGCTGTGGGTTAAACACAGAGCCTACCTGAGGTAGGAAAGTCCCTGCCACATAGATATACCATCAGCTGATTTATCTGAGAAAGATGCTTTGTTGTAAGTTCTGGAGAGCAGGCTAGGCATAAAGCACTTGGTACCCAGTCTTTGAGTTGTTGCTCTAGTTTGGGTAGCATCTTGGTGTCTTCCTTTAAGTTTATCATGCTATTCCATGTTGGGATCAAAGTCGTGATTTGTAGAAATCATGGAGCCAGGACAAGATGAAATGTGCTGGATGAATGCTGGGCCAGGGCCTGGGAGGTAGGAGCTGGGACCAGACTGGGTTTACCATCCACTGATGACCTGGGTGGGACATTTCACCTTTGTGTGGCTCAGCGCTCTCATCTGAAGAAACAAAAGAGTAGGCTAGATAATCTCCAAGAGACCATATTCTGAGTGTCTGCGATTCCACTCAGAGTCAAGTGGGTATTAAGGCAATTACGGAATAACACGAACCAGAGGGACGTTTCCCCCTCTCTCTGTGGCTGAGCTCTTTCAGAGAGAACCGGTTGCTGACTCCAGCTATTAGCCTGAGTTTGTAGACAACTGCTTCGTTTCTGCCACTTAATTGTGCGTCTGTCATCATAGAGTTGAGATTTCCACCAGATAACCGATGATTAAGCCTTTGGTTAAATTTTCAGTCGTGTGGAATTTTTGTCCCGCTCTCTGAGAAGAGGAGCGCAGGGATGTGTGTGTTGAAGGGCCCAGTGGCAAGGGGTGGGTTATATGTAACTGGAGATGTATAATATGGAATTGCCAATGTTTTAGCTAGAACAAACTGATGTCACGTTACGGGAAGAAAAGAAAAGTAACTTCCATTGTCACAAAAAACCCTCTAACGTAAATTAACCACGGGGGATGCAGCTGTGCAGCAGGATGTGCCGATGCCAGTGACTTCTGAGAAAATGAGGGCACGTGAAAGGCTTGACCCTGAAATCAATTCATGGATGATTTACTTAAATAACCTGGTAAGCATTTGTGTAGATACCCGGTCTGTTTTGTATAGGAACAACTTTATTTCTGTAGTGGAAAAACCAGAAGTCTGGGTGAACACCTGTAATTTCAACCGTGGGAAGCTGAGGCAGGAGGATTACTGAAAGTCTGAGGCTAGCTTGAGCTATATAGTAAGTTCCAGGCCAGCTTGGGCTCTAGAGAAAGAACTTGTCTCAAAAAGGCACGGGTGGGGAGTGGGGGATCTAATGGTGCTGGAAATATGGCTTGCCAGTGAAGAGCACTTGCTGCTCTTGCTGAGGACCCAGGCCTGTTCCCAGCACCCACATGGTGGCTCACAACCATCAGTAATTCTAGTGCCAAGGGAGCCAACCCCTCTTCTGGCCTCCTAGGGTAGCAGGCATGCATACTGTACACATATATACATGCAGGCAAAAGAGTTATTCACATAAAATAAATAAATCTAAAATAAATTATTTTTAGGAAGAAAGAAACAGAAGGGAAGGAAGAAGGAAAGAGAAAAAAAAAGAGAGAGAGCCACCGGGTGGAGCAAGGAAGGAAGGTTTGTTCCTTCTCTTTCTGCTCTCAGTTGTAAAGACCGAAGGATTTTTTTTTAAAAATTAGCAATGGCATTTTCATGCCTCTGTGTCGTTTTTATAATAATTAATAGCTACTTACACAAAAATGAATTTCTACTATGGTCTGCCTTTAAATCTTCTAAAAGTACCACCAATATCATTTAAAGTATGGAACTCCCAGAGGAAAATCTATTAAAGTGCCTGTGTGTCACCCACGTGAATAACGGATGAATTAATTATGATCGGTGCAATTACAAGGAATAGCTAATGAAGCCATAATGACCAGACGCTGGCAGTTCATTTTCAAAGCACAGTGAGAGGCAAACGTGGCCAAAGATCCCCAAAGAGAACACCAAGCTTTGTGTGCTCACCTTGGGGGCAGGGTCCTTGAGGGCACCAGTCAATCGAGTGAGCTCGCACTCCCTGCTGAAATAGCCTCTTCCTGCTTCCAGCTGCTCACTGGGGCTCACCTGGAGCTCAGCAAAACCAAAGCCTGGGCTACTCATTTCCTTTGGCTAGCGTTCCCAAGGGCACCCTTGTCTGTCTTGTTTTGAGGACACGGCAAGGAGGTGGAAACTGAAGACGTCGGTGATTATATGATTTTTTTTTTTCCTAAAGCAAGATCAAATTAAAATTAAGTGAGTGAAATAGGGGGTAAAGAATAGGGCAGAGAGGAGAGAGGGCTGGGCACAGACTGCAGGGCATGCCTGGGCCTCTCACTTCGTGAGTTCTGGTTGCTTTTCTCATTTGACAAGTAAGGAAGTGACTGAAGAATCTCCCCGAGACTAAAACTCTGCACGTCTGTGGTTCGTTTTTTACTTCACAGTCCTGGAAGGCAATTTCAGGCAGGAAACGTAATACCGAGCGTTTTCTAGTGGCCAGGTTTAAAGAGACAAGGAGCTGGATGTGCTACTGTAGAAGATCAAAATGGTAACTTAGAAAAATGCTAGTTCTGTGGAAACCAGAGAGGCAGTGGTGAGGTTATGGCTGTGTCCTGCTATTTGCTTAGGAGCTCACCATCTTCCAACAGGCAAACAGCACACACACACACACACACACACACACACACACACACACCAGGTTATGAATGACAGGCTGCAGATTTGGGCTATGCAATGAGAGCAGAAGACTACTGTCAGCTTTGGGACGCACTGACTCAGGCACAGCAAGAAGGAAAGCACTGCTCTTGCCAAGCCTCTCTTCCTGAGGTCCCCCTCTTCCTGAGATCCCTCTCTTCCTGAGGTCCCCCTCTTCCTGAGGTCCCCCTCTTCCTGAGGTCCCCCTCCTCCTGAGGTCCCCCTCTTCCTGAGGTCCCCCTCTTCCTGAGGTCCCCCTCTTCCTGAGGTCCCCCTCTTCCTGAGATCCCCTCTTCCTGATAAGAGGGAGCAAGAGCAGGTTCCTACAGCAAGGTCACAGTGTGCAGAAAACCCAGAAGATCAGGTTCAACATCACCGCCTCTTTCAGCTTCATGAATGCATTTTATTCACCTCTGTGAATGGGAATTAACTAATATCTGTCAAAATAACAGCTGGCAGGATCCAAAATACACAAGAGGTCTAAGTACTTTTCTTCCTTGGGTATTTTGATAGTGGTTTATCAGTACCTACACACACACACACACACACACACACACACACACACACACATATATTCAAATTTTAAATCCATCTCAAGGTACTATCCTAGCTGTCCATCTTGGAATGTATCACTACTTCTGAATGTCAAGAGGCTTTCCCTCAGGGAGCCGATTTTTTCAAAATACTCAGCTGAGCACTGCCTTAGGGAGCTCTCTCTCTCTCTCTCTCTCATTACTATGAAAGATGATGGGTTCCAATATGGCCTCCTCACACATATGTGAGACTGTATTTATTCTAATGCACCCCTTCCTGAAGGCCCTCCCTGTGTCTGTCTCCGCCCCATCCTAGGGTGGACTCTCTTATATCACAATTACTTCCTCACTCTCTTCTTCTCCACCCTTTAAGATCTCTTTGTTCCCTTTCATGATCTCTTTTCTAGTTTCATAACCTATACTGCCTACTACATACATGTATATATGTGTGCATTCATCTATGCATGTATAACACTCAAATGTAGGTTCCACATGTAAGAGGAACAAGTGTCTTGGTCTTCTTGAGTCTGTTTTATTATATTTTACATATTGATTTCCAAATGCATTTAGTTTCCTGAAAATGTCATGCTTTCATTTTTCTTCACAGCAAATAAATTCCTGCTTCCTAGCTATATGTAGGCAGCACATGTATAATAAACACGGGTGTACAGATACGCCCATGGCATGTTTACTTAAAGTCTATCGAACATATACCCAAGACTGGTATAACTGGGTCAAATGGTGGTTCTAGATTTAGCTTTTTTGTCTACACCAGCTTTGTAGAAGGATTCCTCTTCCCCTCATACTCATCAGCACTTAGTATTTTGTTTAGAAGATTCTTGGGGTACTCTGTCTCATACACGTACTGACAACCTACCCTGGGCAATACACTTACCGCTAAATACCTATCTCTTCTCGTGACACTTGCCACGCTTGGCAAGGGGCTAGAGAAGCTGGCTGGAAGAGCAGTAGTCTTGGCTGGGTTACAGGGTATCTTTAGAGAGAGTTGCCTTTTATCTTTGAGTTTCGAAAGATGAGCAATGGGCAAAGGGGCTTGTGTGGGAATGTTCCAGCAAAATCCTGGGCTTTCTGCAGTAGTCACAACCAGTGTGTTCTGAGGTTTGCTGTTTATATGGGAATCTTCTATGCACACATGGAACCAGCCCCCCCTGCACGAAGCAAATATTGTCAGTATCTCTATTTTAAAAGTATTTATAACATAGAAAAATGTTTATGACCATAGGAAGCATCACAATTTGTTTTGTTTTGTTTCGTTTTGTTTTTTGAGTCAGGGTTTCTCTGTAGCTTTGGAGCCTGTCCTGGAACTAGCTCTTGTAGACCAGGTTGGCCTCGAACTCACAGAGATCCACCTGCCACTGCCTCCTGAGTGCTGGAATTAAAGGCGTGTGCCACCACTGCCCGGCTAGCATCACAAATTTAAGAAACTTGTCAAAGTTTGGCGCCAGCACTGAAGGAGGTCAGTGCAGAACTACCAAGTGAATCGCTGGGTGCTGGTGTTTGGGGCACAGGGTTGGAGTGGGACAAGGTGAAGCTATAGGATACTGTCAGGGTTGGCTAGAGACCAGTTGTGAAAACTTCTTTTTAAGCGGTGACCATTTGCTCTGTGAATACTGAAAATCAACTAGAGTGTAGAGCGATGAGGGGTAGCTCAGGTGGAGAGTACTCAGTAGCTGTGCAAAGCCCAGGGTTCAAGCTCTGGCACCTAAAGGAGACGAACGATTTTGAAGGAGCTAACAATAACAAAAACTCCTCTCTGATCTCTGTCTTAAATATAGGAAAGAAAAGCAACATAAATGAGACAAAATACGGCTCCTTGGACTTTAACCAAAGGCAGCAAGTGACAGACTAGGGACAGCAATGCCCCCGGAGCTGCTCTATATCCACTGTGCTGGGGGTGGCTCACATCTTGGGTGTTACGACGTGACTTTGTGTTGTTGTTGCTCTTTTTGTTTTTTTGAAGCAGGGTCGCACTCTGTAGTCTAGGTTGACCTAGAACTCTCATTATGCAACCCACACTGGCTTCAAGCTCATAGTGATCCTCCTGCCTCAGTTTCTCCCCCATCTCTAGTGCTGGGATTACGGGGGTCAATCCTGAAGACCTTCAAAAGTTGGTGGCATCCAAGATCATATATGGGAATCTGGGAAACTCTGTCCGTATTTCAGGGGTAGTCTGGGGTCCTACACAGAATAGTAACAACAGGGCCCCTTGTCCCCAGCAAATCTGAGAAGCTCCCCTGGATTTGGGGCAGTGGTAGAGCATTTGCTACTCTTGCAGAGGACCTGGGTTGGGTACAAATGGCTGGGAGGTAGTGGTGGATGCCTTTAATCCCAGCCCTCAGGAGGTACCCACATGGTGGCTCACCATTCCAGTTTCAGGGAATCTTCCTCAGGCACCGGGAATGCACATGGTCCATTTACATACTTGTAGGCAAAACACTCATACATATAAAAATAAATCTTTTCAAAAGACAACGATATCTATTTATCTATCTATCTATATCTATCTATCTATCTATCTATCTATCTATCTATCTATCTATCTATCTATCTATCTATCTATATCATATCTTAGAAATGAACTCAGAGGGAGATAATCTAATATATAAGGCAACAATAATAGCATGTGTTGTAACCTAATAAATAATGCAACAATAATAACAGGTGATGGATTGGAATGCTACTTGTACATTTAACTTTTCACTTTTCAATCATTATTATATTAGTATTACTATTGTTATTTTAGACTCACTGAGTCTGAGCTATTCTGCTCACTTGTATGGGGTTATCCACTGGGGTGTGGGCAGCTTACCAGGGTTCACTTGTCCTTGTTTGCTCCCTGTTGCTGCTTGAGAAAAAACACTATGACAAAAAGCAACTCGGGGAGGAAAGGGTTTATTTGGCTTCTCCATCCCAACCACAGTTCATCACTGAGGGAAGACAGAGCAGGAACCCAAGGCAAGAATCCGGAGGCAGGAAACGATGTAGAGACCATGGAGAAACGCTACTTAGTGGTTTATTCCCCCTCGGCTTGCCCAGTCTACTGTCCTAAACAACTCAGGATCCAAGGGGCGCTGCCAACAGCAGGCTGGGCCCTCCCACAGCCATCAGTCTTTCTTGACTGACGTTCCACAGCCTACAACCCAATTTGGGCATTTTTTTCAATTGAGGTTTCCTCTCCACAAATGACCCTAGCTTGTACCAAACTGACAAAACAATTAACCAATACCCCTCCCACCCCTCAAGGAAAGCGACTCTCTCGTCCCCAGTAGCCACCAGTTATCAATAAATAGTTCCTTCGCTATGAGACCCTAATAGCCCTTCTTCCTCCATGCTGGAATTAATTCGTAAAAAATTGATTTATTTATTTTTATTTTATGTGTATAGCTGTATGCAATGTGCTTAGAGGCCATCAGAATCCCAAACTGGAGTTACAGAAGGTTGTGACTGCCTTGTGGGTGCTGAAAATCAAACCTGGGTCCTCTGGGAGAGCAGCTAGAGCTCCCAACCATTGAGCCTGCTCTCCAAAGCCCTACTTCTTTTTAAAACCTTACTTTACACATATGAATGTTCTACTTGAATGAATATATGTTCACTCCATGTGTGCAGGAGCCCAGGTAGGTCAGAAGAGGGCATCAGAGTCCCTGAGACTGAAATTACCAACAGTGTGAGCTGCCGTGTGGGAACTGGGAACCAAACCTGGGCTCTCTGCAAGAACAAGTGCTCTTAACCACGGAGCCATCGCCCCAGGCCCCAAGCCGGAATTTTTAACTAGCATTTGTACTGTTCTTTTCTTCTTCAGTTTTGCTTTTTTGTTTGCTTGTTATTTTGAGATAAGGTTTCTCTGTGTAACCCTAGCTGTCCTGGAACTCATTCTGTAGACCACGCTGACCTCTGTCTCATGAGTGTTGGGATTAGGCATCCACCACCCAGCCATTTGTACCTTTCTAAGAACAAAAATATTGTGCTTTACAGAAGGACTATTTTAAAATGAAATCATCTAACCTGTTTGAAGCCTAATTGTGCTATTTCTAAGACGTTTTGTTTTGTCCCCAGTTTAGGGCTGGACCTAAGCTGAGAGACATTTTGGTGTCTTGTTGTAATATGAGCGGCGGGGCTGCGTCCCCAGCACTCTGGCCGCCTGGCTAGCTTATGCTCCGAAATAACAACACACAAACTGTATTCTTTTAAACACTGCTTGGCCCATTTCTATCTAGCCTCTTCTAGACTAATTCTCACATATTAATTTAGCCCATTTCTAGTAATCTGTGTAGCCCACGAGGTGGCTTACCAGGGAGATTCTAGCCTACGTCCATCCTGGGTCGGAGCTGCATCGCGTGTGCCTCAGAGAGCAGAGCTATCACGTCTACCCGGGAGAGGGGAGCATGGCGTCTCTGCTCCAGAGAGCAGAGCTGTTGAGTCTGAGCTCACTTCCTCTTCCTCCCAGCATTCTGTTCTGTTTACTCCTCCCACCTATGTTTTAACCTATGAGGCCAAGCAGTTTCTTTATTACTTAACCAATGACCTTCCTCCATCAGTGTCTTTTATGTAAGATCTATGACACGATCAGGGCTTTTTCTGTGCTAGCAGACACACTGTAAACAAGCACTGGTTTAAAAGAAAGGCAGCCCTGATGTCACTTATAACTAAGCTAAGGAGACAGACCAGGAGCAGAAAGATGCCAACAATGACTGTTACCATTCCTGGAGAGCTCGTTGTCCCCTGGTGGCTGCACCACACCTTCTGCATGAATGACCTCAGTTCATCCCCACGGCTCTTCTATGTATCAGGGCTATCTTATTTTATAGACGGAGTTTCAGGACCACAGTAATTTTCTTAGTACCACATGGCGAATGTGGTACTGATATCTGAACTTGGTCTGATTCTGAGGCTCATGCATTTGGGCTAGCCTCAGGAAACCATGCCCTACAGAAACAAACTCTGTGGGCTGCCTTGTAAATACAAATGCACAGTCCAAGTCAGAGGGCAACCACAAGTGACCGTGATAGGATGCTGTGCTTTTGTTTGTATTGTTACTATTTTTAATATACAGTATTTTGGTCTAGGACCACTTTAAGACCAACTACTCAGATGTGGCATTAGAGATGAATCTCTGTCTCTAATCACCAAAATGAGCACATCTGTATGTTTGCCTTATTTTCTTTTCATAGAATGAGTTAGAATATATTTACTGAAAGATGTCTCTTAAGCAATTTTAAACTCTTTCTCATTGCATGTCCGTTACAGGAACTGGGCATATAGTACAAGGATACCCAGCCTATCTCTGTGCCTCGTCCAAATCCCCTCTAGAAGTACAAGTAGCCACTGAGGGCCCTTTACTGGTTATTCTTTGGAAGAAGCGAGTTGCTCATTCAACATGAAGGGATCACAGAGCATCTATATAGAAGCTTTTCTTTCCGTGTTTGTTTTCCAGACACCTCGTTCCTATCTCAAAGGTTCACAGTATGACTTGGGTGTCATTCCAGGACATGTTTTGTGTTTATCTAAACTGTGTTTGTGCCATTGATCACACTTTATCCCCATTGAAAATTTGGCACACTCTAGATCTGATTTTCAGGCATGATAATACCTGACAGATAATACGTTACATATAAAAGCCTTGCTTTTTCTTTCTTTCTTTTTTTTTTAAATGTCTGCTAAGATAATTCCTTTATCTAGCTTCTGGTTGACATACATAGCCATTTCTACAGCAGTTAGTGCTTTTGTAGGAAAAAAAACCCTGGGATTGGAATTGCTGGGTCTGTGTGGAGGTGACAGATCTCCCCAGCTGCTTGCCCGCGGGGAAGCGCTCTCCCAGATGCCCCAGCAGAGTGTCTGGGTGCCAAGGTCCACGCTTGCTCATGGCAGCACATGTTTTCTGTGCTGTCTCACTGGGACAGGCAAACCAAAGCATGCCCGGAGAGTCTGCAAGTCTGACTTGCGTTTCTCTTCTGGTGAGTGACAGTTTCTCCGTTATCCTGCCCTCTCAGTCCAGCTTGGTCAGGAGCAGCCCACAGCTCTGCGCAGTAAGGGACTTGTCCAAGAGACACAGAGGCAGAGCAAAGGGCAGAAGTCTCTCTCAGTGTGGATTATTTACATCTTGAAACCCAGCATTTAGGAGACTGAGGCAGGGGTTCATTAATTCAAAGCCAGTCTGGGTTATACAGTGAGACTTTGTCTCCAAAATCAATCAAACACAGGCGGTGTGTTGATTCAGTAGGGAAAGACAGCCACTGTCAAGCCTGAGTCAGCCCAGGACCCACAGTGTGGACAGAGAGAACTGACTTCCTTCAGTGTCCTCTGACCTTCGTGTGCGCGCACACACACTTCAAAAGTAAATGTAATTTAGAACAATGTTTAAATCAATCGGACAAGTTTTCTTGACCTCTTCTGAGGTCATAAACTTCGCTCATTTAATACACATGAATTATGGGCTGGAGAAATGGCTCTTGGGTTAAGAGTTCTTCCTGCTCTTCTAGAGGACCTGAGTTTGGCTCCCAGCACCCAACTCAGCCAGCATAACAATCACATGAACTCCAGTTCCAGGAGGCTCCATGCCCTCTTCTGGCCTTCTTGGGTTACCACATACACATGCCAAAGACATACACATGCATACATGCATAGAGATAAGCATAAAAATAAAAAATGTAAATCTATGAAGGTGGGGAGGAGGTGGCCCGAGAGCCGTTCAGTGGTTGGAAGTGCTTCTACTGCCGGAGGAGGACCCGAGTTTGGCTCCTAGCATCTGTGTGGTCACTCTAGCTCCAAGGGGTCAGACACCCTCTTCTGGCCTCCGAGGGTAACCACACAGACATGGCAAAGATGCACACATACAAATAAGATAATTCAATTGTGCTTGTGGGTGGAGCTCGATGGTGATGAGTTTTGCATTGCAGGAGGTTCCTAGGTTGGATTCTTAGCACCATAAAACACACACACATATAAATACGTACATACATACAGATTAGCAATTACTAAACACCTTCCATGAGTCAGCAGCGTTCAGATGAAGTGTTGAGGATATAGCACGGAGCAAACACGTGAAGGCTCTGTGGCTCTAAGCCGGGGAAAGTAAACAAGAAAGCATGTCAGGTGACCGGCCACACAGTTAATCATCCAGACGCTTCCCTTGCAGGACAGTAGGGACAAACTAGATTTGGACATCTGGTCATTTTAGGAAGAAACGAAGGCTAAGCAAGTCATGGAGAATGTGGTGGCTAGCCAGACCACACCTGGATTGCTTTGTTATGGTGTTTGGATTTTGGCTTTTGGTTTTTTTGAGGCAGTTTCTTTGTGTAGCCTTGGGTCTCCTAACTTGCTCTGTAGACCAGGCCAGCCTTGAACTCACAGAGATCCTCCTGCCTCTGCCTCCCTCGTGTTGGAATTAAAGACGTGTGCCAACACTGCCCTGCTCAGACATGGATTTTTAATCCAAATTATCCTACAAATTCCCATGCTGCCTTGGGACAACCACCTCAATGTCTCAATGTCACTAGGTCCCTGTGATCACATAGGAGTTCAGGCTGTGCTTGGAGAGTCACCACCCAGGAGAGGACTGATACCAGGGTCCAGAGACCTGGCTGGGCCCCCTCTTTCTTCAAGAAAGTAGCAGCATGTCCTTAGGGAGTGATCAGTAGGACAGAGTCCAAGGTTTTGTGTGTGGAAGGGAGACTCTTCCCTAGTATCTAGTCCTGGGGTTCAAAGCCTCGCTCCTCATGTTGAATGAAGATATTTGACTATGCTTGCACTTTTCAGAAGGAAAGCAAAACCAGGACGTTTTTCGTGTTAATCCTTGAGACTTGGATCTACGGGACCACAGTGCTGGGTTCTGTCAACTCTTCCACAGCAGAAGTTCCACAACTCTCCCAGAGCTGAAGTCGCCTTTTCCGTTCCATGCTGGAACAGACAGCTAGGTCATTAATCTTTCTAACGACGGGGACAGATGTTTGTGCCTTCCTTTGTTACATCCACTCTTTTCCTAAACACAGAATGCACACAGGTACCGTGTTCCGGTCCATCTGTCTTCAGAGTCCAAAGGCACCCTAGGCGCCCCGCCCCGGAGGAAAGCCCAAAGCCCAAAGCTGGCTCGCAGCAGGGAGGTGCTAATGCAAATGCACGCAGGACCGGAAGGTGAGACCCCCAGGGTGCCTGTGGCCTGCTCTCCAGGCTGAGAGCAGACCTGCCGACCCTGCCAACCCCTGAGGTCCTGATTACTCAACAGGTTATTTTTCTCAGTCATTGGGAAGCGATAATGTGGCTCCCCATATGAAATTCATATCATTTGTATTTGGCCTCCTTTACCACTTAAGGGTTGTGAGGGGCACCATTTTAAAATTAATTTGCCGGGTGTTCTGTCTATCTGTTAGGAGCAGGAGGAAGCGGTCCCGTCCGAGTATTTATCAGACACACGCCGCCCATCTGCCAGAGCTAGGTCGAGGAGGATTTGCAGTTAATCCTTCAGACCCATCTGTAGGGGGTTCAAAATGCTGACCAGGAAGCTAGACAAGATGAGGTTTATTTAATTAGAAAAACGACTCTGGGGGTTACTAGGAATCATTGTAAGGAGGAAGGGCTTTGGGCCACGGCACTCCTGTGGGCCGGCCGGGGGGAGGGGGGGGGCAGGCCAAAAACGAGGAGCGCGCAGAGATTATTTTGTGTTGAGTTTGTTGTGGTTTATTTTGGTTTGAAAGTGGTGTGGCCTAGATAGGGGAGAGGGTTTCCTTTTAGGTTATGTACGAGCCAGAACCAGCTGTGGCATGTGTGAGCGAGAAGCAATGCAAGCCAGAGCCAGCAGAGACTGCACTGGGCTTGCAAGACTCACTCCAGACTAAAACAGGGGAGCCTGCTCAAGCCAGAGCCCAACCAGGCAAGCCTCTGAATTCTGGCTGTCAGAGCTAACCTGCTTGAGGCTGAAAGCAGTTGGGTCAAACACTGTTACCTACATCTTAGTCCTAAAAATTCTTACCACTGGCGCTTATTGCCATTTGAGAACGATTTCTGAGCAAAGAAAAAACAACGAAGTTACATTTTAGAATCTCCTCCAAGGGAGGGAAAATGACATCTGCTCAAAACAAAATATCCAGAAACAGTCATTTTCTTCGGATGGAGATTTTATTCGAATAATCGGTTTCTGCAGGGCTACCGTTTAGGACACCTGAGCACGGAAAACCACGTGCCCTCTCCCAGCCTCTGGTCGTTAGTCCTAGCGCTGTAAGTCCCCTGTCTGCCTTGGGCCCTCTAAAATGGTGTCCCCTTTGCTATGCAGATTCCTAGACACTGGTTACCCATGGACCAGATTTTTGAGGCTGTATCTTTTTAGGTTATTTGTCCAGGGACAAAAGCTCACCTTGGGGAGTAGGTGTTCCCTAAAAGCAACTACTTGGCATTTCTTTCAGAACTTGTCAACCATTCTGAGGAGCAGGGAGCCCATCCTAATCCCCACCCCCACCTCACCACTCCCTCACAACAGGGGACACCCGGTTTGGAGCAGCAGGGTCCCCCATTACCTTACTCTTTACAATTCATGGTCTACTCTAGAATTTCCTAGGAACCCTCTCTCCTCCCACTTTGGGGAGTCTAGCTGACTAAGCCTGCTTGCCACCTTCAGAAGCTTAAGGCCAAACTCTTCTGATCAAACTTACCAATAGGAAGATGTCCAGAGCAGGGCTGGGAGGGCAAGAGACAAGCCGAGCTCCCTAGGAAGCAGGCTCAGAGAGCGCTCCTGCCGGTAACTGGCTCAAGCAGGTGGCAGGGCAGCTTTCTGACCTGCCGGACCAGTCTTCCCCTCTGTGGAAAAGCAGTCAGTAGTGGAAATTTTGAGTTCACGCAGGACACATGGCCACTTATTTGCCTACTTATCCCACATCCTACCAGCCAGAGGCTACGCTGAAATGAAAAACAAAGCCCAAAGGTTCTTCTGGTTGCTGAAAATAAAATAAAATGTAAGTCTGTAAAAGGGAAGGGTCCCCCTCAGCGCCAGGTGCTCTGCTTTTCTTGTTCAGCAAGTGAACTCTGTGCTCTCCAGGAAGGAACATCCTATCTTTTAACAAAGCCTCCAAGCTTTAATACCTAATGGCTGATGACTTATCTGACATTGGAAGAAGATTGCAAAATGTCTCCTCAACAATGTCTAAGAAATGTGATATTTAGCCATAATCTCAGCACTCAGGAGGCCAAGGCAAGATGATTGTGAGGGCAAGGCTAATGTTAACCCCAAAGATGTGAGGAGAAAGACCACCGACCCAAATCATCATGGCCAAATTAAAGCAAGCAATTAATTAAAGCAAGCCTTTTTTTTTTTTTAAATTCGTGTACACAGGCTGTCTTTCCCTAAAAGTGGGGTTTGAGAGGTCTGTACTGGATGTGAGGAAGACAAGGTTCTTATAGAGTAGGGACGAGGGACTTCCAAAAGGGGATTCGGTGAGCAAAATAGGCTGGTGGGTTACAGGAACAGAACATAGCACAATAAATTGTCAATACGACCTTCTGTGGGCGGTTGGTGGCAAGTGCCTTTAATCCCAGCACTTGGGAGGCAGAGGCAGGCGGATCTCTGTGAGTTCAAGGCCAGCCTAGTCTACAAGAGCTAGTTCCAAGACAGCCAGGGCTGTTACACAGAGAAACCCTGTCTCAAAAAAATAAATAAATAAAATAAAATAAAACAGAACAACAAAATAACCTTCTGAAACAAAGACATGGTTGCAAAATAGCCATAACAAGGTAGTCATAACAACCAAGGTAGGGTTGCAAGACATTTATAGCAACTTTTTGAAACAAAGACATGATTTCCATTCCTGCAATAGATAGTACAGAACCATTTGTAGTTAAGGTTATAGGTGGGCATAGCCCAATCCTGGAGCTTACTTTGTAGACCAGACTGGCCTTGTACTCACAGAGATCCACCTGTGCTGAGAATCCCCTAACTACCTTCCTTCCTTCCCTCCTTCCCTCCTTCCTTCCTTCCCTCCTTCCCCCCTTCCCTCCTTCCTTCCTTTCTCTCTCACTTCCTTCCTTCCTTTTTTTTTTTGTTTTTCTTTTCTGTTTTTTTGAGACAGGGTTTCCCTGTGTATCCTTGGCTGTCATGGAACTAGCTCTGTAGACCAGGCTGGCCTCAAACTCAAAGAGATTCACCTGACTCTGCCTCCTAAGTACTGGGATTAAAGGCATGCACCACTACCTCCCAAGTAAATTTTCTTTTCTTTTGTATTTTTTTAAAAAGATTTATTTATTTATTATGTATACAATGTTCTGTCTGCATATAAACCTACAGACCAGAAGAGGGTGCCAGATCTCATTACAGATGGCTGTGAACTACTATGTGGGTGCTGGGAATTGAACTCAGGATCTCTGGAAGAACTGCACATGACCATGTATGAAAAGTGTGTATGTTACCAAAAAAAAAAAAAGGGAAAAAATTCTCTCTACAAATATTTCTTTTTAAGTTGACAATCACATCATTTCTTCCTGTCCTTTCCTCCCTCCAAGTCTTCCAATATACCCCTTTTTGTTCTCTTTCTAATTCATGGCCTCTTTTATCACTAACTGTTGTTACATGCTTTTGTGTGATGTCTTACTTTTTTGGTTTTTTGTTCTCTTTGGGGGGCCCACCACCCAAATAAATCACACATAGAGGCTTATTTTTAGTTATGAATGCCTGTCCTTAGCTTGGCTTGTTTCTAGCTCTTAAACTATCCCATCTACTTTTGCCTCTGTGATGGGGAATCTTCGTGAGTCAATGAACTTTAAGAGGTGGGGCCAAGTTAGGGTGTGACCTTTGGGTACCCAAAGAAAAATGCCAGGCAGGCCAGGGCTCTCCTCTCTTTGTGGTTCTTGGGCTACACAGCTGAACTTGGACTTCTTGTTCCTGCTTTGTGAGTTTGCCCCTTATAATAAAGAAAAATATAATTGGTTTTGTCTTGGAGTTGGCCTGGCATTTTTCAACCCATGTTAATTCAACAGCTGGCACCAAATAGTGGGTCTTCAGTCCCTCGTGGCTTTAGCCAGCTGCTGCCAGGCTCCATGTGGTGCATTTGGGTAGGATGCCTGCACAGCGGCCCTGAGTATCCACTAGCCTCAGTAGCATCTTGGAGCTGCTCCGAGTCCCCAGACATCTGTGTCACCAGTGGCTGCATGGCTGTCTTGTAGGTCCAGCTTTCCTGGTATGCCGTGGAAGCTCAGCCGGGCTGCGGGCTTCCACCGCCTCTGTGGCATTGCTGCCTTGTTGTCCATGCATGGCTGTTGACCAGTCAGGGATCTCCACAAAGCGCACAGTCTGTGATTTACACTGAATAATTGCTTTTAATTTGAGCTTATTTTTTAGTATCTAACAACTATAACTAATTTGAACTGTTCAAGGTGGTCACACGGCTATAACTACGACACCTACTGGCCAGTACTGGTTATTGCACCTACTCAAACTCGGTACAGGTGAGATTTATAAGGTCACATTTATAACTTACATTTTAAAAGGGCAAGATGACAAATAACAATACAAGAGTTCAACAGTTTTTTTTTTACTTATACTATGGGTAATGTTATGTAAGGCTTATGTGATTTCCTTTTTACATTCCTCTAGTTGGTTCTGGGGATTAACTTTGTCCTCCATATTTTCTCCTTAAAAACATGGTTTGATAATAGGGCCAAGAATGTGGTACGTTTAGAAATGATACAGTCTTTACAGACTGATAATGACCAACTAAGAGGGAAAATCAGCACTGTGGAGAAGGATACGACCAATTTGATGGACAAAACCCAGTCAATGACAGAGGGTACTGAGACACTAAGAGAGTTAGTGCTGTTGAATGTATTAATCAGAACATGTTGAACAGTTATGATAGATTGACAGATAGAATGTCCCTCCAGGAAGGTAATATGTACACTTTAAAAATCACATCCAAGGATGAGACGTTATCTTTACTGGACAGACTTCATACCTTGTAATCCTCAGTGAGGGCATTAGAACAGAACACCAGACAGGAGATCCAGACTTTTCAAAAGGCAGTGGTAAAAGATTTAAAAAGATTGAGGACTTCATCAAATTTGATGACCAGGGACATAAGGCACAAAGACAAAATTTACCCTCATCAATATGTACCAATAGCTTACTCAGAGTCCTAACTGCCTATTCAGTAATATCACTGAAAAGACCATCTGCCACCATGTACCTTAAGGTAGTTAAGGAATATACATGGGAGCCGGGCAGTGGTGGCGCACACCTTTAATCCCAGCACTTGGGAGGCAGAGGCAGGAGGATCTCTGTGAGTTCGAGGCCAGCCTGGTCTACAAGAGCTAGTTCCAGGACAGGCTCCAAAGCTATAGAGAAACCCTGTCTCAAAAAAACAAAAAAGAAGAATATACATGGGGATCCATATTTATGACTGATCTAAAGGAAATTAAACAAGCAATAGTTTCATATGGAATACATTCACCCTTCGTTAGGGAAATGGTCAAAATGTGGGCTTCAAGCAATAAGGCAACCTCACAAGATTGACTTCAATTAATCTCAGCTGTCCTGCAAAATGGACCTCATTTTCTTTGGAAATGTTATTGGAGAGAAGCCATGTAGCTCCACTGGAAACAGAACTTCACCTGGTAAGCCACAGCCTCGTGGCAATACACAGATTAATGGAGATGGTCTAGTTTAGTATATAAGAGTTAGGCAAAAATATGCTTAAGCTATTGGCCAAGCAGTATTGCAAATAATAAGGCTTCTGTGTGATTATTTCGGGGCTGAGCAGCCAGGAACTAACTAGCAGCCTCCTACAACACCGCTGGGCTTTTTTCTTCTCTGACTTCTGTAATCTTACTTTCACTCTTGCTCCGTGGTTGGCCTGGTGGCTGCGGGCTGGATGGCTGGCTCCTCCCCTTTGTTCTCTCCCTTTGTTCTTTGCTCCTCTTCTCCTCCTCATTTCTTCTTCTACTTACCCTCTTTGCCTTCCAGTCCTGCCTGTTTCTCTCTCCTGCCTTGCTATTGACTGTTTATCTCTATTAGACCATCAAGTGTTTTGGACAGACTCAGTAACACAGCATCACAGAGTTAAACAAATGCAGCATAAACAAAAGCATCACACCTTAGAATAATATTCCTCAACAACATGAACATATGCATATATGTTCCTAAACATAAGCTGCTCAATCTGTATAATGTCACACCCATGTATGTTTTCAGGGATGATCAGTTGGTGGGTTCGTCTCTAGACAAAACTATTTCTCCCACTTTCAGCGCCCCTTAGCTGCCTGTAGTTCTTTGTATAGGGTTGAGGCCCTTCACTTTGGCATGTCTGTTGTTCTTGTTCAGCTAGTGTTTGGGTAGTCATGTTGGTGAGACTTTATGAGTGTAGCTTCTGGTGTTCGTAGGAGATACAATCTCACAGCAAGCTCTCTGATCTTCTGGCACACACATATAATATATAATATATTATATATATGTATATATATACATATATATATATATATAAATATATATATATAATTTTCAACACAGGGTTTCTCTGTAGTTTGGAGCCTGTTCTGGAACTTGCTCTTGTAGACCAGGCTGGCCTTGAACTCATAAGCGCTGGGATTAAAGGCGTGCGCCACCACTGCCCAGCATGACCCTCTGGCTCTTACAATCTTTCCACCTCTTCTAAAATGTTCCCTAAGCCTTATTTCGGTGTGGGAGTGTGGGCTTCACAATTCTGCGTTTTGATTGGTTGTGGTTTTCTGAAGCAGTCTCCATCTGTTGCAAAGAGAAGTTTCTGTTGCAACAGGAGGGGAAGACTACGCTTACCTGTTGGCATAAGGGCAGAAATTTAGAATGTAGATGGGGATTGTGCTGTTTTAGTAAAGTGATTGTTATAGGTTCTTCTCCAAGTTCCATGACTTCTCTAGCCTTGATGGTTGGCTAGATTTCCAGTAAACCAGGTATGATTTCCCGCTTATTGAGCAGGCCACAAGTATATTTTAAGGACAAGCTGGTACGATAGTTGAAATTAATATCAACTAAGTAATAGCACACAAGCTGGTACGATAGTTGAAATTAATATCAACTAAGTAATAGACTGTGTGCTCTATTCTATGGAGGTTCACAGTCACTAGTAAAACCTGTTATTAGCAAGACACAATAAAGTTCATTTGCAGCATTTAATGAATATCTCTTTGCTACTGACCCATCTGTCCTTCCTTTTGCCAACAAATACAGTGCAAACTTATATTCACTGTTATCTTATGTTGGGTACCATTAAGATGCATGAGTTGGTATGACTTCCACAGCATCCCTTTAAGGTAGGCACTATAATTCTCATCTTATGAATGAGAAATTCGAGACTTGGGGAGGGAAAGTAATTTGTCTAAGACTACACAGGTTCCAATACAGCAGTCTGTGGAGGTTCAGCTCATGCTGTAGACTGACTCATTCTGGATCTGAAGAATTCTGAATTAGGATTTCGAGTTAGAAGGTATCCCTCATTCCTTCAGTCCGGCTTGTCTCATGGAAGATGGTGGGCTTATGCCTCTAATCTCTGCCCTTGGAAGTTTGAGCCCAGCCTGGGCTGTATAGTGAGTTTCAAGTAAGACTGGGCTATGCAGTGAGATTCTATCTAAAATAAATAAACAGGGGCTGGAGATGTAACTCAATTGGTGCAGCGATTGCTTAGCATTTTCAAAGCCTCGGGTTCTAGCTCCTGTACTGAGTATGATAGCGTCCACATGGAATCCCAGCACCGGGAGAGGAAGGTAGGAGCTCAAGGCCTGTTTCTGCTGTGAGACCTTGTCTCTCACGTGCAAACAAACATAGTAAGTCTCAAAACCCCCTTCCCTTATGAAGAGCTTTGCTCAACTTATGTCCACAACAGCTGCAACTTCTGACCCCTGGTGATCGTTTGCACAGCCTGGTTAGCTCTGTCCCTGTGCTGTTTGTCTGCTGAGTAAGCTGGTCAGCCAGAAACAGATTGCATTTCTTTCTTTAAATTTTTTTATTTATTTTTATTTATGTGTATGTGTGTCCTTGCCTATCTGCATGTGTACAATATGCATGCAGCACAAAGAGGCCAGAAGAGGGCACCAGAAACCCTGGAACTGGAGTTTTAAGCAGTTACGAGCCGTCTAGTACTGGTGCTGAGAACCAAACCTGGGTCTTCTTCATGAGCAGCTTGTGCTCTTAACCTGGAGACCAGCTCCAGCTTTCAGACAAGTGTAGTGCAAAGGCACACAGTATACAGATGACCCCTACTGTGTGGGACTGAGTTTGTAAGAAGATCAGGGCAGGCTTCCTAGAGACCTGAAGATGTAAGTAATGCTTGTTCGAGAATGAGTAGCTGAGGCATGAGAGCTGGGAAAGTCAGAGAGTGACCAAGAGACTAGAGTACGTGAGAGGAAGCTGCAGCAGTTGGCATGATGAGGAGGGGCTTTACTCATCACATTGACATTGTGTTTATCCAAAGAGCAAGAAAAACTACTTAGAACATAGACTGAGTTTTCCTATCCTGACTGCCTGCTCCCAAAAATTCACTCAGAGGCTTAATATAAATTATAAATGCTTTACCAATAGCTCAAGTTTACTACTAACTAGCTCTTACAACTTAACCCATTTCTATTACTCTATGTACTGCCCTTATGCCCATGGCTTTTATCTTTATCCAATTTTGTGGGTCCAGCTTGATCATTCTCCATCTGGCTGGTGACTTCTCTGACTCTGTCCTTCCTCGGTTTGCCTTTCCCACCTAACTTTATCCTGTTTAGCTATTGACCTTGGTTGACCTTAATAACCAATTTAGCTTGGTTATTAAACCAATCATGGCAACATATATTCACACAGTGCACAGAAGTATTATTCCACAGCAATAGAAGGTTTTGAAGAGGGGACAGGCTTCCCTCCTACTTCCGAGGAGAGAAGTAGATTTATTAGATAGGTAGGCGGGAGATAAAATACAATAGGACCTCTCATTGGACTCCTTCAGATAT
The DNA here is from genome assembly GCF_037038515.1 of Microtus pennsylvanicus. Lineage (NCBI taxonomy): Eukaryota > Metazoa > Chordata > Mammalia > Rodentia > Cricetidae > Microtus > Microtus pennsylvanicus. The sequence goes on from NC_134593.1 coordinate 8,138,693, forward strand.
TTCCTCACTAATTCCTTCTCAACAGGTGATCAAAGCTGTTCCTCAGGCTTAGGGTGAAGCCTATGAGATGAGTAAAAGATTAGCAAGCCCAAGGCCCTGAGTGCAACCCCAGTAGCGCCAACACCAACACCGCAATAAAGAAGTCAATAATTGTACCTTGCTTTATCTGCTGGGCAGGCATGTGCCCAGGCCTTTTCCACCTTGCTTTTCTCCTCCAGAACATTTAATACTTGGTAATATTTCATAATTTTTTGAGACAGGGTTTCTCTGTGTAGTCCTGGCTGTTCTGAAACTCACTCTGTAGACTAGGCGGACCTCTGCCTCCAAAATTCTGGGATTAAGGACGTGTGCAACCATTGCCCAGCGATTGTCCTTGTCTTCTTCCCCCTTGGACAGTGTAAGCTACTTCAGGGTAAGATCCTTTGTTTTGCACATGGTGGATGCTAACAAATGCATATATATGGCAAATACCATGGGAAATGCTATGGGTCTTTTGGCCAAATTGTTTATATAGACTTTCAGATTTGTCGAGAGACTTAGAATTCATACTTGAATTTCAAAATCATTGCAAAGATGAACTAAAATAGTTCCACTAACAACTTCCACTGGTTTCTATGCTGTCTTTGTTGACAGTGATCTTTTAGCTTGGCAGGACACTCTTCACAAGATGATCTTTGAAATTCTTAGAGAAGGGGTGGTTTGCTGAGCCTGCTATAATGAAACCTGTGCTATTTTCTCCTTTGCTGGCATTTCTCTCCTTCACCAGTGTTTCGTTTCATGCTGACAGCATCTGTCCACACTGCCACTTACCTAACCGGGCGTGGTGGGGTTCTCACAGCGTCATCCTCCTATCTGTGATGGAAGCAAACCACTCTCAGTTTGGTCACTAGCACTGAATATGACCACCAGAGACACTTAGTGGAGACATCTGTACAAACGGATGGTGATTCAGAGCTTGCCAGGGAATAACTAAACCTTGTCTTTAAGGGTCTGAGCATAGAGCTCAATGGTAGAGCTAACATGCTTAGCTCTTTCTACCTTTAATGGACTCATTTAAAATTACCTTTCTGAAGTCAACCTGAAACCCTTTCTGGAATATGTGAGATATAGTCTGCATTGGAGAATATAGATGATATAGGTATAGATATAGTCTGCATTGGAGAATATAGATATAGGTATAGATATAGTCTGCATTGGAGAATATAGATATAGGTATAGATATAGTCTGCATTGGAAAACATGACCAGTTCTTCTCGTGTTGCCCCCACTTCCTAGATAGGATTTGTGTTCCAGACTCTGGGTTTGGTCCTCAGCACTGCAAAAATAACAAAGAAAAAAGAAAGGAGAAAGGAAGATTTCTTCATTCTTCTATATAATCCATGCCTTTTCAATTTTATTAAGGAAAAGTAGAATAGTGCAACATAACAAATATGGCGTTATCTCGGCCACATTTGCCTCCTCCACAGGGACATAAGGTTTAGCTCTAAGTGTGGTGACCTCACAGTGCAGAAGCCTGAGTATGCCAGTGAAGCATATTGTTACTCAATATACTGTATTAGAAAAGACACTGGAAGGCCAGGCAGGGTCCAAATGCCTGTAACCCCAGCACTGGAAGCTGAGGCAGGAGAATCACTGCGTTTGAGGCCAGTCTAGATTCAAAAAAAAAAAAGAAGGGAGGGAGGGAGGGAGAGAGGGAGGGAGAGAGAAAAAAAGAAAGAGAGAGAGAGAGAGAGAGAGAGAGAGAGAGAGAGAGAGAGAGAGAGAGAAAGAAGGAAAGAAAGAATCAAAAAGCCAAAGGACCCACATTGCAAATTCCTCCTGGAAATCAGTGCCCGAGAACGACTTTGCTTTCAGGAGTGCCGTGGATGGTGGATGGTCACGTGAATCTCAGCATTCGTTCCTGTTCGTCTTAGCCACCTGGAGACTTACAGTGCAAACTGCTCCTTGGCGACACTAATTAGCCCCACTAGAGGGTTCCTGGAAGCCTAGCTTTCTCTGCTTTCTCGGAGGGACACACTAAATGAGGAGCCAACCTGAAAGCCTTTCTGGAGATCTAAAACTAGTCTGCACTGACAAATGTGACCGGTCCTTGCATCAGCTCGCGTTTCCTGGAGAGGAATTTTGAATCTTTGGAAGTTGTGCTACTAAGTGAAAATGGGCGACCGTGGCTTGCTGGGAAGGAGGGGCTGACCGCCTTACGTGTCGCTGTCAGTTCTCCACAGCAGCCCAAGTTTTTCCCATGGAATTTTGTGCTCAGAGCTGATGGGATGCAAAGTCAGGAACTAAGGACAAGCCACCAGCTTCCAAGTCTACACGCCTCAACACGGACTCTGGAGTGGGACAGAAGCCCCTTGTTTTCCTGGTCACAAATGCTCAGGAAGTGGGGCTCCAGGTTCTGAACCAGGCTGGTCCTTCTTACGAATTCTGCCTCACTGGACACAACACCCAGGAGTGGACAGAGTGAGAGGCTCTGAGCTGAGGATCCACGTGGGTCAATATGGCTTCCTTGGAAGACTGCTCTGAGCGTCCCTCCACACTGTCTGAAAGGATATGAAAAAGAGCCCTCCTCGGGCTGAAGGTAAAAGCCCTCCACAACAAAGGGTCCTGAAGGCTGAGGGAAGCAAGGGACTCCCCGCTCCCTTCCCCAGGCTTCCTTGATCCTAGGGAAGATGGCAGCTGCTGTAACCGTGGATCTTGGTGGATAGAGTCGGGCGTTCTTTTGTTATTAGCTGTTTTATTTGTTCTGTAGCGCAGGTTGGCCTCAGCTCTCCGGTTCTGGGACACAGATACCTGCCGCCACTCAGCCAGCTTGTTCAGCGGCCATTCTCAAAGGTTCTCCTTTTCCTTCATGAGTCACACAAAGCCACACACTGGTGAAGCAGACCCCACATCACCTCTAAGCTGGAGTCCTGACCCTTTTCTCTCAGGGACAGCCCGCCTCCCTATTTAGCCTGAATTTTTTTCTCCAAATGGGCTTTAAATCTTAAGCTCTGGTCCCCCATCCCCCGACCCCCTTTGTTTCCAGTGTGGCATCACTGCAAACCTTCCACACCCTACTTCAGCTATTAAGTTGTTGGCAACATTACACAGTGGGTTTTGATTTGGATCAGTTAGAGCTAATAGCAATTTTCAGGAAAATATTAACCAAACACACACAAAAGTCACTCGCGTGGCACCATCCCCTCCTTCAGCTGGATTAATCGAGTTAGCTATTTACTCTTCCCTCCACTCTAGTGTTTTCCCTCCTTCCATTCCAAACAAGAAAATGACACTAAATTCATTCAGTACAAATTTATATTATTATCGGAGGCATTTTAAACAATGCTTAATTTAATTTTCTTATTTGGAGTGAGCTATTCAAGGACGGAACTGTGTCGTAACGCATAAATGGAACCCATGCATCTGTCAGTCGCTCAGCCATATTCTCTGGTGACTTGAGAGTCCCCAGTGCTCTGTTTAGCTTTGATTGCAATTCAAATGTGCCAGCTCATCTCTGACCTCAGTTACAGAAGAGTCCTGCTCCTGAAAGGGGATCATTCCCCAGACGGGCCACCTCGAGGTCTTCACCTTCAGGTTCATGAAAAAGAACAAATCAAATATGTGGACTGTTCATATTCTCAAAGCCTAGCAAACAGTTAGCTGGTGTTCTGTCTGCTTGGAGAGAGAGAAATAACCGTTTACTGAACATTACATGGCAGGCATTAAGAAACTGCATGCTTCCCCTGCACCGCGCCTGGGCAGCAAAATAGAGCCAACCCTGTTGGCAAAGGTGTGGGTGAGTTGGTCCTGAAGTTGGGAGCCTGGGAGAGCTGCTGCCACTATTCCTCTGTCATGGAGTGATGTAGGTGGGGGAGAGATGCACCCCCTTATTCCTTAACCCTTACTGCCTTCGACAGACAAGCAAGCTGACTCTCCCTCCACTGGCTGCAGCACTTGGGGAAGTGGACTGCACCTCATCTGGGCAGCACAATAGAACTGACACCATGGTCAGAGGTTGGGTGAGCCAGCCTCACAGCTGTGAGCATGAGAGAGCTGTCCCATTGCTCATCGGTCACGTGGCTGGCCATCAATGCCAGAGGCAGTGATAAAGCTGGCCCTGAGGTCATAAGAACCAGAGAGCTGTCCTTGCCCCTCATCGCTGCTGCAGCACTTCAAAGCGTGGCCCCTACACCTAGCCTGGACAGCACAGCAGAGCTGACCCCAGACCCTGAGTACGTGAGAGCAGGAGAACTGCCCCACCCCTTGCTATTGCTACAAGGGGTGAACTTGCCCTGGCGGTACAGGAGAGCGCACCCTGTCCTCACCAACAGGGAAGAGCTGTTGAGCTGGCCAGCTCTGCAACTACCTAGGTCCAGAACCGGAGTCATGTGCTGACATGACACACCCCAACATCCACCCAATCTGCTGGAGCACAGGGGTGGGGAGTGGGGTGGTTTGGTCCTGTGGACCCAGGGATGCAGGATCACCACAGCACAGGACAGCAATGGGATGTCCAGGGAGAATCCCAGTGAGAGCTCAGCATCGATGGCGTGGCAGAGACCAGGGGCCTTGCACCAGACCACTGATTCTTTGTGATGAACGACCGCATGTAAAATGTGTGGATAAAGGGGTTTACTGTGTGACTCACTGTGTCACACTGTGGCTTGCATGATGAGATTTTCCCTTTCTTCCCTCTTTTTTTTTCTTTTAAATTTTATTTTGTTTTATTTGGGGGGGGGTGAGATAGGGAGACATACCGTGAAAGACACAAAGAAGAGATAAAAAGAAAAATTTTAAAAAAAACCTTGCATGTTTCATTTTAATCCCTTCAAAAATCCTGACACTTGCTCAACTGTGTTCACAGCATCTTTATTTGTAATAGCCAGAATTTGGAAAAAACCTAAAAGTCCCCCTACTGAGGAATGGGTAAAGAAAATGTGGTACATTCACACAATGGATTATTACTCAACTGTTAAGAACAAGGACACCAGGTGTGAGTCTGGAACCTCTGAGGGAGTAGGCCTGAGCCAGGTCCTCAGTGGGTCTCAGCGCACCCAAGTCCAGGACCTCCGAGGGTATATCAGAGCCAGAGACCTTTGCAGGGTCAACCCCAAGCCAGGGACCTCTGCAGGAGTGGAGCCAGCAACAGAAACAGGTCTGAGCCAGAAACCTGGGCCAGAGTAAGCCTGAGGCAGTGAACTCCACAGGAGCAGGTCTGAGCCAGTGACCTTGGGCTGGAGCAGGCCTGAGGCAACAAATTTCACAAGAGTGAGACTGAGCCAGTGACCTAGGCTAGAGCAGGCCAGAGGCAACCAACTCCCTTAAAGCAGGACTGAGCCAGTGACTTGGGCCAGAGCTGGGACAGTGAACTTCATGGGGAACAGGAGCAGATCCAGACCAGGGTCATTTAAGGAAGCAGGATTGGGCCAGTGGCCTAGGCCAGAGCAGGCCTGAGGTGGCTAGCTCCACAGGAGCAGAAGCAGATCCAGACCAGGGACATTTGCAGAGACAGGACTGAGCCAGCAACCTGGGCCAGAGCAGACCTGAGACAATGAACTCCACAGAAGTGGAGAGGGGAGCAACTGCTGAGTGAGTGGGCCAGAACTAGAGACTGCTGCAGATCTGGTCATGAATCTGGGACCTTTGAGGGAGTAGACCTGATCCAGGATCCCTGTGGGTCTGGAAATGAGTCTAGGACCTCCATGGAACTAGGCCTGAGCCAAGACCTCTGTGGGTCTGGAACTTCCAAAGGAGTAGACAGGAACCAGTAATCTCTGCAGTTTCAGGCATGAGTCTGGAACCTCTGAGGGAGTAGGCCTGAGCCAGGACCTCTGTGGTTCTGGGCATTGATCTGGGACACCAAAGGGAGTAGGCAGGAACCAGAAACCTCTGCAGGTCCAGGAGTGACTCTGGGACCTTTGAGGGAGTAGGTCTTAGGCAGGTCCTCAGTGGGTCTGGGTGCACCCAAGCCAGGGATCTCTGCAGGAGTGGATCCAGACCAGGGATATTTAGAAAAACAGGTCTGAACTGACAACCAAGGCAAAAGTAGGCCTGAGACAGGAAACCCCACAGGAGCAGAGCAAAGCCTGGGAGCACTGAACAACCTCCAGGAACACAGAATGACCAAAGGAGTAACTAGAACCATGGCACTGACTGTACCACAAGGAACAATCATCTGAGCTTTGGATTCACTAGCACCTAGAAGATTAATGACCAGAATCACAGACAGCACCAACCACAACAATTAGAGGAAAGGATAGGTAGGCACAGTAAGAACACACACAACACCACAAAGGGCAACACGACACCAGTAAAATCTAGAGACCCTACAACAGCAAGACTTGAACAACCAAATATCAATGAAGCAGAAGAAAATGACGTAAAAAATAACTTCAGGAGAATGCTTGAAACTCTTAAAGAGGAAATGAATTCCCTCAGAGAAATTGAGGGAAAGACAAACAAAAAATTGGAAGACATCAGCAAATCCCTTAAGGAAAACCAATAAAAAGCAATCAAACATATGAAAGAAACTATTCAAGACTTGAAAACTTAAATAAAGAAAACACAAGCCGAGGGAATTATAGAAACAGAAATCATGAGAAAATGATCAGGAACCACAAATGCAAGCATAAACAGCAGAATACAAGAGATAGAAAGGACAATCTCAAGCACCGAAGATACAATAAAGGAAATAGACTCATCAGTCAAAGAAAACATTAAATCTAACAAAAGCTTAAACCAAAATATCCAGGAGATATGGGACACCATGAAAAGATCAAACCTAAGAATAATAGGTATAAAAGAAGGAAAAGAAGTTCAACTCAAAAGCACAGAAAATATATTTAACAAAACCATAGAAGAAAATTTTCCCAACCTAAAGAAAGATATGCCTATGAAGATATAAGAAGCGTACAGAACACCAAACAGACTGGATAAAAAAAAAAGTCCCCTTGCCACATAATAATCAAAACACTAAACATACAAAATAAGAAAGACTATTAAATATACAAAGGAAAAAGGCCAAGTAACATATAAAGGCAGACCTATCAGAATTACACCTGACTTCTCATTGGAGATAATGAAAGCCAGAACGTCATGGTCAAGTGTTATACAGACATTAAGAGACCACGGATGCCAGCCTAGACTACTATACCCAGCAAAACATTCAATCACCACAGAAGGACAAAATAAGATATTCCATGATAAAACCAGATTTACCAATACCTAGCCACAAACCCAGCCCTAAACCAAATAATAGGTAAAAACCTCTAACCCAAGGAAGTTAGCTGCATCAACAAAAATACAGAAAATTGATGTTCTCATAGCAGTAAATCCCAAAGAAGGGGAAAACACACAAATTAATATTACCAACAATGAAAACTAAATTAACAGGAGATAGCAATCACTGGTCACTAAATCCTTTAATATAAATGAATTCATCTCACCTATAAAAAGACACAGGCTAACAAATTAGATATGAAAACGGAATCTGTCCTTCTTCTGCATACAAAAAACACATCTCAACCTCAAAGACAGACATCACCTCAGAGTAAAGGGTTGGTAAAAAAAAATTTCCAATCAAATGGACCTAAGAAACAAGCTGGTGTAGCTATCCTAATATCTAACAAAATAGACATCAAACTAAAATCAATCAAAAGAGACAAAGAAGGACATTTCATATTAGTCATAGGAAAAATCCATCATGAGGAAATCTCAATGCTGAACATCTATGCCCCAAATACAAGGGCACCCTCATATGTAAAAGAAACACTTCTAAAGCTTAAATCATACATTAAACCCCACACACTAATAGTGGGAGACTTTAACACTCCACTTTCACCACTGGACAGGTCAGTCAGACAAAAAATTAACAAAGAAATAAGGGAACTAATAGATGGACTTAACAGACATCTATAGACTATTCCATCTAAGCATAAAAGAATATATCTCTTCTCAGCACCTCATAGAACCTTCTCAAAAATTGACCACATATTTGGTAACAAAACAACACTCAACAAATACAAAAAAAGTGGAATAACCCTGTGTATCTTATCAGATCACCATGGTTTAAAACTAGAATTCAACAAACAATACTAATTACTAATTCCAGAAAGCCCACGAACACATGGAAATTAAACAATGCTCACCTGAATCATCAATGAGTCAAGAAAGAAATTAAAGACTTCCTAAAATTCAATGAAAATGATCACACAACATACTCAAATTTATGGGATACAATGAAAACAGTGTTAAGTGGAAAGTTCATAACACTAAATGCCTACATAAAGAAGCTGGAAAAATCCCACACTAGTGAGTTAACAGAATATTTGAGAACTTTAGAACAAAAAGAAGCAAACTCACCTAAGAAAACTAGATAACAGGAAATAATCAAATTGAGAGCTGAAATCAACAAAATAGAAACAAAGAAAACAATGCAAAGAATCAATTCTACAAAGAGTTGGTTCTTTGAGAAAATCAACAAAATAGACAAACATTTATCTAAACTAACCAAAAGGCAGAGATCCAAATTAACAAAATCAGAAATGAACAAGGGAACATAAAAACAGACACAGATGAAACACAGAGAATCATCAAAAACTTGTACTCCACAAAATCAGAAAACTTAAAGGAAAAGGACAACTTTCTGGATAAATATCACTTACCAAATTAAATCAAGACCAGAGAAGGAAATTAAACAGATCTATAACTGCTGAAGTAATAGAAATAGTCATCAAAAGTCTCCCAACCAAAAAAGCCCAGGACCAGATGGTTTCAGCTCAGAATTCTACAAGATGTTCAAATAAGAACTAATACCAATACTCCTCAAATTATTCCACACAATAGAAACAGAAGGAACATTGTCAAACTCTTTTTATGAGGCTACAATTACCATGGTACCCAAACCACAGAAAGACAATATTAAGAAAGATAATTAGGGACCAATCTCACTCATGAACATTGATGCAAAAATACTAAATAAAATACGGCAAATCGAATCCAAGAACACATCAGAACCATCATCCACCATGATGGAGTCAGCTTTATCCCAGTTTCAGGGATGGTTCAATATACGAAAATCTGTCAATGTAACCCATCATATAAACAAATTGAAAAATAAAAGCCACATGATCATCTCATTAGATGCTGAAAAAGCTTTCAACAAACTACAACATCCCTTCATGATAAAGGTCTTGGAGAGATCAGGGACACAAGGAACATACCTAAACATAATAAAGGCAATATACAGCAAGCCAACATCAAACTAAATGGAAGAAACTCCCAGCGATTCCACTGAAATCAGGAACAAGACAAGGTTATCTACTCTCTCCAGATCTATTCAGTATAGTTCTTGAGGTCCTAGCTAGAGCAATAAGACACCAAAAAGAGATCAAGGGGATACAAATCCAAAAAGAAGTCAAACTCTCACTATTTGCTGATGATATAATAGTTTACATAAGTGATCCAAAAAGTTCTATCAAGGAACTTCTACAACTCATAAACACTTTCAGTAATATAGCAGGATACAAGATTAACTCAAAAAAAAAATCAGTAGCCCTCCTGTACACAGATGATAAATGGGCTGAGAAAGAAATCAGAGAAACATCACCCTTCACAATAGCCACAAATAGCTAACTATTCGGAGTAACTCTAACAAAACAAATGGAAGACTAGTATGACAAGAACTGTAAATCTTTTAAAAAAGAAATTGAAGAAGACACCAGAAAGTGGAAAGATCTCCCATACTCTTGGTTAGGTAGAATTAACATAGTAACAATGGCAATCTTACCAAAAGCAATTTACAGATTCAATGCAATGCCCATCAAAATCCCAGCAAAATTCTTCACAGACCTTGAAAGAATGGCATTCAACCTCATATGGAAAAGCAAAAAAACCAGGAAGCCAAAACAATCATGTACAACAAACTTCTGGAGGCATCACAATTTCTGTCTTCAAACTCTACTGAAAACAGCCTGGTATTGGCATAAAAACAGACAGGAGGACCAATGGAACCAAATTGAAGACCCAGATATTATTCCGTACACCTTCAAACACCTGATTTTTCGCAAAGAAGCAAAAATAAATAAATAAATAAATAAAAATGGAAAAAAGAAAGCATATTTAACAAATGGTGCTGGCATAACTGGATATCAACATGTATAAGAATAAAAATAGATCCATATCTATCACCATGCACAAAACTCAAGTCCAAATGGATCAAAGGCCTCAACATAAAGCCAGCCACACTGAACCTCATAGATGAGGAAATGGGAAGTACACTTGAACACGTTGGCACAGGAGCAACTCCTAGAGCGGGAACAAAGGCTGTCTCTAACTCTTTGCCAGCTTTTGGGACCCTGCTCCTCATACGGAGTCACCTTGCCCAGCCTAAATACAGGTGTATACAACTGCACAGACATTCACCACACATCTAACACACACGTGTACACATACACACACATGAAAAAGAAATTGATTAAGACTATAAAGCTAGTGAGTATCAGTCATTTAGCAGAATTTGCATCAGTTAAATTCTCTGGACGTCGTAGAGTTCCGGCTCCAAAGCATCTTGTTGATTCCTGTGAGTTCAAGGGTTGTCTGGGCTCACACAGCATCACGATGGAGGAATAAAAGAACACCAACAAAAAAAACCAACTTCTGGCCTCAGATCATTAAGATGCAGTTTGCACAAAAGCAGCTGTGTGAAATCGTGGTAAGAAAAAGTGAAGTAAACATAAGAAAATTAAAATTTACTTTGTAGCAGGGGCGGCATCAGAAAAAGAAAGTATTCTCTGGGGGTAAAGGAGAACAGAGAGGCATTGTATCTTCAGGAAGCAGTGACCTCTGAAGCCTCAGGAGGATTAAAACCAGAAGACCTCCCTCAAGATGTGAACAGCGCAGAGGGTGCAGAAGCAGAGATGGGAGGCCACTTAGAGTAGTTGACACACTTAGATGGCCGAGCAGCTGACTCTGTCTACAGGAGGGGTCCCTGTGGACCAGTAGTGGGAAGCTATACAGGGGGATGGCCAGATGGAGTCACATGTCACCCCAGAGTCTGATCTTAAGTTCTCCATTGACTTTCAGGCATAGAAATTCCCCAAATTTCTTTCTGTGTGATTTTTAGTTCTCAGATAGTTTGGGGAAAATTGGTCTGCATAGACTTCAGGATTCTATGCAGGGATTGGAGCAATGGCTCAGTGGTTAAGAGGATTGGTTGCTCTTCCAGAGGACCTGAGTTCGATTCCCAGCACCCACATGGTATCTCACAACCATCTGCAACTCTACTCACAGAGGATCTGACACTCTTTGGTGGCTTCCTTGTGCACAAGTCATTCAGGCATACAGACATACATGTAGACAAAACACCCACATGCATAAAATTAAAATAAATAACTTTTAAAACGTTAAACAGATCGTGTGCAGCCTGAGACACCCTTTCTGATCCAAGAAACGTGTGAAACTGATGATAACGGGTAACAACCAACTCAAAGCCCATTGTCGTCAGGCGGTTGCCTCTGAGTAGCTCCAGGGGTGCTCTTAAGTTCAGGGTTCAAAGCCCCAACATAGACTTGCAAGACTGGAACAGTTCTGCCCCACCCAAAGCTCCAGCATCAGCTTCTGCTGAACATGAGGTCAGGGTTGCCAAACTCAAAAGCTTTTAAAGCAGGAATGTGGCAGAAAAAGTTTTGATTTGATTGTCTGTCAGTGGTAAAATCAAAGTTCTGATAAAAACTTTACAGGTTAGATACAACACAGCTTCAGTCAGTGGACTCTGGTTTGATGCTTCTGCCTTAGCTGGGATCATTAGGGAAGAATCAGCTTTTATTTTAAAGTAATGGCTACCTGCCAATCTTTAACAAGATTACGATTAGCCTGGTGTGGCTGTTCTTGCCTGCAGTCCCAACATTCAGGAGGCTGAAGCAGGAGAATTACTATGAGTTTAAGGCCAGTCTTGGCTATATAGTGAGCTCTTGGCCAGGTTGCTGTGAAAAACAAAGCCAATGTTGATTGCTTATGATAACTACATGTGTTTGTCTCACTTTAAGAAACACTACCACTTACAGCTAGATTAGAAAACACATAAAAAGATTTCACGTGTGCTGATCAGTGAGTGGCTAGCATAGTTTCATTTATTCCTTCACCTACTCCCATCATATTATGTTGAAGCAAATTTTAAATATTATCTCATCGAGTGTATTTAGATATAAACATAATACCTTTATGTAACATCTTAAATTGGTCAAGTGTAGAAGCACACTTCTTTAATAAGAGCATTTGGGAAGGCAGGGGGATGGGGAGTTCAAAGTCATCTTCAGTTAGATAGCAAGTTTTGAGGCTAGCCTGGGCTACATGAATTAAAAAATATTAATTCAATCAGTGTCTAAGCTCCAATCATCTATAAAAGTTGTAATTAAAAGTTTGCTCGAGTCAGAAGCTTAATTAAAAACTCTACACACTTGTTAGTTGCTCTGCTTATGTCTGCTGTTCAACCTCATTTTTGCATGCTGATTTTGGAGAAATTACAATTATTAACTTATTTGTATGTAACTTTTCACCAAAAGATTTGTAAAAATGTAATGAAGTTTTGCAAGGCCAAGTTATGTGATTATATTAGAAGTTAGCTTGATATAGCAAGTCTTACAAACAGCTAAATTCTGTCAAAGAAAAATCCATTTTAATGCATGATTGAATATTGATAATTAATGGGAACTATGAGGAAGTCATATGCAAAGATTAATTACCAACTGAGCTCTGAGAACGTTTTTCTTCCTTTGTAATCTTACCTCCTGAGAGAAATAGTCTATATTGGTCCTACAGTGAATTGACAGATATGTCCAGGAAAAACAGCTGCTGACTTTAATCTTTATTGGTCATGCTCAATTGGATGTACTGTTTTCTTTTTTTTTTTCCCAGAGACAATATTTTTCAGTTAATTCTTTTTGTAATGCAAGAATCAGAATGTGAGAATCCTGAGGCCTTTCTTTTTTTTTTTTTCTTTCATTTCTTGTTTTATTTGTATGGGTGTTTCGCCCGCATGTATGTTTGTGCCCCACATGCATGCCAGGTGCCCACAGAGCCCAGAAGAAGGTGTCAGATCCCCTGTGACTGGGGTTACGGATGGCTGTGAGTCAACATGTGGGTGTGGGTGCTGGGAGTCTAACTCTGGGAAAGTGGCCAGTGCTCCTACCCCCCTTCTTCCAACCCAGTCTGATGGAGGCAATTCCCTAGCTAAGGGCTCCTTTCCCCAGGAGACTCTAGTTTGCATTGAGTTGGTAAGAGCTAACCAGCACGCTCTACCATCAGTGTGTGTGTGTGTGTGTGTGTGTGTGTGTGTGTGTGTGTGTAGAAAACTACACGGCACTCACAGGGCTTGGGTTGCTTTGTTCCGGGCTGCTGTGGTCAGGGTCTTGGAACACGTCCTTCGTGGATAAAGAGGGACTGTTCTTGCAGTCACGTCCTTCGGGCGAGAAACCAAGGCGATGGGCTGCGTATGTTTCCTCTTTTCATTGGTCACTCAAGAGACGCCCCGAGCTGCTTGCTTCAGAAGGTGACCATTGAAATGGACTCTTCAAGTCCAAGTTCATTAAGATGAAGGGAAACGTTGCGATGCCTCCTGATAGAAAGGCAGAGAAGGGCGAGCCGTCTGAGCGTAGGGTTTGCGTGCACCCATCTCAGCCTCTGCTCAAGAGCATTCCCAGCCTGGGGGCTTCGGCAGACCCGGCTGTGAAGACTGACGGCAGCTCAGGCTCCTCTGCAAAGGTGGCTGGTGGCTGGTGACGAACGACATGGCTGACAACTTGTGAAGACAGTAGCGCATGTGTCCTCCTTGGGCTGCAAATTGCCTGCTTACTGGTGGGTTTCCGGTATGGGTACTAATTGTCCCTAATTCAGTCCTGCGATGTCTGCATTTGTCTTTCTGTCACAGGGCTCGTGATGACAAATAGTTCACATTGATGGGGAGTGACCTAATTGTCTGATGGCTGTCTCACATAATAAAGCCTTCATGAAGCTGGCAGTGTTTGGCTGTTCTTACAAAACGTGGAACATCCTCCGATGTGTGTGACCTTGAGAAAAGTTTGCTTTCTCCTGACACTTGTTCTCACAATGAATTATTGACCTGAAAGACACAGACAAAGCGTCCACATATGACATTGTGTGGAATGTACGAGCACATAGTCTCTGGTGGCCATTGTGTGGCGGAGGGAGCTTTTAACCCTGAACAGGCTTAGGCGGGCTGGGCAGCTAACTGAACTACCCACAGGGCAGATATCACTCCAGCGTTCTGGTTTTTTTTCCTCCACTTACCAGAAGTGGCAGTAGCCCCCTAACAGCTGGCTCCATTGACCTGTAGGCCGCTTATGAGTTCTGGGTCCCTAGTGTGGGTGATGGGAACACGCTGCCAACTAAGACCTTTCAACACTGGCTAAAGAGCTTTGGTAAGTGGTCTCAACAGTGGTTCTAAATGTTTTTAAGAAAATTCTAATATTTCCTTTCTAAAGAGGGGTGTCCTGATGTATACCTGGTGCTGCTGAGGTAGAAGGGCAGGGCGTGGGCACTGTTGGAGCCCTGCTTTGAGGCTCTAATTCCGTCCAGGGAGACAATGGAGAAGGGAGGGCTGCAGCATCCCCGTGTGACCAGTTCTTCCTTCGCAGGCCTCTCGACTGGCTTCCTGGTGCCATCTTCAGCTATTTTTAACTACAATAACCTGGGAGCAGAGGCAGAACCTGGACATCTCCTTTTGAGAAGAGACTGTCTACTAAATCCTGGGTGTTTGGAAGATATTTTGAGATAATTTTGAATATGGTTAAATGGCTCTGAAGTTTGATGTGGGACAATGGTCTGTACCCTGTCACTTGTATTTTAAATAAACGCTGATTGGCCAGTAGCCAGGCAGGAAGTAGAGGTGGGGCAACAAGAATTCTGGGAAGAGGGAAGTTTCATTCTGCAGTCGTCACCCAGACACAGAGGAAGCAAGATGTGACTGCCTCTCGTACCAAAAGCTATGAGGCTAACATAGACAAGAATTATGGGCTAATATAACTTATAAGAGTTAATAAGAAGTCTGAACTAATAGGCCAATCAGTTTATAATTAATGTAGGCCTCTGTGTATTTCTTTGAGACTGAACAACTGTGGGACCTGGTGGGACAGAAACCCCCAGACAACAGAAGTTTACTTGGGAAGCTGAGGCAAGAGGATAAAGAACACAAAGCCAGCCTATGCAACCTGATACGACCCTGCCACATAACAAAATTAAGATGTGATGATGACACAGGCTGTGCTTCTGACACCCAGGAGGTTGAGGCAGGAAGATCATGAAAGTTAACCTGGACTACAATAGCAAGTTCCAAACCAGCCTCATCTGGGAGGTGCCGTCAGGAGGATCAAAAGTTCAAAGTTATTCTCTGCTATAGAGTGAATTCAGTGCTGTCCATGGACTCTGTCTTAAAAATAGTAATGATGACGATGTTGAAAAAGTCTCCCATGTGACAAAGACCAAAAGTCTGAACACTGGTTTCTTAGCTGTCAGTATTAAAGTAAGAAGGTAAGAGTCTTTCAGGACAGAAGAGATAGCTCAGTGGCTAAGAGCACTTGATGCCTGCTCTTCCAGAGGACCTGTGTTCATTTTCCAGAGCCCACATAGCAGCTCACAGCTGCCTATAACTCTGATTCTGGGAGATCTGACACCATCTTCTGGCCTCCTTAGGGCAGTGATGCTCAAATACTCATGCTGACAGAACACCCATGCACATAAAGTAAATAAAATAAAGTATAGCAAAGTAAGATGAGCATGGTATCTCAGGTGATCCCTGGCTGTCCGGGAGGCCAGGAAGGAGGATCATGGTGTTATGGGACAATGGTCTTGTACATTGTACAGATTTGTCACTTTTATTGCTTTAATAAAATGCTGAGGATGCCTATATGTTTTTCTTTGGGTTCTCCTTATTTAGCTTCTCTAGTATCACTAATTATAGGAGCAGAAGGAGAGAGAGCATGAGCAAGGAACTCAGGACCGCAAGGGGTGCACCCACACACTGAGACAATGGGGATGTTCTACTGGGAACTCACCAAGGCCAGTTCCTTTGGAAGAGCAGCCAGTGCTCTTAACCACTGAGGCATCTCTCTAGTCCCAGCAACTTTGACAAAAAGAAAACTTAGAAACATAAAGCAGCATCTGTTATTATATTCCTGTCCACCCGCTTTTCTGTTCCCCAGCGTTGTTGAGTGTCACTGTTTAGGATCTGTTACAATGCTCTCTGGAAGCTTTTGGTTTAACTCGGTGAGATTATCACGCCACGAATCATCAAGCGAAGATCCATTCTCTGCCCCTGAAAACATTCCCTTGCAAGAAAGCGCCAACAGAGTCAGCATTAGGGACGAGGCCTGAGTTATCCCTCCAGATGTGATCTTCTTAGGCCCAAACGAGATGGCCCAAACGCTCCTGGCACATGCGGCGCAGGCCTGACGCGTTACAAAGCAACTTCATCTCATTTTCATTCTCCCAACCTGCTAGGTAGAGATGATGGATTTCAGTTTCATAGTTCAAACACCAGGCCGGACCGGAAGAGGCAATGTTACAGAGTTACAAGATACTCGGCCTTGGCATCGCCGAGCTTCGCCGCCTTCCAGAACTTCCTTTGTTTCCGAACGTGCCTATGTCCTAGGCACGTTTTCCATAGGCTCAAACAATGTATGAGCAGAACTCAAGCTAGCGGCTGAGAAAGCAGCACAGCTGTGAACTATTGGGTGGTGGTTGGGACGTGAGAAACAAAGCAGGCGGTGAGAAGACGGAATGAAGGTGGAGCGGTTGCGTCCCTCTCACCTCTGCCCGTTCCCCATTAGGCGTCGCTCCAGCACAGTGCGTTGGCCCACCATTTTTTTTTTCCTGAGTCAGAGGAAGGAACATACCAGGTACCTGAATATCCACACCACTGAGGGCCTGGGAGAGAAGGCAGAGGAAGTACATGGAAACCTGTAGGCCATATTTCTATGTGGCGTGGCAGCAAGGCTCTGACCCTGATGGGTCACGTATCCTGCCAGGCAGACTGTCGCTAACCTAACAAAAGGTCAGGATGTTTTTGCTCCTTCCTTTGTAATTTGGAGGATGCCTGATAGAGATGCGCTCATTCAAGCCTACACGACAGCTAGCATACACAGCAGACAGGTAGTTGTGGACATGAGGAAAAGCCATTTACCTGGTTACCTAGGAGACAGAATGCTAAGATATTTCCCCTAAGTTTTGGTATAAAGACTGTTTGGAGAATAGACAGAGAAATTCTTCTGGATGTGAACTCAGGATATCATGAGGGACACTGAGAATCTCCCTCCCGATGAAACCGTGTGAGTCGTGTCTTATTCCCAGCTCCTCCACGCTGGTCCAGAAAGAGATGGTTTATGTTGGGGTCTGGTAGAGAAATAATTGAGGGTCCGGCTTAGCACCGGACTCCGACAGAAGCCGGGTCATATTTGCAAAGCAGACACTAGCCTCTGTCTTGGGCTCTGGTTACCCGGCCTCTTTACCCATGTGTGCGTACTGACACCTCCTCTGCTTCCTGAAGGAGCCCTGTTCAGTATATGACAGAGAGCGCCTCTCTTGCCTTCTGTCCCCCAATTCCTACCGTTTCCTTGCGACTGCCTTGTCACCTTTGGTGGGTGTATATTCTGTGTTTCAATCATCCAAGCCTATGAACTGACTGGGATAGTTTCTTCATCGCATCTGCATATTACTGGCAAGTACTTCCTGTCATTTCGGTCCTTGGGTAACAACCTCTGTAGCTCCCCACTACCCCACCCAAAGGTCAAGCTTGACCTCTGAAATACAAAACAAAACAAAGGTCACAGTTCGCTTTCTCTAGGCCAGTGACAGCAGTGGTCTCTGGGGTTTCTTGGGCCACACCCTGATTTTTACTGAAGTTGTTTTCAGCGCTAATCAGTCAATGATTTTAAAGTCAGTTAAGGTTAGATTTGCTAAGAAATGTGTTTCTAAACTTAGCCTTAAGTGACTTTACTTAAGGAGAAGATCGTTCCTTGTCCCTACCTGCATGGATATCACCGTCCAGCTGCCAGAACACACCTGTTTCTTTTCAACCATCCAGCAGCTTTCTTCTCTTGATTTCCAGTTACCTTTTCTTTCTAGAACCTCCCCACCTTCAAAAACAAAACCAAAACAAAACAAAACAAAAAACCCAGCTAAGTCCATTTTAATTTTATGGCCTTGACAGACCTAGGGCAAAAAGATAGTGTTTCTAGGATCAGTTTCTATGTGTATATGTGTGTGTATGTGTGTGAATGTGTATGTGTGTATGTATGTGTGTGTGTATGTAAATTTTTTTGGCAGAATCAGTGTTTGCAAGAAGCAGACACAACTTGACAGATAGAGAACCTCTTGGCAGCCAGGACCTGCCTGCCAGCCAGTTTCCAGCATCTAACAGAGGCCCAGTCTTTGTGAGCCAGGTAGAGGACACAGGAGGAAGGACAGCCCAGACCTTCCTCAGGGGCCAGCAAACGAACTGGTTGTTAAGACAGCAGATCTGGGTGTGTGAGCACTCAAGAGAGAACATCTCAGCTTGCTCTGCCCTCCTTCCACAACACAGCTGTACTGGCATGAAGAAAGCCCCGCAGCCCGCAGGCATGTTTTATTCACCTCACACTTGAGGAGTTCACTGACTGGAATTCAACAGAAAGTGTTCTCTGTGTGAAAGTAATTTCAGAAAGTAATCTAGTTTATGGAAATGAAAGGCATCAAAACACAAAAAAACACTGTCTCTCTACAAGTGCTTTGCCTCAAATATTTGACATGGAAATTTGTATAATCCCTCTGGGGGCATGTGGGTTTCACCAGCGTTAACATCTTTTGAAATGAATTTCACAAATGTTTATTTGCCGTGCCAGGCTGACAAATAATTTAGAATATCAAACCATCTTCCTGGAATCCAATGCAATGATATGATCTCCAATTGTGAAGGTTAGAAAGTGTGCATTTTAATTGGGTCCTGGAGATGACGTCATTTTCCAAGATGGTCCCAGGGAGCAAAACGTATCACTTATCTGTTTCAGGGATTCCAGATCTCCTTGCTATTTAGGCAAAGCACCTCAGAGATGACAATGGATCAGCCACTGAATGCTCTGCTTGTTCCCTGTAGAGTAGTGTTCTGAGTGCAGCTGTCGAGGAGGGGTGGGGAGGACGATGAAGTGAGCAACGTGCTAACTGGGACTGCTGCTTCTTACAAAAGACCAGTGGGAGATGACCTCCTGAAATAGTCCTGATTGAAAGCGAATCAAGGAAGATCCAGAGGAAGAAGCTTGTGCTAGCTGTCGTCGGAATGCTCCCTCTTTTCTCCCTTTGGGGGAGCACTGGATTCTCATGTGAAAAAAGAAAATTACAATAACCCATGCAGGGTCAGCAAGATGGTTCAGGGGGTTAGGAGGGTTTAATCTCTCTGGAACCCACGTCGGGGAAGGAGGAAAAGTGACCCCTTAAATTGTCCTGTGATCTCCACGTGTGCATGATGGCATGAGCTCTCACACATTTGTGATAAATAAATACATGGTGGGGGGGGCACCCAAAACCCGTGTGGTCCTGGGAGAACCTTGGGCCCTGATGATGAGGTCTTTCCCTGGAACCACAGTATTGAGCCTGGTAAGAGACTTAGAGTAGGCACCATCTTTCCAGCTGGTCTAGCAATCCCAGCATGCACCTAGCACACCAGCAATACCAGCATGCACCTAGCACACCAGCAATCCCAGCATACACCTCTGCACTCTAGAAATCCCAGCATGCATATAGCACACTAGTAATCCCAGCATGCACCTCTGCACTCTAGAAATCCCAGCATGCACTTCTGCACATTAGCAATCCCAGCATGCACCTCTGCATACTAACAACCCCAGTATACACCTCTGCACTCTTGCAATCCCTGCATACACATCTGCACACCAGCAATCCCAACATACACCTCTGCACTCTAGCAATCCCAGCATACACCTGCATACAAGACCCCAGATTGCCTGGCTCTACATGGTAGGTGAGGAGCCGAGCCAGCTGAAGACTGAGGTCCTACTCCTTGGCGCAGCACCTCCTGCGCATCCTCCTCATCCTCCAGGGTCTCTGAAGACTGAAAACTGTACCAAGCCTAGAGGAAGCTTGGAGGAAGACCCAAGGTAGAGCAGAGGGGCACACAGATCTCCAACCATATTCGTAACACATCTGCAGGGGTCTTAATGACGGTGTCCCCTCTTTTGAGCCTCGCCAGACCCTCTAACTGACTGGTTTAGCCTTGAGCCAGGCTCTTAGGCGGACAGATTCTGCTCGCTTCCTCTCTGGGAGGAGACTACGTGAAGACAAACACATGACAGTACAGGTTGCCCAAGGCAACTCCTTGCTAACTACAGGTACTAGTCACCATCCACAGGAACCGCAGGCTTTTACTACCAAAGGGTAAAATGAAACAGGTGAAAACCAATTTGTTTTGGCTTTGGCTTTTGAGACAGAGTCTTGCCATATAGTCCAGACTGTCCCCAAGTTTAAGAGCCTCCTGCTTTAGTGCCCAGAGTTCCGGGGTCAGTTATGTACCGCCACACTCATCTATGACTCAAGTGAAAAACGTTGAGGCTGGAGAGGTGGCTCAGTGGTTATGTGTACACAGTGGTCTTAGAAAAGACCAGAGTTTGGGTCCCAACATCCATGTAGGAAAATTCACAACTGCCTGTAACTCAAGCTTCAGAGAATCCTCAACCTTCTTCTAGGCTCTGGGGGCACTGCATGCATGTGCACACACTCACATACAAACACATACACACGTTGAAGACAAATGAAAAAAGGCTTAACCACACATCAGTAAATTACATTAGAACAGTAACTAACAACAAGAATAACTGTTCTTGCTGATCTGGGGATTGAACGACAGGGTCACATGCTTGATCTGCTACCCAGTCACAACTCCACTCCTCAAAATTATTTAAGCATTTTACACTCTGATGTGACGATGCCAAAGCCCACACTATTTTGTTATGTACGGCATGTTTCTGTCCGAGCGCACACGCAGATCTTCAGCAGCCAGACTGAATGTGAACAGCTGGTTGGCCTTGTCGTTGTGGCCAGTGCCCATTCCCCAGTGCCACACCAACAAAGAATAGCTTCTCCATACATGAACTCACATGAAAGCAAGTACTTGGGCATTCCTCGGGATGAGAAGCCAGCCAGGTGAGCGAACACGCTAACTTCCCCTGGTGCTGTTTGGGGCAGATGGAGAGCCAGTTTTCACTTTTCTCTAGGCGGCCGCACACCATCACCTCACCCAGCGATGCCTTTGCAAATGCAGTCCTCATCCCATCTCACCTAAGAGAGCACCCGCATAAGCATACACACTCACAGAGGACCTAAGAAGCTACTCGGGTTAAATAAGAATCTGTTTAACAAGGAAATTTGCTTTAGGATTGCTCAAACTAGATCAGGTTTTTTTTTAAAAAACTATTATTATTGTTTGTTATTGTTTCGTGTATTTGCAGGCATGAGTGTCATGGCAACCTTGTGGTAACAGGACAACTTTGTAGAGTCCGTTTTCTCCTTCCACATTTAACTTGAGTTCTGGATTAAACTCAGGTCACTAGGCTTGCACAGCAAGTGCCTTTACCTACTGACCCCCACCCTCCCCATTATGAGGCAGGATCTCATGTACCAGAGGCTGGCCTTGAACTCACTGTATAACTGAAGATGATCTTAAATTTCTGATCCTCCTGCCTTCATCTACCAAGTGCTAGTATCACAGAGTTACACCATCATACCTGGTCTATTCTGTGCTGGGACTGGAACCCAGGCCTTTGTGCATGCTAGGCAAGCACTCTATAGAGTGTGCTATAGCCTCCACCAGCTCTAGAACATTCTCTTGTGTGTTTAAAATAAATCCATTCATTTAAAAACATTTCACCAAGGTGTCTTTCTTTCTTTGAAACAGAGCCTTGCCGCACAGTTGTGAGTGGTCTGGATCTTGTGTAGACCAGGTTGGCCTCAGACTTGCTGGGGGTCCTCCTGGGTCAGCCTGCCAAGCGCTGGGATTGGCCAGCCCTCCCTATACTTCAGCGTGGCACCGAACATCCACTTACTGTCAGTAAACCTGGAGCAGCCATAACAAAATCTGCACTCCCTGTTCCTACAGCAGACAGGCTCCGTGGGACTCTGACAGTCTAGTCTTATCCCACTCTTATGGTCCCATACCATAGTCTAGGTTGACCACAAACTTCCTTTGTAACCCAGGGGGCCTCAGCCTCACTGTGATCCTCATGGCCTCAGCCTCCTGAGTACTAGGATGACAGATGTGAGCTCCCAAGTCCAACAGTTTCTCCTTCCCTGGGCGTCCTCGTCAACCTCCTGGTTTTCCTCCTCATTCTCCTCCTCCATTTTTCCTGGTAGAGAGAGGAGCTTCTCTAGATAGCCCAGATTATGAATTCAACATGTAGTCCAGGCTAGAGCCTCACACTTGTGATCCCCTGGACTCAGTCTCTCGAGCAATGGGA
This sequence comes from Microtus pennsylvanicus, assembly GCF_037038515.1. Classification (NCBI taxonomy): domain Eukaryota; kingdom Metazoa; phylum Chordata; class Mammalia; order Rodentia; family Cricetidae; genus Microtus; species Microtus pennsylvanicus. The sequence continues at coordinate 8,161,183 of NC_134593.1, forward strand.
ATCACAGGCTGAGCTACTGCACCTGGCTTCTGACCACTGTTGGGAAATTCACTAGGCTCCATTTCTGGGAGATATGTACACAGCGCAGGGCTTACCTCAGTGTTAAGGGAGGCCCTGCTCAGGTTCCTTGCATTGAGTAGACAAAGACCATAGCCACGGTGTCTCATGACTACAGTTGTGAAAGAGCAAGCGACAGTAGATGCCACACTTTCATCTTTTGGGTAAGTCTGAAGAAGACTGGGAGCGCAGGGACAGAGCAGAGCTGCTGGGCACTTCCTTCTTGAGATTTCTGATGCACAGGCTGGACTCATGCCAAGATTCAGCAGCTCCTTTTCCCCTATTCTCTGCTACCACATGAAATGGGCACCATTTAATATGGTGAGTGTGCCTTGGCCTCTTTGTGAGCCCGGAGTCCGATACGGAGGCCCAGCTGTCTGGGTTTACACGGCCAGGGTCTCCTAGAGGTTCTGCCCTCCACTCCAGACTCTGCTGCTGTCTTAAGATTCCAGCTTTTCAATCAGCAGGCCTCCCTTTTTGTGTTTTACTGGGTCCCACAAATCTGTGGGTTTTGCTTTAGACACACAGAGAATTGATACTGGGATGAAGTCGGGGATGCTTTTATAGCCTCAGGCTTGGTGGGTGCTGGGTCCAAGAGACCAAGGGTGGAACCAAAAAATCCACATAAGCAGAAAAAGAGGACTGAGGAGGCCGGATCCTTTTGTTTCTGTTCTTCTTAGGTGACACAGAAGCTCCCTAGCTCCCAAATGTAGAGAGCCATCAGGCATATTGCTTCTCGATTTTCAAATAAACAAGGAAAGGAAAATGTAGGTAAGAAAAGACCGGCTGGGCTCACAGTTGATTGTTCTGGGAGGAAACCAGGGCCATGTTGCCAAAGCCGACCTCATTTCCCAATTTCCCAAAGACCCAATTTCCCCAGCTGCTTTGTTGACATAGCAACAGTGGATTCTGAGAGGGTTGTTATAATGTTAATATGTATTTCATGGTGGGTTTGCCCTGCGCTCTCCCCTCACCTTGGGATCCAGGTTGGAAAAGAGGCGCTTTTGGCTCCTGGCCACTGAAAATCGGAATGCCAAGGAGCAGGTGCCTCCGTGAGCACACTCCCACAACTGGGTGAAGCCCCGCCCCCTGCACCCTCCCGGGATACACGGCCTTCCTCTGGGGAAAGGGCTGACTCTGTAGATATTTGAGGTAATAGCTGCACCTTGGGGTACATTTCCATCCTCCTCCTATTTGGGGTGTTAAATGTAACACCTGTGAGCCATTGTGCAGAAAAATCAATTATACCTTGTGCCCAGTGATAAGAATTCATCCCCCTGAGCTCAATTTTCAAAAGGCTTCAAAAGGCCTCCCACCTCTTTCGCTTTTTCCAATGCAAATGAGCAACACTCTGGAAATTTGCATGCCAAATTCCAGCATGAGTTTCAATGGAGTAAATGGTCACATTTATTAGTAATAGCGGTAGAAAAGTAAGCGGTATTTAATAAATGCGTGCTGAATGCACTAGGCTTTCTCCAGCACTTAGTTCTCAATGCTCCCTTCTCCCTGCACTTCATTTATTTGATTCTTAAACAAGCAAACAAACAACCCAAAAAGCGGAATGATGGGGATAATAGAGAGCTAAGAGTCTCATTGCTACTGATGAAGAAAATAAGGTCCAAGAAGGATTTTTATCTTGGTTAAAACCGCAGAGCTTCTGATCTGCCTAGAGCTTGAATTTGGCTCCAGGCAAGCCTTGATTTCTCCAGTACCACAAGGCCTAGTGCCATTTTAGAAGGGTCACAGGGACAAAATAAGAGTTATACTAAATGACTGCAAAAAAAAAAAAGTACAACTCATAGTAGCTAAAATCTATTACAGGCTTACTCGGCACCTGTCATGAATGTGACCTCATTTAACTTTCAAATTGAGCCTTTTCGTTCCCAGGAATTGTAGTTTCACATGCAACTACTGTAGAAAGCAGCCAGGCACAATGGCAAAAGCCGAATTCCAGCTCCTCTGGGGGCTTGAGGTGGTCGAGTAGCAAGTTCAAGCATTGCTTGGGCTATGTGTCAATCGAGTTCAACGTGAGCTTGAGCAACTCAGAAGGAAACTGTGCCAAAAAGAATTGTTTTTAATTAAAAAAAGAAAATGGGCCGTGGATGTAGCTCTGGGTTCTACTGGAAGTACCCTGCCCCTCCAGCAAGGCCTTACTTACTCTTTACTCAGTATGTCCTATGTCAGGACCTTACAGAAACAGAGACAGCGTCACAACACTAACGCCAGGACAGTGACACCCCTACAGTCAAGAACACACACTCCTGTCCGTACAGGATTCCTCGCAGTGCCCTCTCAAACCAAACACTTCTTGACTGTGACACCCTCGGGCTGCTCTAGGTGTCTATAGCAATTTTAAGAGTATAGTTCAGAAGAACAAAGCAGGGGGCGTTCTGTGATGTTGTCTCCCACTCCAGACTGTTGTATTGTTGAGGATGGTGGTCACTTGGCAGAGAGCCTTGCATACACTGGGCCCTGGGTTTGGTCCCCAGCACTGCATAAGATGGACATGGTGGCACACACCTGTAGTCCCAGCAGTTGGGAGGGAGAAGCAGAAGGATCAGAGGCTGGAGATCATCTTCCACTAGGCAGAGTGCCCGAAGGCAGCAGGCACGGGACAGCAGTGAAACTGCCTCAGAATATTAACTGGTGTAGAATAGATCCAGGGCAGGGAAGGACTTCTAACTTGAAAGCTCCTCTCTAAGTCTTTGGTGTCCTTCACTGGACTTTACTGAGCTCAGTCCAAGCGCCCGAGCTCAGGCTCTCATCACGGCAGCAGCTTCTCATTTTTGTTCACTCTAGGGGATGGGCATGGCCGTCTTCCTGTGCTTTTATTTAGCTCTTCCCTAACAGCCAGCCTAGCACATCTTCCCACATACTCATTTACCACTCAGACAAGTCTTTCTAATCAACTCGTATGCCTCTTGTCCATTTTCTACTGGACTGTATTCACTGGTTGTTTGTTTTACAAGCTGCTGTATTCTGAGGGTTCTGTAGACATAAGAAACAGCAATGGGTTTGTTTTTTTTTTTTTTTTGGTTTGGTTGGTTATTTGGGGGCGGGGAGGGTGGGCATTGGTATCACACATAATTTGCAATATTCACCCCTGTTCTATAGCTTGGTTTTCCATGTTCTTAACAGAATTTTAGCATAGCAAAAATATTTAAATGATTTATTCATTTTATGTGCATTGGTGTTTTGCCTGCATGTATGTCTGTCTGAAGGTGTTGGATCCCCAAGAATGGGAGTTAGAGACAGGCATGAACTGCCATGTGGGTGTTGGGAATTGAAACCTCTGTAAGAGCAGTCATTGCTCTTAACCACTGAGCATTCTCTCCAGCCCACATAGAAAAATTTTAACTTGGAGAGATGTACAGGGTTTTGCTAGCTTGCAACCCTCGCCTTCTCTCTCAGCTTCCCTAGTCCTGTGATTCTAGGCACAAGTCACCAGGTCTAGCAACATTTTAAATTTGGATTAAGTTAAATTTCTTTTTTAAAAATGTATCTTTATTTTCTGTGTTTTGTCCTATGTGTGCCTGTGCTCTTGGGTGCTTGGTGCTCAGGGAGGCCAGAAGAGGGGGATGGATCCCTTGGCACTGCACTTACAGATGGTTCTGAGCCACCATATGGATGTTAGGACTCAGACTGGGTCCTCTTCAAAAGCAGCCAGGGCTTTTAACTTCTGAGCATCCCTCCAGCCCTAAGTCCAATGTCTTAATTTTTCCTTTTGGAGATCATCTTTGTGGTGTCAAGGTTAAATCTTAAAGATTTTCTCCTAGGTTTACTTCCAAAAAATAGAAAAAAAAAAGTTTTCTATTTTACTTGTTTTATTTTTGTTTTCTGGGACACTGTCCCCATGTGATCCATGACGTCTTCAAATCTGCAGGACTCCTCCCATCACTAACTCCTAATTCTGTGGTTACAGGCACAAGGCACCATGCCCAGCTGTCTCTCTCTCTTTTTTTAAATTTATTTATTTATGTACTTTATATATACACCAGAAGAAGGAATCTGATCTCATTATAGATGGTTGTAAGCCACCATGTGGTTGCTGGGAATTGAATTCAGGACCTCTGGAAGAGTAGTCAAGTGCTCTAAACCACTGAGCCATCTCTCCAGCCACCACCACCACCACCACCACCACCACCACCACCACCACCACCACCCAGCTGTCTCTTTCACCTTCTGTTTAACTTCTTTCCCGTGAACTCGTGGAGAGGAGGCGTGACTGTGGTCAAGGGCTTTTTGGTTTGGGTTTAGGATGAGACCGTCCAGTGGCGCCAGCACCAGGTCTTTTCCCCCACGCCAAATGTCCGAGGGCAAGTGTCCCATCAGCTGAGCCCCAGCTCTCTGGCATACTGGTCTACCGAACCCATCAATCCTGGAACTCACTGTAGCTCCTATCTTCTCGTTCTGCTAGACAATGCATTTCCTCCTGTTTCAGTCTGGTTTGATTTAGGATTTTCATGACTTGAAGCTAAAATCATCCTGATGGTACGAGGGGTCACTCTGAGATAAACCCCGTGCTCTGCTCCATCCCACGGCTGGGAAAAATAATCCTGGCGAAAGACTATGATTTGCTGCCCCATGCATGGGACGTTCTTCAGTTCTCTCTCTCTCTCTCTCTCTCTCTCTCTCTCTCTCTCTCTCTCTCTCTCTCTCCCTCCCTCCCTCCCTCCCTCCCCCTCCCTCCCTCCCTCCCTCCCTCCCTCCCTCCCTCCCTCCCTCCCTCTCTCTCTCTCTCTCTCTCTCTCTCTCCCTCCCTCCCTCCCTCTACTGCTTTCATGACAGAGATGTTGCCAAATGCTCAATTTCCCATCTAAGTGAGGGGGAGGCCAAATTTAAAGTAAGAAACCAGGTGTGTTGGCACATATCTGCAATCCCAGCCTTGGGAGACTGAGGCAGGAGGACAATAGTGAGTTTGAGATTTTGTCTTAAAAGGTCAATATACCTATCACAGCTTTAAAAACTCTGACACCATCTGGGAAATACTGGCTGTTCCTGAAGTTTGAAGAAACATGCTAGGAAGTTGAAAATGTTGAGAGACGTATTCATTTCTTTACTCTTTACCATAATTCTAAATCGTGTCATTGTTGATAAATAAACATGCTTTTAAAACAAAAATTAAAAATAATAATCTAAACCAGGCGATGGTGGCGCACACCTTTAATCTCAGCACTTGGGGACAGAGGCAGGTGGGTCTCTGTGAGCTCAAGGACAGCCTGGTCTACAGAGTGGGTTCAAGGACAGCCAGGACTGTTACACAGAGAAACACTGTCTCAAAAAACAAACAAAAAACTCTTTATTCAATTAAGAATTAAATTAGTTATTTTAATTACTATTTTATTAATTTTCATAAAATCTCAATTTATATATTTTGTATAAACTATAACATTTTATTTATACTTAATTTAACTAACAAAATATGTAATTAAATAAAATTTATTAAAAATTAAAAACAGCGGGGCAGTGGTGGCACACTCCGTTAATCTCAGCACTTGGGGTGCAGAGGAGAGTGGATTTCTGTGACTGAGGGCAGCCTGCTCTACAGAGCAAGTTCCAGGACAGCCAAGGCTACACAAAGAAATCCTGTTCTGAAAAAAAAAATTGAAAACAATAAATAAGTTTATTATTTTTATGAGAAAATTTTCAGTTTTTCCAAGTGCTTCACTATAGCAAGCTCTTAAGACACTGTGTCACACACCATGGGACACACCCGTAACCTCAGCACTTCAGAGGTGCAGGGAGGAGAACCAGGAGTTTCAGGTCATAAGTTCAAGGCCAGCCTCTCTCCAAAACCCAGTGAACAGACCACTCCACTGAAGTCAGTGGGAGAATGTATCTGAACTGTGGGACTGTGTGTTGGCTCTGTCACTGAGATCTTGTCCCCTGGCAAGGCTTTCCTTGCGTTGAGTTACATAAAGAGTTATCACACGTTTCTGACCGGAGAAGAGCTTGGGACCCTTCTAAGATAAGTCTCTTTCTCGCTACTAACTCAGCACGGGAGGACTCTTATCTTTACCAAGGTTAAAAGGACTGTACACCTGGCTGCTAGAGTCCTGAGCAGTCTTAAAACCTTCTGAAAAGGCCCTGGCAATCGTGATAGAAGACTTCCCTTCATTTTCTCCACAGGAATCCCCCAGAGGGCCTGTGCAGAACCGAACAATAGCAGGAGAGAGCTAGTGCTGTGGTTTGCTTAGACTCCACCTGAATGGCCACCAGAAGGTTAGGAGAGGTGAGAATTTGAACCAAGGAGGCTAGTTCAGCATCATCAAGGCTGGCCCCGAGGTGGGATATTGGTGGGAGCAGGAGATCCATGTTTGCTTCCTGTTTGCAGCCATGCCTTATCCTGCCTGTGCCAATTCAAGACAAGATTCTGCCAGCAAGAAGGTCCTCATCAGTGAAGGACTGGGGCCTCCAGGTCTGGCAGCTAAGTTAATGCTGTCGCTTTACAAAAGTAGTCTGTCGCAGAGATTTCATCACAGGAACAAAAATGGACTGAAGCCCTGGAGAAGCAGACGACACAGAAGCAGTAGGAACATCACACAGTAGTGTGGGTAAGGTGCTGGGCTTGATTGGCATCAGAAGGGCACCATTGAAATGGAGCAGTGGCAAGAAACGTGGAGGTTTGCCATGAGATTTTATTTTCTTCTTTTTTTGCTTAAATTTAACATTACTATATAGCTGAACAGAAGTTTAACAACTGTATGCTGTGCCATATTTGGGGGGTGCTAAGGTAACTGGCATTTAAAGAGTGTAGGTTCTAACTATAATATCTAAAATTGGGGCTACTGTGGTCCATTTGTTTTCACCCACTTGTTTATTTATCCATCTACTGAATTTATGGTTTTGGTTTTTTAGCGTGGTCCATGCTCAAAACTTGTGCTCCTCAGCCTCAGCCTCCTAAGTGCCGGGATTATGCATTTGTGACACCACACACAGCTTCAGTGCCATGCAGATACGTCTCTACTGCATGGTGACACTTTCATAGGCACAAGAACACCTAAGGAAGATATACTGTCCCTAAATTCAGTGTAGTATAAGAGACATAAAAGCAAGCTACGCAACCCACAGAAGCTGAAGAAGATTGTTCCTTGGTCACCAAGGGGATTTAGAGGTGGTATACTCTCCTAGCGTGAGTTCTGTACTGGAGATGACAATCTTCAAGCAAAGAGTCTTAAGAAACCCTGTGCTGCAATCCACTTATTCAGAAGGTGAAGGCAAGAGGACTCTTGAGTTCAAGGTCAGCCTGGGGCCTTGTAGCAGAGACCTAACAATCAAATGAAACTAAAGCACAGACAAGGGGAATCCCTGGGTCAAGAGGGGTGTCCTACCAAGAGTTCTTCCAAAAAGAGCCTGAGCTAAAAAAGGGTGGGCTGTTGTTTACTTTGATAAATGGCCCTATGTAGAACCCAGGAAGGGAAAGCCAGTTTGGAAGCGTGTGGCGGAATAGTTAGTACTGTAGGCAAGTGTGCAAGTGTGCTTTACCCTTCCCTCCATGACCCTCTTGGCTCCAGCTTGCTTTCTGAAGTTCTAAAAAGACATACCAGCAGAGCCTCCCGGCATTGGCTCCTCTGCCCAGGTCCACTGTCTCCCTCTATGGGGCATGGATTCCCTCATACTCCCAGGCACAGTTTGCACGTGGGACAGCTGGCTGTGCTGGTTCACACTGGCACAGAGGGAAAGAAGCCCTAGGGTAGTGTGCAAGAGAAAGAAAGCAGAACTGGGGGCAGAGGCTGTCAGGCCACAGCTGGGCATGGTGGACTGCAGAACAGGTGGATCTATCCAATAGCCCGAGTCAACACAAAAAAACCGCATTAAAGCCTTGAGTGGGGCCCAACCATCCAATGCCAGCACTCTGGAGGCAGAGACAAGCTGATCTTTACGAGTGAAGGTCAGCCTGGTCTACACAGTGAATTCCAGGCCAGGCAAGACTCTGCCTCAAAAAAACAAAACAAAAAATAAATGACATCAAAGGCACTTGGATTGAAGGGAAATTTATCTGAGGGACAGTAAGTCACGGCGACACTAGGCTAGTCAGTCATGGACCTATGAACACTCATTTGTTTGTTTACATGTGGTGCAGTGATTGAACCCAGGGCCTCAAGTGCACTAGGAAAATGCTTTACCACAAAGTCCTATACATTCAATTTTGACCGAGCTTTCTACTAGTCTGAGTGGCCGGTGGCTTCAGCAAGGTCCTCCAAGGAAACCAGCCAGGACCAGGCAAATTTTGATCAGTCAATAAGAGGGGAACAAGGTGGGAGCAGTGAACAGTGGTGGAGAGAGCCTCATAAGGCCTACTCAGACCACAAACTGTCTAGAAGATTCTGGAAAGTAGGAAAGTAGCACAGCACCCCTTCCATTTCACTCAGGACCACCCCTTCAAGGAGAAACTCAACAAACGGGCATAAAGAAATCAGGGCATCAGCGGCTTCATGCCAGCAGGGCTGACCAGTGTGTGAGCAGTCAGAAAAGATTGCATCCTGACTGCAGTTTCTCAGCTAACGCTGCCTGCAAAACAGCAGGAACACATGTCTGAAATACAAGCCACATTCCCCAGAAGGCACGGCCAGTTTCTATACAGGCTGCTCACAATGAACAGCCTTCTCACTGCCACTCCGGACTTGGGTTTCACTGGAATTGAGTTACACCGCCGCGGCTCTGAACATACAATAGTCCTCACTTGGGAGCCAAGGCACCACCTCTGTGGCCAACAGCTCTGTGCTATAATGGGGTAGCTGTCAGAACCACTAGGCATCAATCCTGATTCCTCTTTCCTTGGTGCTGGAAAACACCTCAGATGCATTTAAAACTAAATACCCTAGTGTTTACGCCCGAAGGCCAAACATCGATTGGAATTCTCCAATAACCCGGTTCCCTACATACCCAGCACTGCAGTCTCTGAAACCTCCACATACAGGTTATAATTCTTAAACTAGAGGAAGAAAAGACAGAGAAAGTGATCCATTGATTTAAAGAGTTCTCTAAGCCTCCAAGGTTGTAGGTCTATGGCTAACTAGTTAGGGCTACTTCTTCCATGCTTTCTGTATGCCTGGCTCTGTAAGAGATGGAGTTAATTCATTTGATCCTCACGAAAGAGTGGAACAGGCCAGTTTCCTCATTTTATAACCAAGGAAATTTAATCAAGCAAGTATGCCCAAGATCACACCGTTCAAACAGGACCCCGAATTGGGGAAAATGATGTTTATAAGCCATCTTTGTGACCCCCAACCCTTGCAACAAGAATCAATAACACCCTTTCTAAAAAGGACAAATTGTGATGTTTCCAATCTTGTGAATTAACTGCTCAGGTTTTATTTTCTGTTTCTTATTTTTGTTTGTTTGTTTTTAGTTGTTTGAGACAGTGTCTCTCTATGGATCCTTGGTTGTTCTAGACTCACTATGTAGACCAGGCTAGCCTTGAACTCACAGAGACCTCTCCGCCTCTGCCTCCTGAGTGCTGGAATTACAGGTATGAGCCAGCACACCCGTCGAGGTTTTTAGTTTGTGAGCAGAGACAATACTCCTTGCCCTTCATTGACCACTGTCCTGTAAAATCAAATCACCTCCCAAAGTCACATCTTGCAAATAGTCCTTTGGGAAGCTGCAGAAGTGGTGGGGGCCAGGCAGCTGTGACATATCTTCCTTCTGTGAATACTTCTTTCTTGGACCCAGGGCTGTTATTGGCTGCCTACAGCTGAGGACAATACAGTCCCACCTTTCTGTCTCTATAGGATATTTGGTTGCATCCTGTGATACTAAAAGCATCCAGGCCCAGGTAGATAAACGGTGGACTGGACTCTCTGACTAGATATGACAAGATGGGTCTGCCCTCTTTTGTCTCTGCATGTCACACAGATCCCACTAAACTCTTCGGAGGTCATTTATGAAGCCCAACAAGGCTCTTGATATCCTCTTTTTAAATTTTAATAAACGTGTTTTCATTCTGTGGTTGCTCTTGGCAGGTCCTTTAGCGTCATAGAGGTACACCTTGCCTCCAGGACGCCCTACTGCCTGCACAGAGCGGTTTTACCCCCTCTTAGGTGCACAATCAATATTTTGTTGTCCCCTGTCATTTGGATGTTGCTTGTGCAAACAGCAGTTTTAAAAGGAACAACCTCGGGAAGTCTGCTGTCTGTCTACACAAATCAACGGCCAGGGGAACAAGAAGTGGATTACGACAGAAATCCTTTTTGTTCCAAATTGTAATCAACTATATTGGATGCGCAGGTTGTCCATTTTAAAAATTTAATAATGGGTTTTGGTCCTCTCGGTTCTATAAAAAGGGCATTTATAAATATTAATATGGAATAGCATGGAAAGAACAATACATAACAATAATGAGAATCACAGAATCCCATCACATTTGACACTGCCATGTCACCAGCTTAAGGATTAGCAGGTTAACCTTAGAGTTAAAAATATTGCTTTATGATTAAAAAAAAACCCTCAGAATAAAAATAAAACCCCTTATTGCATGGTGTGTTCCCTTTGGCTTCTTTATTTATCTCAGGTTATGGGATCACTGCTTCAATTGACATTTTGGGGACGAGCAGGCTTAGAGCAAGGTAGGTTGGCTGGTCTGCATTCTTTGTGGCCCAAGTCACTCTGAGCTTGGGTTTTGCCTAATTCTAACCCGACACCCCTTGAGTCAAAGACCGGGCAACGAACACCCTATTTTAGCTGCTTTCCGTCCCCTCCCCCATTTTAAATGATAAAGTTACTCACGGTGTTAGTTTTCACCGGTATTTCTAAATACATCTAGTAAAAAATAAATGCATCTACTTCATAGCAAATCCAAGTATGGAGATCTAATCGCTGCCTAAGCTGTGGGTTTATTATTATTATTATTATTCAAATCTGACTCACCAACCTAGCTTAAGATGTAAATGACGTGCAGAGAGAAACAAAGCAAGAAAACCTCTGATGGCCTTTCTAGCTTCCATTTGATGCCAGGACCTTATCAGTCACAGAGCGAAGCTAAACTCCGGTGGCTGCCTGCCTGCAGTCCTCCCCAAGCCCCCACCAAACAAAACACTTTCAGTAGCCTTAATATGAAACGGAAAAAGGTCAAACTAGACAGGCTTTGCCAAATAAATCCCGAAGATCCATTCTAATTTCCACCCTCGGATCTTTTAAGTCGCCCTGGATGCCCCTTATGATACGCTGATCCACACTTACTTTCATTAAAACTTTGTGACTTGGTATTTTTTCAACCCGATAGCTTCACTAAACTAGTTCTCAAAGTGTCCGCTAAGCCGCTATGCATAAAACTTCTTTGCTGTCATGGTAGCTTCTAATATCACCTAAACGCAGGCGGCGGCTCTGGGAATGAACCTGATCTACATGCATTCCATCTGAGCCTGGGAATTACTGCGCTTTTTGCTTTGACTGGGTGTTTTATGAGGAAGAGGTGCAGTCCTCTGCAGCCCCGACCCTAAGCCCTCCTGAAACCAAATGCCGAATTATCTACCACCCTGTATTTGTTCTGGAAGCAATCTACACAGAACACGACTTTATCTTGCTAAGATTTCCAACTGGGATTAACAGATGCTAAAACATTTGGGATGGGGGAGGAGGAAGGGACCCGCAGAGGGAAAAAAAAAGAATGAAAATGAAGGTTTCCTCCAACAATAGCAGAGCGAATGCAGAGAAGATTCAGGTTTAGCTTCCAGAGGGAGGTTTCTCCGAGGGGTGCATGAAGAACCAAGCTTTATTGACATGAATTTAGAAATGGCAAAAAGGAGAGTAAAAAAACCATCCCGGGCTTTTGGCTAGCCTGAGAATGCTTTGAGCTGCCTGGCTTCCTCGGGTGAGCACTATGCTCTCGACTTCCCTCCACCCTGAGATCTGAGAGGCGCCTTTATTTCTGTTTATCGCCGGGGTCGGTATATGTTACTGCAGTCAACAGAATGATTGGCAAAGAGCTTCCAACGAGGTAGAGATCATTTTTCCAGGGGAAAGGGGGATTAAACACAAAATAAACAATCAGGAGTGCAGAATAACAGATTCCCAAGCCCTGGTGAATCCACAGTTGCCAGGCGTTCAGCTCATACCATGACCCCAGATGTTCTATCCAACACAAGAGGAGGACAGCCTAGCTCAGCATCTGGCTCCCGGGAGGGGAGGTGGGGACGTGCAGACACTGGCCTGCCCTTTCCATGAGCTGTGGTGACCCTAGGCCTGCGGTGACTGGTACCCGTGTGCCATCAGTTGGGTGATGTTTGGAGTCTCTGTCCCTTCCTCCCAGGATGGAGAGGATTAATTCCCTGTTCTTGAGCAGATTTGATCACATATGTGGAGCACCCGATCTTGTTCCTGGCACGCATTTGCAGCTAATATGCCAAAATTAACATCGTGACACTTAGTACCGATAACTTGGACTCCGCAAGTAGCAAAGCCTACCAGAAGTTTTGGTGACGCCTTTGTTCATGCTGTTGGAAACTTCCCACTGTGGCTGGACTGCTCTGGATTCCCCCCAGGACATGGGGATAAAGGGCATTTAATTCTACATCACCATCCGCTCCCCACGGCACTATCAAATTGTACACAGCAGGGAAATAAGGCTAGCACGGGGAGGCGTGAGTAGGGCCCTGTGAATGTGTGTGTGTGTGGGGGGGTAGCGGTGCATTGAAAAGGCCTGTAGGAAAACTCACACAACAGCGCAGCCAGTCTGTGTGAGGGTTCTCACTTGGGCTCCCTTCCTGCTTCCCAAGTCTCTTTCCAAGATGGCTGCAATTGTTTCCCAGAAAGCCTGCAGTTACAGAGCATGCTCAGTGCCGCTTCCCCGGCTGAGTATTCTAACACTTTAGGAACTTGATCCAGAAAACTGAAGCTCTGTGTTGAGAACAGGGTGGGCACAGAAGTTGAGTGGTGGAGAAAGAATCCATCGCTGGTTGTGTTGCTTGTAGTCTGGAAGCATCCGGGTTTGGTAATTCACTTCCTGTTTCTGATTATCTTCGCTAGAGCACCAGAGATGGGCTAATCAGCTCTTGCTACCCCCACGAGATGAAACCCAGAGTCTCCTGCATGCCAGGCAAGCGCTGTACCAATTGAGCCACCTCCCCAGCAAGGGGTTAGCCGCCTCTTTGAACACTACAACAAAAAAATTCAAGAGCCCGGGTGGCTGTGAGACGCTCTTCAAAGAGGAGGTCGGAAAAGTCCTGGGCAAAGGGCAGAACCCCTGGCCCTGGCTGTGTGAGAGCCGCTGTTGGATCTCTCAACCACATCCACATGTTCCAAATGAGGCGGCTGACACCATTAGCGGGGATTATCTCTGAAGGGCGGGATTACAGGGAGAACCTTCACACCTCACTTTCATTTAAACAATATATTATTTTCACAATATAGACTTCAGAAAAAAATATTTCCACTTGTTTATTTATTGTGTGGGTGGGAGTGTGTGTGCACATTTTATGACCCATGTGGACACAAAGGACGACCTGAAGGAGTTAGTTCCATCCTCCCACCACTGTGGGGCCTGAGGCTAGAACCCAGGCCTTCAGGCTTGGCAGCCAAGCATCGCCTCAGTGATGGTGCTAACAATACAGACTTGCCACGGACTTGATATTCCACTGAGACTGCTGGACACGGCAGAGCGGCTGTGCCACCAGTGGTGCCTCTAACAGAATGTGCTGTGACGAGGCATTTCTGTCTCCCGGCTTGACACTTGGTGGCCATGCGCTTCCACCCTAAAGCCACCAGAAAGTGTAGACCATTCCTTCCCCAATACAGCCACATCCCAGCATAGGCTCCTGCATAGTGAGCACACGTGAGTTACTGAGCCATACCTGCCGGGGCGCTGGTCTGGGTGGGACCTAGGAACCTGCACTTATTCTGAAGCACTGTGGGTGTTTCTGGTGCCACCAGGCTGCTTCAGTGGCACTGCCTGCGACCGCGACACACCAATATTACGCGGTGACTTCTTCAGGGTTTCCCAGGTGCAAGGGTTCAGACGAGAAAACACAGCCACCCACGGACAAACCAGGCAGACAGGTGACCCCAAACACAGCCATGACCTGCCAGTGCCCCATGCACAGGTGCAGGATTAGGGCTGGGACAAGAACGCCTGGCCCAATGTGTTTTGACAATACTCTGTTTCCTTACCCCATCCACAGTGCGTGTTCCTCCTCTGTCCTCCCCACCCTGGGAGGACACCCAGTGGCAAATTAACACGCAGTTATAACAAACAAACAAACAAAAAATGTCTGGGCATTAAGTGTTTTTGGTTTGCAGAGAATTCAGTCCAATTTGCCATCAGTACCGAGGTTGGCTTTTGATGATGTTGATGGGAAAGGCTGTGAACAAAACAGCCTTTCTCTGCTAATTAATTCCCTTCGAAGAACTCTAAAGATCTTTAATTACACAGTTTGAAAAGCAGCAGTCACCCGATCGGGGCGATCACCCGTGTGCGTTCCTCACTCTGCCCACCTGAATGGAATATTTTCTTGTTTTCCCGGCTTCGAACACCTAGGATGGGCTTGCAGTAAATCCTGTCAGCTCGATGCCTTACAAAAGTGCTCTGATGTCAGGTATAAAGAATGCCACCTACAGCTTAATGTCTGAAAAAAAAACTCCAAGGGCTGCAAACAAGGAAGGGTTTTGTCTCCTTAATGCCCAGTGTGCGATCCAGTGGAGATACTGCCTCCATCCATAATCTAGGAGTGAAATTAAAGTTGTTGAAAGACATGGGGTAAACCAGAAGCCTTTGTTTCTTTACCAAACAGGGGGAAAAAATTAAACCACTAAATGTTTTAGCAGATTTACTCAATTTCCAATTAAACTACAGATCTATTATTGTAGAGCTCCAAGAAAGCAGTATCTCTCCTCTCTCCCTCTCCCTCTCTCTCTTTCTCTCTCCCCACCTGTAAAAGCACACACATGGGTAATATGACATAGTAAGCCAAACCATTATTCATACATACATACATATACATACACACATATACGCACATACATATACACATACATGCATAAACACACACGTTTGACCTGCAGCAAGGTGGGAGTGTAGGGAGGTTATACAAGCTTGAAGGTGAATGAGGCCAGCTCAGTGGTGGTTTTGGGGAGGGCCTAGATCAGCCTTTGGGAAAACCCTAGTAGCTTGCCTCCTCCCACCTCCCAAGTCTGGAAGATTCTGTGGCCCCCAGCAGGTCCAGACTGCAGACTGGAAGGTGGGGAGGGCATAGATCCGCTGTACAAGAGCACCCTCTGCCAGCTGGCACAGAGGACTGGCTGGGGAGACCTGTGGGCCAGAGGCAGGGGAAAGGGCAGAGAAGTACAAAGCCTGGGGCTGGAGGCCAGGCTGGAGATTGTCTTCAAACCTAGCCGGCACACTCACTTCTGAGCAATAGCTGCACAGGCGGGGCTATGCTGGTTTCTAAGGGCTCTTCACATTAATCCTTGCCTAGATCCAGTCCCCAGGAACCTGAGTGGTCCTCCAGACACCTAGTAGAAAATGGTGGGTGATTTTTGCCTATGTCTCCCGTGGTCTCTGATGACCAACACTGTTTTGGCTGTTGTGTGTTTGTAAAGATAAAGTTCAGGGCAACCTTGAAGCCCTCCCAGGCTGTTAGGAATAGCAAATGGTGCCAGCCTGGGCAGTGTGTGGCTGTTCAGAATTGAGCTGTTACCTTTGTTTGTTTGTGTGTTTTTCAAGACAGGGTGTAACCCTGGTTGTCCCGGCATTCACTCTGTAGACCAGGTTGGCCTTAAACCCAGAAATCTGCCTGCCTCTGTCTCTTGAGTGCTGGGATCAAAGGTGTGTGCCACCACTGACAGGTGTTTCTTCTTCTTCTTCTTCTTCTTCTTCTTCTTCTTCTTCTTCTTCTTCTTCTTCTTCTTCTTCTTCTTCTTCTTCTTCCTCTTCCTCTTCCTCTTCCTCTTCCTCTTCCTCTTCCTCTTCCTCTTCCTCTTCCT
Organism: Microtus pennsylvanicus; assembly: GCF_037038515.1. Lineage (NCBI taxonomy): Eukaryota > Metazoa > Chordata > Mammalia > Rodentia > Cricetidae > Microtus > Microtus pennsylvanicus. Next base: position 8,177,158 of record NC_134593.1, read on the forward strand.
CTTCCTCTTCCTCTTCTTCTTCTTCTTCTTCTTCTTCTTCTTCTTCTTCCCCTGCTCCTCTTCCTCCTTCCTCCTCCTCCTTCTTCCTTTTCCTCCTCCTTCTTCTTCTTTATATGCACCTCTTTCTAAAAAGGATTTGAAACAGCTTAGAATAAAGACAAATGCAATAAGATCATTCAACTAAAATTTAAAAAGCAAAGCCATGGAAAGGAGAAAGGAGAAAGTATTGATTATAAAATTCCTGGGTTAGCATCAGATCACACCCCGAGCTTCCTGGCAATCAGCGCAAACAAAGGTGCCCGTTTGGATGACTTATCCTGTCTGCTAGAAGAGAGCGGGACAGCTCCCGAAAGAAGGGGAGTCCTCCCTTTCTGCTTTGTTTTAGGGCAATTTGTATAGGGGACTGCGAAAACATCATACATAATTATGTCCTAATCGAATCATAAAAGTGTTATTGCCAAGCTCTGTTCTTATACAGCAAATGCAGGAACTTTTCTGGTGAACCTGTTTCTTTTGGGGTTTGGTTTTGAGACAGGTCTTGCTCTGGTCTCATGGAGACCAGGGTGGCTTTGAACTCACCATGTAGCCCATGGTCTTTGACTCCTGAGCATTCTGCCTCACCCCCACCCCCAACTACTGGGATTACAGATGTATGCCATGATGCCTGGCCTTGAGGTACCTATTTCTTGCTCTCATCTTTGGCACTGGTCAAGAGCATATATCTATCGGTCACAGCTCAATAAAGGTAACTCTTTTTTTTGGTTTTGTTTTGTTTTTCTTTTTGTTTGTTTTTTGAGACATGGTTTCTCTGCAGTTTTGCAGCCTGTCCTGGAACTTGCTCTGTAGACCAGGCTGGTCTCGAACTCACAGAGATCTTCCTGCCTCTGCCTCCCGAGTGCTAGGATTAAAGGCATGTGCCACCACTGCCCGGCAATAACAATAACTCTTAATAGAAGCACAGAGAAAGGTGGAGAACAGTTTGGCCAAGGTGATGCAGGCTCCTGGTGTTTTATTAGCTGTTTGTGAGATACCTAGTAAGTGCCAGGTTCTAGATGATGTACAGATCAACAAAAAAGTGGGCAAAACCCTCCTGGAGGGACGGTGGGATCCAGCCAAGTGCTTCGAAGCCAGCAGTGTCTCTCAGGCGCATGAGCAGGTGTAACAGATAGGGGACTTTCAGGTTTAATTCTTAGAAACCCCTCTCAGACTGCAATAAACACTAACGAAATGTGGGGCTCTGGCTGAGCCGCTTCACAGTGCCTCCTCTGTTCTTTACCAACCTCACTGCTGGCTTCAGCCTGCAACGGAGAAATGGCCACAGTAGGTCTTGGAGACAAAGACACAGAGCAAGATTCAGAGCAAGGTGGGAGGAGGTTTCTCTTTGACTGTTCTCTTGGATTAGGGGAAGTTTGATCTTTATTCCCAACAGCAGACTTCTTTTCTGTCTTATTGTCCGGAATTGTTCATCTCTGGTCTAAATGGATCCACCTTTAGACCAATTAGTTCACCTCTGGCACTAGCCTCCTGTGGTGATTGGCTAGCAGGAAAGGTTGCCTACTCTGAAGCATTAACTGCGGAGTCTTTCCATGCAGATTCCCTGGATGACATGAAGATTTGTGTAGATTTGTCTGCTTGGCTACGATGAAAAGAATATCCAAATTATTTGCCTTATTTCTAGAGTTGGATTTAATTCTTTTTTTTTTTCTTTCTTGATGCAGGCTGACTTTGACCTCACAGTAATCATCCTGCCTTAGCTTACCGTCCAGGGATCACAGACGTGTGCCATCAGTGTTTTCCTGGGCGGCTGCATCAGTCAGGGCTCTTTAGCACAACAGAACAGACCAAGTGTGGATATACTTCATGAAAGAGGACTTAGAACCAACAGGAGGCTAACTATCTGCCCACTGGTATCCTCTCAGGCTATGAAGCCAGATACCTTTAGTACCAAAGTAGTGCAGAAGACCTGGAAGATTCTTGGAGACTTGTGGGGTCCCTCTGTAGACCTTACCAAAGAATTGAGCCAGGGGCCCATGACTGGCCCTGGCAGAAGAGGGGAAGAGTGCTTGTCACTGAGCCCCCAGGTCCTGGAGACAATCAGATGCAGCAGGGAGTCGAGTCAAGCATGAAAGTTTATTTCCTTACAGTGTACAACTTATAAGGCAAAAACCCATGAACCCCAGAAGAAGCAGAAGGGGAACTAGCCAATCACATCAGCAGTCAGGTCCACATGAGCTGTGGCTCCTATAGCCCCGAATAAGGATCACGGGGGCATCGGGCACTTTGTGTCATCTTACCCCATCTTTAACTCCAATCATCCTTTTTGTAAATAAGTCTCCTCCCCACTAGCTCCCCTTCAGCGCCATCTTGGCTGGGAATATTTTTTGCGGGTTCTGTGATGTCACTGTTTTTGAATTTCGTGCCTTTTTCTAACTGTTATGCTATTGGCGCCAACTTTGGCCACTCCGGCCTCCTGTATGCTTGAGCTGGCCCACAGAGAGTGACTGGTCTAAAGTCCCCCTTAAGAGGCAGAAGAAGCTGGATCCTGACATCTGTGGAGGATAACATCATCATCACCATTATTCTCATCATCACCACCACCATCAGCATCATCACCATCAGCATCACCATCATCATCATCACCACCATCAGCATCACCATCACCACCACCAGCATCATCATCACCATTAACATCACCACCACCACCACCACCACCACCACCACCACCACCATCACCATCATCATCATCATCATCATCAGCAGCAGCAGCAGCAGCAGCAGCAGCAGCAGTGGGATAGACACATGTACCAACAAAAAGTGAAGGCCTGCAGGCAAACAGTGTTGCTTTTCCTTGAAACTCTTCATATCTGGCCCACCCCTTCAAAGGTACTTTCCACTCTGGAGAAAGAGGGTCTTCTCTCCTCAAGTATTCTTTCCCAGAAATGCCTTTAGAGACCCAGCGCCCCCCCCGTCAGGCATTTGTATTGTGTCATGTCATCTGTCATGATGACAATCAAGGGTGACCGCGCAGCACCTTTCTTCGTTTTCTCTCTGTTTGCACCTAGTTTTTAAAACAAAACTATGCCAACAAGTCTTCCTAATTCTTACTGTATTCACATTTAGTTCATCCTCCATACCATTAGTAGAATAATGTTCTACTAATAGAATGCTCTACTAGTAGAATAGATCTATTGTGCTGGGGAAGGGGGAGTCTTCAGTGGTTTCAGCAGTCATGGGCCTTGCTCAAGTAAATGATCTATCATTCATGCAGGCAATGCTAATTAAATGCAGTGGCACACTCACACACGTGTGCAAGAGAGAGAGAGAGAGAGAGACAGAGAGAGAGAACATTTATGAAGGGGGTGACTGGAGAGATGGACCATTGGTTAAGAATGTGTATTGCTCTTGCTGCCAACTAAAGTTCAGTTCCTAACAACAACACGGGGCAGCTCACAGTCAACTTATTCTGGCCTCCAAGAACACTGAACATGTGCATAGATAAAAATAAATATTTTTTTTTAAAAAAACACATAAAAAGAGGAAGACTTTTGAGGAAGAAGGAGTTGTTGGTTGGGGGAAGGAGATCAAAGTTTTATATATAATATATAAAACGTATGTATGACCTGAAGCTGAGGCTTGGAGGCATATACTTGGAGAAATGATGTGGGAGGTGATTTATGCGGTGAATATGTTTTATTGCCATTAGTTAATAAAGAAGCTCCTTTTGGCCAGTGGCGAACCAGTAAAGCCAGGCTGAAAAAGATATATAGAGAGAGTAGACAGAGTCAGGAAGAAGCCATGTAGCCCAGCTGCTTACAGGAGATGCACTGGAACCTTGCCGGTAAACCACAGCCATGTGGCCATACACAGAATAATGGAGATGGGCTAGTATAGGATATAAGGGGTAGCTAAAAATATACTTAAGCTATTGGTCAAACAGTATTGTGAATAATATAGTTTCTGTGTGATTATTTGGGGTCAGAGTTCTGGGAAATGAAAGAGCAGCCTCCATGAACAGAGAAACTAAAGCATAACTGATGATCCTAAGACATTGCCTCCAAGCAGGGTACCAGGGAGATGGACAAAACAAACCCCAAGACCAGACAAGATATTACGTTAGTGGTGGAGACATGCTTCGAGCAGATGCAAAATCAATTTCAGACCATGTACAGAAAGATCATTGGAAGAAATGACAACACGAATGGTCACATTGACATCAGAGGATATATCCACCTCATGACCCAGGCCAGAGTGGAAGAGCCAGACAATGGAAACAAGATATCCACACACAGAAGAGCTGAAGGCTGCTATCACATGTACTGAACTCTAGAACATCATTTCCCCAAGTCAAGAAACATCAAGTGAATTTCTGAAACTATTATATGTCAACAGGTTGTACAAGTGTACATTCATATAGTGTGTATGTGTCTGTATATGAAATTGGGGAGGGATAACTTTTAAAAATAAACATCATATTATTTTTCTTACTTTGCAACTTATTTGCCATGCTATCACTTACCAAGTAAACATCTTTTTTTAAAATATTTATTTATTATGTATACAATATTCTGTCTGCATATATGCTTGCAGGCCAGAAGAGGGCACCAGACCTCATTACAGATGGTTGTGAGTCACCATGTGGTTGCCGGGAATTGAACTCAGGACCTTTGGAAGAGCAGGCAATGCTCTTAACTACTGAGCCATCTCTCCAGCCCCCAAGTAAACATCTTTGCATTCAAAGATTTAGGCCTGGAGAGGTAGTTCTGCGTTTAAGAGTACTTGCTGTTCTTCCAGAGGATCCACATGGAGACTCACAGCCATCAGAGAATCTAGTGTCTCTTCTGTCCTCCACACGTGCCAGGCAAACACTCGGTACACATACACACACTCAGGCAAAGATGGACATATTATACATACATACATGTATGTATATATGTATGTATGTATTATGTCTATCATCTATCTATTTATCTATCTATCCATCTATGGTTTTTTTTGAGACAGAGTTTATCTTTGCAACCCCCTGGCTGTCCTGGAATTCCCACTGTACACTAGGCTGGCCTTCAACTCACAGAGCTCTTCCTGCCTCTACCTTCCAAGTGCTGGGATTAAAGGCATGTGATATTTTTATATATTTATCTATATCTAACAAAGTATATAAAATTTACATAAAAAACTCAAAACAGTCTGATGAAAGAAATAAGAGAATAACTAGGTGAAACCATATTTCATACACACGAATAGGAAACATCCCATGTTCATGGATAGGAAGCATCCATGGACAGGAAACACCCCATGCTCACAGATAGGAAGCATCCCATGTTCATGGACAGGAAGCCCCCCATGTTTATGGACAGGAAACATTCCATGTTCATGGACAGGAAGCATCCCATGTTCATGGACAGGAAGAATCCCATGTTCATAGATAGGAAACATCCCATGATCATGGACAAGAAGCATCCCATGTTCATGGATGAGAAGCATTCCATGTTCATAGACAGGAAGCATCCCGTGCTCATGGACAGGAATCATCCCATGTTCAAGGATAGAAAGCCTTGATACTAAGATGTTAGTTCTTTCTAGATTAAAAATAATTCAACCTGAATTAAAATCACAGTAAATTATTTTGTGAACAAATGGATTAGAAGTTCTATATGGGGAACCAATGAGATAGCTAACTGGCAAAGGCATTTGCCACCAGGATTAGCAAACTGAGTTCAATCTTTGGGACTCACATAGTGAAAGGAAAGAACAGATTTTCATAAGCTGTCCTCTGACTTCCACATGTGCTCTGTGGCACATTAGCACTGCCCCATATTCACGCACACAAACACACACAGTATTTAAAGAAGTGCAAAGCTCTTTAAGAGAAAAAAAACTGGGCGGTGGTGGCACACACCTTGAATCCCAGCACTCGGGAGGCAGAGGCAGGCTGGTCACTATGAGTTCAAAGCCAGCCTGGTCTACAAAGCAAGTTTCAGGACAGCCAGGACTGTTACACAGAGAAACCCTGTCTCAGAAAACAAACAAACAAGCAAAAGCAAAGGAAAAAAATAAAGTTTATATGGAAAGGAAGAACACAATAGAACAATCAATGCCACTGAAGAAGAACAGAAAGCTGATGCTACTTAACTTCAAGACTCACATAAAACTCTGTAATAATCAAGCAGCACGGTACAATATAGACAGCTGCCAACAGAAAAACAGACTAATGAATGCAGTCAACTGAGAGTGTGTGTGTGTGTGTGTGTGTGTGTGTGTGTGTGTGTGTGTTTGGAGACAGGGTTTCTCTGTGTAGACCTGGCTGTCTTGGAACTCACTTTGTAGACCAGGTTGGCCCCAAACTCACTGAGATTCACCTGCCTCTGCCTCTTGAATGCTGGGATTAAAAGTGTGAGCCACCACTACCCATTGTCCATGATGTTTTCAATGTGTTACTAAAAGCATACTCTATAGAAGAAAAGAACCTGTAAATTTATCATTGCTTAAATTAAAAATGTCTATTTATGAATAAAATAAAAACTTTTGCCCTGCAATCACACTATTAAAGAATGAAAAAACAAACTGGGAACAGTGATGTGTTACTCTAAACTCAGCAAATTGGAGGATGAGGCAGGAAGCTTGTGAGTTTAAAGATTGTCTGGACTGTATAGCGAGACTGCCTAAAGATTTGAGGGAAATACAGAATGAAAAGAAAAAGTCTATTTTTTGAGATTTTATTTACTTTTCTTTTGTGTATATGGCTGTTTTGCTGGCATATATGTTTGTGAACCACATTGTGCAATGACTGCAGAAGGCAAAAGAGGACATCAAATTCTCTGGAACCAGAGTTAAAGATGGTTGTGAGTGGCCATGTGGGTTCTGAGAACTGAACTCAGGTCCTCTGATCCATCTCTCTAGCCCCAAACTACACATTTGGAGAAAATATTTATAAATCACTTCATCTTCAAGAATTTGTATGAAAAACACACAAAGAACTCAACCCTGAAGAATAAGACAGCCAACAATTCGGCTCAAAAGGAGAGGGAATGTCCCAATAGACCTCTCACCAAAAAACAGTATAGCGATGGCAGATAACATAGAGACAATGGTCCACTATGTCATAGTCCTCCAGGAATTATGTAGTTAAATAACAAGAAGCTGGTACTATATAACTGTGGGGATAGCTGAACTCAAAACACTGACAATGTCAAGTGCCAGTAACGATGATTGCTGACAGAGATGCTAGGTGACTTCATCCTAGACAACTCAGGAAGTTACTATGGCCAGGAACTCATTCCAGACTGGACTCTAGTCTACCTGAAACACCAAAATGAAATCTAACTAGCTTTATCCATGAAGAAGTTTGAAATAATTTGAGCCCCATGAATAAATGGAGTTTCTGATGGCAGCCTCCTCCTGTATTCCTTCTGTCGATCAGGGTGCCTGGCACACAGCAAATGTACCTTGAGCTAAGTAAACCAAGGTCTCTATATTAAGCAGTTATATTTGTAGCTATTTTTGTAAAGTAGCACAGCCGAGCCACAAACTCAGGATCTTCCTTCTTTGGCCTCATGAGTGCTGGGATTACGGATGTGTACTACTAGACCTGACTTGGTACCCCCTTTGGCCTCATGAGTGCTGGGATTACAGATGTGTACTACTAGACCTGACTTGGTACCCCCTTTGAGGCACGACCATCTTCACTCTCTCTTGGATGTACACATTAGCTTAAAAGAGCTTGTAGGACAGAATTCCGAGTTCTAGTGCTACGTTGAAAAAAGTGAGCCAGTGCTAGTATCGAAGTGCCCACACTTTCCCTGACTCGGGGCTAATTCCTATTGAGCACCCAGATTTTCCATTTAATGATTACAACAGTCTTCAGTGGAAATTAATATTTCCATTTCAGAGAACAGTGAAATTTTGATTTCACCAAAGTAGTCACTAGCTTTGTGCTACAAAGTGAAGAGATGGGAGAGTCAGGTCTTGAGTCCAACTTTCGTGGGCTCTGAAACTCCTGACTGTTCTATGATGCTAGAGGACCTCCCAGTTTTCTGGGTTAGAATGCCTGTAATTTTTGGAATGAAAATGGGCTCTCTGTTATTTAAATAAGGACAAGGGCTGGTGTGATGATCCAGCCTGTAATGGCACATGCTGTCAAATCTGACACCCTGAGTTCCAGAGGGAACCCACATGGTGGCAAAGGGTGAGGCAGGTCCCTGGCTTTGAGGTGTGGTTCCTGTCTGCTACAGAGCTGATTCTCCATGGAGTAGTTTGCGGCGACTCCCTGACTGTGGTGGCCTCCTGGGATTGGCAGTGGTGTCAGGCTCTGGAGCAGAGCGTAGCTCCCATTGCATCATGGAACTTCCTGGCTGTAGGAAGTGGTAATTCCAGATGATCTGGTCCTGTAGAGCTGAGTTGGCTTTCTTGGTAACTCCAGCAGTCAACTCTGCTGCTTTAATTACTACAGCTTCCTTACCAACCCAGCTGGGGCCAGATCCGTGCTTCACAAGGAAACCTTTCCTACATGCCAGGGAGGGGTCCTCTGCAGCCTCAAATACAGCCCCAACAGAAACAAGAAGAAAAGCAGCCACCCATGAAGAGAAACACCATTCAGACTTTTTCCTGGCAAGTGAGGCTTTTGCGAGACAAAATGTGGCTGTTGACAGTTTCTGGGTCCACATGCAACTTTATGTGACAGTAGTAATGGCAAGTAGATTGGAGCCCTGGGGGCTCTCATCTCACAAGGCTCAGAGCTCAGCCTGAGAATGCTGCGGGTTGGGCTCTCCTAACACCACAGTCTTGATCACCAGCTGCCTCTCTCCTCTCTGTACTAATGCCACCATCCCAATGACCAGCCGCCTCTCTCCTCTCTGTTCCTCCTTGTTCACCTCCGCTGCCCACCCCCCAATCCAGCACTCGCTGGAGCAGACAGTGGAGGGACCCTACAGCAGCAAAGTCCGCCATCAGAGGGGCAAGGCTAAAAGAGGTGCAGTAGTGGACATCCCTAGAAGGGAGAATCACTCGGTCAGCACAAGGAAAAGGAAACCCTAACAGCCAGGAGGGCGCTGACAGCAGAACTGGGGCCGGGAGCAGATTCTCCATTCTTCTGCTGGCCCAGATTGTGGTTCTCTGTAATGTCTGTCTGCTTGCCCACCCTCACCCGTGTGTATGTGTGTGTGTGTGTGTACGTGCGCGCACACCCATGACAGAGTACGAGCTGAAAAGACTAGCGAGGTGCTTGAGTCTGAGCATATAGAGCAGTGGTTCTCAGCCTTCCTAACGCTACAATCCTTTAACACAGTTCCTCATGTTGTGATGACCCCCGACCATAAAATTATTTTGCTGCTACCTTGTAATTTCGCTACTGTTAAAAATCATAATATAAATATCTACTATGTGGCTCCAAAGGGGTGGCGACTGTTAAGAACCCCTGGAATAGAGGGGCAAGTGGGACCCTGGCTCCCCACACAGGTGCTTCTCCCTTGCTGGAAGCCTGCTCAGTGGCAGCTCCCACCCGTGATTCTCTGATCCTGTATCCTGAGGTGGCATCTAAAGATGCGTAGCAGAGCTCTAATGCGTGGAAAGTTGCTCGTGGGGTTGCGGCTGTTGACAACCAGGATTCCAGGCCCACCTAACCAGGATTCCAGGCCCACCTAGTCGATAGCTGATCAGACAGCGCGGATGGGATAGCCTGTGGCTGCCCCTTCTTCCCCTGCCACTAGATACTCAGAGAATACTCAGCTCCTGGCAGGAGGGGGCCTGGACGTTCGTCTTGGGTTTCGCCTGTTAGGTTTTATTACGCTCTGTTTTTCTTCAGCTTTCCCTCGCAGTCAATTAGAGCATTTACTGGTGAATGTTTGTTTATATATGTCATGTAGCTGTCCCTTCAGGGGTGGCTCTCTGCGTCTGAGGCAGGAGACTGTGTTTGTATTTCAAACTAAGTGGAACTGCCAAAAACCCCTCCCAGGTTGTGGGAAGTTACCCGCTAGGAGTGCACGCAGGAGGCTCAGCCAGTGAAGGCATTTGCTGCCTGCAAGCCTGGCAACCTGAACTGGATCCCTGAAACCCATAAAAAGGTGGAAGGAAAGAACTGATTTCACCAAGTTGCCCTTTGACCTCTACATACATGCTCTGGCACCCGTACCCCCACACATACATCATAAGTAAATAATTTAAAAGCCAAAATAAGTCTTAACAAAGAGAAAAATTGGTGCCAATTGTAAGAAGGAGTGGGTAAGCCCTGGCTAACCGGTGTGTTGGCAATTCCCTTGTTCTCTAAGATTCATGCGCTTCTTAGCAACTCCGTGCCTGTCTGTGATGGTTTTTGGGTCTGCCGTGTCTTCTCCTATAGGAATTAGTATCAGCGACCTTCAGCATGACTTGCCAGCTCGCCCCTCCAGGAATCGGAAGACATAATTCTTTTCTTCCCCAAATTTCCCATCTCTAAGCCTTCTAATTCTCCTTCAAATTTTCATCTGTAAAGTTAATGCAATCCAATAAGAAAATAATGTGCTCTTGAGACGCTGACACGCTCAGAGCCACTTTATCCTACCCGAAAGCCTGGAAAGTTTGAATTTTCCTCCAGATAAAAAATGGTAAGAAATAATAGAATAATTCACTGTACTGTAACAATTAAATCCAGCAATTGAACATCACGCATTGGTAAATACAATGCTCACGACAGATGAAAGTCTCCCGTGTACTTAGAGAGAGAAACAAAGTTCTAAATCGAAAGCATCTATTCCCAACCACATCCCCAAATGTAAATAAGCATCCAAGCATGCGGCTACATATCTTTACAGAAGCAATTACAAACAAGCCTTATTACCAATCAGTCTAGGGAAAGTCTCCAGCACCCACAGTCTTATCTGCTCTGCCCCCTACTGGAGAGAAAATGCAAGGCCGGCTGCGTTATTTCTGATTAATTTTTTGGCATCATTTCTCCACGTCTGCTTTAGGAATGCAAGGCGTGAAATTTATAGTAGCAGGTTTGATATTCCATCTAGCCAAAATGATTCCACTACAAAGACTCTACCTTTGGTGAAATATTTTGGGTGGGCTCCCCCACCCCCTCAGGAATATAGAAGCAATCTCCTTCCTTTGGTGGCAGCCCCCGTCCAAATTCTTTTTAAGCTGTCCCTAACTCAGTCCGTGGCAGGAATAATTTCATGCTGAGGAAAACGTATTTAATTCCACATCTTGTAAGAATAATTACTTAGCATAATGCCACTTAAAATGTATTTTTATCTGCAAATGCTAATGAAGCTACAAAAGTCTGAATCATCTTTTTAAAGAATTAGGATATTAAGGGTGCTTTGCCTCCAACTCCCTTTCCTCCCTGAAGAAGAATCCAGAACCCAGGGACTAATCTGTGAGTGGATCCTGTCGGCTTCCAGCTGGGCATGACTGCTGGCTTTGAGGGAAATTTAACCACAGAGGCTTCTTCTGGGCCTCCTCAAGATCAGGACACAGAGCTTCGGGCTTCCTCAAGATGCTCCCTCCTCACCCAGGTCACCTGGAGGGCCACTGGGAGGGAGTTTGGTCCAGGCCAACACAGGCCACCTACCCAAACAGCCTGGCCGATAGCAGGCTACCAGCCTTTGTCCTTAAGAATTTTATCTCTTTGATCATTGGTGCACCCAAGTAGTAAAGACCACTGTCTTCTCTATTGTTCTGCCCAAGGCCCCAAAGCAGTCAACAAAGAAGGACAAGAGTCAGGGGAAAATGACTGCTTTGTTTGGAAGCTTCTTTGAACTCCTTTTCATTTGGAAAGGTGGTAGAATTACAGCAAAGGTCACAATTACTATAGAGGCATCAATCTCCTCTTTACCCAACTTCACTCCGTGGAATGCCTCAAACACTACCCAGAATCCACACTGAAGGCTCTAATCCAACCGGAGTCCATTCTGCTCCGTGCCTCTCCAGTCTTCTGAGCTCTGTGGTGGTGCCTTTCTCTGTCTCTTCTTATCTTTCGTGACGTCAGAGCATCTGATCAGGTGCCCGTCAAGTATTTTGTTGACTGTCTCTCAATTTGTGAGCTGTTTTCTCACAGGCAACGAGTAGATACTTGGGGCATCAATACTACAGAAGCAAGAGTTCTCTGTTGGTGTTCTGTGGAATCAGAACCTGCTTTACAGCAAAGGGACATGTGCCAAGGCCACCTGAGACCAGAGGCCCTTGAGGAACCCAAGGAATGGTTGTAAGGAGAGCTAGGTGTGAACCTGGGCCAGCGACACACTTGGTGCCCCCTTTATCTCCTTTCTCTGTTGCCATCGTGGCAAGTGGAGAAGCTGTAACATCTCTTTGCTGTGGGGAGACAGTGCTGATTTTGTAAAGGTCTGATGCCATTAAGACCATCAGAAAGCCAAGAAGCAGCGAAGGAAGGCAGGGCACCGAGGATGTGGGCGTGAGCAGCAATGCACCCAAAAGGAACATGCTGATGGCTGACCCTTTGTGAGTCACCTTAGCCTGGGATTGAGATGCAGACATCTCAGTGGGTGGAAGCTAGTGAGTGTGTGTTGAGGGCAATTGTTCAAGCAGTGTTCCCAGCGATTAGAAAGGGGGCTGCATTGCCTTGCTTGGGTAAGATTTGGTGGTGGTGGTCCTTCCCTAAATACCTTTTAGACTTGCCTTTTTTTCCCTTCCTTCCTTCCTTCCTTCCTTCCTTCCTTCCTTCCTTCCTTCCTTCCTTCCTTCTTTCCTTCCTTCCTTCCTTCCTTCCTTCCTTCCTTCTTTCTTTTTCTTTTCTTTTCTTTCTTTCTTTCTTTCTTTCTTTCTTTCTTTCTTTCTTTCTTTCTTTCTTTCTTTTTTTTTTGAGTCAGGGCTTCTCTGTGTAGTAGTCCTGGCTGTCCTGGAACTAGCTCTGTAGACCAGGCTGGCTTAGAACTCACTGAGATCCTGCCTCTGCCTTCCAAGTGCTGCAATTAAAGGTATTTGTCACTACCACCTGGCTAGGATTGCATTTTGTCTCTTTTTTCTCCTCTACCTCCTTAAAAGGTAACTTCATAGAGGCCAGAGTCCTTGTCTGTTTGGTGTCTCCGGTAGCTGCTACTTGGGCCTGGCTCATTGTAGGAGCTCAGAAAATACTTATTAAGGAAATATATTATACAATGAGTGGATGAACAGCGTGTTGACTTTCAAACAGATTCGTGGGCAAGCCACTCTTGGCTATTCAGAAATCTCTGGCCCTCACCTCAGGCTGGTTATGGGAACCAGCAAGGGCCATGTATACTGGACTTTGAGCTTCCTGCCCTGGGTGAACCCTGCACATATGTGAGGTATTGGGACAGAAGGGACTGTCCTTTGGGCAGTTCCTTGGCCCCGCAGAACCTATGTCATTTGTAGGGAGCTGAATAGTGCCAGATGTATAGACGACAAATTCTGGGACTGGGAAGAGGGACAGAGGACAGTCATGTGAGGTTTCCTTCTGGCAGCCCATAGCTTCAGAAAACAAATATGGAGTAGGGTGGTCATGGGAATGGGATCATGGGGAATGAATCATAAACATGTGGTTTTCACACACATATGTATCCCCCCGTGTGTGTGTATGCATGTGTTTATCCTTACACACATGCAAGACTGTGACCTCATTGAGATGGTCTTCATGTCTTATTTTCTCAGTGGTTTTGGTTACTCTTTCATGATTGCCAGTTATCTATATAATTTCAACAACATCATCTATAGTTCTTATTGCAGTTTAAGTTGAATCATTAACAGTTTCCACATGAAGCTGGAGAGATGACACGGCTGGTAAAGCACTTGGCACACACCACACACGGTGACCTGATCTGATCCCCAGCAGTCACATAAAACACTGGGTACACTACACACGTGTAATCCCCACCGCTGGAGAGACAGAGAGGCAGATCCCAGGGGGCAGGCCAGCCAGCCTAGATTAAGGGCCAGCCCCAGGACCCAGTGGCTTTTTGTTTCAAAGAGCCAAGGTGGGCAGCTCCCGAGCATCAACACTTGAGGCTGACCGCTAGTTTACACACAGACACACACACAGACACAGACACACACACACACACACACACACACACACACACACATGCAGGCAGCCAGTCACCCCATGTACAAATTTCCTGCTGTGTATTTAGTGGGTACATTTTTAAACATATGTGAAGTACTAGAAGGCCTTTTTCTTTCTTTTTTCCTTTTTTTTTTAAAAGATGGGGTGTTGCTCTCTAGCCCAGGTTGGTCTCCAACTCACCATCAGGCCTGGCCACGAGGAGGCTCTGAAGACCTATGTTACCAGGGATATAAAGCAAATAACCATTTTCACGAATAGCCAACAAAGCAGCCAACACTCGGCAGCTGTGTGCACGGAACTGATCCTTGCAGTCCCACCGTGGAGACTCCTCAAGCTTTGATCCACAAAGAAGGGGATTAAAACATGTGGAGCTAGAAAAAAAAAACCTGCTGTCACGTGGAGAGCTTGGGGTCTGGCTCCAACTGCTGCTAGATACATTGTTTCCAGAGCATTGTTTCCAGAGCCTTCCAGAAAAGCTATGCTTTCTAAAACATCTCACCCCCTGAGATTGTGAACAGGGGAGCTGGGAAGGATTAGATTTCCGTCCTTGACTCCAATGGAGGCACCAAGAACACATCAGATATGCACCTTTCCAGAAGCTTCTTCAGGCAGTAGTCAGAATGAGCTATAAGCCTCCCCTTGCCCAAGACATCACAGTAATTGTCTACAGGAAACAACAATTGGCTGTGGACGCTTTAAAGGTGAGACAAAGTTGTCTCTAAAGGTGTTTTCTCAAACCAAGTGCACTATTAAAAAGAACACCGTCTCCACCGAGATCACAGTCCACTCTCGGCGTTCATCTAACTACACCAGCGCTACTGTTGTGGGCTCTAAGGAGGCAGCTATGAAGTAAAACTCCTGCTTGCATTCATTCCTGTAGAAGTCCATACCTTTCCTGGTCCAGATTAGCTTACAACAGTCATCAGAACTGGGTCCTTAAAGCAAGCACTGTCTTGTTTTTTCCATGAAGACCAGCGAGAAGAGAAACTGCACTACTAGAGGTTAGCCCTATGAAGTAAGCTAGCTTTGTGTCTTTATCAGATATGCAGGAGCACACAGTATACAGTTCGCATGGTTAAGATGTGAGATCTTAATTTCATGGGAGGCAACAAATTTACTTTCCCTCCAAAGATGAAAGGCCAAATTACTTCCAATTCCAAGCCAATAAATCACCGAAGTGGCCACTGAGGTAGTTCAACAGATGCCTGATGCCCCCAAGACTATTGTTGTAATAGTCTTCACTGAGACGTTTTTTACAAATCGTATGTAAAACTCACCCACATATGGAAATAACATTCTCACCAACATGAAACAGGCTTGTAATTAGGAAGCTAGACATGTGGAGCTGAGGAGATGGCTCAGTGGTTAATGGCACTTGTTGCTCTTGCAGAGGACCTGGGGTTTGGTTCCCAGCACCCACATGGTGGCTCATAACCGTCCGTAAGTCTAGTTTTAGGGAATCTGATATTCTCTTCTGACTTCCTTGGGTACTAGGTACATGCACAGTACACATACATACATGCAGAAAAACACTCATACAATAAAACATTAACGTCTAAAAAAATTTAAAAAGCTAGACATGTATTATTTTTAATATTTTATTATTATGTGTGTTATGAGTGGGTAAGAGAGAGAGAGAGAGAGAGAGAGAGAGAGAGAGAGAGAGAGAGAGAGAGAAAGAGAGGTCAAAGGACAACTTGGTAGAGTCAGCTCTTCTTTCTACCTTAACCTAAGTTCTAAGAATCAGACCCTGGTCATGTATGTGTGGCAAGCATTTCATCCACTGAGCCATCTCTGGTATTTTAAACAAAGTGGCTGAGCCAGTCAGAACAGCCATCTACGCCAACTTAGGTGCTCCCGCTCTCTGCTACCGCTGGCAAAGTCAAACTCCCAACTACATGAACATCCTGTGAAGTCGGGGCATGGTTTGCAAAACACAAGTATGGCCATGCTTGGAGTTGGCTTAGGCGAGGGGAGGAAATCTAAAAGGACCAACATTTTTCAAATGGCACGCCCAGCTGCTGAATCAGCGGGAACGTAATTTATGCTAGTAAGTCCTTGGATTTCAAAGTGATCCTACCGTACAGAACCCTTGCCCTTTCTTCTCTTTTCTTCTCTTTTCATTTTTCTTCTCTTCTCTTCTTTTCTTTTCTCTTCTTTCTTTCTTTTTCTATTTTCTGATTTTTTCAAGAGAGAGTTTCTCTGTGTAGCCCTGGCTGTCCTGGAACTCACTCTGTAGACCAGGCTAGTCTCAAACTCACAGAGAGAGGTCTACCTGTTTCTGTCTCCTGAGTGCTGAGACTAAAGGCATGCACCACCATTGACTGGCCAGAACCCTTTTGATTTGGTATAGATTCCTGAATCCAGAACAGGCAGGGAAATTTCCAGTGGAGAGCGGGGGATACATCCAGTTCTGCTAAAAGAAATTATACACAGGAAGCTTGGGCCAGAGAAGGAAGAAATTATACACCAGAAGGTAGGGCCAGGGAAGGAAAGCCATATACGAGTCCTAACTTCCTGTGACAAGGTGATTCTGATTTCATACACCATCTGTGGGAAAGTTTACCATAATTTAGATAGAGCTGCATATTTGACTACTTCCGTATACCACAGAGTTGGTGGCGGGCTTCATTAACTGTGGGGAAAGATATCCCAGACTGTTAGCTAGCTCATATTCTACTTCCAATGTAATAGCTACTTAGGCATGTGACATTAGCCAAGCCGTCTGTTTACTATAGGCCTTGTGCATGTGTGTGGGTTATTTGTGAGTATGCGGAGGCCAGAAGTTGACACACATGTCTTTCTCGATTGCTTTTCATCATATTATTTGAGACAGGATCACTCACAGAACCTGGAGCTCACCAATTTGATTAGACTGGGCCAGCCAGACCCAGGCATCCTCCTCGCTCCGCTTATCCAGCGTTGACATCATACACACCGACCCCTTGTTCTGTTTTCATGAGACAGAGTCTCACTCTTAGTGCAGGCTGGCCTGGAACTACATAGCCTAGCCTAGCCTCCAACTTTTGGTGATCCTCCTGCCTCCTCGCTAGTGCTGGGATTACAGTTGAGAAGTACCACTCTTAGCTTGGGTGGCTGGATAAGCTGTGGTGGTCTGCAGTTAATGATCCCTTACAAGTCATTCTGGCATTAAGCTTCCCAAAGTCAGTATCTTTGAAACAGGTTTATTTTACCATGACCCTTAATAAAAAATAGACTCTATTCTTAGTTTGAAGTCAGTGTCCTTGCCATGTAGCCCAGGCTAGCTTCAAACTCACGATTCTTCTACTTCTGGTCTCCTGAGTGCTTGGATTACAGATATGTACCATCATACTCTGAGAGAGGTAAATTTTATACTGCAATGCAATCTACACATTTAGATGTAACTATTAAACCCACATTTAGTATGATGTCATACATACATTTGCATATGCACAGAGTGAACCTAGTTTTATGAAATACCCCCTCTATGCTAGCTCAGACGCTTTCTCAGGCGTGCGCT
The DNA here is from genome assembly GCF_037038515.1 of Microtus pennsylvanicus. NCBI lineage: Eukaryota > Metazoa > Chordata > Mammalia > Rodentia > Cricetidae > Microtus > Microtus pennsylvanicus. Next base: position 8,194,671 of record NC_134593.1, read on the forward strand.
CTATTCATTAGGAAGACAGCTGTCAGCCCTGACTGTAGCTAACTTTATGATTGACAGCAGCTCCAGCTAGACACAGCCCTGTACACCGAAAGACTGTACCTGCCATGGCAGCTGAGTGCCCAGTTCAGTGTTTCATGTTCTGATTGCTCACAGGTAAATGGTGCTGTCAAAAGCAGTCCTAGGAAGTGAAGGTGCTGCCTTACAACACAGCCAGCGGAGTAAGAACCACCACCACGCACAACCCTCTCCATCCGGAGCCACATTGTTTCATACTGAGCTTTGCTTTTCTGTTCTTCCATATACAATTATTTTTCAAAGATTTATTTCTATGTGTATGAGTGTTGTCTGCATGTATGCAAGTGCACCTTGTGCATGTCTGGTGTGGGTGTTAGAAGAAGGCACCAGATCCCAGGAATTGGAATTATGGACTGCTGCAACTTGTCAAGTGGGCGCTAGGAACCAAACCCAGGTCCTTTGCAAGAGCAAATGCTCTTAATTTCGGATCTATCTATCTATCTATCTATCTATCTATCTATCTATCTATCTATCTATCATGTATCTATCCATCTATTTATCATCTATCATTTATCTATTTATATATCTATCCATCTATCATCTATTTATCTATCATCTATCTATCCATCCACCCATCATCGATCTATTTATCTACTATCTATCTATCTATCTATCTATCTATCTATCTATCATCTATCCACCCATTTATCTTTCTTTCTTTTTTAAAAAACTTCCCTCTACCTGCATATTTAAATCTTCAACCAAAAGAACCCAAGTTTTTCGATGAGGAAACCACCTGCCACTTGATGAGAAATTCCTTAAAAGGCACTTTAGTGCCTGTTGCTAGAGCAACTATGGAAGGTGCCTGGTCCTGTGTACTGGTGGGCTGATGGACAAAAGGGTGTACTGAACGATACACCACAGCTCTAAATGACGCTAACACAAATGCAGGGGGGGGGGTTGGAGAGGCAGCAAAGATGAAGGAACTCAGTGGTTGTTTTGTTCTTAAATTTTTTTTTAGGGAAGACGCTGCAGGGTGAGGGACAGATATGGAAGGACTGGGAGGTGAGCAGGATTGGGGTGCATGATATGAAATTCCCAAAAGATCAATAAAGAATTATGTTAAAAATGCTATTAATACAACAATCTCACAATATTTCCTTTCTACTTTCAAAGCTGATCTGGAGGGAAGACACAGTAAGATGATTTGGGTCCTCAAAATCTTCAGTGTTTCCACTCTTGCAGATTTGAGGTTCAAGACTTGGTACACAAGCATCTTGTCTTCCATGGTACTTCTGGGTGCCATGATGTAAGTCCCAGGGAGTGGGCAACTCATGGGGTCAAGAAGTCTGGTCTAATTCCCCAAACAGGGCTCTCTTTAGGCTTAACACAGACTCACAAAGGAGCAACAACTACAGTGTTGAGATTACTTCAGTGGTTCAGCTATGGAAGAAAATGAATATTTCATTTAGTTGAAGGAAATCTAAAATTTCCACTTTAACAGATTTCCTTACAAGATAATTCCTTTAAGACACGTTGCCTTAGATTTCTGTCCTTCCCAATCCTTCAGCCATTCAGTCCCAAAGAAACACACAGAAGTCTGCATTAATTATAAATTGGTTGGCCTATGAGCTCAGGCTTCTTATTAACTCTTATCTTACATCTTAACCCATAATTCTTGTCTGTGTTAGCCACATGGCTTGGTACCTTTTATCAGCAAGGCATTCTCATCTTGCTTCTTCTGTGTCTGGGTTACAAATGCAGACTGAGTCTTTCCTCTTCCCAGAATGCTCCTGTTCTTGTTGCCTCACCTGTATTTCCTGCCTGGCTACTGGCCAATCAGTGTTTTATTAAAGAAATACAGCTGACAAATCTTTACAGGGTACAAGATCATTGTCCTACAGCAAAGGCAACACTACCAAATAGAATGTTGACTTTGATAAAAAGGACAAAATTCATAATGTATATTATCAGTTTATAATATGTAACATATACCGACATAAAGATTTGATTCCAGGGCTGGGGCTGCGGGGAGCCAGTGGAGCTGTATTACGTTTTGATCTATTGCATGTCTCTTCTCTAACAGGACCTACAGCAGACAGCAATTTTAAATAACTGTTAGGAGAGGATGGGCTCTTGGCTTTTTAATAATCTTTTTTATTACATCTGAATTTAAGATTCATCATATCCTCGTGTCACGGCACACGGACAGAAGGTCAGGTATGTCAGGTGCTGTAAGCTGAGCACTGAGGAGGAATGCAGGCCCCATCCACACCCTGGTCTGTTGACCGTTATCTCGAAATGAGGCAATCTCAGTAACTCACAATTTTAAACGGCTTCAAAACATTTTTATGACTGAAAATTAGTCTGTACCTGTAACACACTGGTTCTGTCAAAAAGAAATTCAGAGAATTGCTTGTTGGCTTTACAGTCTTGGTTTGAGGCCCTATATCTGCCCTTCCCACCAACCAACATTTATTTTTTAACAGCATGAACTAATCCTTCTAACACATGTTGTGTTGGTGAAGTTATTTTTCTGCTGAAACATAACAGCCATTTCAAGATATACCCAGGTCAGCATGCTTTCCTATACCCAGGTGAGCACACTGCACTACTCCCCAGCCTTTGAGAGATATCATCCATGCTGATCCAAATCAAACAGACCTTCAGAGTCCTGACAATGATGTCTTCATTGAGCATGAGCGCGGCTAAGCCACCACTCCTTGTTTGCTCTGTAGTGCTGTGCCAAGATCTTGGCTTTTAATGTTCCCAGCATCCTTGGAAATATCACTTGTTTGGCATATAAGCTTAAGAATGGTTTTGCATCTACAATAAAGTTTGAGGATAACTGAAAATAGTGTGACTCTCTTAGGGTCTGCCTGTCTGCAATCTCTTAGGGTCTGCCTGTCTGCAATCTCTTAGGGTCTGCCTGTCTGCAATCTCTTAGGGTCTGCCTGTCTGCAATCTCTTAGGGTCTGCCTGTCTGCAATCTCTTAGGGTCTGCCTGTCTGCAATCTCTTCGGGTCTGCCTGTCTGCAATCTCTTAGGGGTCTGTGGGCAATCTCTTAGGGGTCTGTCTGTCTGCAATCATCTCTTAGGGGTCTGTGGGCAATCTCTTAGGGGTCTGTCTGTCTGCAATCATCTCTTAGGGGTCTGTCTACAATCTCTTAAGGGTCTGTCTGTCTACAATCTCTTAGGGGTCTATCTGCAATCTCTTAGAGGTCTGTCTGCAATCTCTTAGGCGTCTGTCTGCAATCTCTTAGTGGTCTGTCTGTCTGCAATCATCTCTTAGGGGTCTGTCTGCAATCTCTTAGGGGCTGTCTGTAATCTTTTAGGAGTCTGTCTGCAATCTCTTAAGGGTCTGTCTGTCTACAATCTCTTAGGGGCTCTCTGTAATCTCTTAGGAGTCTGTCTGCAATCATCTCTTAGGGGTCTGTCTGTCTTTAATCTCTTAGGGTCTGTTTGTAATGCCTTAGGGGTCTGTCTGCAATGATTTTCTTCACCTAGTCACAGCACCTGAGTAGCTCAAAATCTTATCACCTATGATAATGCATTTGTGAAATTTTTATCAAAAATAAAACAAAAGGGTTCGCTGTAATCGGATTCATTTTTTTAACCTTTGAAATTGAATTTTTTTTCCTGAATATTAAAAAGCACTCATTTTAACTGGTGATGGATATTAATGGGAAGTATGATTAAGGAGTCACAATGTTTGACTTTTAATATGTAAATTTAAAAATCTACTCTTCATATCCTAATCTGATGACATCGAGTTATCAGCCGAGTAAAATAACCTGACCTCCCCAAACTCGCTTTAACTAAATCTCTTAGTGGCTAACCACATAGCTTCATCAAAGACTCTTGAGAATATGAACAAAGTTACATTTACAAATTCTATAGTAAGCTTTCAAAATAACACATTAGTAATAAATTTTATTGTGGCTATATTTTGAGTAACAGAATACACACACACACACACACACACACACACACACACACACACACACACTTTTAAAGGTCCTTTTAAGAAATAAGAGGAAGTAAAACACCAGGAAGACACACTTGGTGCTTTGCTAGCGAACACAGAAGCCACAGTGCTCTGTCTTGGGCCCTCTAGTGTGGGCCCAGGCAGCAGGGTACCGCAGTATGTGGAGAGACAGAGAGTTCTGCCTGTTCCCACTTGCTCCTCAGGCTAAACTCCAGGCAGAAGTTGGCTTTGTGGGGTTCCTGTCAATCTGCCAACCTACAGCACTCCAGGGACATTGTGAGGGGGATGCTGGCCAAATCCTGCATGAGAAGTCACCGCCTTCACACCCTCCTCTGTCAGGGTTGGACCAAAGGAGCCCTGTATCTAATTTTATAATGCTAGGTTCTAGCCAAGGAAAGGAAAAGCAGCAAGGACAGGAGCGTCGGCTTCCCTCATGAGAGGGAGGGAGTTCTTGGCAGCAGCTGACCTGGGAATGGCAGGCCAACCAAGTTAACCAACCTTAAATCTTAGCTCCACTTGCTACTTTTTCATTTCCCAATGGTTTGAAGAAATTTAAACGGTTGTGACTTTCTATGTCACAGGTTACGTATTATCCCTTTGTCAAAGAGAGTGGTCTAAAGTCACTGTGCAGAGACACCAAATGACCCACAGGCCACCTGCAAAGTGCACTCAGAAGCTGACGTGGCTACAGGCTGTCCTATGTTTAAAAGGTAGGTGCTCTCCAGAGGCCTTCATTGCCACTGTAAGGACGCTGGTAGAAACCGTTCCTCTTAGTGAGGCTCTGAAAACACTGCACACACGTGAGGACTCAGGACAGTCACACCTGCAGCCAGACATTCAGAAACAAACTCTGTGCCCACACATGTTCAAGCAATCTCTTCTGAACCAAGGAAGACTTTCTTAAGAAATGTTTGAATTTTATTGTCGCCTTCTCCCCGAAAAGTGGAACACACAATTTTGCACAATTTCTTTCGAATGGCTAGACTTAGACAATTTATCGACACTTCCTTCAACTTCCACACCATACTGAGCTCCAGCGGGTCTTTGTTTTAAGGTGAACCAGGTTTCTGGCTCTTCCCTGTGGAGAAGTTACTTTCAAGTCAGTGAAAGTTCTTGGCCCATGATTAAAAGTCTTTGCCAATTACTACTCGACAACTTCAATTCGGTTTCTTCTGGTTCGAGATGAGCCTAATAAGGCTGTGATGAAAGGGCAAAAGGCACCGAGAGCCAAAAGCGGATTAATGAGCTCCTCGATGTATTTGTCTTCCTAACAGCTGAACTGTTACAACTATTGACACTCTTCAAAAGGTTCCGCTCTGAACCCTGTCCAGGCACTGCAGGCTCCAATGGACATCTTCAAACCCAGAGAATGGAGGAGCAAGAGCTTCCCCTGTGTGATGCCAAAACCAACAAAGGCCCATGGATCAGGTAATGAAACTTCAGCTTTTCCCCCTTTGAGATTTATTTACTGGCAGCTGACAAGGGGCAAATTCAGCTCGAATTGTGCAGTCAAGGCCCTGTCAAGCTTTCAGAGGCACCCTTGTCTTGAAGCACCTTCAGGACTGGCATTTCACTCAAAAGCCCTCGGCACTGGTCCTTAACAGCTTATGACATCACAAAGGACACTCCAGACAGATGCCTACATGGCATCCTGCAGCATTTTAAAAGAGAATTAGTGGTTTTAATTATGGTCGTAGTATGAAAGGGAACCATGCAAGCTCCACGGGAGACCTTTGATCAGCCCCTTTTGCTAGTACAATGCCACGGAACTGTGACTATTCCTGGTAAGGGGCCTTTTCTTGCTGAATGACTCACCAGTGATCTTTGAATGCAGACAAGCTTCTAGCCCTCCCTCTTCATTAGTGAGCATTTCTATACAGGGCCTATATAGTGCCTGGAGTCTCGGAGCGCACAATCGGGGAAGAATCCCTACGGATGCTGGCCTCCTCTTAGGAAGTGCTGAAGGACTCCGAGTGACTTTATTCATTAAAACAGGTTGCTATTAATTAACTGTCATAATAAAATAAAGAACTATTATTATTTGCATTTCTTACTAGGTTCCCTTTAGCAAGATGTATAAAAGATGCCTGTAACAGAAATGAATTTAGAGAGCGACTTCCCCGCCCCCACTCTTGCCCACACCCTTTGTGCATCTGGGCAGCTAGCTACCTCCTAATTATTGGGTAGATCTGGGAATCCAAATAGAAGGAAAACATAAATATGAAATTAATTAAGGACATGTTAAGTGCCTTTTAATTTGCCTGTTTCTACAGCTGACAGAAGCAAACATGAAATTATCTTTCCTTTTCAGTGAGGGCAGAATGAAGACGATAAAACTCAAAGTTTAAAAAAATCACGTACTTGGTTTAAAGTACAAAGTTTCTGACTAACAATCACAGTTAACTGAAGAAAAAGGAATTCTAATGAGGTGTAACAAGAATTGGTTTCAGAGACCATCTCATTTTCAGGAACTGGAAAATGCCTTGGGTCTGGAATGCGTATTTTAAGACTATCTTTTTGAATGAATCCCAATAATCACAGACCTCAGGGGCAAACGTCTTAGGTCTGTGGAGACAGTTCCTTCATGTCTAGAACCTACCACGGACAGTCCTTAGATGTTTCTGTTCATTAGTGCAGATGTTTCTGAATGCTTCTCAAGGAAATGCTAATTTGGCAACATGAGATAAACACACTTTTGCATAAGGCATTGTAGCCATGAACGTATTTCTGCTGTTCCAGGAGATAACTGAAATTTCTACTCTTCTGATACACTTTCTTTACTGGAAGGAAAAGCGTTTGGTCTTTGGCACCTCTGGAAGCAGAACGTGAGCAGGGCAGCCACCGTCGCCGGCTCAGACCGTCTTTCTATTTCTTAGACTGCGCAGTTCTCGTCTTAGGTGCTTGAGAGCAGCGACGATGTCTGCTCGCTGGGGGTCAGTCTGTGCTTTCTGAGTGTAGAGACGGAAATGTCTAATGGTTTCAGACAGCAGGACTTCAGGGGCTGTGGCTGTCCCTGGAAGGCGCAGCATCCGCTCACAGGCGATGGCGTAGTTCTTGTGCCAATTCACTGGGTGTTCCTCTTGCAAGTACACGATCTCCTTATAAAGCTGAAAGACAGCAAGTGTTGGGATTCCATTGTTATCCTGACAGATTTTCTTGTTTCAAAACCAGAAAACAGAGGAATTAATAACACAAGGAAAAAAAATCCAAGCAATCTACAGTAGAATCTAATCATTGCCAGGCCATGCAGAAAATACAGGATGCTCCGTAATTACAACAGTAGCAGGAGGCAAACGTGCTTCAGCTAAAACTGCTTCTGGGGCTTTGGATGCTGCAGGACCCCAAGACACACCGTGTCAGGACAAAGCGCTCTTCTCCCAGAAAGATGTTCTGGGAAAGGATTTACTTCTAACAGGAGGAAAGCTATTTACTCAACAGGCCGAGCGGCTAAACCTCTAAATTTAGCTGCTGGAAAAAAAAAAAATCTGTCTTTAATAGACAGTGTAGAAAAAGAACTTGGCAGAATTAAACTTCTGTTTCACATTATTAATGTGGATTTTTCTCTACATGGAACAACAGCAGTCTTAACAACAATCTAGTGCAAACAATTCTATTGTTATCAAGTGTACAGAATCAAGATCCCCAACAAGGGCAATGACGAAAATCTCCACACTTCCTTACAATTTTCTTCTTCATAGCCCAAATCCTGCCCACGGAAACTCAGAATTTTGATTTCCCAGCTACAGATATAGTATTAACTGGATGCAAGTGGGATCAAAACATCCATCTATTTATTGATTGATTGATTGATTGAGTGTGTGTGCGCATGTGCGCCATAGTGCACACGTGGAGGTCAGAGGACAACTTCTGGGAGCTGGTTCTCTCCTTCCGCTATGTAGGTTCTGGGATCCAACTCAGGTCCTCGGGTTTGTTAGCCGTTACCTGCTGAGCCATCTTCCCAGCTGCGCAGGATCTTGATAATGAATTTCCCAGAGGGAATGCATGAACACCTAATGAATGAACCGGGGTGGAGACTAGTTCGCACAGCGGAACATGGCGCTTCCTTCTTTAGGAACTTCACCGCCACGGTAGCACTGGGTGACTTAGGGGTACCCCCAGTAGGATGAGGACAGACCAGACAGTGCTTTTGAATAGGGTTGTGTTCATAGTATCTTGTAATTGACATGGACCAATTACACCATCTTTTCCCATCTCCTCCAAAGTAGCCAAGTGAATGCCCACTGTAAGGCAGCATCCTTGTCAGGCCTGTGGCTGTCCCTCGGAGACTTGGAAACCCCATCTGTCCTCCAGCTCCTCTCAGCACTGCTTCCCTTTCACACGGGTGACTCACAGCTGACATTTATGTCGGAGTGAGCTTAAGCCCTGACCCTCTTAGCTGCCAGACAGAACTCTACAAGCTGCCTTCCAAAATCAACTCCCTGGCTGTCCTTGAGTGGGGTGCCCTGGAGGACTCCGCCTTTGCCCCGGGGCCACCTCCTTATGGACCAGCCTCCCTCCCATCACTTTCTAGCGCTACCATCTATTTGGCTAGCTCATCTTGATATTCCAGCATCTCTTCCCAGCACTTGGGCTCAGCTCCCTGGGTCTCATAGCACGTCTGTCAGCACACATGAGACGATCCGAGACTGTGGAGTGGACCATGCTCAACATCCTTTCTGTAGCCTGTGACCTTTGTGACAGCAGAGACAAGACCGTATCTAACACAATATATGATATTGAGCAGGTGTTCAATAAAGGCTGGGAGCGAAGAATGAACAAAAGTGAGTTAATATTCAAAACTTAGGAGCAAAATAAGTCATGCCAATCGAATGCCATGCTACTTTAACTCAGCAGCAAGAAAGGTGCTGGCTGAGTAGAACCCTAGCAGTCCAGAGAGACGGACTTGGCTGCTCAGGCATGCAGAGTCTGAGCTCTGCGCACAGATCATTACCAGGATCTGTTTCTATACAGCAAACTGGCTATGTCTGTCGTGTTAGAAGAGACCAGTGCTAAGTCATAGGAAACCAGAGTCTCGTCACCACAGTGCACACAAGCCTCTCCCCATGCCTCTCCTGAGGAGAGCGGAGCTGTGTCTTTGGAAGGTGCTGGGCTTCCCAAGGCCAGTCAGAAGACAGACTCTTTCTGTGGCTCTTCTCTGTCCTCTGCCGGCCATGGCCCATGGTTTCCGGAGCAGAGAGGGTGTCAGGGCAGAACTTGTCTTAGTAAAATCTTTCTGTTAGTGTCCTCCAGCTTCAACGCAGAGCCACAGACCCTGGCTGGAAACAACACAGGCTGCCCGGAGGGAAGAAGCTGAGACATCGGCAGGGCTGCACTCCTGCACCCTGCAGAATTTGCTCCTTCCCTTGCCAGTTTCCAGAACCTTTGCACCTACACAGTTCACAGCCCCTTCTTCCATTCCATGGCCAGTGGATACCATGCCTGAATCTCCCTCTCTCTGGCTTACCCTATATAAGGCCCCCATGATCATACTGGGCCCAACTGGTTAACCCAGGATAAACAATCTCAAGTCCTTTAACTCAGCCATCGCTACAGACTGCCTTCTGCCACAGAAGGTAGTGGATAGGCAGTGTGGGGTAGGATTCTGTTTACCGTTATTCTGATTACCATGGCCCTTTTACCTTAAACATTGCTTATGACACAATTGAATATTTCCCCCAAATGTACTACGTTATAATGCTCAAGATAAGATGGACACCAGAGAATCAAACTTCTGCTACACATCCTATCTCCACTCTGGTCACTTCCGCCCCCACCCCCAGCAGATGCGCTTCAACAAGACTGCAACATACTTTATATGCATGAGTGTAGAGTTGTGCTTTCACGTCTGGAGGCACCGTGGCGGTCTCTGCCAGGTTAAAGATGAAGAACGGTGTCTTCATCCTAGGGATGGGAGGAAGAACGCTCGTTAGAATCACAGCACGCATGAAATCCTTTCTGTGTATTCTTCATTCTCCTGTGTGCGTGGAAATTAACTCCGAACCAACAGCAATCCAAGGCTCTCACTCACTCAACACAAAGCTCCTCAAAGCCCTCCAAGGCTCAGCGCTCGCTCTCAACACTGAAGATGTTGGGGAAATGTTCCCCATAGATGTGTGCCACTGTTCTGGAGGAGGAGCCAGGGATGGGGAATGGCTGGGTTTGCCAGTCCCTAAAGGTGCCAATCACAATCGCTTGCGCCATGTGCAACCACTTCTTCCAAAGTGGCTGGATTCTCCAAGCACACAAACATCCCAATTGTGTTTAGCACACCAATTAAAGCAATACCTGCTTGAATAATGACCTGCTTTCTTCTTCTACTCAACCGTCTCCCAGCTTTCCCACATTCGGTCACAATGAACAATTGTGGAGTGTATCTTTATCAGGTTTTCAATGCGAGTACTGACCCTGGGGCTAGACTGAAAACTTCAGGCTGTTTTCTAACTTTCTCAAAAACATGCTGGCACAAGTTATAGTCCAGCTATTTTGTAAGGATTAAATTGGGGTTGTATTTCTTTACTTAAAAATCATTTTTATTAAATTTGTTTTAAACTTACTTTATGTGTATGTGGGCACAGGGCTGCACGTGCTACAGTATGGAGGTCAAAGGACAGCTTGCAGAAATCAGTTTGCTCTTTCTACTACACAGATGGTGAGGATCAAACTCACATTGGTACATCTTTACCTGCTGAGCTGTCCTGCTGGCCCAAGGAGCTATATTTTTTTATAATTCTTTTTTAAAATTTATTTATTTTTTAATTTTATGTGTATTGGTGTTTTGCCTTCATGTATGTCTGGCTGAAGGTGTCAGGGCCCTTAAAACTGGAGTTATAAACAGAGATGAGCTGTCAT